>NC_045785.1:136339746-136958629 GCF_009873245.2 Balaenoptera musculus
TCTTCCTCCTTTTTGCCTTGTCTCCTCACCTACATCTTGTTAGTGAGGACATTCTGCTGACTGTTCCTCCTTAATGCCATGGAATTCCGGCCCTTCTCCCTTCTTCTACTACCACTGCACTCATAATTTCTCTCCTGATCTACTTCACCTGTCTTGTCTCCATATTCTGTACTGTGGCCACAACCATCTTTCTAATATGCAGATGTGAGTATGTCATTCTTTTTTTTTTGACACCACTCCATAGTTCCTTTTTTCAGAATAAAGTATGTATGGCATGATGTGTAAAGCCTTTCATGGTCTAACCCCCTGCCTGCCTCTCCAGTCTTGTTTCTAGATATTTCCACTCATTTTCTCCCTGTACTCTGCCCCACTGGACTACTTCAGTTACCTAGACATGCCTTCCTCTGTTAAGCCTTAATACCTTCACCAATGCTAGTTCAACGTGACCTTTCCTAGCCCCTCCTCAAAGAGCCTGGCTCATCCTTGCCTATTCTACCAAACTCAGTTACTTATTCCAGGAAGATTTCCTTGATTCTCTTCAAGCTGTGCCAGAACCTCTTCCTTTGTACTCTCTCAGTGTCTTGTGCTGTAGTGTTGTCGTTGCCAGCCTCTTTCCTAGAGTGTGAAATCTTTGAGAGCAGGAATTGTTTTTTTTATCTGTCTCCTCAAAGCTTTGCACTTAGCAGGTGACTGATAAATTTCTTGAATATATAAACAAGTAGAGAAGCCACTCTGGAACCTTTGACCAATCCTGATTCTCCTTCCCTCTGTTGTGTACCATCTTCCCTGTGATTGGGTCATTATACTCACCAACTGTGACTTTAACAGAGTCTTCATCATTTGTTGACTTTGAAATGACAGCAAGAACCCATCAACTTCTCTCAGAGAAACTGGTGAGTTGACTGAAGGCTGTGATACCATGGAGTGTGTGTGAGTGTGTGTGTGAGTGTGTGTGTGTGTGTGTGTGTGTGTGTTTGAAAGTGGTCCCATGAAGCCTGAAGTAGAAGAATCCAGGTAGATTCTATAGTCCTGCTAACTTTGTATCCAGTAATTTTTAATATATAGAAAGTTGAAAAAGGGTTTTCTTCGGTTCCCCCATTTTTCTCCTTTAGGATAAAGAGTGTGTTTCAGTTATAACTGTATACCCATGGCTCCTCAGTATGCTATCTGGAACATAGTAAGTGCTAAATAAACGTTCAGAAGGGACTTAGCCAATGGAAAGAGCACTATGAAAGGTTTTGGATTGGGAGCCTGAGGACAGGATCCATGAGTCCATGATAGGACCAACTTATTCCCATGGCTTTGAGTACCATCTTAGGCCCCAGGCTCCTATGTAAGTTTACTTTTTCAGTATAATAAGTCATCCCCAAACTCAGTAGTCTAAAACAGCAAACATTTAGTATTTCTCACAATTCTCTGGGTTGGTTGGGTAGGTCTGTTTGTCCTGGGCCAACTTGGCTGGAGTTGGATTGTCTAGTTTGGCCTCACTTACATGTATGGGTCATCAGCTGAGGCAGTGAGACAGCTGGAATGGCTGGAGCCTCTCTCCTCTTGGTTACTGATCCTCAGAAAGGCTAGCCAAGGCTTGTTCACATGGTTGTGGAAGGGTTCCCAGAAGCAAGAGAGAAGGCAATCCCCAATGCATAAGCCTTTCTCAATACTCCGCTTGTATCACATTTGCTATTGTTTCACTGCCTAAAGCAAGTCACAGGGTCAAGGTGAGATTCATTGCGGGAAGGTCCTCCAACAAAGTAGACACCAAGATCAGATTAATATGCAAAGATTTTGTTGGGGGGAAACTCCTGTGAAAGGTAATGGGGAGGGAGCTGGGAAAGGCTGGAAGAACTATCAGAGCACCGTGCAAGTCTGACCCTGAGTGATGGGTAGAGGGAAGAAGGTTGGTACCAGGGTCTCAACCTGCTCTGCAATCTAAGGATGCTCAGCAAGGCTGTTGGGAAGCTCTCCAGCCCAAGTCAGCCATCAGAGGGGTCCCGTGTCTCCCAGGAGTGGGCCTGCCTTAGTGTCCCTGTCCTGCTCCCTCTGTGCAAATTCAGTGATGGATTTCAGAGCCCAGCAGCTGGGGTTTTTGGTCAATTAAGCACCCTGTAGTTAGACGTCTGCCAGGCACATTCTCACAGCCACCTACAGGGCCATTACTCAAACAATTTATTGCAAGTCTCTAATTTATGCCTCCAGCTCAGACTTCTCTTCTAAGATCTGGGCCTCTAGATCCATCAGCTTTCTTAATGTCTCCACTTGGCTCTCTCAGAGCCATCTCAGACTTAATATTTTCAGACTGAACTCTTGATCTCTACAACCACATCTACTCCTCCAGCTTGCTTGTCTTGATGAGTGGCACCTTCATCCAGTCACAAGTCCAGGGTCACTGTTGATACTTGCACCTCCACATGCCCTTAGGCAATCCATTATGAAATCCTGACAGTCTAACTGCCTGAATACCTCTTGATCCGTACTCTTATCTACACAACCCCTCCCCCGCTCCCCCACCTAGACCAAGCCACCATCATCTCTTACTTCGATGACACAGCAGCCTCCTAACTCATCTCTCATTAGCCATACCTCGTCTTACGGCACTTCGCTTTATCACACTTTACAGATAGAGTGTTATTTACAATTTGAAGGTTTGTGGCAACCTTCTATGGAGCAAGTCTTTTGACACCATTTTTCCAACAGCATTTGCTTATTCGTGTCTCTGTGTCATGTTTTGGTATAATTCTTGCAATATTTCAAATTTTTCATTATTGTTAAATTTGTTATAGTGATCTGTGACCAGTGATTTTTGTTTTCTTATTAATTTTTATTGGAGTATAGTTGCTTTACAATGTTCTGTTAGTTTATACTGTACAGCAAAGTGAATTTGCCATATGTATACATATATCCCCTCATTTTTGGATTTCCTTCCCATTTAGGTCACCACAGAGCATTGAGTAGAGTTCCCTGTGCTATACAGTAGGTTCTTATTAGTTATCTATTTTATACAGAGTAGTGTATATATGTCAATCCCAATCTCCCAATTCATCCCACCTCCCCCCCCTTCCCTGGTATCCATATGTCCGTTCTCTACTTCTGTGTCTCTATTTCTGACCAGTGATATTTGATGTTACTGTTGCAAAAACGTTGCGATTCACTGAGGACTCAGATGATGGTTAGCATTCTTTTAGCAATAAAGTGTTTTAAAATTAAGGTGTGTACATTGTTTTTTAGACATAATGCTATTGCACACTTAATAGACTACAGTATAGTGTAAACATACCTTTTATATGCACCGGGAAACCAAAAAATTCGGGTGACTTGCTTTATTGCAATAGTTGCTTTATTTTTTTCCCTTCATTTTTTAATTGAACTATAGTTGATTTACAATGTTGTGTTAGTTTCAGATGTACAGCAAAGTGATTCAGTTATACATATTATATAAATCTATTCTTTTTCAGATTCTTTTCCATTATAGGTAATTACAAGACATTGAATATAATTCCCTGTGCTATACAGTAAGCCCTTGTTGGTTATCTATTTTATATATAGTAGTGTGTATATGTTAATCCTAAACTCCTAATTTATCCCTCCCCTGCAATATTTGCTTTATTGCAGTGGTCTGGATCCAAGCCTGTAATATCTGGCTTTTGCCCGCCCCCTCTCCTGGCCATGGCCACCTCCTCCCAGTCCTGTCCCTTTCCCCCTTCTCTGCCTGCCTCCAGCTCATTATGACTGAAATGAAAGGCGGAGGCATCTCAAACGAAATGTCACAACAGGCATTACTCATTGTGGTAAGGATGGCTGGCCAGGGAGTAAGCAGAGTGGAGTACCTGGCCAGGTCAGCCCGAGAAAGGTGCCTGGGGAACTGGGCGGACACAGCCCAAGTGTGATGCGTGGCTGCAGCAGCTCTGGCCCCTGCTTCTGTCCTGCTCTCTCCCCTGTGGGGTGGGGCGGGGCTTGCTGGCATCCTAGAATTGTTGAAACTCTGCTGTTGAAACATAGAGCCGCCCAGGTCGCTGTGACAGGGTTTCCTTGTGGATGGGTGAGTCCAGAGGGTGTCAGATGAGTAGTAACCAAGTGGAAGGGGACTCAGTTCTGTGGTAGAGGGCTTAGAGCACCAACCTGGGGTCAGGCAGCTTTCAGATCGGGTCCTGGCTCCCCCATTCATTCCTAAGCGGCTCTGAGCAGGTGAGTTACTTTCCCTGAATCTCAGCTTCCTTAAATGTATACAGGAGTAGTTCCCACCTCATAGGATTTGTGTGACGTTTGAATCAGTATAAGCAATCAACAAATACTAGCTAGAGATGATTGAGACTTGTTTAAGATCAGGGGATGGTGCTGAACTCTGTGGGGAGGGGAGAGAAGGCAGAACGGTAGGCAGAGATCTGGCTGGGCACTGCCAAGGTACCCGTGGCCCACCCTCTTCCTCTGCTGTCCTATGGCATCTCAGAACCTCCAGCCCACTAGGCATCCATAAAAGTTGATTAAATGAGCATATAAAATATTTGAGGGAGGCAGAGAGTCAAGATTGTCTTGGGTCCCATATCCTTTTAGTCATACCTTTGATGGGGATGTAAAGTTGTGAGGGTTTGGGGGATGCCAATTTGTAGAGGCCGTTCAAACCATTAAGACAAACACAATTCTGTGAAAAATACAAATTGCACTCCACTTTATTGTTTTACTCTGCTTTTTAAAATTTTCAGAGCAAAATTCTCAAAGTCCAAATATAAAGTACAAATGACGGGAATTCCCTAGTGGTCCAGTGGTTAGGACTTAGCACTTTCACTGCCAAGGCCTGGGTTCGATCCCTAGTCAGGGAACTAAGATCCCGCATGGTGTGGCAAGTACCAATGAAATACTTGCTTTGTTTACTTGCTTTGTAAACCGTACGGCTTGAAATATGTATAATGTCAGCTATTATGTGGGAAGTAGCTCCTGATAGGGTTGCTATTTTGTTTGGCCTATAAAGGTAGAGGGTACTTGAGGTTTGCATTGCTATTAGCCTGCCATTGAAGAATTTTAATTCTTGTTTTCATTGATCCTGAAGCAATCTTCTATTTTGAGAGGTAGGAGGACCTTTGAAGGAGTCCCAACAGATGTAATTATACCTCAGACCTCACCCCAAATCTAGTACATCAAACAATTATTAAGCCTCTAGTCGTGTGATTCCTAACCTTTGGAGTCATAGAATCCCTTGAAAATTTGATGAAGGCTGTGGACTCGACCTGGTAAAATGGATACCTCAAATATTCATACAATATCAGGACCCCAGAACCCCATGAAGCCCATCCTACTTGGAGTCTGAGTGGATCACGTCAGATGGAGAATATTCTCAGCATCATGAGTCATCCACGAGAGGACTGGGCGGAACTCAGAGGACAGAGATGCCAGGTGGAGAGGTCGGCCTGGGCCCCACCTTTGCCAGTGCATCTCTCTGTTGTCAGGACTCACCAGGGGCGTCTCCATTCTCATCGTGCAGACTTGCCGTCTCTGAGGATGCCTCCCGCCTCGCATAGGGACAGGGGCTCCCTTCCACAGCTGTGGGCCCTGATGCCCAGAAAGTTGGCTGTGGGTCACTGTGGCCCACGGGAAGTAATTCACAGGGACACATCAGAGGGCGGCGTGGAGGGTGGATGCCATCATTCCCAGTCCTTTCCAGCGTGAACTTTGTGGAAGGGGCTTCCCTTCTGGTCTCAGCCTTTGCTCGCGTTACTTTCCTTCCTAAAATGCACTGCTCTCTCCTCTTTGCCCATCTTCCAGCGTCTCATCTCCTCCAGCAAGTACTTGGCATCTTTCCCAGCCCTCGCCCCTACCCTCCTCATTCTTCTCTGAACCAGAGTACCCTTAAGGCCCTCTCATCCTCTGAGTTACACGTTCCCACACTCCTTGTCTTTTAGTTAACTTTTCAGCTGTAGTTAGACTTGACTGTGCAGTTAGAGGGCAGCTTCTCAAGATCAGAGACTCACCTTCTGACTGGCTACCTAGAGGCTCAGAGTGGGAAGTTTCAGAAGAAACCAAATATGTTATTCAGGAGAGCAGCCAGGGGGAGGCAAGAAAGCTCCAGTGAAAGCTGTGGGGACTGTGAAGGGAGAGTCTAGTGGAGATGACCGTGGGTTGTTTTTCTGTTTTTTGTTTTTTTATAATTGACACATAACATTTTATTAGTTTCAGTTGTACAACATAATGATTTGATATTTGTATACACTGAGAAATTACCACCACAATAAGTCTAGGAGAATTGTGTTCTTATCCCAGTCATGTCACTGTTTAAAAACATTTTTTTGTCTATTATTTTTCCTTTTTTAAAATTGAAGTACAGTTGATTTACAGTGTTTCAGGGGTACAGTTTTATATATGTATGTGTGTGTGTATATATATATATATATATATACACGTATATCTATCTATCTATCTATATATATATATATATATTCTTTTTCAGATTCTTCCCCATTAAAGATTATTACAAGATATTGAATTTAGTTCCCTGAGCTACACAGTAGGTCCTTGTTGTTTATCTATTTTACATACAGTAGTATGTATCTGTCAATCCCAAGTTCCCAACTTAAGGCGATGACCATGTTTTTAAAACTCTTCTTTCCTCCTCCAGAAATTGCTCCATTTTGCTTCTTTTTTTTTTTTTTTTTAAGATTTTATTGATTGATTGATTGATTGCTATGTTGGGTCTTCGTTTCTGTGCTAGGGCTTTCTCTAGTTGCGGCAAGTGGGGGCCACTCTTCATCGCGGTGCGCGGGCCTCTTACTATCGTGGCCTCTCTTGTTGTGGAGCACAGGCTCCAGACGCGCAGGCTCAGTAGTTGTGGCTCACAGGCCTAGTTGCTCCGCGGCATGTGGGATCTTCCCAGACCAGGGCTCGAACCCGTGTCCCCTGCATTGGCAGGCAGATTCTCAACCACTGCGCCACCAGGGAAGCCCCCATTTTGCTTCTTAGTGCAGTACAATTCCAAAAATAAAAAAGCAGTACAATTCCTCCAAAGAGTTGCCTGTACTTGTTGGGTCCAAATTCTCTCCCTTTATTCTCTTCTTTTTAAAATACCTTTTTTTTTTTTTTTTTTTTTTAATGTAATGTCTGAATAAAATACCTTTTTAATGTGGAAAATTTCAAACATATACTAAAGTCGAGAGAGTAGTGTAATGAACCTACAAGTGACCACAACCCAGCTTCAATAATTATCAACTCATAACCAACTTTTTTTACCTCAGTCTCCCTACTCTACCTCCCCACTGGATTATTTTGAAGCAAATCCCAGTCATCATATAACTCCATCCATAAATATTTAAGTACTAGGCTCTAAAAGATAATGGATTAGAAAAAGACCATAATAGCATTACCACAATCCCCCAGATAAACAATAATTTCTTAGTATCTTCAGATACCTAGTTGGTGTTCAGAATTCTCCAATTGTATCATTTTTTAAGAAACAGTTTGTTTGTTTAAATCAGGATCCAAATAAGGGCCACACCTCATCTTTTGTTGAAAGGTTTCTTAAGTCATAATCTGTAGGTTACTTCACCCCACTTGTTTTTCAGCCTCATGGTTTATTTGTTGAAGAAACTTGGTCATATTTTCTGTAGATTTTCCCCCATTCTGGAGTTTGCTGGTTGCATCCCCGTGGGGTTGTTGAATGTTTTTGTTCCCTGTAGTTCCTGTAAGCTGGCACTTAGTTCCATCTGGTTCAGATTTGCATTTTTGTTACTTTGTAAGATTACTTCCTAGGGGGTGGTAGGTATTTCCATCAGAGGCACATAATGTCTGGTTGTTTCCCTTCACGTGACATCAGCAGTCACTGAGGATTATTGCCTGGGTTAGAGCTGGAAAACTTTCTCTATTAATGGCCAGTAAATATTTTAGTCTGTGGGCCATGCGGTCTCTATCACAACCACTCAACACTGAGATTGTAGCATGGAAGCAGCCAGAGCCAATACATAAGTGAATGGCCACGGGTGAGTTCCAGTAAAACTTTACTTACAAAAACAAGCAGACCAGATATAGCCCAAGGGCTATAGTTTGCTGACCCCTGCCTGGATTGTTTATTTCCTTATGGGCTTGCACAATGCCGATATCCTAATCCTGTCATTCCTTCTTCATTTATTAGTTGGAATCACTTACAAAGAGAGATTTTTCCCTGCACTATTTGGCTATTCTGTTCTTTTTGATCCTTCTTTAATGAGGCTCCCTTCTGCCCCACTCTGTCAAAATTGTTCTAAGATCATCAGTGACCATCCTGTTGCTAAATCCGTTGTTCTGTTTCCAGTTCTCATCTTGAGATACTTGACCTACCGGCAGCATTTGACATAGCTGATCACTCGTTCCTCTGTGAAATGCTTCACCTGACTTCAGGACCCACCGCCTCTCCTGGGTTCTTCCTTTGCCATTGGTAACTCCTTCTCAGTGGCTTTTGTTAATTTTTCCTAATCAATCAATCTGTGAGTCTTGGATCCTCTAGGCTTAGTCTTTAGACCTCTTCTCTTCTTTATCTGAATTGCTTCTCTGGGGTTCTAGACATAGATGACTTCTAAATATGTATATATTTAAGCTAAATATATATGTATATTAAATATTGTTTAATATGATATGAGATATGTAGCTCTTGCCTGGTCTTCTTTGTGAACCCTGCAAGTGTCTCTCCAAGTTGCCCATGAAACATTTCCCCGGGGATGTCTAAGAGAAATGTCAAACTTTACATGTCTAAATATGAAGGCTTGATCTTCCCCATAAAACCTGCTCCTTCTTCAGTCTTTCCTATCTCAGTTAATGGAAACTCCGTCCTTCCAGGATCTAGGCCAAAAAATCTTAGTGTCATCCTTAATACCACTTTTTCTTTCACTCCCCACGTCCAATCTGTCAGCAAATCCTCCTTCAAAATATATCTGCTTCTCACCACCTCCACTGCTACCAACCTGGTTCAAGCTATTGTCACCCCTCCCCAGGATTGTTGCAACCACCTGCTACTAACTGAAGCAGGTGGTCCTGCTGCCCTACTTGGAGTGCATTCTCAACCCAGCAGCCCAAGGAACCCTTTAAAAACCATAAATCAGGGTATCTTACTCTTCTGCTCAGAACCCTTCAATGGGCTTCCCGTCTCATTTAGAGTAGAAGCCAGAATCCTTAAAGTGGCCTGCAGAACCCTACAGGGCCTGAACCCCACCTCCACCCCTTGCCTTTCTAACCTCATGTCCTATGACTCTTCCCATGTGTCTCCCTGCTCCAGTCACCCAGGCTCCCTGCTGTACCCATTATGCTAAGCACACTCACTGCCCCTGGTTCTTTGCCCTTGCTGCTCCTTCTGCCTGTGATGCTCTTCTGCAGATATCTGTGTGGCCTGCCCCTCACCACCTTCAGGTCTTTGCTCAGTGAGGCCTTCCCTGATCACACTACTGTTCCCTCCACTCCTGCACTCCAGGAAAGAAGAAAGTCAAGATCTCAGCCAAGGGAAGGTGGATTGTCTTTCCTCTGAGACCCGAATAGGGAAGCTGACCAGCTGAGACCACACAGGAGCATTTCCCTGCCTGTCCTCTTCCTCCACCCCGACTCCCACTGCAGCTGGTCTGGACTGTAGGTGAAGCTCCAAGACAGTGAGGGGAGTCCTGCCTTTCCCTCTCCCTCCATGCAGGACACCCTCGAACCCCTCCACCCTCTGAGACAGACCTCTGTTCCCTTTCTTTAAAAAATAAGCTCTCTGGGGGCTTCCCTGGTGGCGCAGTGGTTAAGAATCTGCCTGCCAATGCAGGGGACACGGGTTCGAGCCCTGGTCCGGGAAGATCCCACATGCCATGGAGCAGCTAAGCCCGTGCACCACAACTACTGAGCCTGCGCTCTAGAGCCCGCGAGCCACAACTACTGAGCCCACGCGCCTAGAGCCCGTGCTCTGCAACAAGAGAAGCCTCTGCAGTGAGAAGCCCGCGCACCGCAACAAAAGGTTGCCCCTGCTCGCCGCAACTAGAGAAAGCCTGCGTGCAGCAACGAAGACCCAATGCAGCCAAAAATAAAAAAATAAGCTGTCTGACTCCTCCGGGTTGCTAGACCAGCTGGGGTGTCTCAGAGCTGGGGGCTGGTGTAGGGACCCTCACTGGATTCTCAGCCAGCATTGGGGTGTTTTCTTCTACGTCGTCACTGATGAATCCTGCTTCAATGTTTTATTCTGGAGCTCGTGCTGGCCCAGAAAAAGGCCGCAGTGACCTCTTTGGGCCTTTCTTCCCTTCTGTCTGTCATCCGGGGATGAGCGTGCCTTGGTGCCTCTCCATTCATCTATGTGAAAATTGTGTCTGTCATTTTGAATTTGAATCCACACCTGCCATCTGGAGACTTCTGGTCCCTCCTGGGGGGGATTTGGATGATGTCATGAAGTGGTGATGTCTGCAAGGCTGATGCCCTGGGGCCTTTCCGCAGCCAGGCCACTCATCAGTCAGTCCTTGTCCTCACTTTGTAGCATCAGAGACTCTCTGAGCCAGACGGTGCCCCAGAGGTCACCCAGTCTAACCCTCCAAGTCTCTTCTGCTACGTGTCTGAGAAGTGGCTATTCAGGCTGCCTCACTGCTTTTCAGGGTAGCTCATTCTACTTTCAGATAGGTCTAATCGGAACGTTCAGTCTAATTGAGTCTCTTGTTTCTCTTCTTGAAGGGTACTTCCATAGTGACTATTTCAACACTTACTCCTACAGTGAGGGCTGCGTGAAGGTAGAATCAGTTAAGGTCCCGTTTACCAAGTGGTGAAGTTCTTAAAGGCAGGAATCCATCCTATCCAGCTCTGTATTCCCTGCACTTGGCATAAGGTCTGAATCTAATAGATGCTCAATAAATGTCTAAGACAATTATGAATGAGGAACTACTGCTTGTTAAGCATTAACAGTGTGGCAGGCACTGCTCTAAGCCCTTTATGTGCCTCCAAATAGCCCAATATAGTAGGCAGTGCTTTTATTACCATGTTTTTGGATGAGGAAACTGACTCTTAGAAATGTTAAGTACCTTTCTAAGGTGACATAGCTATGAACGGAAGTAGTGAGGATTCACACCCAGAAGTGTGGACTCTAGAGTTCACTCTTCTTTGTATATTATTTAAGGTTTCTTTCTTTCTCTTTATTTTTTTATTGTGGTAAAATATGTATAACATAAAGTTCGCCATGTTAACCATTTCTAAGTGTACAGTTTAGTGGCATTAAATGCATTCATATTGTTGTTCAACCGTAATCACCTTCCATTTCTATAAATTTTTCATCTTCCCAAACTCTGGAACTCCATACCCATTAAACAATCACTCCTCATTTCTTCCTTCCCTAGCTCCTGGTAACTACCATCCTACTTTCTGTCTCTATGAATCTGACTACTTGAGGTACCTCATATAAGTGAAATCATATAATATTTGTCCTTTGGTCACTGGCTTGTTTCACTTAGCATAATTTCTTCAAGGTTCATTCATGTTGCAGCATGTGTCAGGATTTCTTTATTTTTTAAGGCTGAATAATATTCTATATATACCATATTTTGTTTATCCATTTATCCATCAATGGAAACGTGGATTGCTTACATCTTTTGGCTATTGTGAATAATACAGCTATGAACATGGGTATACAAATATCTGTTTGAGTCCCTACTTTCAGGAGTGGAATTGCTGGATCATATGGTAATTCTAAGTTTAATTTTTTTGAAGAACTGCCATACTGTTTCCCACAGTGGCTGCACCATTTTACATTCCCACCAGCAATGTACAAGGGTTCCAGTTTCTCCACGTCCTTACCAGTACTTGTTATTTACTGTTTAAAAAAATTTTTTTTATTAATAGCCATCCTAATGGGTATGAAGTGGTATCTCACTGTGGTTTTGATTCACATCTCCCTAATGATTAATGATGTTGAGCATCTTTTCATGCACTTATTCATCATTTTTATATCTTTGGAGAAATGTCTATTCAATTACTTTGCCCATTAAAAAATGGAGTTGCTTGTTTTGTTGCTGGTGTTGAGTTGTATGTATTCTTTATATATTCTGGATACTAAACTCTTATCAGATATATGATTTGCAAATATTTTCTACCATTTTGTAGATTGCCTTTTCACTCTGTTGACAGTGTCCCTTGATGCACAACAGTTTTAAACTTTGATGAAGTCCAATTTATCTATTTTTCTTTCGTTGCCTGTGCTTTTGGTGTCCCATTTAAGAAATCATTGCCAAATCCAATGTCATGAAGTTTTTTTCCTATGTTTTCTTCTAAGAGTTTTATGGTTTTAGCTCTTACATTTAGGTCTTTGATCTATTTTGAGTTAATATTTGTATATGGTGTAAGCTAAGGGTCCAAATTCATTTGTTGCATGTGGATATCCAGTTTTCCCTACACCATTTGTTGAAAATACTGTCTTCTCCCCATTGAATAGTCTTGGATCCCATGTTGAAAATCGTTTGACCGTATATGGGAGGGTTTATTTCTGGACTCTCTAATCTATTTCATTGATCTATATGTCTGTCTTTATGCCAGTACCACATTGTTTTGGTTACTCTAGTTTTGTAGTAAGTTTTGAAATTAGGACGTGTGAGACCTCTAACTTTGCTTGTTTTCAAGATTGTTTGGCTATTCAAGGCCTCTAGAATTTCTGTATAAATTTTAGGCTTGATTTTTCAGTTTATGCAAAAACTGTTGTTGGGATTTTGATAGGGAATGCATTAAATCTGTAGATCACTTTGGGCAATATTGAGATCTTAAGACTCTTAAGTCTTCTAATCTATGAAATGAGATGTCTTTTCATTTACTAGTATCTTCTTTAATTTCTATTAGTAGTATTTTATAGTTTTCAGTGTATTTATTTAAAATTTTTTTCTTTATTTAAAATCTCCCCCAGCCACCTAGTTCCCCTCCTAGAAAGTAACCACTGTTACCATTTTCTCATGTATCCTTCCATTTCCATATATGTCTAAATAAAATTTTAACGTATAAGTTTCTCAGAACCAAATAGTAACATACATAACTTATTGTTCTGCACCTAGGTATTTTTCCACTTAAGAATTGATCTTGGAGATCCTTCCAGATCAGGACATTGAAATCTGCCTCTCTCTTTTTAAAGGGTATATACATTCCATAATTTATTTAGCTGATGCCCTTTTGAAGGACATATAAGTTTCTTTTTTTGGGTAATATTTTGCTATTAATGCTTCAATGAATAAACATATAAAGATGTCATTTGCACATATGCAAATATACATGAAGAAAATTTCCTAAAAGTAGAACTGTGGAGCCAAAGAGTGAGTTTAAAACTTTGCATTGTAGTCCCAAATTGCCTTCCATGGAAGTTGTACCAGTTTATCCATTTACCAACATGGTGGCTGTTTCCTTGCATCCTTGCCAACATAGTGTGTTATCAAACTTTTTTGGTTCTAGACTATCTAAGATATTAGAAATGGTATCTCCTAGTTTAAATGTGTATTTCTCTTATTGTGATATTGAACATCTTTTCAAATATTAAGAGCCCTTTATATTTCCTCATTTGTGAATTGGTCATTCATATCCTTTGTACATTTTTCATGTTAATTTGTCATTATATGTTAAGAAAATTTGTCCTTTGCAGTATAGATGCAGAAAATAGTTTTCTAATTTGTCGTTTGGCTTTTGAAGTTGTTTATGTTTTTATGACAGTTTTTATGTAGTTGAATGTATCAGCCTTTTTATTACTGTGTTTTGGTTTTATATTGCTAACAAAGTCCTTCACAACTACAAAAATTAGACATTAAAAATGCTAGTACTTTTATGGTTTCATTTGTTACATTTAGCTCTTTGATTCATTGATAATTTATTTTGGCATAAGACTTGAGGGAAGGATCCTACTTAATTTTTTCCCATATGTCTACTCAGTTGTCTCAATACCATTTATCGACTATTCATACTTCCTCAGTGATCTGAAATATAATATTTCTCATAGATATTTGGGTCTCTTTCTACATTTTAAATTCTGTTCTGTTGAACCGTTTGTCCATTCATATGCCAGAATGCATGTTTTAATTAATGCAGTTTTATAATGTGCCTCAATATGTGGGGACTAGTTATCTTTCATAACATTTCTTTGTTAGAATTTTCCTGGATATTCTTGCTTATTTATTGTTCCATGTGAACTTTAGATTAAACTTATCTAGCTGTCTCCCAAACTTATTGGTGATTATGTTGGGAATGCATTCAGTTCATAAGTGAACTTTAGGGGGAATTTACGTCTTCAGGATGTTAAATTTCTTTATCCATGAACGTGTTATGACTTTCCATTTGTTCAAGTTCTTTTTTGTCCTTAAGTAGTGTTTTAAATGAAACGTTTCTTCACACATCTTGCATATTTCTTATTAAATTTGTTCCTAGCATTTTAGTTGTGTTTTCATTTGTTATTATAAGGATCCTTCCTCTTTTACTACTAGAGATCTCATTGTGCTCTTAGAAATTTAGTCACTACAAGTTTCCCACCCTCCTGGCCTGGGGTGCTACAGTGTCCTGAAAGGAAAATATCCTCCCAGACGTTGCCACTTATTCCAAATCTGACCTATGATTTACTATCTGTTTTTACTTTCTGAGTAATGGGCCTCTTTCGAGCCCATTATTATCATCTTACTAAAAAGCTCTTTTATATATGTGATTTCATTTGATCCTTACAATAACCTTGAGATGTTAACAAAGAGGGTATTTATTCATGTCCATTTTAAGGAGGAGGTAATTGTCAGTCAGGCAGATTGAGATGCTCTCCTGAGCTCACACGGGTGGGGCTGGACCTGGCCCCCCGTCCGTTCCGCCCCACCCCGTACATTCTCATTGGGGTTCTTCCAATCCCTGTCCTTGCCTCGCAGCCCCACACTCCTGTCCCATCTCCAGGAGGAGTCTTTCTGTCTCTCCTTCAGGGTTGCTCTCCATCCCAGTCTTCCCTCCTGAAGCCCCAGACTGGCTGCTCTGGGTCTGTGCAGGGATGGACCCGAAACCACTCGGAGCATACCCCAGCGCCCAGCTGTGAGATACGGAGTCTGGTGCCGGCCTCTGGTGCTCACTGGATGTTTACTGAGGCAGTAGTTGGGAGAGTTTGTCATTTCCAGAGGTCATTCTGGCAGGTTGACAGCCCAAATCATCTCATTCTGCTGCCTTGACTTCTCAGAGAGAACAATGCAACACCCCCGCCTTCCTCTCCTGTCGTCTAGACACGGATTAAAGTCGGCCTTGCTTATTCGACTGCTTCAGCAGGGGTTGGCTTGTGCTCTGAAGGAGGTTCAGTGTTCATTTCCTCACAGGGCATCTTTTCCTGGGCTCCAGGATCAGCGGGGCTGCAAGGGGCACGCAGCCCTCCAGCACACGTGAGACCAGGCCGCAGGGGCAAAGGGGAAGCCCTCGGCCCAGGGTGCAGAGCACAGAGTTTCAATTAGTGTTCACCTCCTGCCTCCCTTCCTTCCTTTTTTCTTCCTCCAGCGTTCTCAAAAATATTCACTCTTTTCTATCTGCCCACGTCCTTCAACTTCCACCAGACCAGTTATGCTGCCATCTTTCCTGGAGATTCATCCCTTCATTTGTTCATTCAACAAGCTTTTATTGAATGCTTGCTCTGTGTCGGACACAGTTACAGTTGCTGAGGACGTAGCAGCGAACAAGACAAAGTCCCTGAGCTCAGGGAAGTGGGAGGAGATAAACAATAAGCAAGCTACCAGACAGGTAAATAAGATGGCTTCCCATAGTGAAGAGTGCCATGAAGAAAACCAAACAGGGGGATGTGAAGGAGGGAGATTTGGACTCTCTCCCAAATTAGGTGGTCAAGGGAGTTGTCTAAGGAGGTGTTATTTGGTTTGAAACTTAAATGATAAGAAACTGACTATGCCAAGATCTGCAGTCTAGGGATAGGAGAGAGCAGTGCAAGGGCCCTGAGGTAGGTGTGAACATGGCATGTTCCAGCAACAGACAGACTGATGGGGTGGGAAAGTTGTGAGCAAAGGGAGGAAGATACAAGAGGAGGGATGAGAAGGAAGCAAGGGCCTTATAAGCCAAGGTAAGGAGTTTGGATTTTAAGTATGACAGGGAGATTTTGGAGAGTTTTAAGCAGAGGAGAGACATGGTCTGATCCATATTTTAAGGCTATTCTGGCACCAAGAGACAAATATCAAAGGGCTCATAGCAACATTATTCATATTGGCTGAAAAACTAGAAGCAACCCAAATGCGCATCAACAGTAGAATGGACAAACAATGGACTGCCATAGAACAATCAAAATAAACAAACTAGAGCTATACACACAACACAGATGAATCCCATAAAGAAAATGCTGAGTGAAAGAAGTCCAACGTGAAATAATACATGCAGTGTGATCCCATTTATGTAGAGTTCGAATATCAGCCAAAATCAAAACAATAGCTTTTAGGGATTCGTGGTTAGGTGGTAAAATATAAGAGAAGTTGAAGAAGTGATTACCTTAAAAGCCAGGATAAGGGCTGTCTTTGGCAGGACAGGACGGGCAGTGATAGGGAGGGAGCACAAGGAGGGCTTTTGGGGTAGAGCTGGGAATGTTTTACTTCTTGACATTGGGGGTGATTGCACGTATGCTCATGTTGTGACAAACCACAGAGTTACATATTTTTGTTTTTTGTACTTTTCTGCATATGTGTTACATTTTACAATAAAAATGTGTAAACACTGCACTTTGGCTGCCATGTGACAAATGGGTCGAAGGGAACCAAGAGTTGGGGGAGGACCAGCACTTTGCTGACTGCAGACATCCCGGCACTGGCAAGGGTGCTGGGGCTGTGGTGGTTTCGATGGAATGTGTTTGGGATGTGCTTTGGAGGTGAAGTCCATAGGACTTGCCAACAGGTTGGGTGATAAGTGGTGGTGATGAGGGAAATAGCCATCTGGATGCCCCCTGAGTATTTGGTTTGCATGTCTGGTACCATTTCCTGAGAAAGAAGACTTGGGGAGTGGGGTGGGCTTGAAGGGGAGATAAAGAATTCTGCATTGGTTCTGTCAAGTCTGAGATGCATATTATGTATTTAATGGAGAAATCAAGTAGGCAACAGTTTCCTAACTGGCTAGTTGACCTCCAGCCTGGTTCCCTTCATTGTATTCTTGACCCCGTGGTTCAAGCGATCTATCTAAAGAATGAATCTGGTGATGCTGCTTCTCTTCCCCAAATCCTCCCAGTGACTCTTGCCCAGTGGGTAGAGGCTAAATTCCTCATTGTCGCCGCAAGCCACCATGCCCAGTCGGGTCCTGCCTCTCCAACTTTGTCTCCAGTGGCTCCTCCATCATCCCATACTGGCCACATAAAAGGATGGCAGGCTTTTACATGTACTGTCCTCTTTGTCTCCAGCTTCTTCCCTAGCCCTCACCCTTCATCTTGTGCCCAGTCTTCAAGTCTCACCTTGGATACCTGTTCCCCCAGGCAGCCTTTCCATGTTTCTTAGCCCCCAGGACCCAGTGGGGTGCCGTCCTGTGTACTCTCAAACCCCTCCTTCATTTAGCTTTCCTGTTAGCACTCACCCCACAGCCCTGAAGTAGCTCTTCATTTGCATCTCCTCTGGTCGACTGTAAGCTAGCTGAGGGCAATGGCCAGGTCCTATTCACAGCTGCACCCCACACAGCTGTGCCACACCTGTTAAGGCAAATGCTCAACTAGCACC
Organism: Balaenoptera musculus; assembly: GCF_009873245.2. Classification (NCBI taxonomy): domain Eukaryota; kingdom Metazoa; phylum Chordata; class Mammalia; order Artiodactyla; family Balaenopteridae; genus Balaenoptera; species Balaenoptera musculus. The sequence continues at coordinate 136,357,371 of NC_045785.1, forward strand.
TCTTGATAAACTAGTATTTAATGCATACCCTCTCCCACACACGTTCCAGGCACTTGCTCTGTCTCTTCCACCCACAGAACTTCCTCCTGGACTCTGTCCATGCCAAGGCACACTTCGTATTGCTCCTTTCACAAGCATCCTGTCTCAGGCTACAGACGTCCCCCCAAGTCTTCTGAGAGTGCAGATGCTTTTCTACCTGAGGGTTCGGCAGGTCACCAAGGAGGAGGCACAGATGTTACCGGAGCAGCTGTGAGAAAGAGAAGAGAGAACAGAAATCAGCTTTCCTGGTGCCTCCCAGACAAAATGATCCAAAAATTGCCTTGGGGGAAACACTGGGTCTAAGTGGCTGCAAATGCTGTTTGTTCTACCAGACATCCGGCAAAGCCAATTGAATGACATTATGTATATCTTCCCTGCCCAGCACTCCCACTTCCATTCAGCATGAATTCTCAAGGAGTCATTAAGTGGAAGAAGAGCCCCACAAAGTGTGCGCTGGATGGTGGCCTTTGTGGGCCTAGGATAGGGGTGAGGTTTCTGCGCTGTTTGCCTGGGAACCTTAAGTCTTTTTTTTTTTTTTTTAGAATCTGTTGGCATACAACATTGTAAATCAACTATACTCCAATAAAAATTAATAAAAAAAGAAATGACCAAAGAATATGCAGCCAAAAATATAGGGAACAAGTATAAATGTTTGTCAAGTGGTTAATTAATAAAACTGTGATTTTTCTGGAAAAAAAAAAAAATCTGTTGACGGAGCCCTGAATGCCTCTGCGGTTCACACTGGCCAGGTCAGCCTAAGGATTTAGCCACATCTGAGGTCATTCTTGCGATTTTGCTACTTCCTTCCTCCTGCTCCACTGATACCTGCCATCCCTAGGGATGACAGACTGAATTTCATCCCTGTAAGAAAAAAACGAGCCAACCCAGACCCTGGAATGAAAGACAGTGGCTTGAGGCTGGCAGAACTGGGCATAGTCCCAGCCAGCTCCCCGTTACCTGCCTCAGCAGAGGTGCCAGAGTAGGGAACCGTGTGGGTGCCCCGGCACAGACTGCAGACTCAGCCTGGGCTCCTGGTGAGCGGAGCTGGGGAGCAGCTGCCTTGCAGGGTGAGTGACCACTTGCCATCCTGATTGAAGGCGGTCGCCTTGGTGGGCTGGTGGCTTATTTCCTTGTAAAGCCTTTTCATAAGAGCTCTGCAGACCCTGGGCTTGAGGTCTCTTGCAGTTGGTGTGAGCCTGGGCAATAGAAAACACCACTGGTGGAGGGCCTGCAAGACACGCTTCATTCCTCCTCACTGTTGGGTGTGGTCCCACGCTGAGACGGCGGCCCAGGTGGCCGTACCTGGGGTGTGAGCGGGCCACTGAGAAGGTCTGGGGCCTAAAGTAGCACCTCAGGGTCTGCTGGCTATGGAGGCTCCCTAGGCATCTGGCTGTGTGCCTACAGGGCTACTGTTGGAACGTCAGCTCATGGTCTGAGAGGAGACACAAATGGACACATGGGCAAGGCTGGTCTATCGGGAGAGCAGGGGCCTCACCAGGGGCTGGAAGAGATGTCAGAGAGGAGTTACCCAGTGTCCTCATTTAGGTCCAGGAACGTCGGATGACTTGCTCACGTCTTCCTGATTCTTGAGTGGCCGAGCCAGGGCTGAGCCTAGATCTTCCTCCCAGCCAGGGGCCCTCTCAACACCTTCCGGGTTCCACTAGAGGGGAGGAGTGGGCTCTTGGGGCCACCAGGTGATACTGGGGTTGGGGGGCGAGGTCACAGGAAGGAGGGGCTGCAGGGCTAGCTCCGCCTCCCCACACCTCACTCTTTTTTAAAAAAAAATTTTATTGGAGTGTAGTTGATTTACGATGTTGTGTTAGTTTCAGGTGTACAGCAAAGTGAGTCAGTTATACACATACATATATCTGTTCTTTTTCAGATTCTTTTCCCATAGAGGCCATTACAGAGTATGGAGTAGAGTTCCCTGTGCCATACAGTAGGTCCTTATTAGCTCACACCTCTCTTGAATGCAGAGCCAGGTGTTCCTGAGGGAAAGCCCATCTGACATTTTCCATGGGCGATTGGGCACGAAAGGGCTAAGCCTGGGGCTTTGCCCACAGTAGGCAAGCTCTAGTAGGGTGTGTGATCGAGACTCCTGCATGGCTGAAGACTGAAGACTGAAGACAGCAGAGGTCGGCGAGGGCCATGAGCACCGTCACTCAGTTTACCCTGCCCTTCCCTCTGCTCCAGCCAGCGGTCTCCTGCTCTTCCCTCTCCCAGGCCTGCTCTCACCTCAGGGCACCTGCACTAGCTCTTCCCTTTGTCCGGAATGTACTTCCTCGCATATCTCCATAGTTCTATCCTCCACTCCCTTCAGAAGTTTACTCAAAAGTAACTTTCTGTGGAAGATCTTCCTTGGTCATTCTTTCTAAACTTTAGGCCACTACATCTCCCTGCCTTATTTTTCTTCCTTAGCCCTTATCACCATCTAAAATGCCATTTGTTATACCTAAAAAAAATTTTTTTGATATCGTTTATATCCTCCATTAGAACGCAGGTGATGGGAGGTGGGGGAGCTGTGTCTGATTTGTTACTTTATAGAAGCCCAAACTGCCTGGCAGCCTCTGGTCGAAGGGAGAGGGCCACCATGGGTGTCACCAACCTTGGCTGCTGCAGGTTGCTATTGTAGACCCTGTTCTTCCTAATTACTGCAGGTTACTTTAACTTTTTTTTTTTTTTGGCTGTGTGTCATGCGGGATCTCAGTTCCCCAACCAGGGATTGAACCCGTGCCCCTGCATTGAGAGCGTGGGGTCTTAACCCCTGGACCGCCAGGAAGTCTCTCCTCTAATCTTTCCTAAATCCCTTCTTGCAACTCTCCGGGCAGGGTTCCATTTGCTCAAGATGCTTCCCCCCTGGGGAGTCAGCCAGTCTGGGGTGTGCGTTAATGCCTTTACTTTCTATTGGCTTTTTTTTTTTTTTTTTTTTAATTTTATAGCTACTTTTATTTTTATTTATTTATTTATTTTTGGCTGTGTTGGGTCTTCGTTTCTGTGCGAGGGCTTTCTCTAGTTGCGGCAAGTGGGGGCCACTCTTCATCGCGGTGCGGGGACCGCTCTTCATCGCGGTGCGCGGGCCTTTCACTATCGCGGCCCCTCCCGTTGCGGGGCACAGGCTCCAGACGCGCAGGCTCAGTAGTTGTGGCTCACGGGCCCAGCTGCTCCGCGGCATGTGGGATCTTCCCAGACCAGGGCTCGAACCCGTGTCCCCTGCATTAGCAGGCAGATTCTCAACCACTGCGCCACCAGGGAAGCCCTCTATTGGCTTTTAATTGAAGACTCTTGGGACCATGTTCCCTCCATGCAAAGGGCTGGATCTCTAATGGTGGGAATTCCAGGCATAACAGCCAAGGATAGGGCCTTCCTGACTCCAGGCCTCCAGTGGTTGCCTCTCAGATGCCGGAAGGAAGTGGCCGCTGACCCCACCTGCTGCAGGACCGCTGCTTGGACTGTTCCATTCTATGGAAGCAGACCTTGGGCAGTGCACTCTGAGGGCAGCCTGCCCTGCACCTGGGGTACAGAGCTCTTTACAGACTTCCTGAGAACAGAGCCGGGCACCCAAGACATGCTCGCGGACTGAATGTGGCCTAATCAAGGAGGACCACGGCTCTTAATGGGAACTTCCCAGTATTGCCTTATAGTTGAAAACAAGGAAATCTTTACTCTCCCAAATTTCTTTATTCAGTTCCCTTCTCCTCGACTTCGAAGAAAGGCCACTACGTTCCTGCACAGAAATAAGATATCCCACAGGCTTGACTCACAGCCTTATTTATTTTAACTCTAACTTGCTTTCTCTTAGGATTGGTCTAATTATCTCTAAAGCATGCCTGTCCAGGAAGCCAGAAAGTTCCAAGCAACTTCCCAAGCTGAAGAGATACAGAATAAGGAATGAAAGAATACGAACGTATCTGAATATTCTTCCAACCCCACCTTTTCTTTCTTCCCATCCCCATATGGTTGTCTGGCACTTTGGCCCCCGAATCAACATGCGGCTTGTTTTTGTATGGGGAGGCAGACGGGTTCCTTCTCAAGAAGGCTCCCATCTAGAGAGCCTCAGAGACCTGCTTACATCTCCATCCCCAAACTAAAGACCCCACAGGTTCAGGGATGAGGGGCGGGGCTAAGAGGACCCATCGTCACCTCTGAACCTTTTCCTCCTCCATCCATGATTCCGGGTCTTTGGGCCTCAAGCCTTCATTTACTTTGCATGTTTTAGTCATTTGTGGGCTCATGAAGTCTAAACTCAGTGACTGTGTCCACTGTCCTGGGTGATGGAGTTGGTGACAGCAAGTGGCTGCAGCCTGCTGTGTGGGGCGGGGAGTGGCCGTTTCACCACAGAGGGCTTTCCTGGGTATTGTGCTCTGTGGGATTCTAGTCAGAAGTGTTCCATGACAGTAAATTCTTCCCCTTCTTATCAAGAAACAACAAAATCCCAGCTGAAGGCAGAAAAGGCATTTTGCAGAGCGTTAATTATTGACGCTGCAGGACAGCAGCTCACCTCAGGGTGCTGGTCCAGAGAGACCTGCTCACTTTACAGCCAGGAGGAAAAAGGCAGCCCTCAGGGAGAACCTACTCAGGGCCAGGCTTGGGGCGGTGGGAATAGGAGCTTGGTTCTCACCTGCTCAGGTGACCAGCAGGTGATACTTCGCTATTATTGAGATGGGCTGACTTTCTGCTGGACCACCTCTTTGGACTGGCACCGTCTGGTCACTGATACTTAAGTTGGTGGAGTTGGAGTGTGGGAGGGCGATGGGCAGGGTCACCTTCTCCAGGTGCCTTCCACCCCGGTGACTTGTGGCTCTAAAGTGAGCAGTAGCACTGATAATTGTAATAGTAGACTCAGTCCCACTCCTTGAAGTCATTGGTTTCGGGGAGGGAGGATGTGAACGCCAGTTGTGCCCAGCACTGAACTATCCTCTGAGCTTAGGTGAAGTCTAGGTGGACAGGTCAGCCTTGCAATGGAGATGAAGGGTCGCACTTGGGCATACTCGGACACCAGGGGAAAGAGAGGGGCATGTATAACTTGGAGCTTCAGAACCCAAGGTCTGCCTATCCTGCGGGAGGTTGGATCTTACCTTCCCCACCCCACGTCTCGTCCGTCCCTCATTTACAGTTGAAGAAAACATCTGTGATCTGAGGATGTGACTTAGAGAGTCGATGTGGTTTGCTCCATGGCAGTTCTGTTTGTTATTATCTGAATGATGGGTCTTGATACAAGTTGCTGGGTCCCAGATATGCTTAACCATTGCCACTCTCCTGGGAAGCCATGCATGGTGGCAATGAGTGTGTATATGTGTCAGGTGGGTGTATTGTTGCCTCAGAGATTTTCGTAGCTTCTAGCATTGACTGCACACTCTCTTCTGGGAGATACAAGCCAGATTTCCAAGAAAAGGGCTGATTTTCCTTCTTCTCCTCTTACGTGCCCAGGACATTTAAGGCCATGCTTTCAGCTGCTCTGCTTGTCGTTTGTGTATGGAGACACTGATGTCTACTTAAAGACATCAAGAAGTACGGGGCACTGAGTCTTTAGGGAGCAGCAGTGAACCCCAGCATCCTCATTTAACAGACGTGAGCCTACAGAGAGTGGACGAGGGCACGTGGACAGGCAGTGGGTGGGGGGACACGACCAGAACCCGGGATCCAACCCAGAGCTCCCGTCCTGTGCCTCCACCGGGTACGCGGCTCCTCCTCATGTCCCGCGCGAGTCCGGAGAGGGCCCTGAAGGCAGGCAGGGAGGACAGAGCAGTTGGTGAACGTGCCTTCACAGAGTTCCGCAGACAGCAGCATCCCTTGGAGACTTTTGGGAGCCCGTGGGGAGAGCAGGGAGGTGGCAGGACTGGGCTGGATGCTGTTACGGGACAGAGAGAAGGTCAGAGAGACATCACAGTGTGGCATAAACTTGGCCCTCACTAGAGTTGATGCCCATGTTTGGGTGGGGACGGAGGCGCAGGTGCACCGTGGGGTTTATCCAAGGCCATGAAAGTCAGCAAATCCTGGTCTGGACTTGAATCCCTGATTTCCAAGGAGCGGGGAGTGACGGAGCTCTCGCTGTGGGCTGGGCTGGGCTGGGCTGGGCTGGGGTAGGAGGCAGGGGTTACCGAGAGGAATCTGCAGGGAATTTGCAGTCTTGTTGGGAAGATGAGATCAGCACCATAGGATTCAGGGCTAAGATGTGTTGTCTGAAAACTCCAAGTGCTGGAGTTGTTCAAACAAGGGAACAGAGCCCTGGCAGGTAATAGAAGAGAGGTCTTGAACTAAAGCTTCCCAGATGGGTGAAATTGGAGAGGGAGGGAAGGTGTGAGGGCTGCCGGGGGGGTGGGGGGCGCGGGGAGAGCATCTCGAACAAAAGCACAGAGTTACTGGTGACGACGAGGAGATAGGCCTGTGTAGAAAGGATGGATTCCTGTGTGTGTGCGTGTGTGTGCTTGTATACGTGTGTGTGTGTGTGCATATCGGTGTGTTGTGAATGAGGCTCCAAGAAATATTTGATGGAACCAAGTTGGAAATGTATTATCCTGATATCAGGATATTGAATTCTTGATTCCACTCTTACTTACCAACAGCTGTGTGACCTCAAGCAAATCCTGTCCCTTCTCTGTTCCTCAGTTTTCTGGGGTGTAGTTAGTTGCCTTTCCAGACCTTATCCAGCCTTAACTTGTAAGAGAGGCATTTTGAGTAAAGACCCTCAACTCCTTGATTTTACTGCTTCTGAGATCTTCCCTGAGGATGACAGGCAGGGGACAGAGAGGAAGGGGGTCTTTTATGATCCTGCGCCCTGGCCGGGAGACTGCCTTGGAGCCGCCGACATTTATTTGGAGAAATTCAGTGGCGCTCTCAGGCAAACCAGAGCCTGAATTAATGCCTTAATTATCCAGGCAGGCTTCCCTGAGGCCCTATTCTCCATTTTAATTTTGGGAAACTCAGGTATGTGATATTCTTCTCTTGATCTGTCATCATTCAGGCTGGAAACACTTCCCTGGAGCCTCAGTGGAGGATGTAAGTGATGGCTCCTGGTGCTGGGAGCCCCCCATCACCCGGTGCTGGGAGGGGGCGGGTCCCTGGTAGCTGCCTCCCAAGAACGGGGTGTCCTGTGGCAGAAAGAAGAGACACAGGGGAGCCCTGCTGTCTGGGGTTTTGAGCTCCCTCCTCTTTCCTCCCCCTCCTTCATCCCTCCCTTCACATCCAAGAGTGGGGGGACTCGATGTGCCCTCTGGCTCCATGTCTCTGATCTAACCTCACATGGGCTCGTAGATCTCAGCTCGCCCAGGACGGAGAGAATCTAAGACCGAATGAGCCCTCACACATGTCATGTGCCTGCACTGACCCTGACCCCTGGGCATCAGAGTCGCTCTAGGACAACAGCCCTGCATAGAGGCACATTCAACCAGCTGAGGAGGAAGCAAGGATTATCATGAAGCAGTTAACCAATGAGAAGGCACAGCATTGCATTAAGTGGCCCAGAAGGTGTATGTGGAAAGAGATCAATGCAGAAGTGGCAGTGAAGTATTAGGGCTTTTTCAGTTAAAAGAGACAGAAATTCAGCTCCAGATGGCTGAGAGTAAAAAAGGCAAGTTTTAGTTCATGTAAATGGGAAGAAGAGGGATGGATCTAGATCGGGTTCAACTGGACCAAGAGTTCAAACACTGCCGTTCTCCATTTTTCTCTTGATTGCTCACCCTCAGTCATGTTTTCTCCTCTGCTTCTTTTTGGGTATTGACTTTCTTCCTCAGTATTACAAATACACTTTGAATGGGGAGAAGGATGGTATTTCCAGGCTCCTTAATCTGAGTGTAGCAAAAGAGAGAGTTTTTCTCTTTCAGTACCCATAAATAAAATCTGAGGGAAGCACTCTGGCCCAGTATGAGAATGAGTGACTTTGGTTGGGCCTCCATCGCATGGCCAACCCTGTGACCCTGGTCAGGTAGGTTCTCTGATCGCCTTTCCCATCAGGATCACATGACTGAGGTGGGAGGAGCAGTGCCTCTAAAGAAGAGAGGGTGCTGGCCAGACAATAGCACCAGATGCCCACTGTGGGGTTTCACTGGCCCAGAGGTAATGATAGTGACTCAGCTCTGAGGTGCCCTGGAACCCAAGCAGAATCAGATGAGGGGAGGAGGGAAAACTGGGACTGGGTGATTTGGGCTGAAAGGAACTCCCCTGGTTCAGGTCCACATCACAGTGTCCAGAGGGGTCTGATGACCTCAATTCTGATCTGGGTCCAAGAGCATGTGATGAGTGTGCGGGCCTTGCAGCAAGAGTTTCTAGGCAGTGGCCGTGCTCCTCAGGTAGGGGTGAGTGTGCACAGGTGCCGTGGTTCCTGTGCCCAGCTGTCTGGATTGGAGCAGGACAGGCACTAAAGTGCAAATCAGGAAATGGAGGTAGCCTTAAAAATTACACCAAAATCTAGCAAAGGAAGAGGGGACACTGCCAGTCCAGAGAGCCTGTGAGGCCAACCCTGGGTGTATATATCCTTGGTCTTGCGATGGCCCTGTTCCTTGAAGCTGCCCTGATCTTCTCTGTCATGTTGTAGTCCAGGCAGGGCTGAGACTATAGGAGACAGGCTGAAGGGGCTGGAGGAGCTGGGAGCTGATGGGCCTTGAAGGGTGGTGGAGAGGATTTAGGGAAGGTGGAGGAAGGCACAGAGTTAGAACGGGCATGCAATAAGAGTCAGGGAGCACATACAACTTTAGCCTCCAGACTGGGTTCCTGTCTCAAGAGAGGCATCCCCCGTGTCTCAGACTTGCAAATGGTCAGAAATATCTCCCCACCTCCTTTGCCTTATATGTCCCTATTTTTTCTATCCATAACCTCTACAGTTAAGGGATTAATTAATTCAACAATGTTTATTAAGTGCCTACCATTTACTAGGCACGTGTTGGTGCTGAGGATACAGGGGAGAACAAGACAAACGCAGTTCCTATACTTTGGGAGGGAAGCAACCAAACAATAAAAAAAGCAACTAAACAAACCAATAAATGAAATAACTATAATTGGTGGCAAGTCCTATGAAGAAAACAAACAAGGAGCTGAAAGAGAAAAACAGGAGGGGAATTCCTTTTTTTTTTTAATGGAAGTACAGTTGATTTACAATATTGTGTTACTTTCAGGTATACAGCAAAGTGATTCAGTTATTTGTATATTTTTTCACATTCTTTTCCATTATAGGTTATTACAAGATATTGAATATAGTTCCCTGTGCTATACAGTAAATTGTTGTTTATCTATTTTATTTATGGTAGTGTGCATCTGTTAATCCCATACTCCCAATTTATCTCTCCCCACCCCCCCCAACCTTCCCCTTTGGTAAGCGTAAGTTTGTTTTCTATGTCTGTGAGTCTTTTCTGTTTTGTAAATAAGTTCATTTGTAGTATTTTTCAGACTTCACATATAAGTGATATCGGATGATATTTGTCTTTCTTTGTCTGACTTACTTCACTTAGTATGATAATCTCTAGGTCCATCCAGGAGGGGAACTCTTTTTGATGTTGTGTTAGGAAAGAATTCTCTAAGAGGTGACAGACATTTAAGTTTAGATTTGAGGAGGGAGCCAGCCATTTGAAGAGCAGGACGAAGAGAATTTCAGATAGAGGGAGTGGCCGGGAACATTGGAATACCTGAAGGAGGACTGGTGTGCCTGGGTTCCTCACTCATGAGCAGGGATGGAATTAAGGCAGGGTGGGTGGTTCATGCAGTAGGGAGGGAATGTACTGAGTGTCAGCCGGGACCACCTCTAGGGCTGAAGTCCCAAGGCCCACAAGAAGTGCTCAGGGTCCACGGTGTATCATGGAACATGGCAGGTAAAGAATGGTCCCATCCTGGACTCTCCAAGACTGAGGAAAATGGCCTCAGTCCTGGAGCTGCAGAACTTTGGATTTTACTATGGAGAAAAAGTGATTTGGATGTTGTATCAGTTTTCTGCAGTGCAGAACGCTTAGAGCAGCAGAAATCTATTGTGTCACAGTTCTGGAGGCCAGAAGTAAGAAATTGGAATCACTGAACTGAAATCAAGGTGTCCGTAGGGCCGAGTGCCCTCTGGAAGCTCTTGGGGGTGGGGGGGTCTGTTCCTTGTCTCTTCCAGCTTCTAGTGACTGCTGGCATTCCTTGGCTTGTAGCCACTTCCCCTCCCATCTCTGCTGCCTGGTCTCACTGTCTTCTTTTGTGTCAAATTTCCCTCCGCCTCTCTCTTATAAGGACACTTATCATTGCATTTAGGCCTACCAGGATAATCCAGGTGAATCTCCCTTCGTCACATCTGCAAAGTCCTTTTTGCCATATAAGGTAACATTCACAGGTTCTGGGATATTAGAATGTGGCCATTTTTGGAGGCTACTATTTAGCCTACCCGAGATGTGACGGTGAAGGAGAAGGAGGAGGTTGGGAGAGCATGGGCAGGGTCCGTGCACCAGTGTCTGAAGTAGATATGCTTGGCGCCTTGTTTGAAGCCCCAGTGAGTACTGGTAAAAATACTTAATTATACCTCCAGCTATGATATTTTAATTTTTCATTACATCTTAATCCTGTCATTCCCAGGAGAGGATTTGGCCAGCAGGAAAGAGGGATGAGAAGTTTGGGGTGGCAGAAACCTTGGGCCTCTCAGTTACATCAACTTTTTATGTTTTAAATAAAAAGCCTCCTGACATGGAATAAAAGGGCACAGAGCAGTGGGGAATGACGGTGTCCAAGCAAGTGGGGGTGATGAGAAGGGCGGTGGGGGGGGACTTCCGCTGGCATTAACAGGGGTGTCCTTGTTGCCTTCAGTTCTGAGTTTTTATTGTTAGATTCTGAGAATTCATGGACTTGAACAATTATGTAAGATACGATTAAGTAAATAAGAACGCTGTATTTCCTAGGGCTGTCAAAGAAGCATTAAGGTCTCCTACCTAGACAGTCTTTCCAGAAATATTGAATTTCTTTTTATTATTTCTGAAGTTAAACAAGAATACATTTGAATAATTAATGCATTGGTCTCTCTCTTCACTGCCTCCTCTGCCACTTGCTAGCATCTATATCATCTGAAGGTGCTTGAGCGGAAAGAGATAGAGACATGGCAGTGCAATTTGTAGACATCGGCTAAATTGCTCGTTTGGCTTGCAGGTCGAGGTGGTGGTTATGATTGGAGGGTGAGGGTCCTCGTCTCTAAGCTCCTGGGGGTCTGTGCCAATGTCTGCTCCCGTTAATCTGTCTCAGTGCAGGACTTAGGTTGGTGAGCCCTTTAAAATAAGGCATCTTTTCTGATTGGGAAGAAGGAGGGTGGGGTTAAGTGCAGGCTGGGGTTGTCCCCAGGCAGGACTAGTGAGCACTGCTCTGACCCGAGGGAGGGCAGGACAGGGACTTGGACTGACTCTCAATGCCCCTGTCAGAGTTGTCTCTGGGGCTTCAGTCATGCTGCCCTGGCTTCGGGACAGCAGCTTGTTACTGGCTGTGCCACTGTCTGTTCTGTCTCATGCAGATCATTGCCAGCTACACATATTCGGAATTAATGGGACAGGTAGCTGTTTGGCTTCTGAAGAACTGAGGGCTTCCTCTGCTAATCTAGAAGGGCCTGCAGGAGATCATCTCTCTGAGATCCTGCGAGGGGTCTTCATTTATATACCCCACAAGCATTTAACGGCGTCTGCTCTGGGTCAGGTTCTGGGGGTACCACAAGGCATGGCACGAGCTTGGTCCCCAAGTAGCTTTTGTCTAATGGGAGAAACAGACAAGTAACAGGCAATCATAATAGAGTGGGATAAGGGCTGCTGCCGGCCTGAGTGCTGGGTGATCTGAGAGCACAGAGTCAAGGGTGGCTTTCTGGAGGCGGTCATGTCTACTGTGAAGTCTGAGAATTTGGGATTAGCCAAGTAAAAGGTGGAGGTGGACATTCCAGACAGAGGGAATAACATATGGCCAAGCTCTGGAGAGAGAGAGCATGATGTGTTTGGGGAACCATAAGCAGTTTGGCATGATTGTAGTGTTGGGTGAGGGACGGGGGTGGGAAGAGTTGAGGGTGAACCAGGTACAGACTCTTTGGATGGGGCATTAGGGCAATGGAGCATAAAAGGGTTTAAACATGGGAGTGACATGATCAGACTCACGCTTACTATTACTTTAGAAAAATCACTCTGGCTGTAGTGTAGTGTGCAGAATGGCTTGGGGAAGCGTTAGGATTCTTTAGTAGGGACACCAGTTCAGGGGCTGTTAGTCATCTGGACAAAAGACATTAGTGGGATAGAGTAAGGTCTTGGCAGGGGGGATGGTGGGAAGACAAGATATTTGAAATGTTAAAAGAGAAGGAGTGACAGGGCTTTGCAATTGTGGAGGGTGAGGGAGGAGGAATGGAGGATGGCACTCAGACTTCATTTTCTGAGCAACAGGCCTGAATGATGATCTCATTTGCTCAGAAAGGAAATACAAGAGGTGCAGCAGACTTTTAAGGAAAGATACTGGGCTTGAGATGCTTCAAGTGGAGATGACACTGGTCTGGAACACAGGAGACAGAGCAGGACATAAGAGGCAGACTCGGATCCTCAGCACGTAGATGGTAACTGAAGCCGATAGACAGATGAGATCTTCCAGGAACAGCACTGAGTGAGAGGAGATGAGGTCATCTATTGCCGTATAAAAAAAAGAGAAACTTAAGGGCTTAACACAACAACGGTGATATCTCACTGTTTTGTGGGTCAGGAATTTGGGCAGGGCTTAGCTGGGAAGTTCTTCTGTTCCATGTGGGGTTGACACAGGTCACTGGTTGTATTCGGCTGGCAGATGGGCTGGTCTGGAGGTACAAGAGGCTTCACTCACACATCTGCCAATTTGGAGATGGCTGGAAGGTCAGGCTTGGCTGGGACTCTTCAGTAAGGTCACCTCAAGGTAGCTGAACTTCCTACATGGAAGCTCAGGATCCCCAGAGAGAGAGTATCCCATGAGAGGAATTAGAAACTGTCAGTTTCTAATCCACTTTAAAAACAGCTGGAAAGCTGAGTATCCTGGGGGAGGGAGTCTTTCATGGGGACCCCTGGCCCACACCAGCCAGGCTCCAATTACCCTGCACATCATTTCAGTTCAAAGTGCTGTCTTTTACCATTACATTCTCAAGGGCTAAGTGAAAAACAAAAGCAAACAAACAAAAACCGAAGGTTTAAACTGCAAATCGAGCTCTGAAAGTCTGAGTCAGGCTTTGTTGTGCTCAGAATTAATTCCACTATTCCTAACTTGCCCTGAAGTTGAAGTCATCAAAGAAAGAATCGCTGAAACTTGAGGACTAAAAGTTATAAGGCTCATTATGATTTAGCTTTAAAGCTTTCCCAGGAGTGACGATACAAAAGCGAAGCTTCTCTCACAGTGCTAAGGTTTTGTCTTTTTTTTTTTAATAAATTTATTTATTTAAAAAAAAAAAAAAAAAAAAAAAAAAAAGAAACTGTCAGTTTCTCAAGGCCTGGGCCCAAAAATTGGCAGAGAGTTTTTGCCCATGCATTTCATTGGTCAAAGCAGCCATAGAACCACCCACTGAGATTCAAGGTATGTGGTAAAAACTCTGCTTCTTGATTGGAGGAGTGTCAGATATTCAAATTTGTGGCCACCATACTGAGGATGGAAGGTGATGGCAGGGCTACCCTTATTTACGGGTAAGGAATTTGAAGAGATCCCCTGACTCTTAGAGTTGATAATTAACTGGTAGGCACCAGTAATGCTATACTGGGTTGTTAAAAATGAAATATTTCCACACATATTTGGTAAAGAGCCACTTCCCTGAGCTCCTGAGTGCTGTCTAACTGCCCTGGCTGACTTGGTCCCTCTCCAGTACACAGAAATTGCAATTTTACTTTATTTGTGTATTTGTCAAGTGTGATATTTATCTCCATATCAGACTGGAAGCTGAATAAGGACGCAAACTTTTTTTTTTTTTAAACCAATGTCTATTGTAATCACGTTTGCCACATAGTTGTTAATCAGTGTTGCTCAATGAAAGAAATGAGTGAGGGCTTCCCTGGTGGTGCAGTGCTTGAGAATCTGCCTGCCAATGCAGGGGACAGGGGTTCGAGCCCTGGTCCGGGAAGATCACACGTGCCATGGAGCAACTATGCCCGTGCGCCACGACTACTGAGCCTGCGCTCTAGAGCCCGTGAGCCACAACTACTGAGCCCGCGTGCCACATCTACTGAGCCCGCGTGCCACATCTATTGAGGCCTGCGCGCCTAGAGCCCGTGCTCCGCAACAAGAGAGGCCACTGCAATGAGAAGCCCGCGCACCGCAGGGAAGAGTGGCCCCTGCTCGCCGCAACTAGAGAAAGCCCACACGCAGCAACAAAGACCCAACACAGCCAAAAATAAAAATAAATAAAACAAGTTTATAAAAATAAAAGAAAAAAGAAAAAAATGAGTGAAATCAATATCTATCATGGTAGATATACATGTATCTAAGTAAAATACTTAAGTAAAATCTGTAATATGTCAGATGCTGATAAGTGATACAGAGAAAACCCAGGCAGGAGAACGGGGAGTGCCAAGGAAGAGTTGCTCTTTCAAATAGGGCCCTCAAGGAAGACCTTGATGAGGAGGTGACTTTTGTGTGAAGATCTGAAGAAATGAATGAATGAGCTTACATGGTTTGTTTGAGGCAGTGGGAACCCACCTCATCAAAATCCATACCTTCCTTGCCAGCTTCCCAGGGTCAGAAAAGTCACAATTAGAGATTCCCTCCTGCAGCTTGGGTTGTCTGTACCTTACCCTGTTCTTTTAGAGGGACACAGAGCTGTGATTGTGAGAGCTCAGTGTGGAAGATTCAGCCTATCCCACCCCAAGCGTAAGTTTTCCTAGAGGGAGAAGGGGCGAAGCCGCGAGGCCCTGGCTGCCCCAGAGTGTTCCGGCGAGGAGATAGCATTGCGGGCGTGACGTGGGAGGGCCGGGGGCCGAGTTCCTATGGAAAGAGGAAGGTGGGGGAGGGAGAGAAAGGAGGGTTTTGCCCACCAAGAAAGCAAAACAGAAAAATTGAAACAGCCAACCCCAAGCCTAGTGAGTGGCATTAGTAAACGTGGTTCGGGATCTTAGGACCTCCTGCCCAAGACCTCCAGAAATCCCAGCTGTGTTCCATTGTGTGAGGAGATGGAAGAGGCCAGAGTCTCCTGGGACCCTGTTCCATGAGGAGAGATGAGCCCCACTTGGAGGAACCCCATAGAGGAAGGGGTGACTTTACTAAATAGAACAGTTCCTAGGGGAAATGGTCCAGCGAGGTGGTTGAGCTGGGTGAGGCCCTGAGCTGACAGCCTGGGTTTGAATCCTGGCCCTGCCGTGTACTAGCTGGTGACACTTGGGCAAAATCAGTATCCTTTCCACATCTGTTTCCTCACCTGGAAAATATGGAAAAATACATCACAGGTGGAGGTGAGGGTTACATGAGGCATTGTGTACCGAGTTCTTAGCCTGGGGCACCCCATGGACTAAGGGCTCATTTTACTAATAATTAGAACCCAAATCTGGAAAGGCTTCCTTTAAAAGAGAGCTCTCCCCCACCATGCTTGTTTTCAGATCAGTAACTGATTGACAGTTGCTAGAGGACAGAGGATGCTAAAGCTAAATTGACAGAAGGCATTGCCAAGTCTGGAGCATGAGAAATGAAGGTGCAACACGTCTAAGACTGTGCGGCAAACCAGTGGGGCATTGAGACCTGCTTCATAAGACAATTAATTTGCACACTACTTGGTGATGCAAAATTTCACATAAGATATGCCAAGTTGGTGTAAGGGGTTCATTTCCCCCCTTCCTTTTTTGCAGTACCCCTCTTTTACCTTTTTATTGGCACCATTGGCGCACCCTCCCTCCCCGTGTTTACAACCTGAAATGCATCTTTTGTGCCCTTCTCTCTGTGATGCTATCATTTTTAAAAGAGACATGTATAGATCGGGGATTGTTTTCGTCAGCATCTTATAAAAAGGTGATCATCGTATATACACTTTTCTGCTTCTCGTTTTTCTGGTTTAATAATACCTCCCACAGCTCATTTTTCAGGAACACATTTGTTGATGAACCGAGGCACCTGTGCAGGCAGGGGGGGTTCCTATGACATAACCGAACAGCGGTGAGGACGAATGGGTGTTTCTCGTGAGAAGTGGGCTGAGCACCTGAGCTGACCCTACTCTGCTGAGGTCAAGGACGGCCCTAACCTGGCAACGCGCTGGCCTGTGAGCAAAAGCAGGGGCAGGCAAGCCTTCTCACCTTGTGCGCCCAGGGCTGTCGCGGCACCCGGTGGTAGCAGGCATGTTGAAAATGCGCGGAGACTCTTGGCTCACTGACCGACCTGTGATTTCCTTCCCTCACGCAGGTGTGCACCTGCGGACTGATTTATCAAGAATGCCTGGGGTGACTTGGAGGTGCTTGTGGCGGAGTTATGTTTCCTTGAACTGTTGGAAAGTGCAGCAGGAGGATGCAGGGGTGGAGGAGGCCAGCAGGACTCTCTAGTCATCTTATTCCCTGGCTGTTGCCTTCCAGGTGTGTGTGTGTGTGTGTGTGTGTGTGTGTGTGTGTGTCCAGGTTGATTGTGACATCATAGAAAGTGGTTCCTATATCATCTATTTGCTCTGTATCTAACCCGTAGCATCTCCCCTGCCCCTAGTTTAACGTATGACTTTGTGCCTGGTGCTTGGGGAACAAAGATGCACGATAGACTCTTGGTCTGATTTGGTCGCTTAGCGGCTGGACCCTCCCCAGAGCCCTGCTAGACCTAGAAGACATGCGTGCTCTGGCCTTTGCACCGCCTGGCACCAGGCCTTGCTGGGAGAAGATATCCAGGCCCTGTAGGCCTCAGCCTTGTTTAGATTCCTTTGCCCCTGGCTTCAGTCAACACCGTGTTGGAGGCTATTCCAGGGTCCACTGCTGGGCTCTGTTCCTCCCAGGGCGACTCCTGCTACATCCTGGGGGTTTCCTCAACCCGGGGCTCCAGGTCGGGGGAGGCTGGCGTCTCGACCCCCTGTCCCCTCCTCCTCTCTACTCCCAAGCCCTGGTGGGAGCCCTTAGAGGCTTCTCTGGCTCCAGTGGACAGACTAACTGGTTGCTCAAATTGGTTCTAAATATGACCAGTGCAGCAAAGAGGCTCAGCTAGAGGGTATGGAGAAGTTGTACTTGGGTAAACGACTGTTTATTTCTGATTATTTTACCAATCATCGGAGCTGCCCTCTCCCAGGCTTCCTCTTTGCCTCTCTTTTAGCAGCAAATGTAATTGTTTCCACTGAAGCTGCTCCCCTCCTGCCTTCCCACCTGCTGCTGCCTCGCCCGCCCACTGTTTGAAAGGAGTCTTTACTCTTGTTCTTGTTCCTGGATTAACCCCAGCAGCTCACTGAGCAGAAAGATGGGCAGGTCCCTGGGAGCCCTGGCTGACGGCACTGGTGCCCACTCCTCCTTTGCTGGGCTCAGGGCCCCCAGGAATGGGCACGACCTCCCATTGCCATGCTCAGAAGTCCTCATTGAGACACTCTGGGGACTTCTTAACGCCCAAACCATTATTTATTCCCATCTCCGTACGAGAAAACCAAAGGTGCATAATTCTGACTCTTCTCAGGGCCCCCGGTGATCAGAGCTTGTCTCTCTGGGGCCGTTAGCCTCTGTGGTGGGGACAGACTCCTGTTCTGGTTTTCCTATTTTTATTTGTTTCTCAATTTGAAATAAAGGACGCTGCCAGGCACCCTGTGTGAGCTCAGCTACAGTCAGCTGATGATGATAATTCACAGACAGGATTGCCTGTGTGTTACCCAGAAGACACCTCCCCCTGCTCTACTGGGAACTTCAGCCCTGCCTAACCCATCACTGTGCAATTTGAGGCAAATAAGAGGGTATTTGGTTTTTCCTGGATTTCGAAGCTATATAGATTAACCCCCAAACAGCTGAATGACATTTGCAACCTACATGCTATGAACGCCCAGCCCCTGAGGTGTCCCGGTTAGATACCATCCCTGGAATCTCTGCCCCTTGGCGTTGTCTATCGCAGGGCAGAGAGGGTAGCAGAGAGGTCGACTGCACTCCAGTGAGGGGTATTTTCCTGCCGTTCATTCATGGTGAGAGGAGGAAAGTGAGAGGTGGGCTATGGACATTTGCCATGGAAGGGAGAGAGAGATTTGCTGGTAGAGGGCTCTCTCTGTCACAGAGTGGGAGGTCTGGTCATCTGCTGAGTGGAAGGGGGAGGTGGAGTAGAGAGGGCTTGACATGACTTTCAGGAGGACAGGAAAGTGCTGTCTCTAAAAACAGACTGGACTGCATCTGTCCACAGCCGGCTCTCCATGTGGAGGGTCGGTGCCACGTCTTCTTCAGTGCATGACCCGAGCAATCTCACATTCCTCACATTTTGCGGGGACCAGGGAGAAGTAGCCTTTCTTTCATTTGGAATGGGTGAGTTCTACCCATTCCTCCTGTTCCTTGGTCGGAAGCATGCAAAATCATGCTAAAGGTCACACACTCAGTTTGGTTTTGCTGCAAGATGCAACAGTGGGGTTTGTGATGATTTCTACTCTAGTGTATAAAGGGACATTTGCAAGAGTATTTGGTGAAATCTTATTCAATGTATAATCTTGTGAAAGTTTACAAGGTTGCAGGGAGGATTTGTTTTAGATGTTTGAAAGAGCTTTCTTATTGTGGGCTGGTGATCCAGTGAACCAAGGAACACTAAGGCTAATCCTTCCATGGAGATTTGTTGGAAAAGCCTAGATAGTTGCTTTTTTGGAATGAGTTGAATGGCAATGTCCTGTTTTGCAAAAAGGAGTGTTGGTAAGTAGAGAATCTGGCCATTACAGAGCTGTGTGTTAGATCTGATTTATTCGTGATGAGCTATCATTTCACATCAATGTAAAGTAGGCTTCTAGAAACGGTCCTCCCTCAGAGGTACACCTGGCACACTACATAATGTCCTTGTAACATTTCCCCCCATATATCTCTTCCTCAAATACCGGTCTGATGCATATGCCAGCAATGTTCCCCACTTATAACACTTCCTTACTTTTATCATTTTATCAGAAACTCAGGGAAGCGATTGTGGGACCAACCGGTATTTTGGTTGACACTAGAGTCTTTATTTGGATGCAATTTCTGGCCATTTCCTTGGAAATCACCCTGAATGTGCTGGGTTCGAGCACTGGCTCAGCTACCCACTAACTGTTGGAATCCTTGATAAGTCCCCTACCCTTCTTGGCCATAGTCCCCTATTCGTATAATAGAGGCTTGGCCTGATTAATTCACTCAACAGGTATTTATGGAACATCAGCTATGTGCTAAATGCGTGGGATGC
Organism: Balaenoptera musculus; assembly: GCF_009873245.2. Classification (NCBI taxonomy): domain Eukaryota; kingdom Metazoa; phylum Chordata; class Mammalia; order Artiodactyla; family Balaenopteridae; genus Balaenoptera; species Balaenoptera musculus. The sequence goes on from NC_045785.1 coordinate 136,376,655, forward strand.
CCAGTCAAATAATACACTGCCCTTTAGCTGGGTGGGCGGGTGGTGGTGGTGGTTGGAGGGGCTTTAGACAGAAGCCAGAGACAAATGAACAAATAAATACAATGCCAAGTGTGCAACATGCTAAGGGGCATGAATGAAGGATGGATTAATTCTGCCTGAGTGGGACAGCAAATGAGTCACTGCAGGAAGTAACATTTCTACTTGGCCTTGAAGTAGGATTTTTTTTTTAGTATACAAGGGGGAAAGGCAGAAAGAACAGTGTGGGCAAAGACACAGAAGTTCAAACATACATCATGGATGTGGGGAACAGCAAGCAGTGCAGAGTGGTTGAAGGGGGACGTAATGCCAGACAGGAAGCTGGATTGAATAGGCCAGTCTAAGGCATGTGGGCTTGTACTCCCACTAAGGGCCTTCTGGTTCTGATAGGCTATGGATCTGCGATTACTCTTCCCTTTTGGATAAATACCCAGAGGCTTGGGGGGTGGAGGGTTTTATAACTCCTCATGGGCTTCCCTGGCTTCCTCTCTGAGATGTTTCCAAGGTTCAGCTGTGTAGTAGTTACTTATCTCTATTCACCAATTTAGGTATGCAAGAAATGTAATTTTATTTCTCTGTAATTTAACTTAATTTCTATAATAAATTCCCATTCTGCTAGAGAGGAAAGTTCATCTTACTTAATTTGGAGCCCTCTCCTTTCTTTAGGGTTATAGCTAAATCTGGGGTGCATGGAGGGAGCTGGCGTAAACATTCACCCTGGTAGTTGCTGAAATGTCAGCACTGCTGACCAGCCTTGCAACCCACTGCTGAGTGGTTTTGACTTTCCCTCTCTCAACGATAAGACCTCTTCCTGTCTGGCTCTCTCCCTTGGCAAATAGGAATCATAGTTATTTTGCTGCGTCCATGACTCATTAGGCCAGCTCCACGGGCTGTCAAAAGCCCTATCTCTGGTGCAACCTTTTGTGGAAAGGAGTCTTGGCAGTTCCCTCAAAAGGTAAACATAGAGCTATGACTCAGCAGTTCACTCCTAGGTATATAACCAATAGAATCTGTGTGTTTTGTGGGCACACAAAAACTTGTACATGAATGTTCATAGCAGGGTGATTCATAATAGCCAAAAAATGAAAACAACACAAATGTCCATCAGCTAATGACCATCAGCTAATGAATATATAAACAAGTGGTGGCCTCTCCATATGATGGAATATTATTCAGCCGTAAAAAGGAATGAAGTACTCTTACCTGCTATAACTGGGTATAAACCTTGAAAACATTATGTTAAATGAAAGAAGCCAGGCATAAAGGTCGTATATTGTATGATTCCATTTTTATGAAATGTCCAGAATAGGCAAATCCATAGAGACAGAGAGTAGATGAGTGGTTGCTAGGGGCTGCATGTACAGGGGGCGGGAGGGATTGGGAGTGACTACTAACAGTGTGGGGTTTCTTTTGGTAGGGGCGTGGAAGTGTTCTGGAATTAAGTAGTAGTGATGGTTGTATAACATTGTGAACATACTAAAAACCACTGAATTGTACATTTTTAAATGGTGAATTTTTTAAAGTGTGTGGACACATCATTTTTACTGAGGTTATGATGAAAAAATCCCAGAAATGTTAATAACATTTTCTGATATCAGTGCAAATTGTGTGCAAAATAAATCTCTATGGAATAACAGGTAGCAATTTTTAATGGATCATTGATTGCCCTGAGCCATGTGTTTCTTGAGAAAAACCATCATTTTTAATGAAATATCAAAACCCTTAAAGCAACTTTTTTCTACTTATTTCTTCATCCGTAACAAATGATCACAAGTCACTGCCTGAAGTCAAAAGATTTTTCTGTAGAGTCATCCTCACTTTCATTTTAACCACAGATCTCTCATATATTTCTTTTGGCCAAATAAGGTCAGGCTAAATGGTGAATCTTATGTGAATTATATCTTTATTTTGAAGATTAAAAAAAAAAGAGAGAGAAAGAGTGAAAAATCCACTCTCTCTCTGGATACCCTATGCAACTATTTCTTCTCTGAGATCTTGTAGCCTCTTTAGGACTCTACCTGGGTAAGGGGGCAAGGACCCCTGATGTTCTCAAATCCCGTAAACTCATGGGGAGGGTGGTACAAGGACCGTCAAGTGGTGGGAGCAGGGCACAGCGTTCCCCTTTCTCAGGGGCCCACTGCATCTGTCCATCTTTGCTTCACCCCTGATGTCCCCCAGATCCCTCAGCATGGGAAGCTCTGAGCTGCTTCTTCGTGTAGTTCCCTTCTGTCTGTGGTCTAGCTGCTGAATCCTATCTGCTCCTTCCTGAGGGCTGGGCTTGGAAAACTCAAAAGCTGAAACTAACTCTTTCTTCCTCTGTGATTCTTCTGTTCTGTCCTTCCCGAGGCAGCACACACAGACCGTCTCAGCGGACCCAGTGAGGGAAGGACAGAGCAGTGCAGGGAGATACGGAGCTGGGTTTGGAAACCTCGGTTAACATTTCAGAATATCATCCTACCACATGCTGCCTAGTCTTCTACTTTGTGTGAGGCCCCTGCCCGATGTAGCAGGGAAGGTCTCAGAGGTTCACAGGCCAGGAGGTTCAGCTGCTAGATTTCCCCATGACCCCCCCTGGAAGCCTCAAGGATTGTCATTAGGAGGGGCTGGCCTTGGGCAGAGGCAACATGAACAGAGGCCTTTTAATGCCCCTGAAACCAGCCCCATGGAGACAGCTGTTTACTCTCCTCCCCCCTCACCTGTAAATACATCTTCCTCAGCCACCTGCCCCCTCCTGCAGGTGTGGGCCTTGGTGGCCCACAGAGCAGCCTGTGACCGATCACTGCTCTGTACGTATCTGAGGATGTCATGGGGAAGGAAGGGGATTCGACTTGATCTTGAAGTCCTCAGGATGGCTTTGCTACCCACAAGCTGAGCTCCTTTGGGCAAATTTCTTGACAAGACTCAGTTTCCACATCTGGAAATGGTAATTCGATTACTTAATTCATTCAAGCCTCTCCAGCCCATGGATTAAGGATTATTAGAATTATTAAGTATCTTTATTACTCAGCACAGTGCCTGACACACAGCAAGTGTCAATAAATGGCTGATATGATATTGACTTATTACTAGCTGCGTCATGAGCTTGAGCTACTCATTTACTCTCTCTGAGCCTGTTTCCTCATCTGTCACATGGGGCTAATATTACCTACTTCACAGGAGAGTTTTGAAGACTGGTTGCATGCCAGCATCTGGTGTTCAGTAGGTGTCAGATGAACCTTAATCCACCTTTTCCCACGTCTTCTCTAACAGCTTCTGGTCCTTTCTCATCAGAGACAGAAAGGGGAGGTTCCTTGTCCCCATCATGATCTCACAACTCTGGGTCCATTTTACTCCAGACTCTTTTTTCCCAGAGGCCCAGAGTCTCATGTGTTTTCCCAGTAGCTGCAGAAATGGAGGAACGGACTCACTTGCTGTCCTGTCTGCCTTGGCTGACAGCAAGACCTCCTCATTATGGGAACAATCTTTGCCTTTGTTGCTGTTCCTCACACGGTACATTCCTCACCTAGCCTTAGCTTTGTTGCTTGGTAGGTGTGCGTGGTCTTAGGTGAGGCTCCCAACCTCTCCAGACCTCAGTTTCTTTATCTGTAGAATGGGGTGATGATGTTCTTTGCCTTGCCCACCTTACAGGATTGTTACTGGCATCTAGTGGAACACTGAATGTGAAAATATTACATACTTTGTAAAATGCTGTACAGTTGTAAGGGATTATTGTTTTAGACACCCTGACTACCGAAGGTTTTGCCACCCCTCTTGAAACACAAATATCTCCCAGAGGCACCTCACCTGAAGCCTTATATCAGTAGGTTAGAGAAAGGCATGTTAGGAATAAGATTTAGAAGCGCACATCTAGGAAGGGAAACTGGGGAATTGGGAAGGACTCTTTTGACTGTATAGTTTGTCTCCGGGTGACCCAACCCCTGGCCTGAGGCCTCCTCAGGCACCCCATTATGAGTTTACCAGAGAAGCCAGGAGGAGACTGCAGGGGTTAAATCTTTCATCCCAGGTTTGGCATCAGACCTCTTACAGGCCCGCAAATGCCACAGTTTCCCTGGGGGGATGCAGCTGTATTTCTAAGACAGGTGAGCTGTGCAGATGGTCACCTCTTGCTGCTTTCTTTGAAACCAGATTGCTTCAAAGCAGCCATGAACAGGAGACAAATAGACCTGCATTCATTTCAAGTTTCATTCAGTAAGTTTCCAGGGCATATTTTGTGCCTGGTCTGGTACTGAAGGTTACAAGGAATGCTCTCAAGGCACTCACAATCTCTTTAGGAAGATAAGAGATAGATCTATGAAAACTGTACCAAAACACACCCCTTTGTGAACACTTGCCAAAACGTGTGTGAGATGTCTATTGCTGTCATCCAGAGGGGAGAGATAGTACTGCCAGAATGGCTTAGGAAGGAAGGAGAGAATCCATGTTTGGAAGTAGTGGGAACTAAATTGGGACAGATTCTTTTTTTTTTTTTTTTTTTTAATGCTTTTTTCTTTTTTTAAAGATAGCATTCCTTTTTTTTTGTAATTTTATTTATTTATTTATTTATTTATTTATTTATGGCTGTGTTGGATCTTCGTTTCTGTGCGAGGGCTTTCTCTAGTTGCGGCAAGTGGGGGCCACTCTTCATCACGGTGCGCGGGCCTCTCACTGTCGCGGCCTCTCTTGTTGTGGAGCACAGGCTCCAGACGCGCAGGCTCAGCAATTGTGGCTCACGGGCCTAGTTGCTCCGCGGCATGTGGGATCTTCCCAGACCAGAGCTCGAACCCGTGTCCCCTGCATTGGCAGGCAGATTCTCAACCATTGCGCCACCAGGGAAGCCCGGGACAGATTCTTAGGTCACTTTTACTTGTCTGGAGACAGACCCTGAGTTAAAGATTTGTACGCAAGTGACAATGAGATACCTCACACCTGTTAGAATGGCTGTCGTCAAAAAGACCACAAATAACAAGTGTTGGCAAGGATGTGGAGAAAAGGGAGCTCTCGTACACTGTTGGTGGGAATGTAAATTGGTGCATCCACTGTGAAAAACAGTATGGAGCTTCCTCAAAGAATCTAAAAATAGAGCCACCATATGATTCAGCAATCCCACTCCTGGATATATATCCAAAGAAAACGAAAACACTACTTTGAAAAGATACATGCACCCCAGTGTTCATGGCAGTATTATTTACAGTTGTCAAGATACGGAAGCAACCTCAGTGTCCGTCAACAGAGGACTGGATAAAGAAGATGTGAGATTCATACATACATATATGTGTATATGTGTGTGTGTGTGTGTGTGTGTGTGTGTACACACACAATGGAATACTACTCAGCCATAAAGAAGAATGAAATTTTGCCACTTGTAACAACATGGATGGACCTGGAGGGTATTATGTTTAGTGAGGAAGGTCAGATAGAGACATAAAAATACTGTATGTTATCACTTATATGTGGAATCTAAAAAATGAAACAAACTAGTCAACATAACAAAAAAGAAACAGACTTGTAGATATAGAGGACAAACTAGTGGTTACCAGTGGGGAGAGGGAAGGGGGGAGGAGCAAGGTAGGGGTAGGGGATTAAGAGGTACAAACTACTATGTATAAAATAAATAAGCTGAATACTGTATACTGCAGCACAGAGACTATAATATAGAGCCAATATTTTATAATAACTATAAATGGATCTTTAAAAATTGTGCATTGCTATGTTGTACACCTGAAACATATAATATTGTAAATCAACTATACCTGAATTAAAAAAAAAGTAAAAGAAAATACCTAAAAAAAAAAGAAAATGCTTCCAGGAGAAACTAGTAAGGGACCAGGGGGAGCAGGACAGGGCAGGGAAAGCACCAAGCAAGGATGCTATTCCAGGTGACATCCCAGCCTCTGCCTGGTCCCTCTGGGAGCTCTGGAGCATAAATGACACGGCTGACTCTGTCCAAGCTCTAGGCAGGGACCTGGCCCTTCACAGTCCCACTCAGTGTCTGTAAGCTGCTGCAGGGCAGGTGACTTGGACCCCAGGTACTTCTGACTTTCTGCGTGGTGGTGGCAGGGCTCTCCATAATATCGCAAGTAGCAGCCGTCAGAAACAAGACAAGGAGGGAGGTGCACAGTAGCAGTGATAGGAATCCGGGCAGAGCGCCAACAGCACCTACAGATAGTGGGGCGGGGCCAGGGTATGGGATGTCTTCAGTACCTGAGTAAGCAGTCCAGACTGGGTCCTCTGTTCAACTGGAAGCCCTTATAAATTCCTGAGCAGTTGGATGGCACAGGGAAACAGAAAGATTAACCCAACGGTGATGCTCAAGGAGTTGGAGGTGGCAGAGCCCAGAGGCCGGGCAAGGCCAGGCACGTGCTTCCCTTTAGGGCCTATGCACTGGCTGTTCCCCACCGCCTGGAATGTTCTTCCCCCATGGATTGGTGAATTCCCTGACCTCCTTCAGGTTTTTGTTGAGATTCCGTCTTCTCACCGAGGTCTGCCTTGACCCCTCCCCTGATTTCTGCAAGGTGCTCTCCTGCACCCTATGCTCCCAGTTTCCTTTATTCTGCTCTGCAGTTGCCTTTTTCCATAGCACTTAGGAGCTTTCAACACACTTTGTAAACTTACCTATTTATCGCATCTATTGTTAGTTGTCTCTCCTTGTGATGGGAGCTCTGTGTGGACAAGGACCTCTGTTTTGCTCACCAGAGGTAGGATGGAGGCTGCCAGGGAAGGAGCTAGATGGGAAGGCTTGGACCTCAGAGATATTTTGGGGAAGAAGTAACAGGGATGGAATGGGTCGACACAAGGGTTGAGTGGAAGGAGAATACGAGAAGGATCATGAAGATTTGGGCAAGAAAAGTAGAGTGATACTGTGTCATTGGTGCATGGCTCTGCCCCGGGACAGGATTCTGGTGGAGCATGTTGGAAGAATACACAGTGCAGTGATGGTCTAGGGAGCAGGTTTTCCCAGGAGTGGGCAGGGGAGTGGGGAAGGGGAAGTGTGCTCTCCGATGCACTGGGGCCTGAGTCTGACTCCTGTGCTGGGGAAAGCCAGGTGCACAGCAGGGCGGACAGAGGATTTTCCCACCCTCCTGCCTGTGGCCTCCTTCCTGCTGACAGGGCTGCTGGGATAATGAGTGGCCCCCGGGGCCTTTCCTCTGTACACAGCCCTTGGCACCGTCAGCCAAGCCCCCTGGCATGGTCGGGGAGCAGCACTGAGCATCGAGCCGGCTAGTAGCGAGTGCGTGGGAGTATGAGGGAAGGTGGGGGCAGCCCCTACTGGGACGGGGATACCCACCTGTGGAGCTACCTGGAGTTCAGAAGCCTCAGGTAAGTCTGAGGAGCTGGGGTGGGGCAGCTGCAGCCTGGTGGCACGGTTTGTTACTGTTCTCCTGAAAAATTAGCAAGGGGAGTCCTGCGCTGGGGTGGACAGTTCAGAGACCGCCTCAGTCACTGATCTTTCTTTCTACCCCAAACCCGGGACACGTGGTCTGGACAGCAGAGGGAGGGGTGCCTCAGGCAGAAGCTCCAGGAGCTGTATTTGCCTTGGTGGCAGGAGAGGGCTTTCCCCCTGTGTCTGGGGGACGCGAGCCCCTGACATCTAGCAGGAAATGCACCCCAGGCACAGGGGATAGTCTTTTGAGGCAGACACTGGCAGTGCTCGCAGCCATAAGCATCATCATGTGAGGAAGTGGTTGAGGGGGCCAGAGTGGGAGGGGAAGGTCGGGACAGATGCCCTGTGGAAACTGGCTGGTGAGCATAGTCGAGATGGCTCTTGGAGCCTGTCCCCTGTGATTGGGAAGACCCTGTGAGGACCAGAGGCCTGCCAGAGCCTTTGAACTTGGGGTTATTGTTGTCACTCTGACTCCACATCCACGGGCTGGTGAGAGCTGGAGTAAAGGCTGTCACATGGAGCCTGGGATTGGTGTCCCCAGAGAATGAGCCTCCCCATTCCCTGCCCTGGACCATAGTCTGTCTCATTTGACTATCCTCTGTGGATGTTTTATTCCCGTCTTACACCTTTTGGTTTAGGGTCGGGGGAAAGGACTGATACCTTGCACGTGTTACAGCTGTTGTGTTGCATCTTCCCCTCCCCCTCCCCTTTTCTTACTACAGGGGCTCCGATGTTCTGTGATCCCTGTTATCAGACACTGGGCGATGCCCTGTGCTATAAGTTGATTAGATCCACTTGGGTTGCAGGTTGCATGAGACCCAGTTATCTCAAGGTAGGACTCAATATCTCCAATTGACTGATTTGACCTATGGCACTTTGAGGGTTCCCAGCATAATACAGTCATTTTCCTCTGCTTTCCCCAGTAATCTCCCCGCTTGTCTCCCACCTCCTGAGAGGTGAGCCACCACACTGCTGCCACAAATGTAATCCTTCAGGGACGGCATTCACGGGAGCTGCTGCAGGAGAAGAGGGCATCCTGCACATGGGTGGGCTAAGGGGCAGACTGCAAAGGCAAGGAGCAGCAGTGTGAACCCTGACCCTGCCACCCATTTGCTGTGTGACCCCAGGCAACTTACCTCACTTCTCTGAACCGGAGACTTTTTCTCGCAAAAATGGAAGAGAAAACATAAGCCTTTAGGTTGGGTAACTGAAGAGATGATAGACTAATACTGATAATAGTAATTATATCTAACATCCCTTAAAGGCCTGTTTTGTGCCAGGTGCTTACCTGTATCCTCTATAATTCTCACAACAGCCAGTTGAAGTACTTTTAGCTCAAGTTTATAAGTGAAATGATGATGGTTTGGAGGCTGGCATCCCTTAAAACTTCCTCCTCTTTCCATTACGTGATCCTGTGTCTGTATTGAAGGAGGTACCCCTCTGCCTAACACATCCTATTAGCTCCTTTTAGGGCTACCCCAGGGGTGAGCCCCACCTGGGCCCAGGACACCCCGACTTCCTGGGATGGATCTGCATCTCCTGCCTCCCCCATCCCTGGAGAGTTGTCGTTCAAGGGTATTGCGGTATCACCTTCAGCCTGTGGAGACCCTGTTGCTCCTCAGGATCGAAGCAGATTCATAGCAAAATTTAGAATTTGTCAAAGATCTCTGGCCTGGTGCCCAATCCAAAGTGCTGCTTCAGAAACTCTGTTTTGAGTTGAACTGTCACCATCTCATCTCTCCTTTCACATTCTCTCTTTCCCATCTTGGGCTTCAAGAATTTTTCCCGTAGTTTGTTCCAGGGCCACCTGGACATTTGTTTTTGTTGTGCACTGCAACCTTGAAAACCATTTAGGAAGCTTGCCCCCTCAAAAGGGTACCGAATGTACAGTTGTAGAAAAATATGAATAAAAAATAAATCAAAGTTTGAAGCTCTCCAGATGAACTTGATTTGGCATAATAATTATGTTTGTACTAGTTAGAAGTGAAAATAACAGTCACTAGCTAACTACTTCAGAGATTGTTTCATAAGGGATGGGTAAGATATGGTAAATTAGCTTTTATATTTTAATTATTTTCAAATGCAACAAATATGATTCTGCTCCAGAACCATGAGAAATATGACCACTTATTTGTAATTTACTCTGCTTTCCTTGGAAATGGGGCTTTATTTCTCATAGAGCTTTCAGAAATCCTTACCAGCGCTTTTGATAGACAGCTGTGTGAAGCTCTTGGCAAAGAGAAAATGCATCCCAGATCTGCCAGAGTAACTGCAAAGGAGATATTTATAACTAGGTGACAAATGAAAACTATTTCCACAGACAACCTGGGGTACAAATTTTATTGTCGAAAAGATTTCTAAAAAGTTATTAAAGACATTTGAATTAGAAGTAATAAAAGCTAGCTGAAAATCACAATTAGCCTGCAATAAGAATATCAGTTTGAGCAAGAAAAAGGCGGTTCAGTTGTGTGACAGAAACAATTCAGACAACCTTATGGGGCCTTAATAAAAGCCACTTTTCAAAATTTACATCTGACGTTTTTCCTCTTGTGTCTTCTGAGGACAGAGAAAAGTCGATGGGGGAGGAGACAGGACCAGTGAGGAGAGTGGTAGTATTTTGCCCACAGTCATCATTAATACAAGAGGCTGTGAAACCAATTTTGTTTTTCTTCTTCTTTTTAAATTATTATTTTTTCAGGTGTACAGCAAAGTGATTCAGTTATACATACACATGTATCTATTCTTTTTCTATTCTTTTTCAAATTCTTTTCCCATTTAGGTTGTTACATAATATTGAGCAGAGTTCCTTGTGCTATACAGTAGGTCCTTGTTGGTTATCCGTTTTAAATATAGCAGTGTGTACATGTCAATCCCAAACTCCCTAACTATCCCTTCCCTCCACCCTTCCCCCTTGGTATCTGTAAGTTTGCATGGAACCAATTTTGAAAAAGTTTTTGTATAAAGAAAGAAAAAAAAAAAGTTTTTTTGGTCGGTCTCTATTTACACTACATTTGTTTTCAACTTTCCAAGGGGGAGAGAATCGAAATATTTTGGAGGCAGTGGTGTGAATGTCATGGGCTTTGGAGTCAAATTGCTTAGTTCCACGTCCATAGAGTGGATCTCATAACACTGTCCCTGTGGATTCTTCAAGGAGTACAGATCATGTATGTAAAGTACTCAGCACACAGTAGGTTCGTTTTAAATTACCACCAGGATTTGTATTGATGCTGATTTGTCAGGATTCTGACTCTATACTAAAGGAAGCATCATGAAGACAGGTTGAAGCAGATGCTGTAGAAGAGAGTGGATCCTTTTGTCTAAGTGATTCTCTAGGTCAAGTTGTGACACTCCTCACTTAATTAGAAGGGCCTGCAAGTACACCGGTGAACAGTTGCATGTCAACATTTCAAAGCTAGTTGACTCTGAGATATTTCTAGCTTGGAGATTTCCACTAATTTAAACCTTGCACAAAATGCAGTGTGGCGGTTGAGAACTGGAGAAATTACGTGGCTTCTGACCGAGACTTTTTAATGGGAGCATTCTCCAGTCTCTGTTTCCCGGTCTGACTGGGCCACAGGAGAAAACTGAAGCCTGTTATGTCACAAGCCTTGCTCTGACTGTCAATCATAGTTCCCCTAAGAAGAAATGGAATTCTCCACACATTAACTAAGGCATTCTGGGATGCAAAAGTCACATGAAGCTCAAAAAGCCACATCACAGAACTTTCTCTCCAGTGAATTTGTTGAATGAAAGTTGTCCTATAGTTCCAATACATAGACCTCAAAGATGGGGCCCTCACTCCTGGAGGGACTCCCTCAGGAGCTGGTGTCAGCAGAAACATGACCCCAGAAGAGCCAAGAAGTTCCAGCTCCCCAGAGCCAGGCTGTAGCTGCCACATTGCACTGGAGACCTGTGAAGACCACGGGTCCCTTCTCTAAGGCCATCAAGATGCCTGAATGGCCTTCTCCATCTCAGACATCATCTGATCAGTAGAAATAGCCTTGGTAGGAAATTCAACTCTCAGTTGATTCAGATTTTGCCCCTAAAAGCCTGAGATAACCTGAAAGAAACGTTTTATGTCAGTAGAGTCTAAAATAACTAGAAATGGCAAGTTAAAAATTTCCCCCACTATCCAAGGGGTTGGGGCTCAATAATAAAAATGAATTCAGTTTTAAAATTAAAAAGGTATATTTTTTTGCTGTGCACCTGAAACTATCACAACATTGTAATCAACTATACTCCAATATAAAATAAAGTTAAAAAAATTAAAAAGAAATACTTTTTACACATCTAGGATTTGTGTATAATTTTTGCACTTCTGGGTATATCAAGTAATAAAGGTAAAAGACATAAAAGAATGACTACAGTGAAGGGAAAAATAATACAACATAGTTAAGACCGAACAGAAGGCTGGTACACTGCATACGCTAAATGCCTTCACAGTTAGAGAGCGGACTTCAAGTTTGGCTCTGACCTTCTCTGTAGCCGGAGTAAAAAGAGAAGCACAGTGAGTCATAGGTGTCACATTTTCATAAGGTGAAAGAAGAACAGCTGCTCTGGAGAAAGGTTTCCAAATACCAAAGATGGAGAGACCAGAAGGTGCTGAGTGATGTAGTGAATGAATAACAATATGATGGGCATTTGTTAGTTCATTCAACAAATATTTATAGGATGTGCACAACATGCTTACCATGCCAGGTGCTGGGGATGATACAAAGAATGAGAGTCAGGCCCTGCCCTCACAGAGCTCACAGTTGGATTGAGTTTCAGGGAGTTGTTTCCTATGGGTTTGTCCATGCAGACTGGGGGCACAAACCTTAAAAGCAGTTCTGGCAAAAGAGGTTTTATTAGGGGTCAAATTCATGTCGGTTGCATTTGTAGTTCTTTAATCATCTTGTCTGGTATTTAAATTTTTTTTTTTAAAGAAACCCTGTACGAATTTTATTTTTATTTATTTATTTATTTTTTTGGCTGTGTTGGGTCTTCGTTGCTGTGCGCGGGCTTTCTCTAGTTGCAGCGAGAGGGGTTGCGGTGCGCGGGCTTCTCACTGCGGAGGCTTCTCTTGTTGCGGAGCACGGGCACTAGGTGAGCGGGCTCAGTAGTTGTGGCACGTGGGCTCAGTAGTTGTGGCACGCGGGCTCAGTAGTTGTGGCTCGTGGGCTCTAGAGCGCAGGCTCAGTAGTTGTGGCGCACGGGCTTAGTTGCTCCGCAGGCATGTGGGATCTTCCTGGACCAGGGCTCGAACCCGTGTCGCCTGCATTAGCAGGCAGATTCTTAACCTCTGCGCCACCAGGGAAGTCCCTGGTATTTAAATTTGATAGGAGCAGCTATGAAACGGAAAAGGAATCCATTTATTCCTTAAATGTTTATGAGCCCTTATTTGTGTCATACTATGGGAGACCCTGAGAACATGAAGATAAATATCAGGTGGAGTCAAGGCTTTCTAGAACCTCCCATGGCCGTGAAGGTAACACACATAGGCAAGTAAGTCAGAGTGGATTATGGTGGGTGCTGTTACAGAGGTACAAGCTGAGATTTCTGGAGATGTCTGATTCTCCCAGGGGGCGTCAAGGAGGGGTCTACCAAGAGGAGAAACTTGAACTGAAGGAACAGGAGCAGCCCAAAGAACAACAGCAAACACTTGGTACTTACTTTGTCAGGAACTACTCCAAACACTGTGTGCATATAAAATGTGTTGAATTAACTCACAATCCTCACAACAGCTCTATGAAGTAAGTATGGCCATGATCCCTACCCATTTCACAAATAAGGAGACCCAGGCACAGGGAAGCTAAGCAACGTGCCCTGGATTTCCTTGTTGGGAAGTGATGTCAAGCCTGGAGCCCCTCATCCTTCTTGTCTCCTCTGGGTGACTTCTCTTGAGACCCCAGGTGAGGCTGGGTTTCCTGGCTGCAGGCTCTAACTGCACTATATACTTTTCCTTCTTAGAACTCATTACATAATTGCACACTTATCCGTGAAATTATTTATTTAATGTCTGCTTCTCCCTGTAGACCACAATCTCCATTGGGGCAGAATTACTGTGTGTGCATCGTTTTTTACTATTTAATCTCTAGTGCAAGAGTTTGGCACATGTAAGGCACTCAACAAATATTCGTTGAGTGAGTGGAGCCTGGAAAGGGCCTGAGCTGCATGAAGAATGTGTGGTCAAAACCCAAGGTGGCAGGGAGGTGGGAGCAGGCTGTGCAGATACTTGGGACAAACCTACAAATCATGCCTGCCACCTATACGGATGCCTCTCTTTTTGTTGTTTGCTTTAAAATAAACCTCAGCCTGGATGACCAATCCAGGAAGGTAAGCTGTTTACTTTGCTGGGGCAGAGACGAGAAACAGGGAAGGAGCTTGGACAGGGCCAATTTGTATTCTTTGACAGCCTTGGCCTATCGGATGTTTCCTGAGCCAGGTTAGGGGTGCAGAACCTGCAGGGACAGGTTTTTGTATCTTTTATTTCTTAGATGTTTATTTAACTATAGTTGATTTACAATATTTTGTTAGTTTAAGGTGTACAGCAAAGTCATTCAGTTATATATATATATATATATATATATATATATTCAGATTATTTTCCATTATAGGTTATTACAAGATATTGAATATAGTTCCATGCGCTATACAGTAAGTCTTTATTGTTTATCTATTTTATGTATGGTGGTGTGTGTCTATCAATCCCATACTCCTAATTTATCCCTCCCCCTCCCATTTCCCCTTTGGTAACCACAAGTTTGTTTTATCTGTGAGTCTCTTTCTGTTTTGTAAATAAGTTGATTTGTATTATTTTTTTAGAATCCACATTTTGATATCTTAATTCTCTTTTCCTCCTTCAGTCTCTAGGAGACAGATGCAGAAAGGACCTCGTGCTGGGAGGTGGCTTGTGCCTTCCTTTGTTCCCTCCTTTCCCAACCTTTCGGGAAAGTCCCTCCAGCTTGAGGTGGGAGGGGATGGGGAGTGGTTTCCAGCCCTGGCTTCTCTCTTGCTGCTGCAGGGATGGCAGGAATGGGCTGGTTTCCTGTGCTGTGACACCATGTCACTTTTCCTTTGCGTCCTGAGCTTCTGCTGCCTCCTACTTTCTATTTCCAGGGGAGGATGGCAGCAGTCTGTATTTGGTGGGATGTTCTGCTTCTCTTTGGCACATTTGACTCAGTGAGGCTGTGTTAATTAGACAAGTTCGAGAGCCGGGAAACTGGCAACTGAAGTTTTGTGGCCTTTGCTACTTCTGTACCCCCGGGGGCTGCCAGGGATAATGTGGCTATTTTGGGTTCAGTTCTTCCTGCCATTTGCATGATGAAGAGCTCAGCTTCTCTCAGGAAGAACTGGCTAAGGAAAGAATTGACTGTATAGTTCTTTGCCTTGAATGTCCCCCATTAGTCCTCTGAGTCAAATTAATTTATTTGTTCAGTGAGTGGTTGTTTATTGAGTGCCTGCTAGGTGAATAGGTCTATAACAATTACTAAAAAAGGAAGTCAACAGGGGTCCTATGAAAATCATGGACAGTGTGGCCGAGGTTGTTGAGAGGACACAGAGATTGAATATTTTGAGATTGATCAGGATAGGCTTTATAGGGAGATGGAGTTTGAGTTAGACTCTTAAGGATGGATAGGATCTCGATTAGAGTGGACTTGGGTGGAGGGAGCTATAGAATGAAATTCCAGGTGGAGGAGATTGTGTGAGCAAAGGTCAGGAGAAAGATGTATTTGGGGCCAGGCAGAAGGATCGATATTCTTGGAGCGAAGAGTTGATGTGGTAGTGGTGGTGGGGAGATGAATTTAGAGATGAGGGCTGGGGCTAGACAGTGGGAATACTTTGGGGGTTACATGGGGAGCCATAGAGGATTTTACAGCAGGGATGCATTGGAATAAAAGTTGGATTTTAGGAAGCATCTTCTATTAGAAGTATCTTCTGGAGGATAAATTAAAGGGAGGAGAAATTGAAAGCAAGGAGACCAATTCAATTCAAGTCAATAATACTAGCTAACACTTGCACAATGCTTATTGTGTACCAGGCATTGTTCTATGTATGTCACATATATTAAATCATTTAATCTTCACAACAATCCTCTGTGTTTGATTCTATTATCTTTGTGTTACAGGCAAGAACACGAATGCATAAGGAAGTTAGTGACTTGTCTAAGGTCATATAGCTAGTGAGTTGTGGAGTCAGGATTTGAACACAGGCAGTCGGCCTCCAGTGTTATGTACTCTTAATACTGCACTATATATTTTCCCTAGATGTATTGAACCCCAACAATGTGCAAGGAGCTGCTAGCAACATATAAATGTAAATAAAATACACATAGTTTTGTTCTTCATTACTTAGTTAAGAGGTAAATATTTTGATAGTTCAGATGATAATTAAGTCTTAAACTATGATGACGGTAATTAAAAAAGGGAATAATTGACAGAACTTGGTGCTAGATTTGCTGGGAAGTTTAAGAACACTTAAAATTTGGAATCTTGGGCTGATCCTTTCTTCAATTTACTCATTCATAATATGGGTATAATAATAATGACAGAGATTTAGCTTCTGGTCAAGATGGAGTAAAAGGGATCATACTTAACTTACACTTGAAACACCAGAATTTAGAAACAACATATGAAATAATTATTTGTAAGAAATTAGACATCAGGCAGAAAAAGACAGTAATTCTTTTTTTTTAAAACAAGATATTGAGTACAGTTCTGTGTGTTATACAGTAGGTCCTTGTTGTTTACCTATCTTATATATAGTAGTGTGTATATGTTAACCCCAAAGTCCTAATTTATCTCTCCCCCTGTTTCCCCCACTATCCCCTTTGGTAACCATAAGTTTGTTTTCTGTGTTTGTGAGTCTATTTCTATTTTGTAAATAAATTCATTTGTATCATTTTTTTAGATTCCACATATAAGTTATATCATATGATATTTGTCTTTCTCTGTCTGACTTACTTCACCTAATGTGATAATCTCTAGGTCCATCCATGTTGCTGTAAATGGCATGATTTCATTCTTTTTTTATGACTGAGTAATATTCCATTGTGTGTGTGTGTGTGTGTGTGTGTGTGTGTGTGTGTGTATATATACACACATATACCACATCTTCTTTATCCATTCATCTGTTGATGGACATTTAGTTTGCTTCCATGAGAAAAAGACAGTAATTCTTGAGGGATGAGAAACACATGAGGTGAACTCTTATCATTGTCTCAGCTTACTGTCTTGAGAGAGTTTCCAGGCCACATACAGGGAAGGGAAACCCAGGTAGATCCCAGCTGACTCCCTGAATTGAAGAGACAAAGCTGAGAGTCCAGGGAAAGGAAGGCAGTTAGAGTTCTCACGACAGAGTAACAGAGAAGAGAAAGTTGCAAAGAGAGGACTCCAGGAGTTTGTAGAGAATCCCTTTTGAGCTTTCAGCTGAGTACTTATCAGTGCATGTGTGTGAGGAAACTACCCAAGGCTGGGGAAAGAATCACCGAAAAGATTAGAGGTAACAGTGCCCAGCACTCACACAGGTCCAGAAATAGTACCTGTTCTCAATAGCCCAGCTGGAAACCTCAAGATTCAAGGACAATTGCTCTGGTTCCTCATAACAAATTTTAAAAGCAAGACACAAAAGGATTGAACAGTTTCCAAGGTGCTGCATCCCAGGAAAAAATAATTATGGGGAAAATGTTTTCAACATCCAATAAGGTAAAATTGACAATATCAGCCATTCAATCAAAAATTACCAGGCATGCAAAGCAGCAGAAAAATACAACCCACAATGAGATAAATTTATGAACTGAAACTGACCCATAACTGACCCGGATGTTAGAATTAGCAAAGAAAGCCATTAAAAATAGTTATAACTGTATTCCATATGTTCAAAAATTTAATTAGAGACATGGAAGATATAAAAATCCATCTTCTAAAAATGAGAACTACAATGTGTGAGACGAAAAATACACTGGATGAAACTAATGGTAAGTTAGACTTTGCAGAAGGAAAGTTTTGTGAACTTGAAGTCCTAGCAATAGAAAATATCCAAAATGAAACACAGGAATAAGAGAGAATTTTTTAAAAAGAGCAGAGCATTCGTTAGCTGTGAACAACTTCAAGTGGCCTAACGTACATGTAACTGGAGTCCACAAAGGAGAGGAGAGGGAGAAGGGACAGAAAAAGTATTTGAAGAAATAATGGGTGAAATTTTCAAATTTGATGAAAATGATAAATTCAGAAATACGAGAAGCTCACAAACCTCAAGCACAAGGAACCTGAAGAAAACTATACCAAGGCACATCATAATCAAATGCTCAAAACCACTGGTAAAGAGAAAGTACTAAAAGGTACCAGAGGAAAAAGATATGTTATGTATAGAAGAACAAAGATAGGGATGACAGCAGATATCTTTTGGAAACAATGCAGATGAAAGGTTGTGGAACATCTTTGAAAGAAAATTATCCCTGTCAACTCAGAATTTTATGTCCAGAGAAAGTGTCTTTCAAAAATGAAGGAAAAATAAAGACTTTTTCAGACATACAAAAGCTGAAAGAATTCATCACCAGCAGAACCACACTATAGGAAGTGTTAAAGGGCAGAAGGAGCAGGATACCAGGTGGAATTCTGGATCAACACGAAGGAATGAAGAACGCCAGAAAAGATACCTACATTGATAAATATATAAGACTTTTTACTTATTATTTAAATCTCTTTAAAAGAAAAGAAAGTGTTTAAACAAAAGTAATAACAATGTAGTGTGACGTTTGTAATATATATAAAAATCTAAGTCATAACAACAACAAAAAAGATTGGGAGGGGAGAAATGGAAATGTACTATTGTAAGGTTCTTATATGTGAGTGGTAGCACTTGAAGGTAGACTGTCGTAAGGTAAATATGTATACTGTAAATCTTAAAGCGACCACTAGAATAACAAAACAAAGA
The DNA here is from genome assembly GCF_009873245.2 of Balaenoptera musculus. Classification (NCBI taxonomy): domain Eukaryota; kingdom Metazoa; phylum Chordata; class Mammalia; order Artiodactyla; family Balaenopteridae; genus Balaenoptera; species Balaenoptera musculus. Next base: position 136,394,965 of record NC_045785.1, read on the forward strand.
GCTAGTAAACTAATCACAGAAGTAAAAAATCATACAAAATATTCAGTTTATCCAAAAGAAGGCAGAAAAAAAAAAAAGGAGTCAAAGAACAGATGGGACAAAAAGAAAAAGGAGTCAAAGAACAGATGGGACAAATAGAAAAAGAAAAACAAGATAATAGATTCAAACCCAGATACATCAATAAACACCCCAGTTAAAAGACAGAGATCATAAGACTGGATGAAAAGGCAAGACCTAACTCATATTACATAGGAGAAATCCACTGAATATAAAGACACAAACTTGATAGCCTTGAATGCCTATATGAGAAAATTAAGGTCTCAATTCAGTGACTTCAGCTTCCATCTTAAACTAGAAGAAGAAGAGCAAGGTAAACCCAAAGTAAGTAGAAGAAAATAAATCATAAATATCAGAGCAGAAATTAATTACACAGAAAACAGGAAAATAAAGAAAAATTAATGAACCCAAACGCTAGTTCTTTGAGAAGGTCAATAAAATTGATAAACCTGTAGCCAGACTGATCAGGAAAAAAATGAGAAGAAAACAAAAATTACCAATATCAGGAATGAGAAAGGTGACATCACTATATATAGATTCAACAAATATTAAAAGGATAATAAGAATAATATTATGAACAACTTTCTGCCAATAAATTCAACAACTTAGATAAAATCAACAAATTCCTTGAAAGGTACAAACTACCAAAGGTAATTTAAAAAGAGATAACCTGAATAGTTGCATAGGTATTAAAAATGTAATATTTGGTTAGAAACGTTTCCACAAAGTTAACTTCAGGCCCAGATAATTTCACTGGTGAATTCTACCGAATATTTAAATAAGAATTCCATACAAACTCTTTCAGAAGATTGAGGAGGAAGGAATACTTCCCAACTAATCTTGTGAAGCCAGCATTACACTGATACCAAAACCAAAGACATCACAAGAGAAGAAAACTGTAGATCAATATCCTTCATATAGACATAGTTGCAAAAATTCTGAAAAAATTTTTAGCAAACTGAATTCAAACAAGTGGCAAATGAGCACATGGAAATATGCTGAACGTCATCCATCATTGGAGAAAGGCAAATTAAAACCTCAGTGAGGCACTACTACATGTCTGTAAGAATGGCTAAAATTAAAAAGACTGATGGTATGAAGTGTTGGTGAGAATGGGGAAGAACTGGAATTCTAAAGTGCTGATGGTGGGAATGTAAAATGGTATGACATTAGAAAGGAGTTTAGTGTTTTTTTAAAAAACTAAACATATATCTACAATATGACACAGCCATTCCACCCCTAGTGATTTACGCAAGAGCAATGAAAGCATATATCTGTCAATGAAAATTCAACTAGCTATCAAGCTAAGAAGAAAAAAGGGGAATTTTATTTGACCCAAACTGAGGATTATAACCCAGGAAGCAGCTTCTCAGAAAACTCTGAGAACTCTTCCACCTGTTAGAAGTTGAAGGCACAGTCATATACATTTCTGAGACAGGATCGTACATCAAAGTGACATACTGATATTTTACATAAAGGTCACCAAGGATACCTAATCCAGGTAAGCACATACAAGGTGAGCAGCAAGTCACCATGACCCCCCTACAGAGCTGGGAAAGAACACTATTCTTTTAAGAAGTTACGTTGCTAGAGCACAAGAAAGGAAAAGAAATCTTTGTGGTTGAGCAGGCACTCCCATCTTTGAGGAGCTCTGGTTAATGTGTAATGCAAATGCACATTGCACATTAGGGAGGGAGGAGGCCCAAACAAACACACAGAGAGAATTTTGTTTAATTTTTTCTTGTTGTGCCTTAAAATATACATTTTATTTCACCATATCCGTATAATGATTTGCATACAAATGTTCCTAGAAGCTTTATTTGTAATTGCCCCAAGGTGGAAACCCCAAATATTCATCAACAGATGATGGGCAAACTGGTACATCAATACAATGGAATACTACTCAGTAATAAAAAGGTAATATCGACACAAGTTACAACATGGGATGAATTTCAAAATAATCATGCTGAGTGAAAGAAGCCAGACAAAAATGAGTATATAAAGTATGATTCCATTTATGTAAAATTCTAGGAAATGCACACTAATGTAGGGACAGAAAACCGATCAGTGGTTTCCAGGAGAGGATGGAGAAGTGGGGTGGGATGAGTTAGAGATTACCAAGGGACCCAAGGCAGCATTTTGGGATAATGGATGTGTTCGTTATCTTGATTTTGGTAATGGTTTCATATTTATTCAATTCTGCTTCAATAAGCCTGTTAAAAATAATAATGACCACCTAAGTGATTAAGAAGATGACATGTGAAAGTTTTTTATATACTGTATAACACTACAGAAAAGTTAGTTTTTAATTATATATAAGGAATTAATTAAAGAAGACCGTGTGATTATAAGCTTAGGAAATTGGAAGGGTGATGGTAGGAGTAGCAGAAATAAGGGAGAAAGGAATAGGAACTGGTTTGCAAATGACAGTGATTTCTGTTTTGCCAAACGTAATGTGGCGCTGCAGCTGCAGAGGTGAGTGCTGCCACATGTATGTGTAGATGGGCTCAGAGGTGAGAGCCGGAGACAGGAGAGTGGAGGAGATACCTGGAAGGACAGCAGGGAGCAAGGGAAGAGTAGAAGTCTGCGGACACTCCCAGCAAATTTTATAATAGTAATTGGGGACAGGGGCTGTTGGGATAGGGCAATTAGAGGTCGTCTGAAATGGTGACATTTGAGCTGAACCAGCCGTGTGGAGATCAAAAGGAACAGTGTCCATTCTCTACATCTGCGTCTTTATTCCTGTCCTGCCCCTAGGTTCTTCAGAACTGTTTTTTTTAGATTCCATATATATGTGTTAGCCACATAGCACAGAGAGATCAGCTCGGTGCTTTGTGACCACCTAGAGGGGTGGGATAGGGAGGGTGGGAGGGAGACACAAGAGGGAGGGGATATGGGGATATATGTATATGTATAGCTGATTCACTTTGTTATACAGCAGAAACTAACACACCGTTGTAAAGCAATTATACTCCAATAAAGGGGTTAAAAAAAAAGAAAAAAGGAACAGTGTTTCCAGGCTGAGGGGCAGCAACTGCAGAGGCCTGGAGATGGGAAAGACCTTGATGTGTTCTAGGAGCTGTTTTTGGAGACCAGTGTGGCTCACGTTGGTCAGGAAGGAGGAAGGTAGCATGACCTGGTTGGGCTGGAAGGCTGCAGTGAGTTTCGTTCAAGGACACCCCCAGGATTTATTTATCCTATGACTGGAAGTTTATACCTTTTGATCATCTTCACTCATTTTGCGCCCCTCCCAGCTCCCACCCCCTCTCCCACCTCCAGCAACCACCAATCTGTTCTCTGTATCTATGAGTTTGTTTTTGTTTTTGTTTTTTAACATTTCACATACAAGTGAGTTCATACAGTATTTGTCTTTCTGTCTTATTTCATTTAGCATAATGCTGTCAAGTTCCATCCATGTTGTTGTAAATGGCAGGATATCCTTTTTTCTGGCTGAATAATATTCCAGTGGATGTATATACCATATCCTATTTATCCATTCATCCATAGATGGACACAGGTTGTTTCCATGTCTTGACCAATGTAAATAATGCTGCAGTGAACATGGGGCTGTCCATATATTTTGGAAATAGTGATTTCATTTGCTTGGAATAAATACCCAGAATTGGAATTGCTGGATCATATGGTAGCTCTTTTTTAATTTTTTGAGGAAACTTTATATTGTTTTCCTTAGTGGCTGTACCAATTTATATTCCCACCAACAGTGTACAAGGGTTCTCTTTTTTCCACATCCTTGTCAACACTTGTTATTTATCTTTTGATTACAGCCATTTTCTAACAGATGTGAGCTGATATCTTATTGTGGTATTGATTTGCATTTCCCTGATGATTAGTGATATTGAGCACCTTTTCCTGAACCTGTTGACCATTTGTATGTTTCCTTTGAAAAAACGTCTATTCAGATCCTCTGCCTATTTTTAAATTGGATTTTGTTTTTTTTGCTATTGGTTGTATGAGTTCTTTATATATTTTGGATATTAATTCCTTATTGGATATATGATTAGCAAATATTTTCTCCCATTCAGTAGGTTGCCTTTTCATTCAGTTGATGGTTTATCTTGCTGTGCAGAATGAAGCTTCTTAGTTTGATGTAGTCTTGCTTGTTTATTTTTGAATTGTTGCCTCCCCTGTGAATGTTGATTCAAATATCTCCGTATCCAGTATAAAAGGTGGGTTGGGAGTGGGGGGCACAAAGGAAATAGAGGGCACAAATGGAGCAGTTGGGAGTGCTTCGAATTAGGAAAGTATGTGTATTGAAATGCCTTTAGAGAACGACTCTGAGCATGAGCCTGACCACCAGCTTAACTCTAACTTGCTTAAAATTTAAAACAGCCTGTGGGGAGATATTCTCCTTTTAGGATCATCAGTCTGATTTTATTACAGAACCGTAGTGGGGAAGTGAGTTTTTATTTTAGGAATTTTTTAGAACGTATCTGTGGAGGAAGCTGGCAAATGCTCCTTAAACCCATTTCCTCTTCCCCCTGGGCACACAGCTTGACTGCATTTCCCTGGTCCCCTTGCAGTGATGTGTGGCAGTGTGACTGAGCTCTGGCCAGTGGAAGAGGGGCAGAAGTGCTGTGTGGCACCTTCTGGCCTGGCTGATAAAACTCCTGCATCATTATCCAAGCTCTTTTCTCTTCTTTGCCTGCTGGCTGCATGCCAGGGCTCCAGTGGAGAGCAGCCCTATCCAGTGGAACCTTCTACGGTGATGAAATGTTCTAACTCTCTGCTGTCCAATATGGTATCTGTGTGCTCACTGAGCATTTGAAATGTAGCTAGTCTGACTGAGGAACTGAATTTTTTTATTTTATTTACTTTTAATGAATTTAAATAGCCACAGAGGGCTATGGCTACCATACTGGATAGCCCAGCATTATTTAGAGGGAGTCTGGTCCTTGAGTGACTGTGTGGAGCAGAGTTCCAGCCTATCTGCATTGCCTGGTAAAGTGCATGAGAAATAAATATTTACTGTGTTAAGACACTGAGATACAGTATCTCTTCCATAAAGTGTGGGATACCTGCTGATTCAGCTACAGTAAAAACTCATATGGTTTCCATCTTTAGCTGCTCAGCAATGTGGCTGGACAAACTCAGTATCTAATATCAAACCCAGTTATCTAGTGTCATTCTTAAATGGGCAATCCAATCTCCTTTTTCCTCTCTTGAGCTCCCAATCTTGCCCCACCCTATCTTGCTGGGGGGAAAAATGGAGCTCAGGAGGCAAACACTACTTCCTTTCCCTGCACAGGGTAGCAGAGACTGCTCCATCCTGGCTCACCATGTGGGCTTGGGCAAGTCACATTTTTTTCTCTGGTTTGACTTTCTCACCCATAAAATTGTGATTTCTGGGTGTGCTCACCCACCTTTTTTTTTTTTTTGTCCCTAAAATGCTTCTTTTAAATATCTGCTCTCTCATGGATGGATAAACAAAATGTGGTCCATCCAAACAACAGAACATTATTCAGCCTTAAAAAGGAAGGAAATTCTGACTCATGCTACAACATGGATACACCCTGAAGGGTTAGGCTACGTGAAATAAGCCTGACACAGAAGGTCAAATCCTGTGTGATTCCAGTTATGAGGTATCCCAGTTGTCCAATCATACGACAGAAAATAGACTGGAGGTTCCCAGGGGCTGGGGAGGGGAGTTACCATTTATGTCTAGAGTTTCAGTTTGCGATGTTGGCGAAGTCTGGAAATAGACAGTATGATGGTTGCACGGCACTAAATGTACTTAATACCAATGATTTTTTTTTAAAGCCACAATTAAAAATAAACACACAGAAAGGAAAAAATGATAAATATCTGCCCTCCTTCTGCCCCCTCTGTTTCTCCTCCTCCTTTGAAAGTGTTCTCACTCCCAGTGGCCCTGGCTCCAACCACCCTGTGCCCACCCCACCACAGGCCCTTCCACATTCTGTTTTGTGCCCCTGTCTTCAGCCTTAGCACTTAGCCCTCTTGCCTGGTTCACTGCTTTTGTTTTCTTTACCAACGATTACGTCCATACCTGCGATCGCTACTGCCTCACGCCTTGCTCACCTTCAGCCTTTCCAGCCCAGCTTCCGCCTCAACTTCTCTGCTGAGGTGGCTTTTAGGAATATCGCTATAATGATTCTCTGTTCAGCTTCAAAAGGGTGGGCTCTGGGGACCAGGTGAGTCTCTTTTGTCTGGGCACCTTAATCCTGTCACATGGCTCTTCTTCCCCACCTCTACATTCTAGGCTGTCACCTCCTGCACTCCCTGGGTGTCAGGAGAATTAAAAGTTTGTAAATTGCCTTGAGTTCCTTGGGGATAACTAGCAAGTGTAAAGAATAGAAATCATTTCACATAAAGCTGTTGAAAAATAGGCAGTGAATTGATTCACAGTCTCCCCCACTGGGCTATGATTATGAGTGTCTTAGATGAAATATCACATTTCAGCAAGACAGGCGATGCCTGTGTTAGGCTGCTAATTGTAATAAAAAGCTTAATTTGCGGTTCTATTTCTCATTCCACTGGGTTGGGGAGTAGGGGTGGCAAGGATGGGGCTATTCAGGGAGGCTTTATAAGCCTGTCCTTTAGTCGGTGATGGGAAAATAATCGTTCCTGCATTGTATAGTCAAAGCTTAGTTGCTTGGTGCCATTAGCTCCCAGCTATTCTGTTACTCAATAATGCCATCATTTTCCCTGTCTTCTAAGGCAGAAACTACATCCATCATTTATTCACCTACCTCTTCCTTTTGTTTTTCTTACTTTTATGCCCCTTTCTCCCTCCCTTCCTTCCTCCTTTCCATCCCTCTCTCCTTCTCTTGTTCCTTCCCTCCCTCCAGCCCTTCCTTTCTTATCAATAATTCTTTAATAATTTTGATCATTCACTATAATGAAGAGACTGGAGATAAGGTGGTAAATGAAATAAACAAGGTCCCTTTTAATTGCAAACTACAGTGGTTGACAAACAATGAAACAAGGAATTCTAACAAAGAGTTATTCATTTGTTCATTCATTCAACAAATAATTACGGAGAGTTTGCTGTGAGCCAGGCAGTGTCCTAGGCACTGGGATACATGCATGAACAACTGATAGTAGGGCCGTGATGAGCAAAGAACAGACTTCTCTGGGATTGCAAAGCAGGGGACTTTTTCTCATCTAAGGGTTCAGGAGGGACTCCAGAGAAAGGGTTCTTTGACTGAACCCTGCAGGTTGAGAAGAAATTAGGTTGGCAGAAGGGATCGTGGTTCAGCTAGCTGCTGCTGGAGGGAGCAGCTTGTGAGAAGGATGGAAAGGAGCTTGCTCAGCACGGCTGGTGCCTGTGGCCTGTGGGGCCAGAGTGACAAAAATGAGTCTTGAGAGCCAGGCAGGGGCTGATCCCTAAGGGCCACCTAAGCCACGATAGTGAGTTTGGCGTTCATTCTAGGGCATCTGAAGGATGCTGGAGAGGGTCTGGGCAGTTGGGATCAGAGCTGTCCAATAGAACTTTCTCTGACGGTGGAAATCCTGCTCTGGCCAGTATGGTAGCAGCTAGCCACAGTAACTGTTGCGTACTTGAAATGTGACTAGCGTGACCAAGGAACTGAGTTTTAATGTTTGTTTTATTTACATTTAAATAGCCACATGTGGCTAGAAGCTACCATGTTGGACAGTACACATCTGTATTGTCTGCTCGTCATACCCAGAGATATAATGGAATTTCTTGTACACAGGACCCCCATGCCGGCCCTTCTGCTGCTCTCAAGCCTTCCCCAGCCACTGAGGCCTGTTGTACCAGTCCAATCTCCTGGTTAACTGGGTAACCATTTTCTACCAGTTCTTATGTGTGTCTCCCTTCCTCTTCAATGAGTCTTTATATTCTCAAAGTAGGGACTGCTCTTGGCTTTTGTTTTCACCCCATGGCAGGCCACATAGCCTGTATTCACTGAATAATTTTTGTTTCACTGCTTGGCTCCTGTTTTCCTTCGTGAGCTAGTGGATAGAAAGCTCTAAGGATGCAGATACCGGCTTGTGTCCCAGCCCCCAGAGGGTGCGTGGAAGACATCTGCCTTTGAACTGCAAGGCCTCTGGGACCCCCTCCGGGGAGCCCCAGACTCTCTCGCTTGCCCATCCCTGGGACACTTCAGTGCTGTGAGTACAGTGGGGTGGAGGGATTCTCTGCTTCCTCAGGGAATGGCGAGCTGTCACCTCATGGGACCTTGTCGCCACCCCCCAAAGGACTGTTGGGCTGCTCTTCTGAAAGCCTTATGGCGACGGGGAGTTTGCTTTCCATTCCTGCATTTTCTCTTGACAGTCAAATCACTTTCCCACTGAGATTTACAGTTTTAAAATGATTGGGAAATAGTCTCATTTCCACGCTTATGTTTTCGGCTCAGCTTGAGGCATAAAAGGAAACATTCTTGTGGTAATTGCTCTCAATCAATCTGGGGATAATCAATGATCTGCCACTTTTGTAGCCTCCCCCAACCATCAGAGCCAAAGATGGTAGAGCTCCTGCCCCGAGGGAGAGGCATTCCTGAGCGCAGGTCTCTGTGTGTCAGCAGGAGGCCCATGTGACCCGGTGGCCGGGGCTCGTCCTCCTCTCTCTGGTAGGGCAGATAGTGTCGCCCCCTTTTCAGAGTACACAGAGACTGGAGACGTGGTAATTTTAGTGATGGAACTGGGATTTTGCCCTGGCAGAGTCCTGATTCCCACTTGGGAAATTTATTTTCGTAGAATAACAGACTCTCAAATATCATTTTGTCAGTGCTTGCATTTTCTCAGGGTCCCCTCTGGTTCTTGTCACCTGCAATTGACAGAGACCTCATTACCGCACAAGGCTGCCCTCGTATCTGCAGGTCCTTCTGACGTTGGGAACACACTTCACGGGGCTGAGCTAAAATCCGCCCCTTTGTAGCTTTCACTCCTGGATCCTGACCTTCCCCAGGGGACCCTATAAACCCAGCCTGATCATCCCTCCTTCACATGAATACCGCCGGGCGTTTGATGATAGTCTAAGTCTTCCTTCTCCAGATAGGCTCCCTATTTCTTGGAGGATAAGCAATCAAGCCCCATGGTCATCTTGGCTGGCAGTCTTTCATTTCTCCCCATTCTTGGAGGATAAGCAATCAAGCCCCATGGTCATCTTGGCTGACAGTCTTTCATTTCTCCCCAGAGTGGAGCACCCAGAGCTAAAACTTCACAGACCACTGGTGGCCTCAGCAGACCACATAGAGTAGAGCTACATCCTCCCTTATTCTAGATGCTCTCCTTCGTTAACACACCCTGGGAGACTGTAGAACTCCAATTTCAGTCCCTCCTTGTTACCTGCAGTAGTTATGTTCTATAGAGTTGCTGAATTAGTGAATACTAGGGCACTGTTCCTAGGGGAAATACAGGGTTAGGGTTCCTGTGAGCACCTGGTCATGTGTTCATCAACCAATCAACACATAACCTTGTTCTATGTGCATTTCTACTCAAAGACACCTTATGTAATATATATTTTTGATTCATTAGCATTGAAGTGATACCCAACAGCGCTATAAAGTGATGCTTGAATACAGTTTATCTACCAAGCGTATTTCACATCACAGCCTGCTTGTGCTTAGGGACACCAGGTTACACGTCAGCATTAGGCTTGGGGGGCCATTTTAAACAGTGAAATCACCAACAGGAAGCACAGAAATGTAAAAACCATGGCCCTAAAGAGACAGTGAGGGGCTTCCCTGGTGGCGCAGTGGTTAAGAATGCACCTGCCAATGCAGGAGACATGGGTTTGAGCCCTGGTCTGGGAAGATCCCACATGCTGTGGAGCAACTAAGCCCGTGCACCACAACTACTGAGCCTGCGCTCCAGAGCCCGCGAGCTACAACTACTGAAGCCCACGAGCCTAGAGCCCGTGCTCCACAACAAGAGAAGCCACCGCAACGAGAGGCCCACGCACTGCAATGAAGAGTAGCCCCTGCTCTCCACAACTACAGAAAGCCCATGCACAGCAACAAAGACCCAACACAGCCGAAAATAATTAAAAGAAAATAAATTTATTAAAAAAAAAAAAGAGACAGTGAAAAGGACTTGTTTACAATATGAGCTGAAATGAGAAGGCAGAGCCTCACCTTGTTTGACTTTGGCTGGGAAGTCTGCATTGGGTGACTCAAATTTTTTGCCAACCTGGGCATGTCTGTGGATGGTCGCCAAAGTGCCTCGAGTATTGATTTGGGGGTTACAGATAAATTTTAGTGAGTAGGTGAATTCATAAATACGGAATCTGTGAATAATGAGGATTGATTATATCGTAAACAAGAGGAGGAAGTAGAAAAATGGTTAGCTTTATGCAGAGATGTGGAGAGTGAATGCCCGGACAGAAATTGTATGACATCCTATGCAAGTGTGTATTGCAGGAAGGTCTAAAGTATTGGTCCTGACCGTATAGTGAGTGAGTCTTACTTTTTGTCCCATGTCCTTGGATGGACTCAGCTTGGGGAGAACATGCCTCTCATTTGCATCTTCACTATCTGGCCCAGAGTGGGCACTGGGTGACTCTTTGCTATGAGGGCTGTGGGGATGTTGTCAGCGCTGGTTCAGAGCAGAGGGAGTGGAGGGAGAGAATGAAATGAGACAAGGGATGCACGGAGGACCCAAAGAGCGCTTAGAGTTGAGTATACAAAGCTTAAGATTCATTCAGAAAATAAATGAAGAGGCAGTGGAAGGACCTGCAGGAGGAGACTAAAGTGGCTGCAGCCACAGAAGGATGATGTGGGGAGAATCAGACTCTGCGTATTGGGATGGGGCTGGTGCGAGGCAGAGGCTTGTCGTTTTCCATTTCCCTGGGAGGACTTTCCTTCCTGAAAACACGAGGCCTTCCTTCCACATAAAGGATGGTTGCTCTTCGCGACAGCTCCCTGAGACGGCCGGGCTGTTATGCCCACTGTTCAGATGAGCAAAGGGCCTGGGGTGGGGAGGGGGGATTAAGCCACCTTCCCAAGGGAACAGGAACCTGGGCTTCCACCATCACTGACCTGACCACAGGGAACGGCTTCAGCTGAATTCTGTGACGGCCAGACAAGAGGACACCATTTTATTTATTTTAAATGAGAAGTTAGGAAAGTGGAGGAAGTTGAGAGCTTATAAAAGAAGACATGCTGTTCATGCTGTTTGGTGATGTCAGTTTGATTTAGTTCGGTAGTCACTTGTTGAGCCTCTGTATATCCTTCCTGCTGGAAAGGATGGAATCATAGGCTGGGCAGAGATAGAATCTGGTCAGGGACAGCTGCCCATCAACAGGGGAGTGGGCTTCATCTGTGAGTTGGGGAAGGACATCCAGGACTGTTAGCAAGGGCTCACAGTGGTTGCTGAAATTCGTACCCTTTTGTATAGTAAGAGATGGAACTTGGGGCCTGCCGCCTAGGGGCGATTCTGTTCTGTTAGGTTGTCAGTTCAGCGCTTTGCCCTATGGCTGCACATCTGAGAGCCCTAGGTGCGAGGGAGGTCACAAAGATGAACTAGATACAGTGAGCTACAGCAAATTACAGTCTGGCAGGGGAAGGAAGTCAGATGGACATATAGCTATATAATTATAATATTTTCCCACCATCATGTGATTACAAATGAGGGAAAAATTACTCCCTACTGGAAGGGCTGTTGGATGCGTCCTGAAGAAGGAGTTGATTTGACATGGTATTCGACCCCCACGCCGCCCCTGCCCTTCTAGTCCCACCTCTGTGCTTCCCACCCATTTGGTCAAGCCAAAACTAGTGGATCCATCACAAATTCTTCTCTTTTCCTCATCTCCCACATCCAATCCTTCTCCAGTTTGCTTAGCGTCTATCTCTGGCATAGAGCTCGAGTCTATCCCTTGCACTCTTTATTTATTGCTACCACCGAAGCCCGGGGTACAACCACCCGTTGCTGGAGCTATTGAAAGAGCTTCCTGGGTGGTTTAAAATTCTACCCAACCTCCCCTCCTATCAGTAGTTTTTGCAGCAGCCAGAGTAATCTTTCCAAAAGATAATTCAAGACCCTGCCACTCCCCTCTTCAAAAACCTTTGTGGTTTCCTGTATTAGTCAGTGAAACAACTTTAGGTATTTCAGACAGGGAATATGAATACAAGGAGTTTGTTGCATAGAAACAAACAGAGGATGGGAGGCAACCCAGAGCAGGAAGCCACTACCAACTCTAGGCTGGAGGGACCCAAGCCCAGAACCCAGAAGTTACTCAACTGTGGTGGGAACTGGGACCTCAGAGGGAGGGGCTGTCTGGTGGGAAGCTGCAGTGACAAAGGGGACACTGCTGTTGCCGTAAATGCCGGCCAGCGCCAAGAAGGAGAGGGAGAAATACTCTGGCTTCTCCCTTCTCCCTATCTGCGGTCTCTCTCTAGGGCCTCCCAATGGCTGAACTTTGCCAGAAGCTCGTTGTCAAGGGAGCCTGGGAAATGCTGAAGGCGAAGTGTGGAAGGGCGGAAGCAGATTGACAGCAAATAGGCAAAGACTGGCGCCCTCCCAGCTCTCTGCCTTTGCCTGTGGGGACTCGCGCCATCTGCCCCTGGCTAGCTGTCCGCCCTTGCCTTGTACCAACTTGCCTTGCACGCTTCCTCCCAGCAGGCCTGCTCTGCTAGCCCTCTTTCTAGTCCTGGAGCTCCCCAGGCTCATCGTTCCCCACCCCTTTGCACAGTGCCCTCTCTTTCTGAAATATGCATCCCTTGGCTACCCTCCTGGCTGGCTCCTATCTTTGCATCCTCAGTCTTAGCTCAAATGGCACCTCCCCAGAGGGGCCTTTCTGACCACCCCATGTAAAGGAGCTCCCCTCACCTTATTCTATAATATCACCCTGATATAATATCACCTACTCTTTAATATCACCCTGATAGTTCTTTTTTTTCTTTTTGATGAATTAATGTTTAGTTCTTTTGCACTGGCTTTGTGGATAAGATCTTTTTTTTCTTTTTAATTTTTTTTTAATTTTAATTTTATTTATTTATTTTTGGCTGCGTTGGGTCTTCGTTGCTGCACGCAGGCTTTCTCTAGTTGCGGTGAGCGGGGGCTACTCTTCATTGCGGTGTGTGGGCTTCTCACTGCAGTGGCTTCTCTTGCTGCGGAGCATGGGCTCTAGGTGCGCAGGCTTCAGTAGTTGTGGCACGTGGGCTCAGTAGTTGTGGCTCGCGGGCTCAGTAGTTGTGGCTCGTGGGCTTAGTTGCTCCAGGGCATGTGGGATCTTCCCAGACCAGGGATTGAACCCATGTCCCTGCATTGGCAGGCAGATTCTTATCCACTGCGCCCCCCAGGGAAGCCCACCCTGATAGTTTTTTATGGCACTTGTTTTCAGCAAAATTATTTTATTTGTTTGTTGTTTATTCTTGTCTACCCTCACTTCATTCAGGTGTCTGCTCAAATGTTGCCTCCACGGAGAGGCCTTCCACGACCACCCAAGCTAAGTATTGCCCCTCACCCATCGTGTTTTATTTCATTACACAGCTTTATTATTATTATTTTATAGAGCTAGTCATTACTTGCTGTGTGTGCACACACACACTTATTTATCTTCCCCACTAGACTATAAACTGCATGAAAGCAGCTTGCTTACCTTATTCATCTGAAAGGAAAGCTCCACGGGGGCAGGGGTTTTGTGTGCGCTGTTCAGCAGAGTGAACTGTTGTGAACATGCCCAGCACTTAGAATGATGCCAGACGTATTACACACTCAGTGAATATCTGTGGCATGAATAAATGAATAGTGCTGAAATTGAGTAGAATCTCAATAAGCAGTGATGGGAGAGAAGAAAGAAGATTCTCAAACAGTGGAATAAAAATAAGAGCAGAGATATTGGAAAGTGTGTATTTCAGGAAAGATGAGAACTTTGGTTTGTTGGAGTGTAAAGAAAGTGATGGGTGGTAAGTAGGAATTAGGTCAAGAGAGGCAGATTGAGGCCAGATCATGGAGGACCTTAAAAGCTATGTTAATGGATTTATTCAGCTTGGTAATAGGGAACCATGGAAAGTTGTTGAGCAGGGTGTTCAGAACTGTACTTTGAAGGATGCATAAAAAGTGTCCAAAGAGTTACTACATTTTTAACTCCAGTGAAAATTTTGTAACTATCCTAGTCACTATTGGTTTAGACAGAGGGATACCATTAGCAATGACTAGTGAACTTAAGAGGAATTCTAGTGTGGTTAATTGATTGAATCATTTATTCATCAAGGATTGGCGTGCCTGGTAAGAACCGGGTTCTGCCAGTGTAAGGGGAGAGACATTTAAATGTAAAACAGGGTGTTAATGTAAACGTAAAACCAGGGTCCCTTCCCTTGGGCTCACTGTCTAATATGGGAGATAAACCTGTAAACCAGTGATTACAGTGCAGTGTGATCTGTGCTAACAGAACTCTGTGCAAGGCACTGGGGCCAGAGCCGGGGATCCGCCAGCTCTTCCCAGGGTGTCACGAAGATTGCTCATATCCCAGGGCCGGCTTGGAAGGTGAAGGGAAATGAAAGCCGAGGGACAGTATGCAATCCAGAGGGGTACAAGAGCATGGCTGTCTAGAGAACAGGAAGCAGTGGCTCTGGGGGCTGAGTGTATGGGGGTGGGGGGATGGGCAAGCGACCGGGACATGATGAAAGGTGAGAGGTCAATAAGCTGGGAGGGGCCAGGTGATGAAGGCACTTCCACATCACGTAAGGAGTTTTTTTTTTTTTTTTTTTAACATCTTTATTGGAGTATAATTGCTTTACAGTGGTGTGTTAGTTTCTGCTTTATAACAAAGTGAATCAGTTATACATATACATATGTTCCCATATCTCTTCCCTCTTGCGTCTCCCTCCATCCCACCCTCCCTATCTCACCCCTCTAGGTGATCATAAAGCACCGAGCTGATCTCCCTGTGCTATGCGGCTGCTTCCCACTAGCTATCTATTTTACATTTGGTAGTGTATATATGTCCATGCCACTCTCTCACCCTGTCACATCTTACCCCTCCCCCTCCCCATATCCTCAAGTCCATTCTCTAGTAGGTCTGTGTCTTTATTCCCATCTTGCCACTAGGTTCTTCATGACCTTTTTTTTTTTTTTCCTTAGATTCCATATACATGTGTTAGCATACGGTATTTGTTTTTCTCTTTCTGACTTACTTCACTCTGTATGACAGACTCTAACTCCATCCACCTCACTACAAATACCTCCATTTCGTTTCTTTTTATGGCTGAGTAATATTCCATTGTATATATGTGCCACATCTTCTTTATCCATTCATCCGATGATGGACACTTAGGTTGCTTCCATGTCCTGGCTATTGTAAATAGAGCTGCAATGAACATTTTGGTACATGACCCTTTTTGAATTCTGGTTTTCTCAGGGTATATGCACAGTAGTGGGATTGCTGGGTCATATGGTAGTTCTATTTTTAGTTTTTTAAGGAACCTCCATACTGTTCTCCATAGTGGCTGTATCAATTTACATTCCCACCAACAGTGCAAGAGTGTTCCCTTTTCTCCACACCCTCTCCAGCATTTATTGTTTCTAGATTTTTTGATGATGGCCATTCTGACTGGTGTGAGATGATATCTCATTGTAGTTTTGATTTGCATTTCTCTAATGATTAATGATGTTGAGCATTCTTTCATGTGTCTGTTGGCAATCTGTATATCTTCTTTGGAGAAATGTCTATTTAGGTCTTCTGCCCATTTTTGGATTGGGTTGTTTGTTTTTTTGTTATTGAGCTTCATGAGCTGCTTGTAAATCTTGGAGATTAATCCTTTGTCAGTTGCTTCATTTGCAAATATTTTCTCCCATTCTGAGGGTTGTCTTTTGGTCTTGTTTATGGTTTCCTTTGCTGTGCAAAAGCTTTTAAGTCTCATTAGGTCCCATTTGTTTATTTGTGTTTTTATTTCCATTTCTCTAGGAGTTGGGTCAAAAAGGATCTTGCTGTGATTTATGTCATAGAGTGTTCTGCCTATGTTTTCCTCTAATAGTTTGATAGTGTCTGGCCTTATATTTAGGTCTTTAATCCATTTTGAGTTTATTTTTGTGTATGGTGTTAGGGAGTGTTCTAATTTCATACTTTTACATGTAGCTGTCCAGTTTTCCCAGCACCACTTATTGAAGAGGCTGTCTTTTCTCCACTGTATATGCTTGCCTCCTTTATCAAAGATAAGGTGACCATATGTGCGTGGGTTTATCTCTGGGCTTTCTATCCTGTTCCATTTATCTGTGTTTCTGTTTTTGTGCCAGTACCATACTGTCTTGATTACTGTAGCTTTGTAATGTAGTCTGAAGTCAGGGAGCCTGATTCCTCCAGCTCCATTTTTCGTTCTCAAGATTGCTTTGGCTATTCGGGGTCTTTTGTGTTTCCATACAAATTGTGAAATTTTTTGTTCTAGTTCTGTGAAAAATGCCAGTGGTAGTTTGATAGGGATTGCATTGAATCTGTAGATTGCTTTGGGTAGTAGAGTCATTTTCACAATGTTGATTCTTCCAATCCAAGAACATGGTCTATCTCTCCATCTATTTGTATCATCTTTAATTTCTTTCATCAGTGTCTTATAATTTTCTGCATACAGGTCTTTTGTCTCCTTAGGTAGGTTTATTCCTAGATATTTTATTCTTTTTGTTGCAATGGCAAACGGGAGTGTTTTCTTAATTTCACTTTCAGATTTTTCATCATTAGTGTATAGGAATGCAAGAGATTTCTGTGCATTAATTTTGTATCCTGCTACTTTACCAAATTCATTGATTAGCTCTAGTAGTTTTCTGGTAGCATCTTTAGGATTCTCTGTGTATAGTATCATGTCATCTGCAAACAGTGACAGCTTTACTTCTTCTTTTCCGATTTGGATTCCTTTTATTTCTTTTTCTTCTCTGATTGCTGTGGCTAACACTTCCAAAACTATGTTGAATAATAGTGGTGAGAGTGGGCAACCTTGTCTTGTTCCTGATCTTAGTGGAAATGGTTTCAGTTTTTCACCATTGAGAACGATGTTGGCTGTGGGTTTGTCATATATGGCCTTTATTATGTTGAGGCAAGTTCCCTCTATGCCTACTTTCTGCAGGGCTTTTATCATAAATGGGTGTTGAATTTTGTCGAAAGCTTTCTCTGCATCTACTGAGATGATCATATGGTTTTTCTCCTTCAATTTGTTAATATGATGTATCACATTGATTGACTTGCATATATTGAAGAATCCTTGCATTCCTGGAATAAACCCCACTTGATCATGGTGTATGATCCTTTTAATGTGCTGTTGGATTCTGTTTGCTAGTATTTTGTTGAGGATTTTTGCATCTATGTTCATCAGTGATATTGGCCTGTAGTTTTCTTTCTTTGTGACATCTTTGTCTGGTTTTGGTATCAGGGTGATGGTGGCCTCGTAGAATGAGTTTGGGAGTGTTCCTCCCTCTGCAATATTTTGGAAGAGTTTGAGAAGGATAGGTGTTAGCTCTTCTCTAAATGTTTGATAGAATTTGCCTGTGAAGCCATCTGGTCCTGGGCTTTTGTTTGTTGGAAGATTTTTAATCACAGTTTCAATTTCAGTGCTTGTGATTGGTCTGTTCATATTTTCTATTTCTTCCTGGTTCAGTCTCGACAGGTTGTGCATTTCTAACAACGCTATGAGACTAGATATCAATTACAGGAAAAGATCTGTAAAAAATACAAACACATGGAGGCTAAACAATACACTACTTAATAACGAAGTGATCACTGAAGAAATCAAAGGGGAAACCAAAAAATACCTAGAAACAAATGACAATGGAGACATGACGACCCAAAACCTATGGGATGCAGCAAAAGCAGTGCTAAGAGGGAAGTTTATAGCAATACAAGCCTACATCAAGAAACAGGAAACATCTCGAATAAACAACCTAACCTTGCACCTAAAGCAATTAGAGAAAGAAGAACAAAAAAAACCCAAAGCTAGCAGAAGGAAAGAAATCATAAAGATCAGATCAGAAATAAATGAAAAAGAAATGAAGGAGACAGTAGCAAAGATCAATAAAACTAAAAGCTGGTTCTTTGAGAAGATAAACAAAATTGATAAACCATTAGCCAGACACATCAAGAGAAAAAGGGAGAAGACTCAAATCAATAGGATTAGAAATGAAAAAGGAGAAGTAACCACTGACACTGCAGAACTACAAACGATCATGAGAGATTACTACAAGCAACTCTATGCCAATAAAATGGACAACCTGGAAGAAATGGACAAATTCCACGTAAGGAGTTTGAAGAGGAGGACTATTTCCTACCATTCCCTGACTTCTGCTTTTAGCAGAAATGGTCTCTTTGTGGCCCTGACACACCCAATTTTCACCCATTTGTTCATTTTTTTCCAAAAAAATATTTAGTAAGATTCTATTATATGCCATACACTATTCTATGAATTGAAGATATGGTGGTAAATAAGGTAAACTCCTTGTGGAGTTTATAGTCTAGCAAGGAAGACACATGCCTGTATGTGTGTGTATATACACATATATATATATGTATACATACTATTTGTGTGTATTTATTTTTTGCCAAGTAATGATTAATTTCATGAAAGCATACGTGTGTGTGTGTATGTGTATATATATATATATATATTTGTTTTTTGACAAGTTAATGATTAGTGCTATGAAAAAATCAAACTTTGTAAGGAATTAAAATGTGATGCGAGAGGATTTCTATTTAGCTTAGGTGGTCATGGAAGGTCTTTCTGTGCTGTGGGAAGTGACATGTTGAAAAGACCTGAAGTGAGGAGCAAGCCATGTGAATATCGTGGGGAAGAGTGTTTTAGGCAGAGGGAACAGCAAGTGCAAAGGTCCTGAGACAGGAGATATTCCAGGAAGAGCAAGGAGGACAGGGAAGCTGGAGTACAATGTATGAAGGCAGAGGGGTGGGAATGGAGGGAGAAGTCAGGGAGCAATCATGGTAGGCCTGTAAGTAGCAGACAGGGTTATGGATTTCATTCTAAATGTGATGAGGAGTCATTGGAGGGTTTTGAGCTGGGGATTGATGTAACGTGACCTACATTGTGTTAGAATCACGCTGACTGCTTCTGAGAAGTAGGCTCTTAATGGGGCAGGTGGCGGTCGAGGGATGAGTTGGGAGACAGTGGCTGTGGTACAGGTGAGAGATGATGGTGGCTTGGTACAGCTGAGCAGCAGTGCTGTTGGTGAGAAATGGTCCAATTCCACATATATTTTGCTTGTGGAGTCAATACAATTTGTTGATGGAGTGAATGTGGGGTTTTAGGGAAAGGGAGAAGTCAAAAGTGGTTCCCAGTGTTTTTTATTTGAGTAACTGGGTGACTGGTGGTGCCATTTACTGAGACGAGAGACACTGACAGGAAAACCGAGCAGGGGGTAGAGAGCAGGGGAGTGAAGACTTTTCATCTGGAGAAGCCTGTCAGACCCCCAAGTGGAGGTGCCATCTGGGCAGCTGGTTGCAGGAGCCAGGAGTTCTGGGGTGAAGTCAAAGGTGGAAGTAGACATTTGGGAGTGTCCGAATATAAATGGCAGTTAAATGCTGTCTCTGTCCTGACCACCTTTTCAGGACCAGAGTCAGTGCTGCCTCTTCCATGAAACCTTCCTTGACCATCCCGGGTCTTTCCTTTGCCTTCCTGTCATTTCCTTTAAGCTGAAGCCCTTTGTTTGGGTTGCTCGGGGAAGCTGCGGCTTTCGCCTCTGATTTAGATCTCTTGGGGCCTCGCGGGGCCTTGACTGGGTAGGTGGGCCTGGCTCTCCTTGGGGTGAGGGTGCTCACCTTCTACGTGCAGAGGCAGGTGGACCATGTTTCCCAAGGCTCTATATGGCTGGTGTCGTGGGTCCACCAGACAAGACCCTGTTCTCCTTGTGGTTAGAGCCTAGACCCTCAGGGTCCTCAACACGCATTAGGGTGGATTCAAAACCTCATCAGGAAAGCCAAAGACAAAAGGACACATATTGTATGAGTGTATTTATATGATATACCCAGAATAGGCAAATCCATAGAGAGAGGGGCTTCCCTGGTGGCGCAGTGGTTAAGAATCTGCCTGCCAGTGCAGGGGACACGGTTGGAGCCCTGGTCCGGGAAGATCCCACATGCCGCAGAGCCCGTGCGCCACAACTACTGAGCCTGTGCTCTAGAGCCCGTGAGCCACAACTACAGAAGCCCGTGCGCCTAGAGCCCATGCTCCGCAACAAGAGAAGCCACCGCAATGAGAAGCCCGCGCACTGCAAGGAAGAGTAGCTCCTGCTTGCTGCAACTAGAGAAAGCCCACAAGCAGGAGCGAAGACCCAACACAGCCAAAAAACAAATAAATAAGAAAATTAAAATAACAAATCCATAGAGAGAGGAAGCCAATTAGTGGTTGCCAGGGGCTGGGGGTGGAGTGGGGTGGAGGGGGATTGTCCAGAGACTGGTCAACGGGTCCAGAGTTTCCTTTGGAGTGATGAAAAAGTTCTGAACTAGATAGTGCTGATGGTTGCACAACGTTATAAATGTACTAAATACTACTAAACTGTAAACTTTAAAATGGTGAATTTTGTGTTACGTGTATTTTACCACAATGAAAAAAAAAATACCAAGGAATGTTGTCAGGGATGACAGTTTCTACAAGCTTCTCATTCTGTTCTCTCTTTTGCAGCCTCGCCCCCCTTCTACTGGCTCTCTCTACTTGGGGTCAGGGCTGGTGGCCACGAGCACGGCACGGGTATGGGAGAGGTTGGAGGTTTGCGGCTGGGAGCTGGCACGGACCTTCTTCAAAAGGCAGTCTGTCCATTTGTAGGGAGGGGTTGAGGAAGGCAGTGTTGGAATGGCAAAGCAGGGTGGGTTTATTCCCTCCTAACCTGGGTCTGGGATGCACATGGGGTGAAACCAGGGCTGGTCACAATGTGAGAAGTAACTAAGCTTAGGGAATCACCATGTAGATGGAAACTGAAAAGCCCCTGGAGACCCTGCCTAAAGATCCCTACGTGGTGATCCCTAAGCTTAGCTAGTGGTGAACCAAGCTGTTCCCCACTGGTATTTGGAAATGCCCCGCAGCGGTCAGGACACGGGTGGGGGCTGGGGGCTGAGGGCTGAGGCAGGTGGCCTGGGAGCCAAACTGTATCCTGGAGGAGGGTGTGTGGTAAACTGCTAGCTTATGGAATATCAGGCACCCGCTGAACTATTGGTGCAGACTGAGTCTGACTCGTGGGTGGAACAGAAAGCTGCTGAATTTGTCTGTCAGAAAGTACCATAGCCCAGGAATCTGCTCAGCTCTTCACATTTCTGTGTGTGTGTGTGTGTGTGCGTGCGTGTGCATGTGTGTGCGTGCGTGCGAGTGTGTGTGTGTGTCTAGTGGAGGGACAGGTGTCTCCTGGTCCAGGGGCTGAGTAAATGATGGAGACCCTCTTATTGACCCTGGGACGATAAGCAGCAATTATTATTCTTAAGAGAATTCTATGGCAGATTAGCAGAGAAAGTGCAAAACACAAGCAGTTTGGTGCTTCCAGAATATGATCTCAGTGACTTTTCAGGCAGCATTAAAGCCTTTTCGGGTTTCATCCAATCTTATCTCCCATGTTTCTCCAACTGGAATCTTTTTCCTGATACTAGACTAAGCCTTACTAACTTCAACCTCCTCACCTTTGCATTTAAGAATCCCTTTGGCCAAATCCTATCCATCCTTCAAGAACAACTCAAACCTCACCTCCTCCATGAAGCCTTCCTGGTTTCCTCTAGCCCACAGAGATCTTTCTCTCCTTTTCAGAATTCTTCAAAGGTTTTAAAGTTGCTTTCACTACTTGGTTAAATCAGCTTTTCCCAAGAGAGATATTTCAGAGATGTCACCACTATATGCAGGCACAGAGTGGATGTCTGACCAACATCTGGTGAGTGGAAATTTATGCAATCCTAAAGATCAAGCAATCAGTGTTTAAAAAAGAAGAAGAAAAAAAGCGAGGCAGGTAGAAATGTGTGTGGTCAATGATTAATGAGCCCCCCCAAAGAGAGTGCTTTAGGAACAAGACAGAGCAATACTGTCATTGGCAGCAAATGTGAAATTGTTGCCCTTGGGGAGAAGGGAGGCTGCCCTTAATTAATGGGTAGCTGGAAAAAGAAAAGATAGCAGCAAGAGAGGCTGAGATGGGGAGCAGGCTGAGAAAGCTTAGCGTGAAGATACTGTGTGATGTTAGCAATTTTGAAATGTTACATTTAGCAATGAGTAATAGATGACTGATCTAGTGGAAAATGCAGGGTTGGTTCTTTAGGAAGGTAAAAATGGGGTCTGTGAAGTGATAAGGAAGTTAACTGTGGGTAGCTATATTGGAAGATATAATGTCAGTTTGTTTACCAATCTCAATGTTGTCTGTGACTATGAATGGATTTGCTCTGTGAGTGCTGGAGACTTAAACAGCCCTAGGTGTTGTTTACACATTCCGCACGCTTCCATGCTGAAGTGTGGTGCATCAGTTAAACACAGGATGTGGGGGTAGGCTGCCTGGGCTTAAATCCTGGCTCAATTACTTACCACTTATGGTACTTTAGGAATGCTACTGAACCTCTCTGTGCCTCAGTTTTTCTCATCTGTAAAATGGGGTTAATAATTGCACCTCCCTTATAGTGCTGTGAGGACTCAATGAGGTGTAATTTACGTAAAGCATTCAGGAGTGTCTAGCATGTTGCAGGAGCCAATATACTGTTAGTTATCATTACCATCAGTTGTCAGTGTCTTCAAGGCTTTGAGGATGGGACTGATGGAAGAGCTGGTGTTCTTTCCTGATGGAGGCAGTGAGAAGTCATGGACCAATGTGTACTCATCTGGCCTCAAAGGCTTAGAAAGCCCCGATATTTCAAATATTTGCAAAAATGTTTGCAACATTCAAAAGGTGAATACCAAGAACCTCATCCTGGGCTTATGGGTTTGAGGGGCTGGTGCTGTTTGTGTGACTGTCCGTCACCACGTGTCACCGGTGGGATGGATGCCTGCACCTGGGGACAGGAGGAAAGGTAGAGATTGGCTGCTGGTCTCCAGACAGGACAGGATTGGCTGCAGATTGGCTGCTGGTCTCTAGACAGGACCCTTAGGGATGCCATGAGGGTGTGATGCAGTGGATTCTCTGGGCCAAAGACTGTTGTCTCAGGTGACTGCAGATCCCTGACCAGTCCAGCGTGTGGTGGGTGTTTAGTGGAAGAGAGAGAAGAGTGGTAGGGGCGTCCTTTGGGCCTTTAGTGCCAGCCTGACCTGGGTTCAAATCGGGGTTGGCTTATCACCACTTATGTGACTTTAGGAAGCAACTTAACTTCTCTGAGCCTTGGAACACGGGAGGAATATCTAAGATAATGTATATAGAGAGTCTGGCACATAGTAAGACTAAGTGTTAATTCCCTTTTCCTTGGTTCCATCATCTGTGAAATGTAGATTAAAAAAATCTTGTGAGGCTTTTTATCATAATTATAGATAAATAGTTATTCATTCGTTCAACAGATACTTTTTTTTTTAGTGTTGACTGGATGTCAGATGCTGCCCTAAGGGCTTAGGGCATATCAGTGAGTAAAACAGCAAAGATACTGGCCCTTTGGTAGTTTAAATTTTAGCAAGGGAAGATAGACAGTAAACTAACATAAATGAATAAAGTTGCTAGTGTGTAAAAAGATGTTAAGTGCTGTGGAAAAAAACAAAAACAAAAGTAGGATCAGGGAGCTTGGGAGTGCTGGGTGGGGGGCAGTGTGTATATTAAATAAGATGGCCAAGACAGGCCTCTTATTGACAAGGTGGTGTTTGAGCAAAGACCTGAAGAAGAAGATGAGGAACTTAGTCATGATGATGTTTAGGGGAAGAGCATTCCATGCAGAAGAAACAGTAAGTGCAAATGCTGTGGGGCTGTGCCTGGCGTGTTGCAAGAACAGCACAGAGGCCAGTGTGACGAGAACAGAATAAAGGGAGAAGAGAAGGAGACGAAGTCAGGGAGTAACAGGGAAACCAGACCGTGTAGGGCTTTGCTGCCATTGGTGGGGGTGGGGCTTTGGCTTTTACTCTAAGTGAAATGAGGATGTATTGCAGGATGTTGAGCAGAGAGGAATGGTGCGATCTGCTTATTTAAGAGAATTACACTGCACATTGGCTACTGTGCCCAAGGTTGACTGAGAGAGGCAAGGATGGAAACAAGGAGACCAGTTAGAAGGTTACTGCTGTAACCTTCTGCTGTAACCAGTTAGATGGTTAGAGGCAAGGTTGGAAACAAGGAGACCAGTTAGAAGGTTACTGCTGTAACCTACTGCTGTAACCTACTGCTGTCCAGGTGAGAGATGATGGTGGCTTGAACCATGGTGGTAGCAGTGGTTGGTGAGAAGCAACTAGAAGCAACTAGATCTTCTTATATTCTGGAAGGTAGAGTCAGTAGAAGTCACTGATGATTGGATGTGAGGACTAAGAGGAAGATAGGAATTAAGGACAGTCTGAGTAACTAGGAGGATGGAACTGCCATCAGTTCAGAAGAATGTGGAACAGGTTTGGATGGGAAAAATTATGAGTTCACGTTTGGTCATGTTGAATTTGAGCTGTGTATTAAATATCCAAGTGGAGAAGTCATGTAAACAGCTGGCTATGTTCATTAGAAGTTTGGGAGAGAGATCTGGGCTGAGATATAAATTTGGGAGTTGACAATATATAGATGGTAATAATTAAAGCCATGAGACTGGATGAGGTCCCCAAGGGAGAGAGTGTAGACATACAAGAGAAGAGGACCAAGGACCAAGTTTTAGGGCCTCCAACTTTAAAAGAACCAACAGAAGAAGTTGACGGGAAGTGAATCATGAGGTAGAAGGAAAACCAAGGGAGTGTGCTGTAATGGGAGCCAAATGAAGAAAGGGTTTCAAGGAGGAAGGAGTGATCAACTGTGTCAAATAATGTGATGGGTCAAGTATAGTAGTTATCTATTGTGTAAAAGATCCCTCCAAAACGTAGTAGCTTAAAAAAACAAATGTTTATTATCTCATAAAGTTTCTGAGGGTCAGGAATCTGGGAGTGGCTAAGCTGAGTGGTTCTGACTCAAGATCTCTTGCAAGGTTACCATCAAGCTGTTAGCTGGGGCTGCAGTCATCTCAAGGCTCGACTGGGGCTGGAGAATCCTACTCCAGGCTCACACTTACAGTTCTTAGCAGTCCTCAGTTCCTCACTGGCTGTTGGCCAAACAACTCATTTCCTCACCATGTGGGCTTTTCTGTAGGCTGTCTGAGTGGCCTCATGATATGGCAGCAGCTTCTCGCAGAGCAAGTGATCCAAGGGAGAGAGAGAGAGCAAGCAAGAGAGCACCCAAGATGGTAGTCATAGCCTTTTATAACCTAATTTTGGAATGTCATACCATCACCTCTGGATGCTCTTGGTCACACAGACCAAACATGGCACAATGTGTAGGAGATTACACAAGGTGTGAATACCAGGAGGTGGGGGACATCATGGAAGTTGGCTACCACATCAAGTTTGACAAGAAGAATTGATCATTGGATTTAGCAATGTGGAGGTCATTGGTGACCTTAACAAAAGCCACAAAGAGAAATGTTTGATTACAGATGGTATAAGAAAGGATGGGAGGAGAGGAACTAAGACAATCAGTATACAGCTCTTTTTGAAGAGTTTGCTGAAGAGGGAAGCAAAGAAATGGGGTAACAGCTGGTGAAGGAAGTATTTTTTATAAGGTGAGAGAAATAGCACTATGTTTATATGTTGATGGGAATAGTCCAACAGAGAGTGAAAAATTGTTGATGTATTATAGAAGAGAAAGAATTACTGGAGCATTGTCCTTGAGTAGGAGAGAGAGATAAGAGCTTGTGTCAAGGAAGAGTGGACTTTAGCTAGAAGCATGCTGGGTGCAGGAAAGCAAACCACATGGTAGGTGGGCAGATATGGTTATAGGAGTTTGTGGAGTTGTCTTTTTTTTAAATTTAATTTTATTTATTTATTTTTATACAGCAGGTTCTTATTAGTTATCTATTTTATACATATTAGTGTATATATGTCAATCCCAATCTTCCAATTCATCCCACCATGTGGAGTTGTCTTCTGATCATTCCTTTTTCTTCAGTGAAGTGGGAAGCAAGGTCATCAGCTAGGCTGGCTAGATGGTATATATTTTTAAAAATTGTGGCTTTGATACCTTTGATGACTTTGATGATGGTGGGTAACTATGGCTGCAGTTAAGGCACCTTCCTCACGATTCCTTTTGCTTGTGGTCAAAAGGTAGAACTTATGTTCTCATAACTTGTCCAGATGGTGGGGCATCTGCAAAGTCACGGTACTCTTTGCAAATTAACATAGAAACAAAGGTCTATTTAACTCCAAATAAATAGTTTATGCTAAAACAGATAAAATCACCTACACATTCTTACATAGACAAGAGGTACCAGATCTCAAGATTTTAAGAAAAAAATTACAGGGAAGAGATCTTAATATTGAGGAAATTCTTTTCATTAACTAATTTTTTTTCTGGGAATCAGGAGAAGACTGAAGTCTCTTTATTTCAGGAGTAGAACATATCTGGTCAGCCTGCAGCCTGGTTGGAAAATCTCTGTAGTCAACCTAGCGAATGACTGGCTGGGACTTCTAGGGTAGTTCAGAGCCCTGAAGATAGTCAGGCTTTCTGTTTCAAGATGAGGGAATTAGAGAGCTGACCAAATAGACTGCATAATGAAAAAGCACAGGGACTTGCTGGAGTTCTCAGAATGTCTCTGAAAGAAGCAGGAGCATCAACTAACCCCCACGCCCCCGCCCCAAGCTCCCAGCAGGGCTTACTTTATCAAATCCTCTCCTCTTATTAGATCTCACTGGAATAAATAGTGGTTAGGACTCTGCCTTGGACCCCTAAGCAGCCCAGCCTCTGGCCTGGGCCAAGTGACTTGGTCTTCTCTTGAGTCCACTAGGAAGGCTCTAGGAAGAGGGAGGACAGTGAGAGAAGCTTTTGAATGGACCACACCTGTGATGCTTAGAATCCAGCTTTAAGACCTGGCATCCCTCCCTCTACCTTCTCCTCGTCCTCTTTTCCCCCTGCCTGGCTCCTCAGCCCTGCGACCTCCATGTGCAGGCCTGAGCATGAGGTCAGTCCTTGCTCCCCTTGTCCTGTAGGCAATTCCCATGGGCGCTCTCCTGATTCCCCCAAAGCCCTCATCCCGTTGGCTGGGGCAGAAAGTAACCTTGGAGATCCTGGATGCTCTCCTAGCAACTGTGCCAGAGCTGGTGGCCACCTCATTTTTTGCAGAGACAGATGCTCCTGTAAGAGGAACAAATCAATTAGCCAGCCTGATGCTAATGTACTAATGCCACCTTATCAAGCTGGTACATGTCTCAGCGGAGCTGCCTCTTCCTTCTGTCCCTGCTCTGGCGCTCAGTTTTCCATTGTTGCATCAACCCCTGGCTTCTGGAAGGCTCCACGGACCACAGGATTCCTGCAGTGGGCTGATTCTTGACCTCTGTCTATTCTGAGATCAGTTGTAAAATGAAACTGCTGCCATCTCAACATCTGTGAAGACCACAGGCCCTACCCAGATGCTTCAGCTGGCAGAGCGCAGCTTAATTCCCATTTCTCATGCAGTCTTTGGAGTGTGAGGAACAGCTATTCTTTTCCTCCCTATTTCCTGAAAAATAGGACAAAGGTGTGCTGAAACTTTAAATTAGATGATAATAACAACAACATTTTCCTCCATAAGCTTAATAACTTAGAAAGTGCTTTCTCACATTTTACCTTATTTAATCCTCATAATAAGTCTATTGGAGGCCAGGACAATTATCTCCATTTTACAGGTGAGAAAACTGAGGCCGAAAGAGGCTGCTGACTTGCTCAGTGACATTAAGCTGCTAAATGACAAAGCTAGGAATAGAGGAAGGAGAAGATAAAAGGCCAGTAAAAGGTGATTCAAAGCAAAGGTAAACCCTGGAGGAAACCCTCCTGGCAGCTGGAGCGAGGCAGCTTGGAGAGTGCTTTCTCTCCACAGACCTCGCTGAAGGAGACTGGGGCTCCTGGAGCCCCAGCACCTCTGTGCCTCCCCCACGCCCCACCTGCATCACCTTTCACTGTGTCAGCTTTTCATTCTGTCTCATTTTCAGGAAGATGTCTTAGCAGCACTGCTGGACCTACTCTAGTATGTTTCTAAGGGGTTTCACTTCATCACGCAAAACCAAGTACCTCTTTGAAATCTGTAGCCCCATCTTTAAAGATCAGCCTTTTAACTTGATCAAAGGGCAAAAAGCAATGGAGAACCAACTAGAAACGAATCCCTTCCTCCCCTCCACATGGTCCTGCTGTGCAAAAACAGCACTTCAGAAATTCTGTCTACACCAAGAGGACATAAATATTAGGAGAACCTCCTCTGCAGATTCTAGGTGAACCTTGATCCTTCAGTGAGCCCCCTCAGCCCACCTCCCAAATCCCTTAAAGATTTGTCCTCATATTGTGACCTTTCTGCCCTTCTGAAGTTGTGGGAGCTGACTCTTCCTGAAATAACCTGAATCAAAAAGTAATGGCTTTTTGGAAAGTTACAATTAGCTTTTCACTGGGAAGAAAGATCAAAGAGATGTATTTTTAAAGGAAAAGAAGTGGAAAAAGAAAAGAGGTGGAAAAAGAAAAAAGAAGCAACTGAAAAATCTTGTGGTCCTCTGAGTCAATTGAGAAAATTATGAATTATTTTAGTGGAGAGCTCTTCCAAAAGGAGACACATTGATTTCTGGCTTCTCTTCATTGTCTTTTTTTTTTTTTAAATAATTAATTTATTTATTTGGCTGTGTTGGGTCTTCGTTTCTGTGCGAGGGCTTTCTCTAGTTGTGGCAAGCGGGGGCCACTCTTCATCGCGGTGCGCGGGCCTCTCACCATCGCGACCTCTCTTGTTGCGGAGCACAGGCTCCAGACGCGCAGGCTCAGTAGTTGTGGCGCATGGGCCTAGTTGCTCTGCAGCATGTGGGATCTTCCCAGACCAGGGCTCGAACCCGTGTCCCCTGCATTGGCAGGCAGATTCTCAACCACTGCGCCACCAGGGAAGCCCTCTTCATTGTTTTTATGGCTGATTATATCCTCTTTTTCTAGATTGTCAGCATTGGATAGAGGTGAATGAATTACTCTTCCTCACAGTTTATTGATTTCTGTGTTGATGTACATCGATTTCAGCTCAGAATAAGAGAGAGGATCCTAATAGAGCTGTCTAAAATTGGAAGAGTTGCCTTGGGAGCAGTGAGATCCCTGTCAATACAGGTGTTCAAATACAGGCTGAGTGACTGTGCAGGGAATATTTAGGGCCGTCTCAAGTGATGACTGGGAGGGTAGCTTGGGTAATCCTTAATGTCCTCTGTCTCGTGTTCAACATTAAAACCCTGGATGACAATCACTTTAGGTAGAGCCTGCATCTCGACCAGGACAATGTTTCCCACGTGGTGGTATGCTAGAGGATTTTCACTGGTGAAGAATTTACTATTAAAAACAGGAAAAATATAAAACGAGATACCACTACATTCCTATTAGAATGGCCAAAATCCAGAACACTGACAACACCAAATGCTGGCGAGGGTGTGGAGCAATAGGAACTCTTATTCACTGCTGATAGGAATACAAAATGGTACAGCCACTTTGGAAGATAGTTTGGCAGTTTCTTGCAAAACTAAACATACTATGTGAGCCAACCATCATGCTCACTGGTATTTACCCAAAGGAGTTGAAAACTTATCTCCATATAGAAACCTGCACACAGAAGTTTCTAGCAGCTTTATTCGTAATTGCCAGAACTCGGAAGCAAGATGTCCTACAGTGGGTGAACTGATAAACTGGAACATCAGACAATGGGATATTATTCAGTACTAGAAAGAAATGAACTATCAAGGCATGAAGAGGCATGGAGGAAGCTTAAATGCATGTTACTAAGTGAAAGAAGCCAGTCTGAAAAGGCTACATACTATATGATTCCAACTATATGACATTCTGGAAAAGGCAAAACTATGGCGACAGTAAAAAGATCCATGGTTGCCAGCGGTCAAAAGGGTAAGAAGGGATGAATAGGCAGAGCACAGAGGATTTTTAAGGCAGCGAAAATACTCTTATGATACTATAATGCTGGATACCTGTCATTATACATTTTGTCCAAACCTATAGAATGCAGGACAACTAGAATAAATCCTAACGTAAACTCTAGACTTTGGGTGATAATGATGCATCAGTGTAGGTTCATCAGTAGTAACAAATGTACCGCTCTGGTGGGGAATGTTGACAATGGGGGAGGCGGTGCATGTGTGAGGGCAGGAGGTACATAGGAACTCTCTGTGCCTTCCTCTCAATTTTGCTTTGAACCTAAAACTGCTCTAAAAATTAAAGTCTTTTTAAAAAACTGAAAAGTAAAAATAGAATCAGCACATCAAATCAAGATTTTATGGATATCATTGCCTAGGATGAAGCAAAGACAATCAATGCCATGGTAACCCGCATTAAGATTACACAAATTACAGGTGGGGTCCTAAGACATGACCTTGAACATTTAAAACCTTCATTGCTGAATTTCAGCTCTAACTAGTCCAAAGGGTGAATTGGACAGATGATCCGGATAAATAATACAGAATCATATGTACAGTATTTCTGTGCTATATCTCAGTGCTCTTTTCAAGGGTACATTGTGACACGGATTTGAATTTGCACAGCCACAAAACTCAGAAATGGTTTTCATTATTTCTAGAACCTTATTTGATTTCTGAATCCCCAGTCAGTTTAATGGAGAACAACTTGAATTTTTCAAAGTCATGTTTTTCCTTGGTTCTAGCCAGAGATTTTCTAGTTAACTCAAGATTTATCATTCTTTTGATTAAATATAGAGTTAACTAATATTCTGTCTCCTACCCCTTCTTTCCTGGAGCTTACATGGCCTGATATTGGCGTGGGGTATGTGGCCTGCGGGGCTGGCTGCAGACTGGCCGTGACTGGAGTGTAGATGTTCTCCGGTGGGCGGGCACTGGTGTCACTGCATTAGCTGTTGGAGCCTCTGCGTGCCCTGCTATGCCTCTAGTCTCTTGTCTCTTCCTTGCCCGAACCTTGAGGCCCCTTCAGGACAGTGGCAAGATTCCCCCACTCCTCTCTGTGGGCAGGAGTGTGTGCTGAAGATGGGAAATCTTCAGAGATTCTCCTGCACCACTCGGAGGACACACGAGCTTTAGGGGTGGGCTGGGGCCATCCCAGGCCCTCCCTCTGCCGCTCCCCAATCCTGCCTTGCCTCTTCTTTTCCTTGTGGCACGTTGAGCTCCTATTGATCAGGGAACTTCTACTGGCTGTCTCTGCCCAGGGTTCGAGAGAGGAAGCAGGCACACTTACGGTATTATTGCTCTAATAGCTTCCAAGTAGTATAGTCTCCTGGTCTCTTCCCCTGCTCCCTAGAGTCTATTCTCAATACCAGCCAAGTAGGATAGTATCACAGCTCTGCTTAAGACCCTCCGATGCTTCCCATTTCACTCAGAGCAAAAGCAAAGTCCCTCCACGTTACCTCTCTGAGTTTATCTCTTGCTATTCCTGCTCTAGCCATACTGGTCTCCTTCCTGCTCCTGGAATGTTCTAGGCCTGCTCCCTCTTTAGGGCCTTTGCTCTGCCTTTTCTGTCTCTTCGGAGATCTGAATTGCTCACTCTTTTCCTTCCTTCAAGTTTGCTCAAATGTCACCTCTCCCAGGAGGCCTACCCTGACCAGGCTATTGAAATTGCAGCCCACCCCAACTCTCCCCACCCTGCACATGGCCGTCTCTTACCTAAGGTACAGTTCCCAGCTTAAATAAATATCCTGTCCTCCAAGCAGCCTCCCTGACTCCCCAGTGCCCTCTGTGGACTCCCAAAGCATGTTATTCTTTTTCTCATGTAAGCACTTACCATAGTGTTGTGTCAGAATCTATTTACTGGTCTGTTTTTATCCCTGATGCCTAGCCCAATGCTTGGCACGTACTAGGTGCTCATTATACATGTGTGGAAGAAATAAATGATTGGATGGATGAATGAATGACTCAGTTCATTAAAAAAAAAAAAGATTGTTGCAATAACTAGAAGGCTTGTAAAGCCTTCAGCATGGTGCCTGGCTCAAAAAGAGGGAATTTATAATTTGTATGATAAGGGAGGGCTTCTTGCCATGGAACTTCTCTGTATTGTCTAGAATTCAACTAGTCCCAGAGAAAATGGCACTGATTTTTATACCGGAGAACTGTATAAAAATATCAGACTAAAATGTTTGGAAAATGTGCGTTGGATGGAAGGGGCAGTGCCACGTTTCTACAGCATCAAGTCTTTCTTACACACGACTAGCAGAGGCCCCTCTTCTTGCCTCACCTCCTGTTATCACTGACTGGCTGTCAGGCAGCCCAGCTCCCTGCAACACTGGCACCTGAGAATGTGCTAATGTATTTAAGTGATTTTCATTTTACCTTTAAGAGCCTGCTGCTGGGGGAACTCAAGTTTAAGGTGGGAAAAAGAGGTAGAAGAAAGGCAGGATAGACTATCTTGGAGCATGCTTCTGATTACTAGATGGTCCAGCCTTTGTGGTGCTTCCCAATTTTGTATAATTATATTTTTTCCAGTATAGGTAACTATATGAGATGTTTCTTATACATAATTTTTCAAGTGAAAAAATCTTTTTTTTCAGACCAGTTTTAATTTTTTGATTGAAAAGTAAGGTTGCCATAATCATAGTGGATTTTTTTGGACAAAATTATGGTGAAGACAGGAATTTGGCAACAGCCAGAGGGCAGTATAAGGACCCTGGCAGCCGGAGGATGGGTTTATAAGGTGTCAAGAGAGAGCCTAGGGACCAGGAAAGGAGGTGGAAAGATCCCAAGACTCATTTTGTCCATTTTTTCCTTGTTTCGTCCCAGAGCAGAGCTGTCACTTGATTTTTGCCAGGTGATGACACGATCACAACTGATGACTCACTCCCTCTTTTCCGCACCTCTGGGCAGTCCCAGAGCCTGCTCTGTGAAGATCCTGCCTGGTGCTGCCTGGGGAGGCCTGGGACATTTCTGCCAAGAGTGTGCTCTGCCCCCGTGCCATGCTGTGCTTACTTAGAAAGTGCCACTGCCCATAGCTCTGCTTCTTCTACACAGTCCTGTGTAAAGACACAGAGCCAGACCTGGGTGAGGGGCCAGGGAGAATCTGGCACAAACATGCATGAACTTAACAACCCACTGCACATACATGTATATGCAGTCCCTGAAACATGCAGATGGCCTAGGGATAGGACCATTTGAGGTCTCCTCCACTTGCAAAGTACAGCTTCCCAGAGAGACACTGGGGGAGGAATCTGATATTGAAGTCCAGATTCAGTGTTTACTAGTGATGTGACCTTGGGTGAGTTTCCATTATTAAATGAGAATAGTAATAATTCTTACCTTATAGGGTGGTTAATAAACGTGCATTTCTGGCTCTGCATAAGTGTTCAATAAGTAAAAGTTATTGTCATAAAACATTATTACTGTTGTATTATTACTGTCATTAGAGCCAGGGCAATGCAGTGGATGACGGCAGGGCATTTGGAGACAGTCAGACATGGGTTAGAGGCGGTACCACTTAATGACTATGTAACCCTAACCTTGTGGTATTACATAACCCTTTGAAGTCTCAGTTTTCTCACTTGTAAAACCGAGTTAATCATAAGAGTTGTTTCATAAGATTTTTTCAAAAATTAAATGAAATCTTAAAGGATCTCTT
Source organism: Balaenoptera musculus (assembly GCF_009873245.2). Classification (NCBI taxonomy): domain Eukaryota; kingdom Metazoa; phylum Chordata; class Mammalia; order Artiodactyla; family Balaenopteridae; genus Balaenoptera; species Balaenoptera musculus. Next base: position 136,428,607 of record NC_045785.1, read on the forward strand.
GCATGAATGGCCCTTAATACAGTATCTAGCATAAAATAAAAATCCAATAAATATTAACCATTGTATTTATTGATGATGATAATGATGACAGTGTCTGCTAGGACCAGTAAATATTTTTATACTACACTTAATTGCAATGAGTCCTTTCCATGTAATTCAGTTCCCTTCCCCACCTAAAACTTACTGCTTGCTCAGTTGAATTTAACTTTATTCAGTTTAAGTTGAGTCATTTCCCCATTATACCAGGGAATCTTAGAATTAGAATCTCACTCTCAAGAATTTTATGCAAGACTGAAGTCCCAGTGTCTACGTATAAAAGATGAACCACACCCAGAAAACATGCAGAGGAGCATGAGGTGACGTTCGCCCTGCTGTGACCAAAACAATTCAGTGGTTTTGCAGGCTCGTGGAATAGTTAACGTCTTATCATTGTACAGGTGGTTATGGGGCTTCTACAGTTAGTAAGCTTTAGGATGCAAGTGACAGAAGAATCTAACTCAAACGCCTGGGCTGCAGCCATCAGGCAGGAGCTTTGATGCCTCATCTTGCTAGTGGTCTAGAGGTGGATGGCTTCCAGGCTGACAGAATCTGGTGACTCCATTCTTGCGGCCCGCCCTCCTCCGTGTGGCAGCTTTGTCCTCAGGTTGGCAGTGAGGTGGTGGCAGCAGTTCCATGGTTCACATCTGTGTAGGACACTGTCCAGAGGCAATTCCGTTAAAAGCTTTCCTTAAAAGGTGGGAGAATTCTCTCCACAGCCCCAGTAAGCTTGACTTCTTCCTTCATCGGCCTTAAGTGAGTCACGTGCCCTACCCTTAACTAGTCACTGGCAAAGGGTTAGGGTTACCTTGACTGGCATAGACTAACTAGAACCCACCCTGGTGCTGGAGCCCATTGCCCAGATTGAATAGAGACTGCATGAGGGTGGGGCATGGAAGGATCTGGAAGATTAACCATAATGCCCACTACAGTTTTTCTTTTTAGCCTGTTGCCGGTGTGCAGGCACTTTCAGCGTGGCTGTAATTGTTGGTCTAATCTGACAAGTGCTCTGTGTTCTAGTGCATAACTCCAGGGGCCACCAGTCTGAGCGGCACACCTGGTTTTGCCGACATTGTGCATTGTGCGTATGTATTGAGCATAAAATGCTTCGGGTCATGTTATCCCTGGAAATGCAAATTTTGTTCTCAATGAATTCTTTGGCTTAAAAAACAAGTTAATTATAATATCATTATTAATAATTATGTGGGAAAATATACAATAAATGACCGGAAGGAAAAAAGCATAAATGAACAGTGAGAGAGTGCAGAGATGAGGGTGGGATGAAGGAAAGAGTGTAAAAGCTCTCAGAGGCCAGATACGCTTGGAAGGCATCAGTTCATCCTTCTATTTCCGTCAGCGCCTAAGCATCCAGCTCAGAAGCCATGACTTTCCACTTGCTGGCAGGCTTCACTGTCACTTCCCATGTGTCTGATCACAGCTGAGTGGGTGGCCGGACAAAGGCTGGGTTCTGAGACAGGTCTGACGTCGGGGGGCCTGACCCCTGGGACGGGCCCGCACTGGTAGACAGGTGGGGCAGAGCTCAGCATCTGCAAGGGACAGCCACCACCACAGGGGCTCACAGCAGGCCAAAATGCAAGGCCTTGAGGGCTGTAAGCTTGTCCTTCTTCCTGGGGCCACACTGTGGAAGCCTTGAATGCAGACTCGAGGCTCTGCGCTCATTTCTCTGGGTGGGTGGTGATTCAGACTGGCTCTCTCAGTGCAAACCATGCTCCCTGCTTAAATCCGCAGAGTGAGGGGCTGCTCCTGGACTAGTGCCTCTGAGAGCCTGTAACGGAATCGGAATCCTGCTCAGAGAGGAGATGCCATTTGGCTGCACAAATAGTGCCGACTCCCACCCCAAACTCTGCTGTGGCAGTAACTTATTCCTCTTTAAAAGACAGCTTCCAGGGAAATCAGCTCAAGTCATCTTGGTCTCTGTGGGCAGGAGGGCTATTATTAGGCACTAGCTGGAGACCCCCAGTGCTCCTGGGATTGACACTTGACAAGTATTTGATGGAAACAAGGGTACTCGAGGAGTTTTTGCTCACTGTGGATTCAGCTGTCCAAGCCTGATGCTGCAGTGGTTTGGCCACATACCTTTCAGGGAATACGTGTGGTCTCCTGGAAGCCCCCCAGCCCTTCTCTATCCCAGGCTAGACAACTGTGGCACCTCAACTCTGTTTCTGCAAGTCCAAGGGGTTGTGGCATTTGCTTTCTTTCCAGCTGTCATCATAACTGACTCCTTCCAGATCCTATCCAAAGAACAGTATTCTGTCCTTGGATTTCTACTTCCCTTAAAATCTTCAGAAAACGTATGCATTCCTTTTTAGCTTTGCGTGCCTGTCTGTCTGTTTATGTCTGGGTGCCTTAGGGAAGTAGAAGGAGTGACAGAAGTAACAAACCCTGGACAAGTCACAAATGCTCAAGGAATTTCAAGATACTCTTGTGGAAGTAATTTTTGGTCTACATTCCAAAGTAGTTGTGTTTAAAAAAAAAAGTAAGAACAAAAAAGTGCCTGTACTGGGCCTAACCCCTTGGGTTTCTTTCTGGATTCTTTCTATGGTACCGTAAAGAATTTTCAGTGCCTTTATCACTCCCCAACACATAGTAGCTGCTCAATAAATGTTTGTTGAATGAATCTATGGGCATTTCTGCACAGGAGTGTATTTAGTCTCCCCTCCCATGTTAAAGCATCTCCCTTCCCTCCTCCAAGTCAGGCAGGTCCTATAGAGATTGTAAGCAGTTCTTAAAGCAGAACAGTAAAGGCGAATATTCAAGCAGATTGGAAAGTTGCAAGCAAAAGCCCCTTAAATCCACTCCTACCCTCTCAAATGTAGTTGTAAGGATCTCTGCATAAGCCAGCTCTTTAAGAGGACTAATTTACCACAATAACAAAATTATGGTATGGGAAATTGTGGAGTATCTTTCATTCTCCCTACGTTCCTTCCCTCCTCTCCCCCCACCCCCGTTCCTTCCTTTTATAAATCTTTATTGAATGCTTACAGGGCTGGGTGCTAGGGATACAGCGGTGGATAAAGTCGTTGTGGCCTCTGCCTTCATGTAGCTTGAAGGCCAGCGTGTGTGTCAGTGGGGTGGTCATTCATCAAAGGACTGTAAAGGTAGATGTGTCTGTGGTATGAGCCCACTGCATAATTGATTAGGACCCACCAACCCTTTGCACTGTTGAGGTCTTGTTTTCCAAATCATCAGGATCCTTTGGTGAATTGATTGTCACACCACTTAGGGTTTCTCCTTTTTCTTTTGTGTAAAATATATCTGTTTATCTCTCTCTGTGCACATTATGATGTGGCTAATTTTCAGCAGTTGATGAATACTTCATTGGATTGGCCAATATTCCATGTATTTGACATATTTGTGAGTATTTGCATTTCGATTCGCTTGTGTGGTTATGTCACAATGCAAATAGCAATAGTGTGATGCAGACGATCAATACTGGTTTTCTCCTCCCTGTCCTTGGCACTCAGGTAGACAGCATTTCTGCTGTTCTTCGGTTAAGGAGGGCCAGGAGACAGTTCTGGCTAATGGAAGAGGGGAGAAGTGCTATCCATCGCTTCCAGGTCTGGCCTCAAGACCTTTTGCAATGTCCCCCAAGTGCTTTTTCTTTTTCTTTGTCTCCAGGCTGGAGAGAAAAAGTCTAGTGGAGGACTCTAAGGCTCTAGGCTCAGGTGTTAGCTGCCTGTTTTTGTAAATAAAGTTTTATTGAAACAGCCACATTCATTTGCCTATGTATCATCTACGGCTGCTTTTACACTACAAAGGCAGCAGTGAGTATTTGCAGCTGAAACTCACGACCTGCCAAGCCTAAAATATTTACTTTCCAGCCCTTTAAGAAAAAAATGCCATCCTTAGGGGATGACAGAGCCCCTGAATGAAATAAATCTGGGTCCCAGAATGACATCGTGGAGCAGAGTCTCTCTTTTTCATCTTCTAGGCCAACTCGCATTATTAGACTATGACATGAGAGAGAAAGAAACCTTTACTGTATTGAACCACAGACATTTTGGCGTTGTTACCAGCATTACTTACTCTAATAAAATGTCATTTGCATAATGAAAAATGAGAGCTAACATTTATTGGGCGTTTCTGCCAGGTACTGTTCTACGTGTTTATATATTCAGTTCTCAAAACAACCTTATGAAGTATCTACTCTTAGTGACATTTTAAAAATGAGGAAATGAAAGACTATGTCATTTGCCCAGGGATTCATTTGGTCAGAGGGGAGCTGGGATTCATACCCAGGCAGCTTGGCTTCAGCATGCTAACTCCTAGCCTCTCTTCTTTGCTCCATGTTTACATAATTCACATCTCCAAGTTCTTTCCCAGGGGCTATCTTATTTGATTCTCACCACAGACTTCTGTAAGACAGGTTATATTATTATCCATGACAATATATTATATAATTAGAGAATATATTTATTATTAAATGTTGTATAATGTAACATAAATTATATAATGATTATCATTATCATTGTTCAGGAGAGGAAACTGACCTAGAAAGGTGACTTGCCAAAGCTTGCTTGACTAGCAAATGGCAGAACTATATCCCGAGCCCCGAGCTGCTGACACCAAATCAAGGCTCTTTTGCCTCCTTCACTCCAGCAGACGTAGCCTTCACTCCACGTTTGAAGTCGTGTGTTTTCCTTGGGTCTTGGTTTCCATTCAAAATGCACCAGCTGTCAAATGCTGTTGGACATTAGCCCATCCTTGAACAGTCACCATAACAACACAGACATATGGAGAGGGATGTGGGAGGGGCAAAAACTGACGCCAATCGAGGGGAGAATGGAGTTTTGCAGGGAGTGTGGGTGGGTCAAGGAACTCATCTTGGATGTTTTTTGGTACCTTCACTTCATGATGTAGATTGAAAATGGGTGAAAGGAACACTGTCCTACCTATGGGGCCTTTAACCTCCTAATTCATTACTTCTTACCAACTCAGCACAACGTCTCAGGACTATAGGCTGCTTTTAAGACACTGTTTCTCAAGATATGATTCTCGGGGGTGGAGGGGGTAGGGTGGTGCTTATTAAAATGGCAGATTCCTGAGCCCACCCAAGATCTATTGCATGAGAATCTCTGGAGGGAGGTCCCAGGAATCTTCTGTTGTAAAACCAGCAATGGAGATGATTCTGAGGTTCACTAAAGCCTGAGAACCACAACCTTGGGAGGTTACAGCATATAAACTAACCCAGCTTTCACTCCTCCTTTGTAGTCAGCTAGCAAGCTGGCTCAGATAAGAATCCCTAGATGAATATTTATCACTATACCAGGAATGTTCCTCTCTGAGCCGGTGGGTGAAGATGAAGAGTAGGGTTATTCCTTGCCTTTTCTTTCACTGGGCAGGAAGCCCATTAATTGTGTCAGTTCTCTTCTCTAGAGCATCATTTTTAGAAAAGAACTCAGAACGGTATCTCAGTTGTGTAGTATCTTATTTTTAAAAGTGTTCTCCTCTTGTGATTGTTCATTTCTTACAGTTGGGATGGGGACCTTTCTGCCCTCTTCCTGCCCAGGGCAGACAAAGGGCACAGGGCTGGGATATATCAGGTCCAGCTCAGGCACATATGTGTGCCCACCACTCACCTTTTACTGCCTATCAGACCCATATCTGTTCACTGTCTCCCAACCCATGCAGCTTGGTGGTGTATTCCATGGTGACTTCTTCCTCCTTGCTGAACTCAAAACTTTCAGGGTATAAAGGCAGTACATTCATAAGAACATTGTGACTTTGTTGACTTCCTAGTGTATCCATTTCTCAGAAGGTGGCTGGAAGATGCACATGTTCTGGAAGAATTAGAAAGTGAGGGGTGAGAGTGGGATGGGCATGAACCCAATGAGGGGAAGATGCATGTCTTCAACATGGCAGACTCACCTGCTGGGCCTGAGAGGCCAAGGGGATGCATGGGCCATTATTACTAAAGCAATCAAAAATAGATGAATAAAATTAAAACTCTTGACAGGATATAAAGGGAAAGATGGTGCAAAGAACATAATGTTCCTTTGTGGAGGAAGGTCTTGACTTCGGCTCTGAGGGGAGAGAGGGGAGAAGGTTTCAGAGGCGGGCCGGAGTGTGACTACTGGCTCTAGCATCTTTGGCAGTGCAGGGTACTTGGGGTACCTTGGGGTGGAAAGGGGAGCCCTTACCTTGCTACCCCATGTGGCCTGACAAGCAAGGGAAGAGTTTTTAATGGAGCTGCTGGATTGCAAATGTGTCACTAAGCCCTCTTCCTCCCCAGGACCCCTATAATTTAAGATCCCATCCCCTGCGCATTAGCGAAAAAAAAGCAACAAAGAAAAAGAAGAGAGGTAAGTGGAAAGCAAAATTAGAGGAATAAGACAGGTGCCCTCGGGGCTTTCATGAGCTCATTCTTAGGTCAGTATCTCAGAGCCGCAGGACCTGTTTTCCTTCCCCTAGGGACTGGGGGTGGGGCCCACAGGACAGCAACTTTGCCCTCAGGAAGCTTCTTACTTGGTGTGTCCACCCTTGATTCTGTTTTGTGGATCTCCATCCTATCTTTTTGCCTGCTGCTCTGTAACCTGCTCCTATGGGCACAGACTGAGTGACAATGATGGTGCCCAAGAGGTGCACTTGAAAGGGCAAAGTTTACAAAAGTTTATACGTAAAGTTTTATCGGAACACAGTCAAACATTCATTTACATATTGTCTGGTTGCTTTCAGGCTACAACAGCAGAATTTGAGTATTTGCAACAAAGATTGCATGGCCTGTGAAGTCTAAAATATTTACTATCTGGTCCTTAACAAAGTTTGCCTGTCCCTCTAGATCTAGAGATCTCGCGCTGGCTTTAAGTGCTTAGCCCTGAAGTGACATGCGCACTCCACTCACAACTCACTGGGCAGCACGATCACTTGACCCCGCCCAACCATAGGGGGCCGCAAGTGCATCCTATTATGTGCCCAGGAAGGGGATAATCAGACTCTTTGGCCAACAGTACCAGTGACCACCACAGCAATCTACTATGTGTTGAACTCAGTACTAGGGGCTGGGTATAGAAAGATAAGACAAAATCCCTGATCCCAAGGAACTCAAGGAATGCCAGAATTTGGGGGCTGGGGGAAATCTAAGTATAGAGTAGATTCAAATGTCCTTCCCTGGAAGATGTAGACTCTGTCTTGTCTAAATTGCCTGAGATGAAAGATGTTTTCTCAGCTTGATGATAGCCAGACCTGGGGACTGGCCAGCTTGGCAGGCAGTGGGAGCGACAGATTCCCCTGATGAACATTTATATCAATAATAGAAGGGTTGTTTAACAGGAATTCTTAAAGGAAAGATGAGATAATTTCATGTTTTGATATTTGTAAAATTGATTCCGTTGAAGCGGGAGCGCTGTGGTGCATATTATTGCTGCTGTAATTTTGGCAAAGATGTGATTCAACTTGGCAGAGTGTCTGGGAAGGGGAAATCCAGGAGGGAGGGTGAGGGTGGGCCAGGAAGCGTAGACAAGGAGCCAGGTCCTGGTGGCCTGGTGGGAGCTGGGAGGGTGGCCCAGGAGCCTCTGCCACAGGGCGACATGAGGAAGAGGAGGCTGCAGGCAACAGAACCTGAGACTGCTTGGGTTTCTGGCGGTGCTGAAGCTTGCGGAGGGAGTGGGAGCAGCCCAGGAGGGGTGCGTGCGTGTGTGTGGTGGAGGAGAGACATTTAAACATTGTAGGAATGAAGGATAAATTTAAAATCCATCAAGCAGAGTTGAGACAGAATGACAACGTGAGGAACATGAATCACTCTTTCTAGGGACCCACCCAACTGCGTGCAGGATTGGAAATTATTTTCTCCTTCTCTCCTCCCTACCAAGCTTATCCTGGACCCTTTACCTCCCCTGGCCCTGTTCCTCTTGACCCAGCTTGGTGGCTGAGTATCTAGCGCTGACCAGCACCTTCCCAGGGCCTCCAGCCCAGTATCCCCGAGATGCTTGCTGGTAGGGCTGGGACGACCAGTCCGGGTGCTAGAAATGCAGGAGGAGACAAATAAGGAAGATATCTCCCACCCTCTCTCCAGGGAGGTCAGGGTCTATTTAATGTTCGCATCAGGCTTGATCACCTATGCGCTAAGATCATCCTTCCTTTTTCTTTTCTACCTGCTTCCTTAGTGTAATGAGGAGGGGCCTGGAGAGGCATCTAGGGATTCTGCTTCATGGGGTAGAAGCAGTGTGATCAATACGGTGGAAAAACTATGAGCTAAATTTGAAACCTGGGCCCCCTCCCAGCTCTGACTTTTATTGCTAGTGTGACCCTGGGCAAGACTGTCTACCTCTTTGGACCTCAGTTCCCTCACCTGTAAAATGATGTGGCTCAACCATTAAGATTCCTGCCCATTTTAATATTCTTTGTTTTTGTGACTTGCGATTTGATAGGCAGTCCAGACTGGGGAAGGTGGGGCAGGGTCTGGAGGGCAGCATTCTGGGAAGGTGCCTCCCCTGGGGGCCCAGCATAGCCCTCAGTTCGTAGTGGGTGCTCACTAAGCCCTGTATGAGTGATTTGGATGCCAGGGCTCCTCCCAGCGTGTAGAGCAAATGGCACTTCTTGGAGCCAAGGGGGCATGTGTGTGCCACTTGTGTCACTAGGGGCGTGGTTTGGAACATGGATGGGGAGGAGGCTGGGAATTCAGGTGTTGGGCTCTTGGCTGGGAAGGAGACAGTAGGTAGAAATCTGGAAAAGGTGCTAAGTTCAGGTTCTCTCAAGTCAGGACTCTCCCCCAAGACCTCAGATTTGCTATGGGAACTCTTTTCTGAATCCTTCAGTTTCCCGAAATCCTCTCTGCGCATGCTCTCCCTTTTGCCTGTAAGCCTCTCCCTTTCCTCACCAGGCAAGCTCTGCTTAAACCCAGCCTGAGGGTCCCTTCCTCCACAAAGCCTTCAAGCGGACTGGGGGGCCCCTCCTATGAGCTCACGTAGCAATCAATCCTAGCGCATCGCGTTGTGCGGTCAAATTCATGTTCTTCCTTTTTCTCCCACGAGGAGAATGTGGACTACATCCAGCTCATCTTGGCGTGCCCGGCGGCTGGCACGTGGTAAGCCCTCAGTTAATGCTGATTGAATGAGTACATCGTTCAGAGGCAAATCCGGCCACATCCTCCTTGGCACGGAAAAGGAGAACGAGGCTCAAGGGAGCCCGCCGAGACACCTGATTCCACACATGCTCCCCAGATCCTGCGCGAATGAGCATAAGGAAAGGAGGAAGGAACCCATATACGGGACCCAGTTCTCCCGAACAGCCTGCCTGTGGCGGTCCTGCGGGAGACAGTGTGAGAGTTAGGGCGGCAGGTGGTGGGTAGGACTTCCCCAGAGGAGGTGGGGAGAGGGTTAGGGGGATTCTTTCACCACAGCGGGCCAGGACAGCCAGGTAGCTGTCGATGTAGGGGCTGAGCAGGACAGCCTTTGGCATTCTCCTCTCCCGATAGCAGCACCCTGAGACATTTATCACAGTTGCATACAGTTATTTCTTTAACGTCTGTCCTCTGCACTAGACTGAAGTTCATGGGGCAAAAATCAAGTCTACGTTGTTTGACTCTAGACACCCAGCACCTACGTGGTTTGACTCTAGACACCCAGCACCTGGCACACAGCCTGGTCCACAATGGATGCTCCTGAGTTCAACGGTCATTTATTGAGTTCCTACTGTGTGCCAGTTTCTGGGCCAGGCTGGAAGCCTTGCCCTGGAGGACAAAGTCATTAACCTCTTTCTCTTCTCTATCTCCCTCGTGCCCACCCCTCCCCTCCCTGCCCTCCCACCCCTTATCTCTCGCCCACCTCCCCCGCGCAGAGCAATGTTCTGTGATGGTGCCCGAGATGCGTGGACTGAGCCCCGGCCGCAGGCTGCCCGAGCCCGCCCTCTGCCCGGCTGCGGGCGGGAGCCCTGAGCCCGGGGCCGAGGGCCGCCGCCGCCGCCGCCGCCACCGCCACGTCCTGGCCCTGCCCGAGGAGGAGGCATGGCGGCCCCAGCAGTGCGCCCTGCTCGAGGCCGAAGCCTCGGACGAGGCGGGCATGCTGCCGGCCTCCCCGCGCGCCTCCGCCGCCGGCTTCGACAACTTCTTCCCGGTGCAGGAGGGCGAGGGCCCAGGCTGGGAGGGCGGCTCCAGCCCCTTCCTGCCGGTGAGCCCCGAGGTGATGAAGCGGCGGCGCGGGGGTCTCATCGAGCAGCGCGACATCATCAAGGCCCACGAGGCGCACAAGATGCAGAGCACCCCGCAGGCGCGGCGCAAGGAGTGGGAGTGAGTACCCGGCGGGCGGGATTGGGGAGCGCGGCGTCAGCCCTGCTGGTGACCTGGGAGGAGCCGAGGGAGCGTGGGGACGGGGTCGGTGGTCCCGCGGGAACGGATGGGCCAGCGAGGCAGATGGATCCATCTCTGCTCCCGCCAAAGAGGGACTTGACCCTGCGAGGTAGGTCCCTGAGGTCAGACCCGATTGATCTCACCGATCAGCCTTAGGCTGCATGGAACCTCAATGAGGGCTACAGCTGGTTCATTTGGAGCCCTCCCTCCCCATCCCCCCACGAAGTGCACCTAGTTTACTGAGAGCCTGGGCAGAAAGCACTGGGTTCTGATTCACACCCTGAACTTCCCTGAGAAGAGGAGCTCTATAAACCATGGAGAATCCACCAGAATGGGAAACATCTATCTCGTTTTTCCCTCCGGAATTGCTGCTTACCCTCCTCTTTCTGGTGTCATCCTTGAGTGAATGATTACGTTTGGGGACAAGTTTTCAGTGGATAGAAGAGATTGACCAAGATTTCCCCACCCCCCCCACCCCCCCATGACTTTATTTCTGATCTTTTTGTGTAGAGCAAAAGGATCTGTGTTCTGTCTTGGCCCACCTTTACCCTGATTGATGCTTATTGAGGACTGGGATTTTATTCCTAGGAGTCATAAATTAAAGGAAGATAGTATTTCATTTAATTCTCAATCACTCCAGATTTACATCCCACCCAGGGACTTTGTCCTTCGGATGCCAGTGTTTATTCTGCATGTTTGCATGTCCTGTGATCTGTATGTCTTTATCGCTCTTGCCTTAGACTGAGTTGTTAGATGTTAGGCTAGCAACAGGTGTTTCTTGATGGTGCTGGTCATGGTGGAATTTACCTACCTGGTTTTGGTGGACATCCTGTATGGTGCAAATGGGGGTAGATTAACTGATCTCTGGTGGTCTGTTCCTATGGCTGTTAGTTCGTTTATTCAGTGACAGTACCAGGCTCCTGGGATTCAGAGAGGAGTTGGCACTCAGCACTCAACAAACCTTCTCTCCTGTTGATCATCTTCCAATGCTGTTAGTTTTTAAAACCTTTCATAGCTCTTTAAGTGCCAGCAACATTCTAAGCACCTTACCTATATTAACTCATGTTACTCCTCATCATTACTATGAGGTAGGTACGATTATTGTCCACATTTAACCAACGAGACACAGGGAAGTTAAGTGACTTTCCCAAGGTCACTCTGATAATTACTGCATTGTTAATGTGGTTTGAGGTTTGTTAGTGATTTGTATCCTGGAAGTCGGTTCTAGAATCCATGCATCTAACTATGAAGGCACAGTGACTTTTATTCTAGTTCTCGTGGTACTTCTTATCTCAACCACCCACTGAGATGCCATGGCAAGAGCACTGGCTTGGGGGTTGAGAGACATGGGGCTAATTCCCAGGGTGACCTTATAGGTGGTAAGTCATCTCATCATGGCTTTGAAAAATGAGTAGGAGAAAGTAGATGACCATTTGAATACGGTACAACTCTGATAGTTGGTATTTCTTCATATTCCAGAAGTACTGTATTTTTATGCACCTCTGTCTTGTCTTCTTAAGAGGATGCTGAACAGCTTGAGGGCAGAGACTGTCTTGCACATTCTTCGTGTCACTCAATGCCTGTCATACGACCTAACTCAAGAATTCCTACAACGCTCACTGAAAAATTAGCTTCACCATGGCTAGCAATTTGTGAATAACTCTTAGGTCTTTCTCTAAGTTAAACTTTTGCTAGTTGGAGGATGGGGTGGCTGTGGGGATGGTGGGAGACTGTGCTTTCATCAGGGCAGGTCCATGAGGAGGTGAGCCAGGGCAGACACACCAATGGCTTGAGGTCATGTCAACTTCTCAGAGTAGCGGTAGAGGAGGAGCCCACAAAGGAGGTGAGAAGAAGGGGCTGGAGTGGTAGGAAGAAAACCAGAGGGCACAGGGACAAAGAATCAAAAAGAAGGGTGTGTCAGAAACAACACCATCCGTGTAGCATGTTGCTGAAAGGTCAAATAAAATGAGGATGGAGAGGAATCACTGGGTTTTGGCAATATGGAGGTGACCTTAATGGGAACAATTTCAGTTGGGTGATGGGGCAAGGTCCCAGATGGAGTGGGTTGCGGAGAAAGTGGGGGTGACGTGGCCACACCCTCCCTGCTCCCCAGCACTCACAGCCGTCACTACAGTCTGTTTGGAGATCTCTGTGGTCAATGCCACCAAGCCCTTTTCCTCACCACAAACTCCCTCCCCACAAGGCTCTGTGCATGCCTTAGTCTGATCCCCTTCCTCCTCCTCCCCAAATTCCCAAATTCCCTAATTCCCTGATATTGCACTGGCTAGGACTCAGGTTCCATCATCAGCAAGAGCCTTCTCTGGACAGTCCCTTCACCTCCTGTTCTAACTGGAACCTGCCTCTCCCCCAAGAGTGCTGCTTGATCTGCAGCCGCGTCATGTGATGGCTGTCTTCCCTCCCCCGCTGCTTTGTACTCTTGAGCCTGAAGGCGGGGTAGGTGTCTCCTTGCTCCTCACTGTTGCTTCCAGACCATTATTCCTCATACCTGTCCTGAAATGCCAGTTTGGAGCTCATGGCATCAGACAGCACCACCTGCTGTTCCTTCCTGCTGCAGCCATCTACAGACTCCCAGACCACTCTCCTTCATCCCAGGAAGATTTCAGCTTTTGGTTTACTGCCTCTCTCCCCATCTCTTCTCCTGCCAGCAGTTCTTAGTTATTTCCATATCCACTTAGATAACTCTTCTTGTGCCGCAGACCGGCTGCAGAAAGCTAGAAGTTCCTGGCGGTGAGGGGTAAGGAACTGAAAAGCACCAGTATGGGGTCAGAAGGGCCAAGACAACTGATGGTTGCAAGGCGAGTTTATTCAAAGAGCATGAATGTATATATAGGTTTAGTATGGAACGAATATTAGACAATAAATCAGTAAACCTTGTATTTCCACATAATTCTGTCGCCACTATCTATGCGCCACTATCTATGCGTCAGCATGCCTTATGGGCCATTCTCTGGAGATACAGACTTCCCTCTCAGGGCAGCATGTCCTTCTTCTGGGGAACAACCAGGGGCTCTTAGATCCAGAGCAGGCACCTGGAACGAAACTGGCCGCAAGCCATTTTCCTTTTTTACGCTCAATACCGCAGCGTCAGGAGTGCATACCAAGAAAGAGACAAGCAGTTCTCCGGAAAGCAGAAAGCTGAATAAGCTTACAGCTTGGGGGCCACCACATTCTTGTACCCTGGCCTCTTGGTTCCTTAACCTCTTCTCCCCGATGAATCTGCTCCATGCTTCCAGCTGAGACCTCATTTCCTTGGCCAGCCTGGACCGTGTCGTAACTGCACTGCTCCACGGTCTCAGTTTCACTCATCCCACTGTCTGACCGTCACCTCTTTTCTGTCCAGTTCACTCCATCTGGTGCTCCATTTCCAAGATTCTTTAATCTCACTGGCATCCACAAGACATTGATCCTATTACTTTGTCACTGCCCCCTCCCCAACCGTATCCTCACTTCCCATCTTGTCAAATTAAACTCCATTGTAAGCACCAAAAATACTTCCCAGAGAAAAATGGTGACATTTCACTTGAGGTCTCCTCCTACCCTCTCAACTCTTTCTCCTGCCACCTTCTAAGATAGAGCCAATCAGCAGCCAAGGGCCAGGATGCTGGATGACTCCCAAGTTGCTCAGTAGTCTACTTCATGCTTCACCATCGTGGTGGTCACTTCCTTGTTTTCACCCTCAACTTCCTTGCCCCTCTGGCGCTCCATTATACTGGTCTGGTAAAACTCCAACCCTGCTTAAATCCCACCTGCCCACCTGCACCTGGGCAGCTGAACATTGCTATAGCAAAATTTACAGCTGTGCTCATTGGTCTGGCTGTAAATTTGTGACCCCTACCTCAGGTCCACCCTTAGTCCTGCCCAGAAATTCCACTACTTTTCCTTTTTCATCCACCCTCACACTCTTTTAGAGATTATTTCACACACTTTTTCCTTCATTCTCAAACCCCAGCATCTCTTGCCATCCTATTCCTAGCTCATGACCACAATTGCTTTCCTACTTCACTGGGAAAATAGCAGCAATCAAAGAGGCTTGTATGAGCTCCGACCTGCATTGACCACCTGCTGCATCTGGACCCTGTTCCGGGCCATTCCTCCTGTTTCTGTGGACCAACCCCATATCACACTCCATGTGGAGGTCTGGTGCCCATGTAGAGCATGATAAGCCTGTTTGTCTATTCGCTCTATCTCTAATTTTTCTCCTACAATTCCCTCTGGAACCCATTCCAATCAGACTTTTGTCCCAGTCAGACACACAACTCTCGCCATGCTTACATGGTCCTCCACTTTGCTAAATCCAGTGGATGATTCTCCGTGTCCATTTTCTTTAATGACAGTGGCGGCGGCAGCAGCAGCATTTGATCACTGCCACTCTCTCTTTCTTAAAACTCTTTTCTCTTCCCGCCCTGCCAATCACCCCTCAATCTCTTTGGCTAGTTTCCTCTTCCTTTTCCCAATTCCTAAACATTGGAGAGCCCAGGGCTCCATCCTGCCCCTCTTCTCTTCTCACCAACACTTACTTCCCAGTGATCTCATTCAGCCTCAGACCCTTAGTTACTGCAGTATACTGGTGACTCCCAAACTTCTATCGCCAGCCAAGACCCCCTTCCCTCAATGTTAAGTACAACCCATTTAGTCAGCACCTTCTCTTGTGTGTCCATAGGCATCTCAAGCACAGTATGTCCAATGGCAAAATATCAACTTTCCCCTAAACCTATGGTCTTCCCTGTCTCCGTAAATGGAACCTACACTCTTTCTGTTGCTGGGGCCAGAAACGTTGGAATCATCCAGATTTCTCTCACACTGACACCCGATTCTTACCAATCCCCATTGGCTTTCCCTTCAAAATGTAGCAGATCACAATTCACCACTTCTGCCACCATCTCCCTGGTCCAAGCCACCTTTTATTTTAATTTTTTATTCCATAAACACTTATATGGTACTTACTAGATACCCAGCACTGTTCTAAACACTTTAACTCATTTAATCCTCTTAATCGTATGAGGCTGGCAATGTTATTATCCCCTGACTTGCAGTTGAGCCACAGAAAGTTTGAGTAGCTCTCCCAAGACGATGACTGCGACCACCTCTTAACTAGCCTCCCTGCTGGAGCCTGTCGCCCTCACTGCAGTGAAGTGTCCTTTTTGGCTTTTCCTTTTTTTTCTTTTTTTTAAAAAGGACTTACAAAGGAGTTGGAAGGATAGTGCATAGAGTTTCCATGAAAGAGTCTTCAGAAACCCATCACATCAGTCCTCTGCTCAGAACCCTCTAGTGGCGCTCACCCCACAGAACAAACCCCAGTCCTAAGCATGGTCTACAGGGCTCTGCGTGACCTCCCTCCTCGACTTTGACCTTGACTTTGACCTTGACTTCTCCCCCGCAAAGAGGCACAGGCGTCTTCGACTTCATCTCTTTATCTTTCCCCCACTCATCTGCTCCAGCTCTGCTGGCCTCAGGCCATTCCTTGAACCCACCTCACCGCAGGACCCTCGCCTTTGCTGTCCCCTCTGCCTGGAGTGCTCTTTCCCTCAGAGCACTCACCCCCCACTTCACTGAGGTCCCTGCTCAGAGAGACCTTCCTGACCCCTCTCTGTTGAGTAGCCTCCCCCCATTGTCACCCTGTCTCTTTATTGTGCTTTATTTTTCATCATAGCCTTACTATCATTTTCCCAACACACACATTACACACATACGTGCACATACAAACACATAGAGATACATGCACACACACAGACACAGACGCAGACACACCCACACGTATTTTATGTGTGTACATTTGTCTCCCTGCACTGAAATGTAAGCTTCTTGAAAGCAGGGACTTTGCTTACTTTCAGTGTATAGAATAACGTCCCATATGTAGTTGACTCGCAATAACTGTTTGTTGAATGAATGATGAAATAAACGCACTGAGGGGAATTGATACCTATTCCAATCAGCTAGCTTCCAGGGAAAGAGGTAACTGAGTTCTCTGGGTCAGCTGTGCAGTTGTGCAGGTTGCTGACTGCACAAGGCCCTCCAGTTGAACAATCAGCAGAGGAAGTGGGGAGTCTGTGTTCTGCCCTCCTTCAGGGCTGCTCAGGACTCCGTGTCTGTGGTGCACCTTGGAGAGATGGAGCCTTCTTCTCTCTTCTGTCTTCCGCCTTCTGGCTTCTCCGAACTTGCATTTTATAGACAGGCTCCTCGTGGCACTAGGACAGGGCAGCCTGGTCTTTCTGCAGAGCATGGATTTGCTGCAGTAGGAAATCAGGAAGGAGTCTCTGTCGGTGGCCCTGCCAGCTTCCTGCTCCTCCCTCAGCCCCAGCCCCTCCCTAGGCCCTGTCCACCGCCCACACAGCTGACAGCCTATGGCACACGCACACCACCCGCTTTACAAATCCTGCCTCCTTGGCACTGACCCAGGACTCTGGTGCTGCACGAAGCAGACTAGAAACCAACCTGGGCTGTTTCCAGCATTTTTGCTTTTGCCTGGGGGAGCTAAATTCTGGGAGGGGGAGTTGGGAGGGTAGGATGAGACTTCAAGGAAAGGGTCTCCGTTTTCCTGAAGACAGACTGTAGGTGATTTGGATGAAGCAGATTTTCTTGTATGGAATGTTATTTCCCAAAGAACCTGTTAAAAGGTTTCCTCAGGCCCAATGTACTGGTTATGAGACCTTTTGTTTAACACTTAAGTTTTATAGTTCTAGCAAGTGGGCATGAAACCATGTTTTACTAATGCTGTAATATAATTCCCTCAAGCTTCCAAAATATTTTCATATATACTATCTTATCTGACCCTCACTATGACCCTATGGACCAGCTACTATTATTTCTAATTTACAGAAAGGAAAAATGAGCTGCAAAGTTAGAGGTGGTGTTAGGTCAAAAAACCCAAGTCTTAATAACAGCTGCCGCTATCGATTGAGCACTGGCTATGTGCTAGACGCTTTGCATGTTATTTATTTTTCTAATGGAAATCACAGGTACTATTATAAAGAATGGAAACATTTCATATGGGACTATTATTGCATATGGATTTGGAAGAAAGGAAAATATGTGTAACTTTAAAGTCTGCGTAGGTTGGTACAACTTACTCTATGAAGAGGGAAACAGTATTTCCATAATCATAGTACTTATCATGCTATATTGTAATTGCCTGTTTACATGTCTGTCTCCCCCACTAGACTGTAGAGCAGAGAAGTTTGTCTGAATCGCATTGTGTCTCCATCACTTAGCACAGTGCCCGGCACGTAATAGACTCTTAATAGATATTTGCAAAATGAAAAAAAAAAAAAAAAGATGTGATTTGACACACTAGGAAACTCAGGTTTGATGAGGTTACGTTAGTTGTCCAGAATCTCACAGCTAATGAGGATTCACACCAGGCCCTCTGACTTCAATGCCTGTCTTGTTGCACGGAGGCGTTCTGCCCACCTTAGTATCCCCTGCAGTGACTACACAGCCCAGGCAAGGGACAGGAACCCAATTCAAACTAGTGGGGTTGATTCTAAACTTGTAACCTGTGGGACCTGGAGCTGATTGTAAGCTCTCTGCATTTTTAGAGTGGAGGAGAGTAATAATACTTGCCTTGCTGATCTGTTGTAAATATTGGCCATATTTATTATATCACATATGCTGGTGTGGGTCCTCAAAATGTTGGTGAGCCCCAGGGTTATTCTGGGCCTCTCCTCTGCCTACACAGTCTCCCTGGGTGACCTCAACCAGGTCCACATATATAGAGATGACTCCCGAATGGAGATTTCCTAAGAACTCTTGACTTTTGTAGCCAAATGCTAGCCCCGCATCTCCACACTGTGGTCTAACCAGCATCGAGAACCTAACGTGGCTAAAGCAGAACTCTTGACCCTCTTCTGACCCCACCTGCCTCCTCATTTCTGTAAGTGGCGTCACATCTGTGCATTGCCTCAAGCCACAGATTCTCAGGATCCTTTATTGCTCTCCTGCCCTTTTCTCCCGCTTCCAATCAGTTGGTAAGCCCTATCCACACATCTCCCAAACATATTCCAAGTCTGAGCACTTCTCCCTCCCCACGGCTGCCAGTCTCTTCTGTACCACTGTCACTCGGACCACTGCAATGGCCTCCCTGTTGGCCTCTCCCTCGTGTTGGCTTCTCTGTAATCAGGAATGTGTCTATTCACTCACCAGACAGGGATGTTTATAAAAGATGTAAATTTAACCGTGATTCTGTGACATAACTTTCCCTTGTACTCAGAGTAAAATCTGAGCTCCTTTCTCTGCCTCACGAAGTCCCACACCACCTGGTCTTTGGGTGGCTTCTGGCCTCATCCTGACCCCTCTCTCCCTTCCTACCTATACTTTCGCCCACCTGCCTTCTTTCAGGCCAGGCCCGTGCCGGCTTACGTCTCTGCCCTGGTTCCTCCCTCTGCCCAGAATGTTCTTTCTCCAGAACTTAACAAGATTGGTCCATTCTTGTCATTTTGACCTCAGCTAAAATGACACCTCCTCAGAGAGGTTGCCCTTCACCACATAGTCTAAACTAGACATCTGGTAACTCTGGGTCACATCACCTACACAGTTGACTGCCTCCTCCCACAAGTGCCACGCAGCCTTGTCCCCTCCCTAGTCACAGTGCTGGGAGCAATGCCCGACACCCAGGCTCTTAGCGAATATATGTGAGTGAATGAATGAATGCATGATTGTTCAATGAACAGTTGATATGGTTGTAATTATGATCTCGATGCTCACCTGGCCTCTGACAGCCCCCAGACATGTTATGGGGTCTGGGGAGCTCAGGGCTCTGAGTCTAGACCAGTGTCAGCCCTTGGGGTGTAAAGCCTCATGGGCTGTGAAAACCCAGGTTGGTTAAGTTGCAGGTCATTTGGGCACTGTCCTCCTTCACACCTTCCTTTGATCACACTGAACCATGTGTTATTTGACCTGGGGAAAAATATTCAAGCATTCAGAGTTTCATGTTCTTCCTTAGCTAGATTGTGGATGAGGACATTGACCTTTCTGAAGAACATGTCAAGTACATAGTCCACTGTTTCGTTGTTTTCCCCCTAATGTTGGGTTCCTCACCTTCCAGAGCCGTGACTTGCCATCACTGTCTACAGCAGGGCGTAGAGGTTTGCTGAAGTCCGTGGCACAGAGGGTGCAGTCAGGGTTGGGATCAGCTGCATAAGTCAGTGGACCCCAGCAGCATTCAGGTGATGAAACGAGGAAATGCACAGTGCCCAGCGCGTGGTAAAGAGTCAGTGTGCATCAGCCATTTCCTTCTTCCCCTTCCCTTTCCCCTCCCCCTCCTCCTCCCCCTCCCCCTCCTCCTCCTCCTTCTTCTTCTTCTTCTTATCATCATCATCATCATCATCATCATCATCATCATCGTCCCCCTCCTCCTCCTCATCCTCATCATCATTCCCATCTGGTCCAGCTGCCTCACTTACAGATGAGGATACTGGGGTCCTGAGGGCTGGGTGACTGCTGCTGCTTTACATTAACCATTCTTCTGATGGCAAGGTCAGTGGACTGTGGTGAATGAAAAGGCTTGGAGGACCCAGCCCTGTAAATCCCACCCATCACTCCCACCCACAGCCCTGCAGCTGTGCTATCTTGGGAGGCGGGACTGGGGCAGCCAGATTGGGAGAGACGATAACTCAAACACGCCACCAACATTCTCGCCAGCTTTCACACCACACTCAACATCCGTGACAAATTCTGTATAAAAAAAAAAAAAAAAAAAAAACCCAGACGTCTCAATCTTGAAGCTTTCTGGTTCAATTTTTACAGCCACGTGACCAATTTTTCTCTGAACTCTTGAAAGGCAGCTACCCCCATGCAGAACGAGTCAGACTAAGTGGGGATGTTCTTCCACATGCTGTCACTTGCTGGCAAAATCAGGCTTCTCTGGGTTAGTTCTTAGAATACGAGAGTCTGTAAAAATGTCATTGCCAGAAGGGCATGGTGGGGGTGGGGGGACAGGGTCTGCTCAGTTGAATGGAAGTGCTCTGTTGAATGATCCGGCATTTTAATACAATTTAAATTTGTATGCTTTGAGGAGGGTCAGGAAGGTCACTGCCGTCCCCATCACTCCCTACTGCCTCAGACAGGGCTGATTCATGCCTTTAGAGGACCAGCTTTGCCCTGAAGGCACTTGAGCAGGCAGCCCTGCAGAGTTCAACCCCCTCACTCACAGACAAGGCATTTCAGGCTCTTAGGGTTGTAGTATATATAACAGCCTTGCAAAAACCAGGACATGTGCCAGTGGAACACAGAAATCATGAGCCTTTAGCACACTGCGTTATCACTAGCCAACAGCACGTTTGGAAACCACGAGCCAAGCGGGGGCCTGCAGCACATGCCCTGCCTTCTTGGAGTTCTGAGCAACACAGGGCACCGCCCCCCAGCCCACCCTGGGAACCGACGCAGTTCTGGTGACTCCGAGAAACTGGCTTTATGATGGCCCTTTGGGGGAACTTCAGCACACATCCTTGATTTTTTTTTTACCTGTCCTCCAGGGATTTCAAAAAGATGGTCTCTTTCTAGGTCTGTTCTCTAATGACTTTCCTTTCCCTAAGTTTTTTTCTCCTTCCAACCTGCTGGCAGTTCTGTGAAAGCTTCCCTCAGAGAGCAGGCTGTGGGGATACGCATGGTGGGGAGCGTGAGAAGTGGGGGTCCCTGTGCGGGTGCCCAGCCAGCCCCTCCCGCAGTGCCTGGTGACTTTCACCCCTCATACCCTCTCTGCTCCTTCGCTGAGCCACCGGCTGCCCTGAGGGAAAGCAGAATTTGTCACCTTCTCCAGAGCATGGTGCCAGGAGCCAGCACTTAGTGGGGTCAGGTGATTCTCTGTTGTCCTGGTTCGTCCCTTCAAGACCAGGTCAGGAAGGAGGAGGCAGGGGAGGAGAGTGTGTGAGCCTGCGGCCCAGCTCTCAGTCCTGATGTGCCCCAGGTGTCCAGTCCACGTCTGTGCTTCCCCTTCTGGCAGCATCAGTCTTGTCTGTTTTGAGGCACAGCTGAGCCAATCTCTCCTCCCCGCCACCCGGCCATCTCCTCTCTGCCATCATGATCCATGCCTGGGTACCTTCAGAAGGAGACGTTCAGCCTTCTGAACACGTCAAGATAGGAAGCGATTCTATCCCCCGAGACACCTTTTTGAAGAAAATGGGAAAAGGGGCGCCCTCTACTGTCAGCTGCACAATTTGTCACACTTTCCCTGCTCCTTGAGATAATTATTCCTGTTTTATGGTGCCCCCAAGTGGTCATTTCTGTGTAGTGCAGCCATTGTCTCTCACTTGGAAGCTTTTCACAGAGTGCTGTGTAGCTGGAATGGGCTGGAGCAGCCTAGGGGTCACCCATCATATCACAGGTAAGGACACCAAAGCCAGAAGATGGAGGGCCTTGCAGAGCTGGGTGAGCACGCAGGGCTTCCGGCTTCAGTCCAGGGCTTCCCATCTCCCTCACTGCCTTGCCTTGCCCTTCCTTCGCTCACCTGGATGCATGGTTCCAGATGAGTCAGGGGTGTCTTTCTCTTGGAAGTGACAGAATGGATGAAGACACATGTAGAAAAGGAAATACTTGGTGCTGAAGATCACACACACATACAGACCACCTGCGGTATTCCAGGCATTGTGGTAAACAAGACGTTTAAAAACATTGCCTCACGTAATTTCTCTTTTAACGTTCAGATGAGAAAGCAGAGGTGGAGAGAAAGAAGTGCATCACCCTAGGCCCTGCGGCCAGTCTGTTGTGACCTTTGGCCTCTGTGCTGTTTTCAGGGGCTGCTCCCCCTCTCAGCACAGGACGCCCCTCAAGAGGTCTGCTCTCCCACCTGTACCGCCTTCCGCTTCTCTGTGCCATTGGCCCCTCTCACCACCTCTCTCTTCCTCATTTGTTCTTCAAAGCCCAATGTGGAAAGGAATGAGTAAATGTGGGGTTGGGTTCCTTTTTTGCTTCTCTCCCTTCCCTCCGTCTCTTACCTGGGAAGCCCTGTGTAGACCCCCTGCAGTGTGTCCACATCTCACTACCGGGCCACGCTGCACATCACCTGCCGATCTCAGTGATGGGAAAGCTGCATCCCTCCCCAAATTTATAAAGAATACAGGGAGGAGTTAGGTAAATTCTCTTTCTGTTCTTAGAGTACAGAAATACTTACTTGGGGGCATGCTCTTTGGTGTGGGGTAGGGTGGCTGGACATACCTGGCCTGGGTGTGCTGAGGTCAAGTCCATCTTCATCCCCCTCCCCCCTCATCTCAGCGCTCCCCAGCCATCATCCATTGTGGTGGCTCTCTTCCCCTTACTTCTATGCTGAAGCCGGGAACACTTGTCTCTCCCTTTCCTTCTGTCATGACAGTGCAATCATATTAGACATACAGGTCTGCATTTTGCTTTTAATTTTGCTTTTTAAAAGTTAACATTCTATCATGGATATCTTTCCTTGGCAGTTTCTAGAAAGATGACCACAATGTCTCTTTAAAGCTGCATAGTATTCCTTAGATGCAGTTCCCTTAGAACCACAATTTATTCACATAGTCCCTCTCCATGGGAGTTTCTGGTCGCTTGCAAATAACGAGCCGCGCTCCAGCGACCCTCTGTGATTGAGCCTCTGTGACACGCGCTTTCCTTCCTGTAGGATAGAGTTGAAGGAGGGGGTGGGTGGAGGAGGCTTTCCCACACTGTGCCCTCACACCCCCTGAGGACTGATGCTTCTTCCCAAACCCCTCCTCTCATCTTGGCTGCAGATTGAAATGTGAACTTTCGCAGTCTGTATTATCTCTCCGGCCGCACCGGAGAGGCACAATGAATTAATAATATGTCAGCAGGAGACAGAGAGATGGAGTCATTAATTGTCAGTCAGTGTGCCCAACCTCTCCTCTCAATAATTAGCATGCTGACAGCTTCGGTTTTATCCAGAGCCAGGGCGATGCTTTGGGGACGTTTGTTGCTCAGCTTGTGGCATCCGGCGCAGAGCGGGGAGCCCTGGTGCCTTCCTGGGTGGGGTAGGGGCCTCCTTGCAAGGGGCTGGCTGAATTCAGAAGTTCCTCCAGGGAACCCTGTGTGCCTCCTTGGGTGGGTGGGGGGGGCGGAATGGAAACGGGCCGGGGGGGCGGGCAGGGTTGGGGGTTAACTGTCCAGGTGGTGCTGGCTGGTGTGTGCTGGCCCAGGTGGCAGCTTTGTGATTCTGGTTCTGCTGCAGGCGAGTGTCACTTGCCAAATTGCGCTGGGTGTCGTTGTCTCAGGGAGGAGCCTTGCTTTCAAATCACAGGCTCCCTCTAGGGGGAGGTGGCCCAGGAAGATCGCCTCAACGTAAATACTGTTCTAACCCCACCGTCCTCCTTCACTACATGTACACTCCTATGAGGCGTGACATCTGGCCCGTGCATAGTGCCAGGCTTGTATAAAGTTGCTCAAGAAATGTTTCTATAAAGGAGACTGTCACCAAGAAGCTGTGTGACCCTGGCCAAGCCTCTTCACGTCTCTGGGCTCTGTTTGTAATATGGATTAGAGGTAGCCCTTGCTTGCTGTCTGTGTGTGGCCAGATGGCTCAGAGCGCCAATTACAGGTGTGACTGCCTGTTTTCAATCCGGGCTCTAGCACCTGGGAGCTGGGTGGCTTTGGGTAAGTCACTTCACCTCTCTGGGCCTCTGTTCCCTCCTCCTTTTATTATTTAGAGCTAATCTTGGTTTGATATTGACGTAAACTCCAATCTGATGAGAATAATTTTTTCCCACGTTTGTACGCTGTTTGACATGGACTCCAGATAAAATTTCTTAGGCTGCCTGGCTGGGACTCAGCCCTGTTCCTTCCCCGTCTTCCCAAGTAGGCTGTGGAGCCAGTTGGGGGCCATGCGGCTAAGACAGAGCCACATCCTCTGGGCTGGGACGCAGGCATCGCCTCCTCCTGCGCTTGGCCCTGGCTTGGCTAAGGGCCAGGCTCTGTCAAGCCCATCCTTTACCCTCCGGTGCCTAGGACACCTGCCCTCCTTCCCACATTGCTCTGGGGCCTCTGCTCCCACGCTGCTGCAGGGGGCGGAGGCTGCTTGTTGCAGACTGGGTTCCGGGAAACAGACTCTGAGACAAGGATTAATGTGCAGGATGTTTATGCAGGGTTGGGGGTGCCCTTCGGATCAGCTCTGGGGGAGAGGAAGGGAGGGAAGCAGGATTGGGCTGAGGGAGAAGTTGGGCTGTGATTCGTCTCAACAGAGGCCTCAGATGACCTCGTGGGGTGGAGGTGGGGGACTCTAGAGCTTGGATGGTCTTCCAGAGTTGTCCTGAGTTGGGGCAAAGAGGCCAGGCCTTTCTCTTCCCTCGTCGACCAGACACTGGAGGCAGCTCCGCCCCCCCCACTGGCCCCGAAGGTGTCCTGACCTTGGTCCAGGTGGGCAGCTGCAGCCAAGGCAATTCCTGAGGGGGCTGACGGTGCGGACTGTGTGCCAACAGCATCCCAGTAGCTGGGGGAAAGGACCTGCAGTCCTGAAGGGAGACAGGGCGTGTCACGGCATCCGCCACACTGCTTTAAGGACTCCTGCACCACACGGAGGGAGGGCGTCATGTCCCCCCATCCACACAGTACAGACTTGCCTCTGAGCAGAGGCACGGGGGCTGGCCAGAACCTTCTGGAACACCAGCCAGGACCTGTTCTCCCAAGGGCGCTCCTCTGTTGTGAGTGCTTGCCTTTCTGCTCCGACCTGTCTGCACACCTGTGGAGATGGTTGGAGCCTCTCAGTGGAGGGTCTGGGTCTTTCCTCACTTTCACCAGCCAGGATCACCTGCCTGACGTCTGGGCTTGACTCTGCTGTCTCGGGCTCCTCTCAGATGCTTCTGGCAGCAGAGCTTAGTGGAGGCTGA
Source organism: Balaenoptera musculus (assembly GCF_009873245.2). Lineage (NCBI taxonomy): Eukaryota > Metazoa > Chordata > Mammalia > Artiodactyla > Balaenopteridae > Balaenoptera > Balaenoptera musculus. The sequence goes on from NC_045785.1 coordinate 136,453,762, forward strand.
AAATCCTTGGAATTAGGTAGACCTGAGCCTGTCACCAAGTAGCCTGACACATCTCTTCATCTTTCTGGGATTAACAGCAGCAACATCTCAGGGTTGTTTTTGTCTATGTATTTACCTTTACCGATAAGCTTCATCCTTTCTTATGCTCTCGCGATGTGTTTAATCTCATTTTCACTAACGTTTATTATTCATCTTTGGCTTGTCACTTTTGGGCTGCTGTAACAAAGTACCATAGCCTGGGTGTCTTTTAAACAACAGAAATTTATTTCTCGCAGTTCTGGAGGCTGGAAGTCGGAGATCAGCGTGCCGGCACGGTCAGGTTTTGGTGGGGCCCTTCTTCTGGGTTGCTGACGGCCGACTTCTCACTGTGTCCTCACAGGTAGAAAGAGAGCACCAAGCTCTCTGGCCTCTTCTTGTAAGGGCACTAACCCCATTCATGGGTGCTGCACCCTCATGACCTAATCACCTCCTGAAGGCCCCACCTCCAAATACCATCACATTAGGATTTCAAAGTGTGAATGTTAGCGGAACACAAACATTCAGTCCATTGCAGTCTTCCTCTGTCCCGCACTTTCCTTAAGCTGTAGCCAGGAAGCAGGACCATCATTTATACAGTGAGCTTCAGTGACCCACCTTCACCATTCCCAGTTTGCTTTAAAAAATATGGGTGTCTAGATTCCAACTCTGAAAGATTCAGATGCAGATACTCTTAGGTGGAGTCTTGGCATTGATATGTGTGTATGTATGTATATGTATGTATGTATATATGTATATTGATATATATATTTTCTACAGCTCCCCAGGTGATTCTAAGATGCAGCCAGGGTTGAGAGCTTTTGACCCAGACCTGTGGCTGCAGATGGGCAGGCACCCTGTGTCCAGCCTTTGTCAGGAGTCTGTCCCTCTATCATCTTTCCTGGGACATAGCAGATTATCTGAGACTATCTCCTGAGACCCCCCACATTTTTTGGGGGTGTAGACTGCTCCTGTAGGCCTTTTAGAAGGCAATTAGAGCATCTCTGAGGGGTTCTGTATCTCTGTACATGTAAACTAAGGGGACAAGGCTCACTGGATGATAATTTATAACCTTTTGTCTGAGTCCTGGGATAATGGGAGGGGGAAGGCTTATCTGGATCTGAATACAGTTTGAATCCAGCAATTCTTAGTTGTCTGATCTTGGGTAAATTACTTAGTTCTCCTGCACCTCATTTTCCTCATCTGTAGGACATTATGTACCTTACAATACAACCCTACAATTCTAGGACATTATATAGTGGACAAAGCATGTTCATTATGTCATCTAATTTGAGCTTGTAATGACCTGGCCAGTTGTTATGGATAAAATGAAAGGCTTAGAGAGATTAAATGTTTTACCCAGAATCACACAGCTAGAGCTGGGATTGAACCCACATTTTCGTTTACGTTACAACTCTGCTGAACATGGACCTTGCAATTTCATATGACTGTAAATAAGTAAGGTTCACAGAGGGCCCAGGGACTAACACTGTCACAAAGGAACAAGGCCACTGACACTTAACTTTTCTATAAGTTCAGCCATTGTTAGATCTGGAACTGTGGTGACCTTTTCAGGGTTATGGGCTGCTCCAAGTATCCCAGGAAAGCTATGGAACTCTCCCCACCCAGAAACACACTCATACACACACACCAGCCTGAACAATTTTGCCTACAAATTATTATAAGTGATTTATTTCACATACATAAAATAGAAGAATGGTATTCCAAAGGAGTATGCCTCTTCCTCAATTTTTCATGTAGAAATTAATGACCATTTGCTTAAAAAAAATCAAACTGTACAAATAAAGCAAAAGATAAATTTAAGCTCTGCTTAAAAGTAAATTTGAATGGAAAATTGTTGTTTGCTTTGAATAAGGAGCTGAAATTGTGAAGTGATTTTTGATGTGGCAGGGGTACATCATCTTTGCTCTCCAGTTGCTTTTGACTTGGTTTTGATCACAACATACTGACCCTGACACTCAGAGGTACGTCATTTCATCATCTTGAAGACATCATGACTCTTTTTTATAAATTGAAGTATAGTTGATTTACCATATTGTGTTAAGTTTCAGGTGTATAGCAAGTGATTGTAATATATATATATTATTTTTTCAGATTACTTTCCATTATAGATTATTACTAGATACTGAATATAGTTCCCTGTGCTAGTATATCCTTGTTGCTTGTCTATTTTATATATAGTAGTGTGTATCTGTTAATCCCATACTCCTAATTTATCCCCTCCCCCCTCTTTCCCCTTTGGTAACCATAAGTGTGTTTTCCATGTCTGTGGGTCTGTTTCTGTTTTGTAAATAGATTCATTTGTATTGTTTTTTAGATTCCACATGTAAATGATATCATATGATATTTGTCTTTCTCTGTCTGACTTACTTCACTTAGTAAGATATTCTCTAGGTCCATCCATGTTGTTGAAAATGGCTAAATTTCATACCTTTTAATGAAGTACAGGTAGCAACCTGGGCTTGCAGTAGGCATCTGAAGTCCAAGGAGCAGGTGATGGGAACCTCCAATCTGTAGCAGGTTGGTCAGAAGCACAGGTAACAACCTGGGCTTGTGATTGGAGTCTGAAGTCGAGGCAGTGGGGGGCGGTCTTGTAGGACTGATCCCTTAACCTGTGGAATGTTAGGGTATCTCTGGGTCGATAGTGTCAGAATTGAATTGAATTGTAGGGGACACCCCACCCTGTATTGGAATTGGGTCCAGGAACCTAAAACTCTACCCTAACCTAGAACTTACCTCCCTCCGGTGTCAGGGAAGGGACCAACCCTCGAAGCCTAACCTACCCTGTCACCTTTCCTCACCATCCCCTCCCTGTCCTGTGCTTGCCTCCTTTGTGACCACTTCTCTTACTGCTGTTTCTCAGGTTAAGTACCTGAGGCCTCTCCCCGCAAGGCTTCTCTTAGCCTGGTCCCGGAGAAACCATATTTGCAGTCTCCCAATCCTGCTTATCTGGGCTGTTTAACATTCTCTCAGTTTTGCATCCCATTGCCTTTAAAATCTTCAACCATTTAAAAAAAATGTAATGATATAGACTTTTTTTCCTGTCATTACAAAAGACGTATTCATTGGAAAACAATTGGGAAATAAGGAAGAATATAAAGAAGAATATAAAAATCATACACAGTCCAGTCACTCGAATCCAAGCACTGCCAACATTTTGGTGTGTTCTTCCCTCTGGTCTTTTTTGAAGCACTTTATATACATACAAATGTGTTTTTAACTTCTAGCCCCCCCACCCCCAAATTGAGCTCCTACAGAATATATAGTTTTCTATCTTGCTTCTTTCACTTTTCATTATAGTAATACCATTAAATATTATTTGAAAACCGGATTTGTAATGGCTAATGGCTGAAGTTCAGGGAGAGATTTGGGGGTTCTTATGCTGCTGTTAAGATAGAGACTCATGTAAACTTAGTTCCTGTCTTGCTTCTTATTCTTCCTCCCTAAAGAGCTCTTGCCCAAGAGAACTGCAAATGTGAAGAGCAGCAGCCAACTCTGAAATAAAAAACTATTTCAATAATAGCTCAGCGAGCACTTGAAACTAGCACTTGGATGTTTCTGGGCTCATTGGTCTAAGTGAAGCCTCCTAACCCCCCTCCCTGGAATCTTAGATGATCTAGATAGGCCTGTGGAGCTGACTTGGGTTTGACTTACTTACTTGGCTCTGTGTAGCTTTGGGCAGATGACTTAACCTCTCTGGTTATTTCCTCATCTGTAAAATGGGGATAACAATAGTACTCACCCCATAGAGTTTTGTACGTATTAAGTGAGGTGAACAAATAACATGTATCACAGTACCTGGCAGATAATGATCAATAAATGTTAGTTTTACCATTTCCCTATCATTGGGCGTTTATGTGTTTTAAAATTTTTTCACTATTAAAAACAAATCAATTTATCAATATTCAACAAATATTTATTGAGTACTTACTAGATGCCAAGTATTTTTCTAAATGCCGGAAATTACATGGGGTAACTAGACAGGTGTCATCTTACGGAGTTTAAATTTTACTGGAGAGAAATGACCAGCAAGGTAAGTTCAGGTGGTGACAAGGACTATAAATGAAACAAGGTAATGTACTGAACTAAGAGGTGGCAACTTCAGGTGGGGTGGTCAGGGAGGATCTTTCTGAATAGGAGATCCTATTGGAGAAGGATGTGGGAGAAGATGTGGGGAAAGGGCAAGTTGAAAAGCTTGAATGACAAGGAGAAGATGTGGGAAAGGGCAAGTTGAAAGGCTCTGAAGTAGGAGTGAACTTGGGGAGTTCAATCAAAATTCAGAAGCAGTACATATATGGAATCTAAAAAAAACGGTACCGATGAACCTAGTGGCAGGGCAGGAATAAAGATGCAGACTTAGAGAACGGACTTGAGGACACAGCGGGGGAAGGGTAAGCTAGGATGAAGTGAGAGAGTAGCACTGACATATATACACTACCAAATGTAAAATGTATGGCTAGTGGGAAGCTGCTGCATCGCACAGGGAGATCAGCTCAATGCGTTGCGATGACCTAGAGGGGTGGGTAGGGAGGGTGGGAGGGAGGCTCAAGAGGGGGGATATGGGGATATATGTATAGATATAGCTGATTCACTTTGTTGTACAGTAGAAACTAACACAACACTGTAAAGCAATTATACTCCAATGAAGATATAAAAAAAAAAAATTCAGGATCCGTGAGTGAGCAAAGGGGGGGTGGAGGAGGTGCCCGGGAGATGGGCAGGGGCCACTTCATCATGGAGCATTTTGGGGGACAGAGCAAGGAGTGTGGACTTTATTGCAAAATGTGAGGGACCCCCACTGGGGGGTTTTGTGTGGGGGAGAAACACACATTCAGTCATGTGAGCTGGACTTGGCTCACGTGGGCTTGTGAGAACCGATTATACCCATTTCTTCCCAACTAATTGTTTAGTGACATCATGTTGGTGACTTAAATGGCCATGGTGAGAGTGTTCACACTACAGAAATTTGTAGCAGTTGCTACAAGTCAGGGCTTTCATCCTCCAGAGTGTCCATTGTTAAGCATTTACCAGCACACCACTGGAACACACTGATCTGGGTTTTTAAAAACACTTCTTTAGCTGCTCTGTGGAGAACGAATTATATGGAGGTGATACTGTAATGAACATCCTTGAACGTATCATTTTGACTGTAGTTCTGAGTACTTCCTTAGGAGAAATTGCTAGAAGTAAAATTACTGCGTAAAATCATCTAATTGCTCCCTCCTTAAAGTTTTCACCAATTTATACTTCCACCAGCAGTAAGAGACACCTTTCCTGTAACTTTACTGATACTGATCATTAGCAAGTAAAGAAAGGGGGAAAAAAAGAAAAAACTAAATTTGTTAGATAAAAAATGGTGTCCTATTTGATTATTAATGATTGAATGTTTATCACTCATATGTTTATTTTCTTTATTGAATTACTTATTCATGTCCTACGCTCCTTTTAAAAATTGGGTGTTTGTATTTTTCTTATTGATTTGTCAGAACTCTTTATATATTAAAAGTTTTAATTTTTTGTCATTACGGTACAAATATTTTTTCTTCGTTTATTCTTTACTCTTTCAATTTTTAAAAATATATTGAAGTTTTTACATGTCTATGGAATAAGATCTATATTGTTTCTTCAGCCTGAGGAATATTCATTTATGTTTTAATTATGTTCTAAAAATACATTGTTAATCCATCTGGAATTTATTTTGGTTTAAGATTTTTAGTTACTATTCAATTTCATTTTATTCTAAATGGTTAACCAACTTTCCCAGCAGTATTTATTGAAGAAATCTTTCTCCACTGGTTTTTAATGTTATCTGTATCATCATCTACAATTTTAGGTATAGTAGAGTCTGTTTCTATTTTGCTTAGTTACATTGATCTAGTATTTCCTACTATCGTGCTGTTTTTATTTTGAGCTTTATAATATATTAGAATATCCGATAAGGTAAAGTCTCCTTTAGCATACTTTAGAATCACTTTGCAGTAATATAAAAAAGTTAGGATTTTGTTGGGAATTGCAACAGTCTTTAATTGGTTTGGATAAAAAGGACATTTATATTTTTTCCATCTTGGAATATGGTATTTATTCAAGGTTTCTCTTACCTTTTGCAGTAAAATATTATAATTTCCTTCCTTTATACAAATTCTGTTGTTAAGGTTTTTTTTTTTCTAGACATAGTTTTTATTGCTATTATGAACAAGATACTTTTTTCTAACATGTTATTGCTGGCATGTAGGCAAGCTGTACTTTTTTGTGTACATGTATGTTGACCGTTTATATTGGTGTCCCATTGAAATCTAAACTCCCAGGGCCTATAAAGCTCTGCCTGATCTGGCACCGCCTGCCCCTCCAGCTTCATCTCCTACACCTTCTCTCTTCTTTCTGTCCTCTGGGCCCTCTAGCTTTCTCTTACCTCCTCCAACATCCTGACCTTTTTGTTTTACCACTCTGCACAGTCTGTTCCTTTTATCTGGAACTTCCCATTCTCTTCTCTATGTAGCTGATTCCTTTTTATCCTTCAGGTCTGGGCTCACACATCCTCTCTTTCCAGAGGACTTTCCTAACCACCCTATCAATCTATAATTATTTATTTGCAAGAACCATGGCCATTTACTTATCAAGCTACGTCCACTGGCTAGGACAGTGTCTGTCACATAGTAGGCTCTCAATATATTGATGTATTCTTGGAATGAACCAGTGCATCTGACTACCTTTCTGAACTCTTGAGTTAATTCTAATACAGTTGAATGAGTTCTCTTACTTGGAATGTCCAGGATTGGCTTATTCTAGTCTAATGATATTTCTGAGGTTGATGTGTCTTAAATCCAAAGAGCTCAGTGATTGATAACAAAATATTATGCAATAAAATGCAACTAAATATCTGTTACCCATTAAAACATGAACAACTAAGAACTCTCACTAATGCATGATTCGAGTGAGACTGCCAGGACCTCCCTGTGTGCTCACCAACAGCGTCTCTGACTGGCTGTTCTGAAGGCCAGCAGACCACCCCATCACTGTGTGGCACGGGTAACCTCATACCACCACAGGCTTCCCTTCTCACCACAAGGCTGATGTGTGTAGTCTTGCTTCTGACAGTTTTATATTCTCTTTTAAAAATTTCCACATTTGCTTTCAATGTCATCTCTTCACCTTCCCACACTCTCTCTCTACCAGATCATTTCCACCAGTGTAAATACATGCTATATAATCTCATATTAAAAAAAAAAGCAACCGTCCCTGAATGTTATACCCCTCTTTATCCTCTGTCCTGTTTTTCTGCTCTCCTTTACAGCAAAACCTCTTGAAAGAGTTGTCAATAGTCATCCCGACTTTTTCATCTGCTGTTCCCTCCTTAACCCACTCTAATAGGCTTCTGTCTGCTAAAACTGCTCTTGTAAAGTGGTGTCCTTGTTGCTGAGTCCCAAGGTTCCTTCTCTGCCTTTATTTTGTTTGACTTCTCAGAGTATTTGGTACAGCTGACGACTGTCATTCTTGAAACATTTACTTCTCTTGGCTTTTGTGATAGCATGCTCTCCTAGTTTCCTTCCTAACTCTGTGACTATTTGTTTTAGTCTCTTTGCTGGCTCTTCCTCTCTGCTGTATTCCTCATGTAGGTGTGCCTCAGGTCTGGGTTCTGGCCCTCTTCTCTTCTCTATCTATACTCATCCGCTAGGATCTCATCCATTCTTACAGGTTTCCAGAAATCCTTATGTGGATGACTTCCACATTTATAGATCCAGCCTTTATCTCTCCTCTGAGCTTCTGAGGCTTAATCCAACTGCATCCTTGACAACTTAACTCAGGGGTCTAGTAGCATCTTCAGCTTAATATGTCCAGACCAGAACTTTCAACTTACCCCATCCTCCAAGCTCCTCCTCCTCCACGTCTTCCCTGTTCTACAAAGGACACCACCATCTACACTGTGGCTCCAAACCCAGTTAATGCTGAAGAGTTAAGGAAGGTGTGTGGTGAGGTAGCAGCTACATTTCCCAAGGGTGCTGTTTCCAGGACTGTCCTCTCTCTGATCTGACCTTCCTTATTTTGTAGCACATGTCCCAGAACCCAAAGTTTGTGGCCAGTTCTCCCTCCCCACTACTCCCACTTCCTGTTCCTTCTTAGGAAGTTTGGTCTTGTAATGACTCTAGAAACAGAGGTGCTGAAGGCTAGAGTGGGCAGTGGTATTCTGTCTTCTCACAAGTTATACCCAGGTAAGAGAAGGTTGGCTTACTGGTTCTCTGGGTAGTAGAACCCTTGCCTCCCTGTGATGTGGAGCAGGAATTACAGGTGAGGGATGGTGCATTTCTGGAAATTCTTTCAGGCTAGTAGGTTTGTTCTGTTCCAATTCCATTCTCAGTTGTTATTTTTTTTTTAATATTATTTGTTTTTGTCCATTTTTTCCTTTATCATCATGGGTATTTTGGTGGGGAGTGGGAGAGTCTAAATCAAACACTGTCAGTCAGATGGTGTTTTAAGCTAGAAATCCTCAAAGAAAGACAAATATAAACAATTAGGACAAACTTCTTTATACCCAGCAGAATGACATAATTCAGAAAGCTGGATAATACCCACGTTGGCACTGATGTGGGGAGATGGGAACTTTCATGGACTGCTGGTGAGAGCGTAACTGGTACAACGACTCTGGAAAGTATCAATATAATAATTTGGCAGAATCTAGTGAAATGAAACATGTGTATGACCTATGACCCAGAAGTCCCACTCAGATATATAGATCCTAGAGAAATGCTTTGCATAGATCCGAAAGGCCATGTCCAAAGATTTCATTGTTGTGTTGCTTGTAATAGCAGGGAGTTAATGGCAACCTAGGTGCCCATTACAAAGGGAACAGTTAAGCCAAGTGCAGTGGAAGCAGTTATAGGACATGCAGGAGGGAAGCAAGAGCCTGCATACTGAAACACGGATAAGCTTTAAGAACAGTACTGAGTGAAAAAAACGAGGAACTGAATGAAATTCGTTGACATAATACGACTTAGGTAAATTGAAAACATCCCTCCCTCCCGATATCTCATATTTTATAAAGATAAATGAACATTTAAGATTATATGCTAAATGTGTCAGGGAAGGTGTTGGTGCAGGGGGAGGGGTTTGAAGGTGGGAATTAGGGATGAAGATGTAAAAGCCCCGGTGCCTCCTGAGTCATTTCCGGGAGAGGGAAGAACAGCATGCATAAAATCAGACAGAAAGTTCAGATTTGAAACATTTCCCCCATGAATTTCAGAATGCTAGATTTACATTTCCCAAATGTCTTTTTTTTTTTTTTTTTAAGAACCACCTTTAAAATCCAGGTCCAGGACTAGCGTGAGTGGGTCAGGCCTTTGTCGATGGCGGTTAGGGGTGGACTTTTGCTCCTTTCTGTCCGCAAAGTGCTCCAAGTTGCAGATGATGTGAAACCACTATGCACAGTCAGTCACCCTATTGTCTAGAGGATGAGCCCTAGGGACTGGGTCTGCACCACTCACCTTGGTGTCCCCAGCACCCAGTGCAGTGATCGGCCATGAACAAGCTCTCAGCACTTGCTAGCTCCTTTCAATTGTATCAGTTGGTTGGTGACTTTCCTGGTGTATATGCTTGCCTTGGCAAGAGGCTTATCTAGGCACTTCCCCACCAAAAAGACAGGTCTCACCCACAGAGACAGCCTGGTCTGTCTACCAAGAGAATAACATGTCATCTGGTCACAGGAAATAGCATAAAAGCATGGGCTTTCCTGAATGATGGCCAAATCCATCCCTACAAGGAGACAGCATCTTTTCCGTTTAGGAAATACCCTTGTGGAGCTCTGTTCAAGTTCATCCAATCTCACAAATGTATGTTGAATGCTAAGTGCGACAGGGTCGAAGCTTTGGGGGCAATTCCAATGAGATGACCAGAACGCTCTAGAATGAGTGGGAAATAGAGTGTGGTACATGGAGTACCATCCTTTATGCAATAATAGGAATAATAGGAAATAATAAGGACTTACATTTATAGAATGCTTTATACCTTTCAAAAGTACTTTCCTGTCAATTATCTCAGCATGGTTTGGCGACCATAGTTTCAGGCAGTCCTTGTGATCAGGTAGATGTTTTCTTTGGAAAATGGTCTCCAGCATTGGGCTACCTACTTTTTTGGGTTGCATGAGCATGCGGGGGAAAGAGGCAATTGTGTGCTCCCATAGAAGGAGACGCAGGAGCCAAGGCTGAAAAGTTTCCCACCCCTAGTGGTGAAACCTTACATCAGTGATTCCCAACCCTGCTTAATGATTCCCCAGGGTTGTCTTGGAATTCTTCAAAGGAAATTAATTGCCATTAATTAATTAATTAATGAAATTAGTTGTCGTGAACTTAATTAATTGTCATAAAACTTCAGTTTTATTTATTATTATTTTTTTGGCTGTGTTGGGTCTTCGTTTCTGTGTGAGGGCTTTTTCTAGTCGTGGCGAGCGGGGGCCAGTCTTCATTGCGGTGCGCGGGTCTCTCACTGTCGCGGCCTCTCTTGTTGCGGAGCACAAGCTCCAGACGCGCAGGCTCAGTAGTTGTGGCTCACGGGCCTAGTTGCTCTGCAGCATGTGGGATCTTCCCATACCAGGGCTCGAACCCGTGTCCCCTGCATTGGCAGGCAGATTCTCAACCACTGCGCCACCAGGGAAGCCCAAAACTTCAGTTTTTAAAATACACGTATGTGCTGTGTAGCACAATGCTTGTATTCAGGGGCGAACCAGGGGAGGTAGACTGGAAGTTGTATGTGTGTCCAAGAAGCTGTCAATCAGCCATAGAACAATAGGCACCTGAAACTCCCCCAAATTTGGGGGAGTGTTTGGTCTGTGTTCACACCTGCAGGCTAGGCAGAGGCAAAAGGGGGTGGTGTTACTGAAAAAGTTGACATAACTTGTTGGATGACTGGGTCAACTCCATACTCTCAACTCAAGATGGTCTGACTGTGGCCTCAGCTGGTAAGATGCCCAGGTCTTCCCAGAACCTGGAAAAGCTGGCTTCCTGGCCCCCAGGGCATATGTCAAATCTGCATTGCACAGTGGGTGGTGAGGCCTCAATTTATTATTTTTAATTGGCTAAGTTAATGATTCAATGCTTTTAGCATTTGTTTATTGATACCAAAGAAGTGCTGTCGGATGGCTGCTTGGTTTAAGAACACTATGGCGTTGGTCATACTTTTCCTTCCCTACCCAAGTTAGAAGTGCCGAGTTTGCTCTGTCGTAGCATTTGGTTAACGCAAACACGTGGATCGCTGTGTGTTCTCAGAACTTAAAGTGCATCGTATTGGATAGGGAGGAACTCATTGCCGATGGGGCCTCAGAGGAATGTATCGAGTGCCGCCTCTGCTTTCTTCCCTCTGCCTTGCTGGGTTGCCTGGGAAGTGGGATTTGTGGGCAGCTGCGAGTGTGTCTCGGCTGGAGCCAAACTCCTGTGTGTTCTTAGCCTGTTTCTACAGAGCGCAGTAGGAAAGGAGCCATAGAGAGTGGCTGGAAGCAGGGGCACCTCGGTTTGGGGAATGTGAAGCAGCCTTGGAGAGGGTGATGGAAGACAGGATGGGGGAGAGTTAGGGAAGCCTTCGTTCACCTCATGTGACAGCTTAGGCACTGAAGTTGCCGCATCTACGCCTCACAGGTTGTGTAGTCAGTGCAGTTACAGCATTTTAGAGCCCACGTGGACCTTGGACTCTGGCATGCTCTGGAATTGGTTGTAAGAATAGCAGTGCTGTTTCCTGCTTCACTGGGGGATGTGGGAACAGGGATTGGGTTGTGAAGGGCATGGGGGTGAAGGGCATGGGTGTGAAGGGCACGGGTGTGAAGGACACAGGTTGTGAAGGGCGCAGGTGTGAAGGGCAGGGACCTTCATCGTGCCTCCTTATTTTGTTCTTGAGCCTTCTCTTCCCAGCTGCTCCCAGAGAGCTTCCCAGTGGTCTGCCTTCCCACTTCCTCTGTTGAGAGCAGGCCAGCTGCCCGTCACCCAGATGGCAGGGGTCCCCAAAGGTCTCTTCCAGCTTCCAAATGTCCTGGTTCTCTAAGATTCTAGAAAGAGTTTGAAGACATGATTATGTCCTGGTTGTTAGTCTTCAGATAGACTCAAATGCCCTTAATTCTCAGTCCTTCCACATCCTTCTGTCCCCTTGCTTTCTTCCACCCCCGGAAGGTGTTGGATGTTGGGGGCAATGGGCTCAGCGAATGATGTTTCACCCCACGGGAGAGCAAGTGTCTCAGTGCCACGGTGCCCAGCTGTCCCGTCTGAGGGTCACTCCCTCAGCGGAAGAGCTCTTCTGCAGACCCACTCTGCCCTGGGGGCACCCTCCTCAGCCTTCCCCTCTGGCTCAGGGTGACTTTGCTCCTTTCCCTCAGCCCAGAGGGGGAAGAACAGGATGTTCATAAACCAAGGAGAAGAAAAGCGCAGACAGAGATGAGCCCGCCACGCCCAAAGGGGCAGCCTGACGCGATAGGAAACACACCAGACTTGGGTCTGAGTGCTGCCTCTGGCTTTGCAAACTGTATAAGTTTGCATGAGTCACTTTGCTTTTTAAGACTTCTTTTCTTTCTTTGAAAAATGTCTCTACTTTCTCTCCCTCACAGCACTTAATATATAAAACGTGCAAAGGCTGTTTGCAAAATATTAAATACTAGATGAAAGTAAGGTTCTGGACAGGCTTGGACAGCCTGAGGTTCTCAATTGTTCTTCTATCACAGACATCATGGTGTTCGTCCCCATGGTCCTTGACCTCACACTTCAAGGTTTGTCTCTTCCCTGGATTTTCCCAGTTGATGGGAAAATGCGCTCTTCTTGTTTCTAAGATACTGAAGACGACTACGAAAATGGCTTAAACACATTTTGAGTCCTGGCCTTTCCAACCACAGTCAACTGCCGAGGAAAAGTACAAGGGGTGTCGCAGGTTCAAAAGGAGGCAGACACCCATTGCAGGCAGGACCACCAGTCTTACCCTCTCACTACAAATTCATGAAGACAGCAGCTTCTGAGATGGGGCGTCCTGTAACAACTGTGCTGGCAGGATTCTTATTTCTCCGGTGGATGTGAGAAGGCTGAGGTTTTGTGAGCGGACAGAGCTACCGCAGTGGTAAGTGGTGGAGCCAGGATTTGATCCCAGGTCTGTCAAATGCCAGAATCCACCCTCTTCCCACTGCAGCACCATGTACTTGACTATGCATGAGATCTAGACATGGCAGCTCTCACCCTGCACCCACCTCAAAGCAGGACTTAGCACTTGGACGAATCTGCAGAATAAATCTAGCTTCACAGCACGTTGGTGAGAAATGGAGCTTTGACTGAAGATTTTCTGGGGCCGGATGAGGAAGACATTTTGCACTGCACATCACTTAGGAAAAGTTTCTTGAATTCCTTGAATTCTTTTTTAACATCTCTGTTCTTCTCCTTGATGCCTTTCCCTCAGCTCCATTTCAGGGTTGGTTCATCTGTTTTCTCTCACTCTCTTCCTTTGGCCCCTGGTACCCCCTCCATTGTTCCAAGCAGTTTGGCGCCCACCCTAGCAGCATACACAGGGCAACCAAGCAGAATCTCTGCAGCGCATTGAGCTGACTCCCTTTGATCACAGGCCAGTGAGCATTTGCAGTGATTCTGCCATCTCCCCACGTGGCTTATCAAAGTATTCACCCAACAGAGCTGGTGCCCTCCAAGGGTAGGGAAGACGATGCTTTAAAAAAATAGGATTTTCCTCTGTATTGTTTCATATGGGAGAGCATGAAGGAGAGAGAGTTAAAAGAGAGGGCTTAAGCTACGGAGAAGGCCACTGGGGAAAGAGAGGAGGAGATAGCTATGAGACACCGAAAGGTGGAATTACAGGACGTGGGGATTGCCTGGAGAGACAGGGAAAGAAAAGGGAAGGATGACTCAGGATTTTGGCTACAGCAACAGGGTAGAATAAGATGGAGAATTCTGGAAGGGAAACAGACTTGAGATGGGGTGGGGGGGAAGAAGAGTTTAGGGAAGAGAATATATTTTCTGAACTCAGGGCTACCTTGCTATCTACTTGAGACACTGTCCACTAGGGTCCCACCTGTCTGGCCCTGGCAGATGTGTTCCTTGCTTTAGCCTTCGGTCATCTGCTGGGGGGCTCAGCACCAGTGGGGGAGATGGGAAGAGCTGGTCCCAGAGCTCGGAAGGCAGTTCCGCAGTTCACTACCTTCAGTGCTCTTTGAAGTTGACTCCGCTTGGAGTTCCCTGGAATTACTCCCACGTCTAGGGTCTTCTCTTTCAATTTTTCTGGCTGTGGTTCCTCTGTCTTCTCTCCCTGTCTGTTTGTACCCATGGCTATTGATCTTTTAGAATTTTCTCACCCCTCTGGTTCACTGATGGCATTCTTGTTTTCCAGTCCTAGTTATAGATGTATTCTTTCTTTTTTTTTTTTTAATTAATTAATTTATTTATTTATTTTTGGCTGTGTTGGGTCTTCGTTTCTGTGCGAGGGCTTTCTCTAGTTGCGGCAAGCGGGGACCACTCTTCATTGCGGTGCGCGGGCCTCTCACTGTCGCGGCCTCTCTTGTTACGGAGCACAGGCTCCAGATGCGCAGGCTCAGTAGTTGTGGCTCACGGGCCTAGTTGCTCCGCGGCATGTGGGATCTTCCCAGACCAGGGCTCGAACCCATGTCCCCTGCATTGGCAGGCAGATTCTCAACCACTGCGCCACCAGGGAAGCCCTAGATGTATTCTTAAACAAAACAAAATGGAGGGGCTTCCCTGGTGGCGCAGTGGTTAGGAATCCGCCTGCCAATGCAGGGGACACGGGTTCGTGCCCCGGTCCGGGAAGATCCCACATGCCGCGGAGCGGCTAGGCCCGTGAGCCACAACTACTGAGCTGGCGCGTCTGGAGCCTGTGCTCCACAACGGGAGAGGCCGTGACAGTGAGAGGCCCGCGCACCGCGATGAAGAGTGGCCCCCGCTTGCCGCAACTGGAGAAAGCCCTTGCACAGAAACGAAGACCCAACACAGCCAAAAATAAATAAATAAATTTATAAAACAAACAAACAAACAAACAAAAAAAAAACAAAATGGAGGGAAAGGAAAGGAGACAGGTACTTAGGTTGTTCTCTTGATCAGTTCTATAATTTATATGTTTTTGCGTCCCATTCTCCTTCCTGACTTTGAATTCCTTGAGGGCAGGAAAAGTGGCTTATTCATCCCTTTGTTCGTAAGCACTGAGTCTTCTTTTACATGCACTGGGGAAATTAGTGTTTGAGGAATTGTATGTTTACTTCTTTTGTGAACTTATTAATAAAAGAAAAGATAAAAATACAATGCATCATCTTCCAACTCAAGATTTTTTCCCCTGTATTTTCATTTCAGCACTATTCCTGAGTGCCTCTTCTGTGTTTAACATGGATTTAATCAAACATGAGGAAAATATGAACACACCAGAAGACCTGAAGCCTTGAAGCCACTTCCCCTGCTCCAGACTCTAGACTTCAGGGCTGGAGAGGATGAAGGATGGGTGTTGGGGATGAAGGATGGTGATGGGGATGAAGGGTGGTGGTGAGGATGAAGAGTGGCAGTGGTTCTCTGGCCTGGAGGAAGTTCCTGGTGTGGCTGTCTGAGTGGTGGGTGAGCTTTTCCCAGCCCACCCACATGTTTTTATTGCCTACTTGCCCTGTACTTAGCATACACCAGGGGTGTGATGTATAACAGGTGATACACCACACAGGGGCCCTGCCCTCAAAGAGCAGAGGGAAATAAGCCTGATACACAGCAGTTGGGGGACTTTCCAAGTTAGAGAGTTAAAAATTGCAGCATTTGACAAATCTGGTCCCAGCCTCACCTCACTTGCTAAATTAGTGGTTCATGCCGCCAGGTTTATTCACGTTCCAAAAAGAGAGACATCGTTTTGGGGAAAGCATCTTTGCGTCTCTGTATATGGCTCCTGAGTTGGTTCAAAGAGAATCCTCAGCAACCCCACTTTTGGGAGATGATTGCTCTCTCAGCCCGCCACACTGAGCACCCAGCCCCGGCATTCATGGAAAAGGAGGAATGTAAGGATGCATGCTATTCTTCTTCCTGCAAATGACTGTCACGAAGTCATCTTGGAGCCCAACTGGCAGTTTGTTCTCAAGGTAAAATAGCATCATTTTTCTAGACTGGCTCCTTACATGCTCACCAACAGGGCTCACCTCAGAGTCTGGGGCAACCTTATTTACTTTGCTAGACTGTGGTGTTCTTTGGAGGGACTTCCAGACCAGGAAAGGGATGTGGCAGCAGTTGCTGGACCACGGACCCATCTGGGGTCTCCCAGCATCTGTGAGGTTGCCACACAGGTGCTATCCTGGCCTTGCAGCACAGCTTAGATTTTGCCTCTGCCTTTAATAGAGGATGAAATGAATCTCAGCCAGAGGACCCAGGCTTGCTTGATGCCAAGCATTGCATTCTGAGCACGTCGGAATACAGTGGGCCTAATGGATGAAGCTATTATAGATGTGCTTATTAGTATGGCAGACCGCTGTTTCGTTATGCAGCTGTGGGCTTCCTCAGGACCTGTTGCTTGGAGTTACTGCCATCAGCGTCTTCTTGTTCCTGGCGTTTGGGTGGCTAATGCACTATACGAAGATTCAGAGACATTTAATAAGATGATCAAATGCCATGCTGAATTAATGTTTACAGCTTCTTGGCTTGGGCTTTCTAAATCTAGAAGTCCTCGGGACTGAAAACTAAGAATTTATCTTGGTCTCCATGCTGTCTCTGCTCACCCCGATCATTCTTTTACAGCATGTGCCCTCGGGGACTCTTGCACCCTGTCATTTGGTTGCAGAGTGGATTGTAACCTGATGGGAGATGTAACACGTGCCATACATGTCACCAGAAAAGCTTTTCTTGTGGCTGGTAGGGCTGTGGTTCCTCCTGGATCATTGTGTTATTTCCAGATACCATGTTTGGCGTAAATGGCCAAACACACCATTGTTAAAAGTGTTCTTTAGAACTGCACCTGTTGGAGCCTTTCTTACTCCCAGAAGAATCTGGGCCATTGTGTTTTAGGCTTGTGATGTAATCCTATGTCGTAGGGTGATTTGGTTAGACTATAATCCCAAGGCTCTTAAGTTCTTCCAAATGTTATGCCTCATTTTACTAGCGGACACCAGGAGGAAAGGACCTGGATGAGAGCCTCAGGGTTCAGATATCCAGAATATCCAAGCTTCTCTTAAGAGTCATTAACTGAGTAAAAGAAAACTTGATTGCTATTCCAGTTTGGGATTTTTTTTTTCCTATCAAAATAGAACTCTATTAAAAGTGAAATCTATATATACATAGTGTAGTGCATTAGTTTTTCTACTGATGTCATAACAAATTACCATGAATTTAGCAGCTTAAAAATCCCACAGATTTATTACCTTCCAGTTCTGTGTGGAAGAAATCTGGTATGGGTCTCACTGGGCTAAAATCAAGGTGTCAGCAGAATGTTCCCTTCTGGAGGCTCTAGGCGAGAGTGTGTTTCCTGCTCATTCTGGTTGTTGGCAGAATTCATTTCTTTGCAGTTGTAGGATCTCGGTGTCCAGTCTCTTGCTGGCTGTAGCCTGAGGGCTGTCTCCTTCTAAAGGCTGCCGCCTTCTCTGGTTTGTGACCTTCTTCCTCTATCTTAAAAGCCAGCCAGTAGTGGGCTGAATCTTTCTCATGTCACATCTCTCTCATCCACGTTTCTTGCCTTCCTCTTCTGCTTTTAAGAGCTCGTGTAATTAGATTAGATGAGACTGTGATAATCCAGGTTAATCTCTCCATTTTAAGGTCAGCTGATTAGCAACCTTAATTCCATCTGCAGCCTTAATCCTCTTAATTTACATGTTCTGGGGATTAGGATGTGGATATCTTTGGGGGCTGGGTATTATTATGCTTATCATATATAGTTTCTTCAGAAAGCCCATAGTGCATTAAATTCTAGAGGTTACAATCAGGAGGAGGGGAACTAACATCTATTGAGCACCTATGGTATGCCAAGTACCATGCTAGACCTGCACGTGCATTATGTGCATTAATTAGACAAGTGCTATCCTCATTTGGGGGATGAGTTAACTGAGATTTGGGGAAATTAAGTAACTTGCCTAAGATCCAAAATTTAGTAAATGATAGAGCTAGGATTTGAGCCCAAGAGGTAAGACTCCAAAGTCTGAATGCTGTTCTTTCTATCATTCCATATTGTTTCTCCTGGGATCTCAACCAAGAGCTTCAGAATTAGGCTTGTTTAAATATAAACGTTTCCTCTAGATTCATTAAAGTCTGTTTGAGATGTGAGCTGGAGGTGGAGTATAGATTACTCATTCTCCCAGACTCCTGTCTCTGATGAGCAGCAGAACAAATTTCATATCACTTATATCACCTGGGACAAGAAAGACAACTGAGGAAGTGAGGAAACTCTGTCTCAGGGCCTTTGGCCAAGCTCCAAATCTTTTAAGAGTGGCTTAAAGTGGAACCAGGAATCTTGTGCCTGTGGTATCCTATCCTGGGTGTTGGGAAGCTGGTTGAATTCCTTCCTCTGTTCTGCTCATCTCAGATGCCTGGGGCCCTGCAGGAGGTTGGCCTTGGGCAAGCAGCGTCTGCCCTCCCCGTTGACTGAAACTGAGGGGTTGGGGTGTCTGTGCCAGCTGCATCAGAACTGGAGGAGCTCTGCAGGAATTGCAGGGACCAGAGAGACAGGGTGGGGCAGAGGGCATGCCAGGTTTGGTGTGGCTGTCAGCGGGTCCGCACCTGGAGGCCACCAGTTCTGTAAAACACCCCAGTGTTATGATCATTGATTTCCTGCCGACGCAGTTGGTTTGGATCTGGGTAGACTGTTGATGCTGTGGCCTTTGGGAGCTCACAGTTCAAGCCAGAGATATCTGGTTTGTGCCTCAGTTAGAAAGCTCCCCAGAGACATGCAGTCCCATCCCTGAGATGCCTGCCACAGTAACAACTTGGGGAGGCTGTAGCTATTTCAGCCTCATATACACACACATACGTACACTCACGTACACACTTTAAATATGTGATCGGCTTATGTCCTGCTTCAGTATTCTGGTTTTTATTTCCAATTTTGGTACTGCTCTGATGGGCTAGCAGGGCACCACGATTCTGTCTTTGCATGTTGATTAAAGTGACTCTGACAGATCAGGATTACAAGTTGCTAACTTGCTTTTGAGTTCCGACTGATGAGGAATTTCTAATGTCTATCCTAATCTCTTCTCCCTCTTAGCTTCTGCATCAAGAGTGCGGAGTGTTGTAGGAAGTGGTGTTGGTGTCTTTCTGTTTGCACCCGGGAGGGTGGGAGGCCCTAGGGAGGAGCCTGGGTGAGCAGATACCTGGGCTTCTTTCTGTTGATGACCAGTGCCTTCCCACAAACCACCTGTATGTGAAGGTGCTGGGTTGCGGGCTCCTCTGTTTCATTTCAGCAAACACTGTTTGAACATCTACTTTGGATATTCAAAGGCAAACAATGACAAACCTCTCCCTCGATTAAAAAGGCAAATACAATAGAGTGTTGTAAATGCTGTATGGGAGGCAGGGAAGTATAGTGAGTTATGGGGACACACAGGAAGGTGCCAACCTAATCTGGGCAGCAGATGGGCAGGGAAGGCTTCCTAAAGGAACTGACATACAAGCTAGACCTAAAAGCAAACCGGAGCTTTTTTCTTCAGGTGAGGGAGGGTGTGTGTGTGTGTGTGTGTGTGTGTGTGTGTGTGTGTGTGTGTGTGTGTTTAGGGACCTCGAGACAAAGCGAAGAAGAGTTCTAGGCAGAATAAATGTCATGGGCAAAGGCCCAGAGGCCAGAGAGAATTAGGCAAATGAGAGAATTAGAAGCAGAGATGATGGGTGGGATTCAGAGTAGGATGATGGATGGAAAGTGGAGAAAGATTAGACTAGCGGGAACTGAAAAACTAGATAATCTATAGACCAAGTAAAGAAATTTGTGTTTCAACCTCAGGGAAATGGAGAGCTGCTGAACAAGTATAGAAGAGTAGTTACACAAACCAATTTGGCTTAAAGAAGATTATTTTAGCTGTGATGTGAAGAGTCGCTTGGAGGAGGCAGCACCATCAGGGAGGCTCGTTACAGGGGTCTTAAGTGGAAAAAGCAGTAGCCTGACTTAAATTTCGGGATGGAGAAAGTGGGTGAATTGGAGAAATATTTAGGAATTGCAAAGGACAGGACTTGGTCTTGATGACTGATTCAATAGGGTTCAGGGAGAGGAAGTGGTACTAAGAACTCACCTAGATTTCTGCCCTAGGCAACCGGATGGATAGTACCACCTTCACTGCTACAAGGGCTGGAAAGGCAGAACAGATGTAGGAGGCTGGGGTGGAGAAGATGAGTAAAGTGTGGACAGGTTGAATGTGAGGGGCTGTGGGATGGCTAAGATGGAGCTTTCATCGGTGTTGACTCATTGGGCCTGGTTGGTTACTGAAATATGAAATACTTCTGTGTTGCCAATAAAGAGCCACTGCCCAGAGCAGCCGCTCATCCCTGTTCCCCTTCCACTGCTTTGCTTGCCAGCCACTCGGACCTCCCCAAGATCTAGAAACTAAACCGATAATGTGGGTCACGTGCAGCATGACAGAAGTTCTCCTATTCTGACTGGTTAGTGCCCTTGCCAGGGCCGTTCAGTATTTTTAACATCTCTCCTTGAAGACAGCAAAGTGTCCTGAAGGCAGTTGGTTGTCAAAGGTCAAGAGCTCAGGGGAAAGAGAGGTCATGGTCAGGAATACAGTTGGCCCTCCATATCTGTGGGTTCCGCATTCTTGGATTCAACCAACTACGGGTTGAAAATATTCAAAAAAATTTTTTCCGGAAAGTCCCAAAAAGCAAAACTGGAATTTGCCTTGCTGGCAACTATTTACATAGCATTTATATTGTATTTACAAGTATTTACATAGCATTTACATTGTATTAAGTATTATAAGTAGTATAGAAATGATTTAAAGTGTACAGGTGGATGTGTGTAGGTTATATGCAAATACTATGCCATTTTTATACAAGGGATTTGAGCATCTGTGGCTTTTGGTATCCCTGGAGGTCCTGGAACCAATCTCCGCAGATACCGAGAGATGACTATACTCTATTTGAGGTCATCAGCCTAAAGGTTGAAGCCTTGGAGTGGATGAGAGTCTTCAAGAAGAGTGTACAGAATAAGAAGAGGGGCCCCCCAGGGCTAAGGAATTTGGACTCGACCCTACAGGAAGTAAGGAGCCAGTAAAGTATCTTAAGCAGAAGCATGGGGCAACTAATGGAACTCCCAGGGCCAAGAAGAGTGCCGAAGAAGTCTGATAAGGTAGCTGCCCTCAAGGAGCTTATGCTCTAATTGGGGTAGGCAAGATAATACTGCCTCTTCAGAAGGAACCGGCTCACTGCATGTGATGATTAGCACCATCCTGCAGTAAGTAGTTCTGTCCCACAGCATAGTCCGGAGCCCCCAGTGTGAAGGCTCTTCGTCCACCTGATGGTTAGGGTCAGCTGAGGGCTTAGTCAATCCATTTGCCTCTGCTGGAATGCTCAATAGTAGAGAGAGCGCCTCGGAACTAAACGACTTTTGAGTTCCCTTTCAAAGCCTAGATTCTTGAATAAGCGGAAAGGGTTCTTAGTAAAAGTAAAAGCCTTTGTATGCATTTAGCAGTTTACAAAACTCTTTGAGGTATATTACCTCATTTCATCCCTTCAGCAGGTAAGTTAGAGCAGGGGTCTCCAACCCCTGGGCCACCGACCAGCGCTGGCCCGTGACCTGTTAGGAACCGGGCCACACAGTAGGGGGTGAGCAGCTGGTGAGTGAGCGAAGCTTCATCTGTATTTACAGCCACTCCGCATCACTCACATTACCACCTGAGCTCCACCTCCCCAGCATTAGATTCTCATAGGAGTGTGAACTTCGCACGTGAGGGATCTAGGTTGCGTGCTCCTTATGAGAATCTAATGCCTGATGATCCGAGATGGAGCTGAGGTGGTCCCATCACCCCCAGATGGGACCATCTAGTTGCAGGAAAACAAGCTCAGGGCTCCCACTGATTCTGCATTATGGTGAGTTGTATAATTACTTCATTAGATATTACAATGTAATAATAATAGAAATAAAGTGCACAATAAATGTAATGCACTTGAATCATCCTGAAACCATCCCCCCAGTCTGTGGAAAGATTGTCTTCCATGAAACTGGTCCCTGGTGCCAAAAAGGTTGGGGACCGCTGAGTTAGAGGATATTGCAGAGATCAGGAACGGAGGCTCAGACACGTATGAGGTTAATAAGTTACGGAGCCAGCCTGAAATCTGGGTCTTTAGATCCAAGGGTTGGCTCTTTCACACTTCTCCCATGGTTTGCAAACTGTGTTCCTTGGAGCCCTTCAGGGACTGCATTGGGTTACAGGTGTTGGGAAGCATCTAGGAGGCAGGGCTAGCTCCCAGCCTACCTCAGCCAGGCTCTCAGGCATTTGTCAGCCTTTTAGATCAGCCTTCTTTGGAAGTTTTCTCCCAGGGAAGCATTTCCCAGTGTGGGGAACCTACACCAGCCTGTCTTTAAGAGTTCTCAAGGCATGTCTGTCTGCAAACCATCCCCCAAAGTTGCTCTTGGTCCTTTGTTTACCACACACAACACCTAGCAAGCCACTTGCTTTGTTCTAACCTTAACCCTTCGGCCTCAGCTCTGGCCTCTCCCGTCCGGACCTATGCTCTGTGGTGCCAGTTCTTCTCATCAGGATGTCTGTCTGCTTTCTGTCCCTCCACCTCCTCCTATAGACTCTTGGCACTCCAGACACTGGGAGAGTGAATGTAAAAATTTACCAGCTTGGATTCTTTCCTGGACATGCATTGTTCCTGACCCTGTGACCATCAGCAGGATAGTTTTAGTATCTTCAAATCTTGATGGGCTTGTGTTTGGACACTTAGTGGCAGTGTTTTCCTGAAACCACTGCATCTCACATATATCAATTTACCAATTCCCTTGTCCTCAGAAACTGTACCTGCACTAAAACAATCCCTTTTCCATTAAAATATTTTTTTAAAAGGCTGCAGTTCGCCTTGATGCACCAGTAGGTATGCGTTAGAGGCTAACGAGAAAAGACCCAGAGGCAAAGACAATAATTTTACTTCCTGATTATACAGCAAAATTAAGAATTAGTATTTCTGTGTTTTCCATTTCTGAGGACTGCCTAGAACTAAGTGGCAACTTCCTGACTCACAATTTGTGAAATTCAGGCCTAAGCCTTTATTTTCTTCTCAAATACTTATTGAGCACCTATTGAGGGGCAAAGCTTAGTTCTAGATTATGTAGAGGATACAAAGATGTTAAGAAATGGTTTCTGCCTTCAAGGGAGTTAATGGTCCTGGCATGGACTGAAATAATACAAGGAGGAGGTAGGGATGGATAGATGGAGTGAGTACTGAGGGTGGCCTGAAAAATGGAAGTAATCAGATTATTTCAAGGTTCCGAGTGAGAACATTGGTGTTCTGACAGGTGACCCTTGTGTATCCTACTCCAGAAGTATGGGGGTTGATGGTAGAGTTTTGCTGGGGACAGAGGGCAGGAAAGGTCCAGCGAAAGAGAGCTGGCACTGATAAATCAACTCCTAACTGCTGGCGTGGTTGATGGTGGAGAGTTCTGGACTCAAGTGGAATCCTCGTGCCAAGACAAACTCAAGATATTTCACTTGTGTGTTTTTGAAAATTTGATCACGAGTAGCTCTTGATTTCTTAGTCCCTGACAGGCTGGGGCTGTGGAAGACATTACCCTGGAGCAGCTCACCCACCAGATCTACCACTGGGAGAGCACAGGCTCTGGAATCAGATGCCCGGGTTCAAGTCCCTGCTCTTTTTTCCCACTCTGTTGTGTTGGTTGCTTAACTTCTCTTGGCCTCAGTTTCCTTACTGTACAAAGGAGAAATAATGCCTGCCTTGCTGGATTGTTGAGAAGATGGGGGACAGCACAAGGAAAGTGCTTGGTGTATAATAGGCACTCAAGTAAATAGTACTTCATTACTTTCACTATGATCCAAGAGCTTCATAAGGGGATCGAGGCCACAGGTTGTGGTGGCCTAGCACAGATGTCACACGTTACTCTCACGAGTGTCAGGATAGCCATGCTGCATGGCGGAGTGAGGGTCTAGTGATCAGGTTTCCCCCCAAAGCCTCTGGGATAAGCCTCTGAACCTTCTCTGTGTGTTAGTCCTATTTGTACACTGATAAATGGAAGTGAAAAAAATCACAACGCTCAGAGTTGGAGAGGATTTTCCAATACAATGTAAAATAAAGGTATTTAACAGGAGAGGCAGCTGAGGCCTAGAAGAGGTGAAATGACACCCCAAAGGCAAAGCAGAAAATGTGGCCCTTGCCTCCTAGTAGAATGCTCCTCCTTTACATAGTTGCTCTAAAAATTGGTGACAGCTCGGAGGCTTGGGAGGTTAGTTCATGCATCATGAACTAATGATCCCTTTGGCTGGACCACACACACTTGTCAGATTTATCATAGACAAATGCTGTTTTTATCAACATCATTCAAGGACTGGTAGCATTAAGGTAGCATAAAATGGGGGTGGAAAAGTGCTGTCTTCCCCTCTGTTTTTACAGCTTAGCTCCCTCTTTACCTTTGGTTTCTTTTTTTTTTTTTTTAATAAATTTATTTATTTATATATTTAGGCTGCATTGGGTCTTCATTGCTGCATGCGGGCTTTCTCTAGTTGTGGCGAGCAGGGACTACTCTTCGTTGCAGTGCGCGGGCTTTTCATTGTCGTGGCTTCTCTTGTTGCAGAGCACGGGCTGTAGGCACGCGGGCTTCAGTAGTTGTGGCGCACGGGCTCAGTAGTTGTGGCACGTGGGCTCTAGAGCGCAGGCTCAGTAGTTGTGGCACGTGGGCTCTAGAGCGCAGGCTCAGTAGTTGTGGCGCACGGGCTTACTTGCTCCGCGGCATGTGGGATCTTCCCGGACCAGGGCTCGAACCCATGCCCCCTGCATTGGCAGGCGGATTCTTAACCACTGTGCCACCAGGGAAGTCCTACCTTTGGTTTCTTAAGTGTTTCCCTGCTCTGACCTGACATTCACTCACTCGGTATTTATCCCATGTGTACAAGGCTTTGTGAGTTGGTGAATACAAAGAAATATAAACAGAACTTGAGGGTCTTCCCATCTAGCATACAGAGAAAACATGAACAGTTGAAAAGTTGGATAAACAATATGGGAGAAAATAAAACTAAGCAAAACTGCAATGCACTGTATGATTAAGTGTCAAATGAGACATCTCTATTTATGGTTCCAATGCTAATTTATGGGTTGGTGCCTGTTGATGACAAAACTTTCATTAGTTTGTTGTGAAATGAGAAAAACAAGGCAAGTAGTGATTATTTTATGAGGCTCAATTTACAGACGTACCTTGTATTATTGCACTTTACTTTTCTGCACTTTGCAAGTACTGCCTTTTTTATGTATTGAAGGTTTGCAGCAATCACGCATTGAGCAAATCTCTGGGCACCATTTTTTCCAACATTTGCTCACTTTGTGTCTCTGTGTCACATTTTGGTAGAAATTCTTGCCATATTTCAAACCCTACAGTAACAAAAAGAATGTGACTTGCTAAGGCTCAGATGACAGTTCGCATTTTTTAGCAATAAAGTATTTTTTAAATTAAGGTATTACATTGCTTTGTTGGACATAATGCTCTTGCACACTTAATAGACTACAGTGCAGTGTAAGCATAACTTTTATATGCACTGGGAAACCAACAAATTCGGGTGTCTTGCTTTACTGCAATATTTTTTTGCATCGCTTTGTTACGACGATCTGAAACTGAACCCGCGATATCTCTGAGGTATTTGTCTTACAGGATTTTCTGAGATTATATGCTTCTGAAATTTTAGTGTTAAAATGCTCTTTCTTTTATAAAATGATGGGGTCTAAATAGTGGTAGTTGTTTTTGAAAGCCCATACTTAGAAAAATAAAAAGTTGGCTACATAGTATGTTTCTTTTTGAAATTTTGCTCATCCTTGAAATTCAAAAGCAAGAGAATCTTTGGTGTGCACACATGTCCAGAGCCAAGGGGAGGAGCAATTATTGAATACTGGAGTGTTCAGGGAAAGGACAGACATCGATTTTGTTTGACAAAGGATTTGATAAAGTGGAAGGCTGTGAGGAATCTTCCCCTTGAGGGAGTAACGTGAGAAGAACTTTGGGGGTAAGATTGGAGGGTTCATTTAGGGTAATAGGAAGAAGTTTGGAAGCCTTGTCCATTTACCTGCTGGGCCCAGAAAAAATTCACCCAGCTATTACTACAATAACAACAGATCTCTGGCTTTCTTGAATTAACCAAGTCACTGTCTTTTTTTTTTTTTTAATATTTATTTGTTTATTTACAGCTGTGTTGGGTCTTAGTTTCTGTGCGCGGGCTTTCTCTAGTTGCGGCAAGCGGGGGCCACTCTTCATCGCGGTGCGCGGGCCTCTCACTATCGTGGCCTCTCTTGTTGCGGAGCATGGGCTCCAGACGCGCAGGCTCAGTAACTGTGGCTCACGGGCCCACCTGCTCCGCGGCATGTGGGATCTTCCCAGACCAGGGCTCGAACCCGTGTTCCCTGCATTGGCAGGCAGATTCTCAACCACTGCGCCACCAGGGAAGCCCCAAGTCACTGTCTTGAACCCCTTACCCCCGTCACTGAATCAGTGACACAGTCTACCTGGTATTCTGGCTCTGGCCTGCCCTCTCACATGCTGATCTTTGACCTTGCCTTAACACTCACCTCTGGCCAGCAGTCACTCACCTCCAGTTCTGACCTCTTGCTTGCATCCCTGAGCACAATTTGGACTCGTTACTGGGTTGGACTGAACTCGTTCATTCTGGCCTTGTCCAGAGATATACACCCTAGGCCAGATGTACACCCTTGAGGGTAGCACCCTTATGGAGTTAGCCCCAGCTCCTGAGGAGGGCCCAGTGAGCAGTAGTGTGTAGGATGCATCACAGGGCAGATTGAGGGAATGG
Organism: Balaenoptera musculus; assembly: GCF_009873245.2. NCBI lineage: Eukaryota > Metazoa > Chordata > Mammalia > Artiodactyla > Balaenopteridae > Balaenoptera > Balaenoptera musculus. Next base: position 136,480,724 of record NC_045785.1, read on the forward strand.
AAGAAGTCTCAATAGGATACGTGACTGGGTGGAGAGGGAGGAACCAGTGGCCAAAGCCTGGGGGTCTGGGGCTGGGATGGTCACCGTTGATTAAAATAGGAAGAGAGCCTGACTGGAAGAGGAAAAGAATTTGATTTCAAAGTTGCTGAGCCCAGAAATGAGAAGAGAGATAAAGGGAGGCTGGAGGAGAAGGACCAGATCCATTTGGAGCCAAGAAGGATTCATGATCGAGAGCTTCTGGAGAGAGAGTGCATCACTGCTGCAGGTCCAGAGAGCATGGAGGAGGAGGAAACTGGAGAGTGAAGCCTCATGTGAAGGCTGGAATTAGTGCAGGAAGGACTGGGTAGACCATAGGGGGCTGGGGAGCCCATGATAGACAAGATGAGAGACTCCACTAACCAAGAGATCATATACTTGGTTTTGGCAAGGACCCATCCTTTCAGAACTAGAAGTCATCTTTCACTATAGGTGAGCAGCCTGAGGGTGAGGGAGAAGTGTGCTTGCTTTGTGAGCCTCTGTGTGATTTGAGGTATTGCCTTGACACAAACCTCCACCTCCTTTGCTTGGTGTCTTCACGCCTTTCCCTGCCTCCTACTCCTCCTCAGGGGAAAGCGGTCCTTGCTTCCAGGAACTGAGTGGCTGTAGGGTACAGAGAGGGTAGCGGCCAAGGGGGCCATCCTTCTTTAGGTCTCTGTCATGCGCTGCTAAGTGGGGCATCTATTTGAGCTTATTTATGTGTGTGGAGTTGAGAGCCCATGTTTTGCTTATTCCACCAGCTTCCCATGCTGCCAAGAAAGTGCTAAGCAGCAGAAATTCACATGCCCCGTCCCCCCCTCACCCCCGCTCTCTCTCACTCTCTTTCTGGTATTCTTCAACTCCAATGGGAGCTAATATTTACCTGCTGCATTAGCTGTGGGGCTGTGGGATGTGACAGCTGGAGGTGGAGAGGACGTTTTTCTCTCTTCCTCCTCCACCTGTCTTTCCCTAGAAGTTTGAAAAGGGGAAAAATTGTAATTGTAATCTACAGGACTGCCTGGTTGAGAATTCGGAGATAGCTGGGAAGAGTCGGGGGTCTTGTGTTAACTTCTCTACTGAAAAGCAAGGAGGGAAGATGAGTCTGCTGGGCAGATGGCTTTGGGGAGATGCCCTAAAGATTGGCTCAGCCCCTGGGCAGCCCGGGAAGGGGAGTAGCTGCCAGCCAAGGGATACTTTTTTACAGGTGAGGGACTACAGAGTTGGGGACTGCAGGGCATGAATGACAGAATCTGAGGCGTTACTATGATGGTCTCAATTGGTGCTGGCCGGTGTGGACCACCCCTACAGATTTCCCATGGCTAGGTACATAACTGCTTCCTACCCCTGGGACCCTGCCAGATGCTGACTCAGCCTCCATATTTACCTGCTCACCTATCAGGAGTCGAACGTATGTAGTAAGTTGAACAAATGTCTGAGCCCAGGAATGGGAGAAATGTCTCAACTCAGCATGGCTTGTGAATGATAGGAAGCTGAATAACTGGTGATGTTCTAAGACCTTGATACGTTCCTGCCATGGGAAAGGAGGTTTCCCAGGGATGCTGGAGGAAGGGACATGTAGGGGAGATGCAGTAGGGATGAAAAGAGGAAATCTCAAAGTTGGGAGCAGGTGGGGCTGTCACCCCATATAAATTCTGGGCATGGTGTGGGTCCACCTGTGTGACTCCCCAGTGGACCAGTGCCCCTCCTCCACTCACTCCGCTAGCTGTCTTTTCCTGCCTTTCTAGCCGTTTACCAGAAAGCCTGTTTCTGTTCTTCAAACTGCTTTTTTGAGCTGTGTGTCATGATTTTCTCTTGCCCCAGTTTGTCCTCGCGTTGCTATGGTAGCTGGCTAGGGGTCTCCAGTGGCTGGGGGTGTCTTGCTGGCAAGACATGAAGACAGAAGACACAGGTGATCCTGGGATGGCACTTCCGGAACTCCTTGTACTACAAAGTCCCCTTTTGGCCTCCTCTGCCCCCATCGCCCTGCAGATCCCACAACCTATGCTTGCCGAAAGGCAAAAGCAAAAAAAGGAAGCAATAGTTACAGTTTTCTTTTATTCTGGCCATTTCAGAAACAGCCTGGCAAGGCATGGGCTGCCTCCTTCAGGGTAAAGCTATGGAAGAGCTGAGATGGGATGGCTGTTTGGGGGAAGAACCCCAAGGAAACACGTTGGATCTACTTGTCCCATCCACAGCTAGGAAGAGAAAAGAAGGCAGTAGAGAGGGAGCCAGGACTTAGCCTGTGAAAAGCCACATCTAGGAAACATGCATAATTTGATGTGCTGTGGGCCCTTGGCCTCTGGGAGCTAAGCAGCCTCTAGCTGGGAATCTCAGAGCCCAGGAATATGCAAGTTTTTTTGAGGGCCCTGTATTTTTGGTGCATTTCATCACCACATTAGCCTTTTCATCTTTCACTTGGGTTTTCTATCACATCATGACTGTGTTTCACAAGATACATTTTAAATCACTTATTTACTCATCCATCTCTTCAACAAATATGGGAGAAATAATTATTGAGTGCCTACTACAATTACTGAGTACCTATAATTACTGAGTACCTTCCAACTATGCAGATATAGCAGTGAACAAGATTGACAGTCTCTGCTCTCAAGTAGTTTACATTCTTCTGAGACAGGTCAACAATAAATAAATAAGAAAATACCAGATAGTAAAAAGTGGAAGATTAACATAGGGTGATGTCATAGAGGGTCTCTGGGTGGGTGGTCTAGGAAGGCCTCTGAGAAGGTGGCATGTAAGTTGAGGTTGGAGCACCAGGAAGTAGTCACTATGGGCAGATGGGGGAAGAGCATTCCCAGCATGGAACAACTGGCTTAGATGCCCTAGCGCAGAAGCAAGCCTGTGTGCTTAGAAATGTCAAAGTCAGTGTGAGTGGAATAAGTGAAGGAGAAGGAGGTAGGAGATATGGTCAGATCTGAGGTCATTGTGTCAGACGCCTTAACATGGGCCATGTCAGAGACTCTTGGCTTCACCTGTTTCTGGGACCTTTGGCTGCTTGTTCCAGCCCAGCCACCACTGTAGTGATTGGCCAACTTTATGCATGTAAAACTCGATAGCCCTTCACCTCATACTGTGCACTGCCTACCTCTTACCCTGGAGCTTCTCTGTTGATGCTGACCCATGAGACACTTGGGACTCTTCTGGGCAACTGCAAGTTGAAGAGAGAAATTAACTCTCTGAGTGATAACTTTTGACCAATAGGAGACCCAGCAGATGAATTCTTCCCCTCTGATGGACTGCCCCAATACACAGTTACCTGGGCTTTTAGCAGCAACCAGCTTGGTAATACACCCTTGTATTGGCTCTGTCTTTCCCTGCCTTCCTTCCCTGTTCCCTCACTCCTGCTTCCATGTGATTGTACCTAAATCCTTGCCTCAGGCTCTGCTTTCTGGGGAAGCTGAGACAGACAGGCAGGCATTAGCTGATGGAGGGCTTTGTAGGACATGGTAAGAAGTTTGCATTTCATTCTGAGAATTAGGAGAAGTAGTTAAAGAATATTGAACAGGGGAATGATGATCTGATTTTTTTAAAAGATGACTCTGATTGCAGTTGGGAGAATAAATTGAAGGGAGGCAGGAGTGGAAGCAGGCTGAGGAATGTTGAGGTTATTGCCATAGTTCAGGTGAGAGATGGATGATGACCCAAACGAGAGTGGGGGCAGTGGGGGTCATGGGCATGTGTGTCTGCGATGAGGGCAATCATAAGGCAAGGCTGCACTGAGATGGGTGCTGGGTGGTGGGTCAGATTGCTTTTAGTAATGGACTCACCTCTGCACAGCAGCCTTTATGCTTGGAATTCAAATATGTGGTTCAGCAAGATGACAAATTACAAAGTCCATAGATGGACCTTCATCTATGTTGAGAGTAGAGAAGGCTCACCCTTGGGGAACACTGCTGGGGAGAACTGAAGACCTTTGCAGTCACCTCGGGATGGCATTATTCGAACTGCTCCCTGCTCAGGGGGAAGGAGTTTGGGTTTCCCACTCTTAGCTGAATCAGAGTAGCCCTCCACTTTCATTTGTTTACACTTAGAGTGGTTATTTCTTTTGCAGAAAGGGATCCATGGCTAAAAGTGTAAGGAAATACTTCTTCCATTAAGGAGTAGTAATTTACCATAATAAGACCAGACTGAGTCTTAGATTCACAGAGCTCTCGGTTTCAAGTCCAGCTTGACCAGTTCCTAGTTATATGACCTCAGTCTAAGTTTCTCATCTTCAATATGGAGATTAATAACACCAACTGCCTGGAGTTGTTGTGAGGATGAAATGATTTAGGTGTATAACCTGCCTGATACATGCTCTTTTTCTCCCGTCACTGCACTCATGATAAATTAATCCCATGGAAGATGCAGTTCAGTGGGGTTGAATTGAGATGGGTTCAGCCTTGACCCTCATCTGGCAGACCACTTTCCAGGGTTTAGTCTGGAGATTCTGGAGTTTGTGCCATTAAGGGAGGTAATAGATCCTTATAAAACATTCCTCTGGTGATATTTAGGAGGCTGGAATCTAGCCCATTCTTCTGAGAGACTCCAAGCAGCATCCATCTATGAATAACTGTGATGGTGCCCCTGTGAGATAATTTGAGACAAGTGTTTTCAATCCATTTTATAGATGGAAGATTGTAATACTTTAGGCAGTTGTGCCTTCCCAATTTGCAGTCAAACTCTAAGGCATTTCCCCCTCCATGCTCTCTTCTTCCCTTGCTCAACTAAAAATAATGCTGGCACTTGCAGGATAAATCATCAGTCACTAACAGTGGCTGATGTGAACAACTCATATGAACCTTAGACCCATCTTAGATATAATAATGTGGCTTTTTTGAAATTACAAAAGTACTTTATGTTTATTTTAGAAAGTATGGAAAAGCACAAGAAGAAAATTTAGGTTATCCACAATCCCATCGTGTACAATTAATCACTCACATTGGATCAATATTCCTGCATATGTAATTAATCACTAACATTGGATCAGTTTCTCCCCTGCTTCCACACATTCATATGAACAGTCACATACACATACCTAAATACAGTTTATTGTACTCAATGGGGATTATAGTGCATACATATTGCTTTTGTAACTTGCTTTCCTAATAATATACTGTGAGCAATTTCCTGTGTCATTAAATGTTATTTTACCATACGATTTATTTTAGCCTATGATCTTAAATAATTGGCAAATATTTCATTGTATGACTGTATCATAATATGTTAACCAGTTCCTTATTGTTATTTTGGATTGTAGCTTTTTATATTCGAATTAACAATCCCATGGACAATTTTACAAATGCATATTTGTGTGCAAGTTCAATGATCTCATAAGGGTAAATTCTTAGAATTATTGGGGCATAGGCAATGCATATATTTATGATGCTTGAGAAATATTGCCCAATCTCCCCCAGGAGAGTTTGTACTAATTACACCCCTGCTAGTAGTGGATAAGATTGCCCAGATCTTTGCCAGCTCTGTATTTTATTTTAATTAATTAATTAATTAATTAATTAATTAATTAATTGATTAATGGCTGTGTTGGGTCTTCATTGCTGTGCATGGGCTTCCTCTAGCTGCAGCGAGCGGGGACCACTCTTCATTGCGGTGCCCGGGCTCCTCTTTGCAGTGGCTTCTCTTGTTGCGGAACACAGGCTCTAGGCACGCCAGCTTCAGTAGTTGTGGCTCGCAGGCTTTGGTAGTTGTGGCTCGTGGGCTCTAAAGTGCAGGCTCAGTAGTTGTGGCGCACGGGCTTAGTTACTCCGCGGCATGTGGGATCCTCCTGGACCAGGGCTCGAACCCGTGTCCCTTGCAGGCGGATTCTTAACCACTGCACCACCAGGGAAGTCCCCTCTCTGTATTTTAATTAGTAAGACTATCTCCTGAACTTCTCTTAAACATTTATTTGAATTATGATATGTTTCAGACATTTAGTATAGAAAATAATTAAGAAACATCCATATACTTAACACGAAGATTAAATGGATCATGGTATTTGCCATATTTACTTCCTCTCTCTCCCATTTTTAAAGAAATAAAATGTTACAGGTGCATGTATGTACCCTCATCCTTATCCATAGCTCCAGAAGTCACCACTTTTCTGAAATTGATATTTCATTACCATGTGCATTTGTGTAAGTTTACTACATATGTATGTTTTCATAAAATATGCATGTGAATTTTTGTGAGTTTTAAAGTTTTTATATACATGATGTATGGAATGTGCCCTTTTGCAGCAAACATTTATTTTTAAGATTTACCAGTGTTATTACACAAACACCTAGTTCATTATTTCACTTTCTGCCTACACCTGCACTGTATAAATAAATCACAGGTTGTTAATTTACTCCCCTTCTGAGGGGAGCTGGGTTGTTCCGATGCTTTTGCTATTATAAGCAATGTGAAAATGATCAACCTTGTCCATGTCTCCTTGGGCACATGTGAGATTTTTCCCTAGGGTAGGTGCCTGAAAGTTTAATTACTGTGGTTTGGAATGCGCATTTCCAACTTTATCAGGTGTCACCACATTGCTTTCCAGAGTGACTGTGTCATCTACCCTCCCACCATGTGTAGGGTTCCCATTTCCATATACCTTCCACAACACTTGAGATGATCAGAATTATTAAAATTGGACAAATCTGATGGGTGTAAAATTACTGCAATAATTGCATTTCCTTCCCCCCCATTACTAATGAAATTGAGCATTTAACATATGTTTATTGGGCATTTGGATTTCTTCTTAGGTGAATTGTAGGTTCATATCCTTTTCCCATATCTCTATCATGTAGTTTGTGTTTTCTTCTTATGATTTGTGAGAGTTCTTACAAACAGCTATGATTTGTGGGTTGCAAAATATCTTCTCCCTCACATGGCTTGTCTTTTTCCCTTTGTTTATGGTGCTTTTTGTCACAGAGTTGTTAATATTAGTGTGGTAAAATTTATCTGCTTTTTTCTTTGTGATTTTTGTTCATTTTGTCTTATTTAAAAATTCCTTCCACAAACTGAGATAAAAAGAAGTCATTTGTATTGTTTTTTATTTATTTATTTATTTTTGGCTGCATTGGGTCTTCATTGCGGTGTGCGTGCTTCTCATTGCAGTGGCCTCTCTTTCTGGGGAGCACGGGCTTTAGGCGTGCGGGCTTCAGTAGTTGTGGCATGTGGGCTCTAGAGTGCAGGCTCAACAGTCGTGGCGCACAGACTTAGTTGCTTCACGGCATGTGGGATCCTCCTGTACCAGGGATCGAACCCGTGTCCCCTGCATTGGCAGGTGGATTCTTTTTTTTTTAATATGTATTTATTTTATTTATTTATGGCTGCATTGGGTTTTCATTGCTGCGTGCGAGCTTTCTCTAGTTGCGGCGAGTGGGGGCTACTCTTTGTTGCAGTGCGTGGGCTTCTCATTGTGGTGGTTTCTCTTGTTGCAGAGCATGGGCTCTAGGTGCACGGGCTTCAGTAGTTGTGGCACGTGGGCTCAGTAGTTGTGGCTCGTGGGCTCTAGAGTGCAGGCTCAGTAGTTGTGGCACACGGGCTTAGTTGCTCCGCGGCATGTGGGATCTTCCCAGACCAGGGCTCGAACCCGTGTCCCCTGCATTGGCAGGCGGATTCTTAACCACTCCACCACCAGGGAAGCCAGGCAGGCAGATTCTTAACCACTGCACCATCAGGGAAGTCCCTCATTTGTATTTTTTTAAACTACAATTTTTAGTTTTTCTTGTCACATTTGGCTCTTCTAATTCATCTGGAATTAATTTTTGTGTGTAGAGGTAGGCTCTAATTTTATCTTTAATCTCCCCCCCACCCCCATGATTAGTCGTTTGTCCCATTAGTCACCATTTAGTGATTAGTCAATTTGTTTCCACTGTTTCTGGGCATCTTTTTTTTATTCCACTGGTCTAGTGGTATGTCCCTTTCACCCCTATCTCACTAATTTAGTTTTTATAGCTTTGTGGTTTTCATATATTAGGGTAAATCCTTTCCACACCCTTGCCAAATTTTCTTGGATATTGGCCTTTATTCATTAATATGACTTTTAGGATAAGCTTCTTGTATTTCATTTTTAAACTGGGATTCTGATTGAAACTGAATTTATAGTTTTATTTGAGGGAGGGTTGCAATCTTCAAGCTATTTTTCCAGCCCTGAACATGACATGTTTCTTCCTATGCTTGGATCTTCCTTAAAAGTCCCCCAAGAGAGTTAAAATTTTTTTCTCTACATCTTTTACTGCAAATCTTGTTCTTTGATTTGTTTTACAGTTTTGATGCTATTGCATGATGCCTTTTTATCATTGTATCTTCTGGTTCTTTGTTGTAATTGTATCAGAATTTGTACTTTTGTGTGCTTATTTCATATCCAGCATTCTCACAGAACTGTCTTATTACTTTGAATGGTTTTCCCCCATAGGCTGTCATATTTTTTATGTAGACAGTATCAATTGTGAATAATGACAGCTTTGTTTTTTCCTTTACAATCCATATGCCGTTCCTTTCTTTTTCTTTACTTATTACACTGACTAGTACTTTAAGTACAACAATGAATAGAAACATTTTTAATGGGTGTCCTAGTCACATACCTCACTTCAAATATATGGTTTGACTTCAAGTCTCTACTCCTTCTGAACAATACCTTACCTCTGGTCATCCTTCCTACCTTACAAGGCACTGTTGTCTAGTGATATGCCTTCGTCATGTGTGTGTATGTATTCACAAGTTAAACTGTCTCTCTTATCTGTCATCTATCTGCCTATCTATCCATCTATCTATCTTTAGTTTACATTTGTCCTCATGTTTACCATTATTTTTTGCTCATCATGCCATTTTCTTGCATGGCAGTCTTTTCTTCCATTTAAATGTCCTTCTTGAGGAATATTGTATAGTACTTATTTCACCTGAACTTGAGTGGTAAAATCTTCTTTATTATTCTGAGAAAGGCTTTATTTCAATCTCAGTTTTGAGTAACAATTTACTGAATATTTTTTGCACTTGACAGTATTATTCTATCATTTCTAGCCTCTAGTATTATAGCTGATTATCTAATTGTTGTTTCTTTAGACAATCTGTATTTTCTCTCAGGATGCTTTTAAGATTTTTCTCTTCATAATTTTAGAACTTTTAATATTTCACTAAAATGTGTATAGGTTGGATTTATTTTTCATCCTGCTTAGAACTCATTGAAATTCTTGACTCTGCGGATTTATGTCTTTCATTAATACTGGAAAATTTAATCTTTAGTTCTTCAAATACTGTCTCCATTATCTCTCTCTAGAACTCCCATTAGATATATTTTGGATCTTTTTAATCTGTTCTCCCTTTCTCTTACCTTTAATCATATTTTCCATCTGTTTATCTCTCTGTGCCGTATGCTCAGATTCCTCAAATGTGTCTACCTGTTCATTAACACTCTCCCTAGTGTGTCTAACCTAATAATTAACTTATCTACTGCCTTTAATTTCAAAGATTAGCTTTTTCATTACAAAAAATTGTATTTGTCACTTTAAACTTTTTTCGTTGTATCTTTTTTTTTTTAATAAATTTATTTATTTACTTATTTTTGGCTGTGTTGGGTCTTCGTTTCTGTGTGAGGGCTTTCTCTAGCTGCGGCAAGTGGGAGCCACTCTTCATCGCGGTGCGCAGGCCTCTCACTATCACGGCCTCTCTTGTTGCGGAGCACAGGCTCCAGACGCGCAGGCTCAGTAATTGTAGCTCACGGGCCTAGTTGCTCCACGGCATGTGGGATCTTCCCAGACCAGGGCTCGAACCCGTGTCCCCTGCATTGGCAGGCAGATTCTCAACCACTGCGCCACCAGGGAAGCCCTCGTTGTATCTTATTAATGTTCTTCATATACCTTTTCTATTATTTCAAGCTCTAGTGCTCTAATTATCTTATTTATTATATCAACTAAGTTTCCCTTATAGTAAATTGTTTCCTTGTGTGAGTGAAAAGTTTTGATTGCAAGCTCATGTCTAATGATGCTTGTTTTTCCTATGGAAATACAGTAGAATCTGGGTTGTGAGAGTAGCCTCATAGAATGGTTTTGTTTAGTTCTCTTATTTAACCCAGGAAAGTTACTAAGACTGGTTTTTACTTTGGCTTAAGGGTTCCTGAACCCTCCTGAACATGTGGTATGAATTCAGCTCATAAATTCATATAACATATACGATGTTGGGTTTTGATTTCTCAGGGTTTTGCTTTTTTCACTCACTCAGAGATAAAATCTTCTTCACCATCTCCTTTTGCTATAGAGTTGACTTTTATGCAGTTTATTGTTTAACTGAGAGTGCAGTCCTTCAAGTGTCCCAGCTTAATGCAGAATCTTAGTTTTAACTTCTGTTCATAGGTGCTCTTAAGACCTTATCTCTTGCTCTTGAATGGGCATTAAAACCCATCCATTAAATCCTCTAGGTTACCAGGACTAATCACTGCCCATGGGACAGCTGCAGTCTCAGTTCACATGCTTAGTCCTATGTTTTTCATTTTCTCCTAGGGATTTCCTTTTATGTTTTGCAATTTCAGCAATATATGTTTTAAAATATATTTGAAAATATATTTCTGTACTTTAGTTTTCTAGAAATTTTTAGCAAGAGGTTTTTCTTATTCTGCCATCTCACTAGTACTGGATCCTTGAATGACTTTTACAAAGAGAATTCACTAAAATAGGAAAGCATAAGATATTTCCTGAGGGCATACACAGCATCCTTCAAGACTTGTAAGTGTGATGTTCCTAATGGAGAGGTTACTCAGTGCTGGACTGAGTGTAGAAGAAGATTTGAGGAAGGAAGTGGGGGAGGAACAGTAGTGCGTTAATGGACAATTACTTTCTGCCCCCTCAGATGGTACTTGAGTGTTTAGCTAATGGCAGTTCACTTAGAAAAGTGATCATTGACAAGTCCTGGTAAGCAGCTTCTAAAAATATTTTGCCTGAAGTGATTGAGTCTTTTTAGGGAATAAAAGATCAGAATCTGGAAGCAGGGAGATGGTTCTCAAGTTATAGTGAAAGTAAATTCTAAAAGCAAAGTGGGAGCCACAGGAGGTGTTGGGGAAAGGAGAGATTGAAGGACTCGAGCTCTCCTCTAAATTTAAACATTAGAAGAGGAAGCAAACAGAAGGAGAAGCAGGGGTGAGGGTGTAAAGGACTGAGTCGAAAGCATGCGTGTAGGAGTTTTCACCGAAGACAAAGCCAATTTGTGGGGGAAAACCTATTCTCCATGGGGCCTGGTAACCACATTTCTTAGCATCCAAAGTATTAGGAGAAATGCCACTTGCCTGAGATCCATTTGCTAAGCCTTAAGCAGATGATATTGGATTATGATCACTCTTATGCTTCAGCCTGAGTTCTCCCTTTGGTCTCTGCTAGGAATATGTCTCATATTGAGGTGTGGATCCCCATGTAGGGCTAGGAGGCCATTAGAAAACCAGGTGTGCAGCTCTGAGTTCACTCTGGCCCCCAAAGGCTGTGTCTCATCAGATATGAGGGAGAGAAGTGAAAGACAGTGCTGGTGTGGCAAGAGCATTCTACTGGGAGTTACTGCATTCCTGGTTACAATGCTGGTGAGTCGTGTGGTCTTGAGGAACTCATTTAATTATTCCATACCAGTGGTCTCAACCAGGGGCAGTTTTGCCCCTCAAGGGACATTTGGAAACTGGAAGCATTTTTGATTGTCACAACTGGGAGGTGCTTCTGGCATCTGTTGGTAAGGAGCCAGGAATACTACTAAACATCCTACAGTGCACAGGCCCGCCCACCATGACAAAGAATTATCTGACTCAAAAATGTCGATAGTACTGTGGTTGACATGCCTGTGGTTGACAAAACCCTGCTCTACATGCCTTTTCTCATACAAAGAGGAGGGGTTAGAAGAGGAGGTTGATATGTGTGTGGCTAGACTAGGTAAGCTCTAATATTCAACTTGCACTCCTATCTAACACAGACCACTTCTATCCATGTCACGTCCATAGAAGCATGAATCAAATGAAATGCGCTAAAAACCTTCCTCATTTTCTGCCAAAAGAAGAAAATTGTGTCCTCAAAATGCTGGGAGCTTTGCAGGTTCACAGCGACCACTGTGTTTGCCTCCACACTTGTCCCTGTGAAGTAAGAGCCAAGGACTGTCTTCTTTCAGCTGAACTGCTTGTCTGCAGAACAGGTTTATCACTTCTAGCTATTCCCACATAACCTTCCCAACATGGCACAGATCCTAAGAAGTCCACGTCCTGGTTGTGTCCATTTGACTTCGCATATAGTTACCATTCATTCATTCAATCATTCAATAAAATATGTGTTTTGTACCCACCAGGCATAAGGCAGTGCATTAATTGTGTGGAAAATGAAAGGACGGATAAATGAAGCCCCTTGTAGTGTAGTGGGGAGAAGAGATCCATACACCACAGTGTCTGAGGCAGGAGGTCATAAAGTGCCCAAGGTTCTCAGAGGAGAAAGAGATCATGTTGTGTTATGATCACAAAATGCTTTGCAGAGGTTTGGCATGAGCTGGGCTTTGAAGTCTAGTTTTTTGACAGGTAGGTACAAGAGAAGGGGGACAGAAGGGGGAGAGAAAATGAGAAATGATATGCAGGAGGGTTTGCATTTATGGAAGGTGTGTATTTATGTGTCTGGACTGGTGAGAGTCCTGCTTCATTGGAGCAGGCAGTGAGAGCTGCACAGTCGTAGGAGATATTGCTAGGAACATAGATGTGGCAGGGCATTTTGTTCAGTTCTGGTCCTTGAAACAAGGACTTACATGGGATGACATTTAAGTTTGCTTACAACCCTAAGATTATAAGGTCTCGTGATTCCATAATTATATTTGATAGGCAGTAGAAAGTTCATCTCTTCATTCAATAAATAAATGTAATGAATTTTTTAGCAGACAGTGTGCTAGGCACAGGGGGAGGTGTGCAACATTGAACAAGTTCTTGGAATTTGCTGCACAGCAGGCTGGGGATAGGGTCAGAGTTGGGTTATGCAGTGAACACTTGTGGTAGAACCTGGAAGAGGAAGATGGATTGGGAGGCTCTTCCCAGCTTCTGAGAAGGAGGTATAAAAGTCTGACCTTGAGAGGTGGTGGTGCACATGGAATGAAAGGAAGCCTGTGAAAGTGGAATAGAAAAAAAAACTGACAGGACTTGGGGAAGGGTTGATGGAGGAGATGGGCAAGAGGAAGAATCAACTTTGATTCCAAAGTTTCGTGCCTGAGTTAGGGGGAGACTGTGGTGCTGCAGTCAGAATTAGAGACCCGGGAAGCGGCTGATTTGGAGGGAAAGATGATGAGTTGATTTTTAAACCAGTTGATTCGCGGCGCTTTCAGGCCATTCAGGTGGAGGAGCCTTTGAGCAGTTGTGAATGTGGTACCACACTTTAAATAGAACAGGCCAAAGGAAAAGATGTGGGAATCTTCCATATATTAGCTGTGGTTGAAGCCGCCTGGATGGATGAAATCACCAAGAGAGGGGGTCTACATAGAGAAGAGGGTAGGGAACAGCCCGTGAGAGATGTGTACCTTTAGGAGGAAGAAGAAAGGGAAGAAAAGGAAGAAGAAAAGGTGAAGAAGATGAAGGGGCAGCGAGGGAGGTGGGGGGAGAACAGGAGATTGGAGATGCTCCCGGAGGGGGCGGGGAAGCAGGGAGGCGGGGAAGCCAGTTCCTGCTGAGCCCGGATGCAGCAGAATGTGTACTCACCCTGATAGCCTCCAGGGAAACAGACTCTGGTTTTTGTTTGTTTGTTTGTTTTTTGTTTTTGTTTTTTTTTGTTTTTTGTTTTTGTTTTTTTTTAAACATCTTTATTGAAGTATAATTGCTTCACAATGGTGTGTTAGTTTCTGCTTTATAACAAAGTGAATCAGCTACACATATACACACGTTCCCATATCTCCTCCCACCCTCCCCATCCCACCCCCCCAGGCGGTCACATAGCACCGAGCTGATCTCCCTGTGCTATGAGGCTGCTTCCCACAAGCTATCTATTTTACGTTTGGTAGTGTATATATGTCCATGCCACTCTCTCACCCTGTCACATCTCACCCCTCCTCCTCCCCATATCCTCAAGTCCATTCTTTAGTAGGTCTGTGTCTTTATTCCCATCTTGCCACTAGGTTCTTCATGGCCTTTTTTTTTTTTTTTTTTTTTCCCTTGGATTCCATATATATGTGTTAGCATACTGTATTTGTTTTTCTCTTTCTGACTTACTTCACTCTGTATGACAGACTCTAACTCCATCCACCTCATTACAAATACCTCCATTTCATTTCTTTTTATGGCTGAGTAATATTCCATTGTATATATGTGCCACATATTCTTTATCCATTCATCCGATGATGGACACTTAGGTTGCTTCCATGTCCTGGCTATTGTAAATAGAGCTGCAATGAACATTTTGGTACATGACTCTTTTTGAATTATGGTTTTCTCAGGGTATATGCCCAATAGTGGGATTGCTGGGTCATATGGTAGTTCTATTTTTAGTTTTTTAAGGAACCTCCATACTGTTCTCCATAGTGGCTGTATCAATTTACATTCCCACCAACAGTGCAAGAGTGTTCCCTTTTCTCCACACCCTCTCCAGCATTTATTGTTTGTAGATTTTTTGATGATGGCCATTCTGACCGGTGTGAGATGGTACCTCATTGTAGTTTTGATTTGCATTTCTCTTATGATTAATGATGTTGAGCATTCTTTCATGTGTCTGTTGGCCATCTGTATATCTTCTTTGGAGAAATGTCTATTTAGGTCTTCTGCCCATTTTTGGATTGGGTTGTTCAGACTCTGGTTTTAAAAATCCCTTGGAACGTATTTAGCTGTAGAAGTGTTGAGCTACCTGATCATTTTATCACTTCTCAGGGCCTCAGCCAGGGGTGGGGGGAAAGGGGAGGAGAAGGCTGTCCAGTGAGTCTTCCCTCCTGTGTGTGCAGAGTTGTGGTGAAGAGGTTTGCTGTGAGGGAAAAGCTGCTTGATTTGTTTTACGGTAGGTACCAGTGTGGCAACAAGGGGACTTTAGAAGCTACAGCCTTTGGCCTGAGAGGTGTCCCCACACCGGGAAGACACAGGGGACTGTCTGTGATGGATTTGGTCCATGCCATCCTGTTCCCCACAGCCTGGATGGCTGTGTGGACATAGCTCACGCAAATCCTTCAGCTTTCCTCCAGGAACAGGGGCTTTCCATCTTTTTATTTTTGGTTGTGGAGGAGGCTACGTGCCCACTGCCTGACCCTCACTGACTCCAGAGTGACCCTGAGCTCTTCCACTGTGGGCCCTTGAAACCATTCTTGCCCAGCCTCACCGTTCAGGCCACACTTGCTCCTTCCGTGTGGCTCTTGCAGTGAGGGGGAGGGGTGGGATGTCGTCACCTCTGGCATCAGACAGGTCCAGCTCCAAGTCTAGCTCTGCCACATGCTCGCTGTGTGATCTTAGTTTAGGGACATCGTCTCTCTGATCTCATCTGAAAAATGGTTGAAGCCTCTGAAGATTCTTATGCAGATCAAATGAGGTAACACATACACGCTGCTTATTAGTTAGACCTTCCACAAATGGTAGGTATCGTGAGGGCTTTGAAACTTTTTCTTTCATTTTTCTGCTTCACTCTCTTTTCGTTGAATTGTTTTCAGAATTTCTTTCCCTCTCTTCCAATGTTCTCCACTTTAGAAAAAGCAATTAATTTGAAGAAAATTATAACCTAACACCCCTTAGCCGGCTCCTGTCTGGCTCCCTAGGTAAATGGAGGGCCTTGAATGCTTTGATTGTTCTGGTAGAATTCCCTTTTGGAAGTAGGGAGCTGTTTTTCAGCATCACCTATAACGCCTGGTATCTGTCCTTGCAAATAGCACAATAACACCACCTACCGTGTGTGACACTCTAAGTTTACAAAGCATTTTCACACACATCATCTCAACAAGCTCAGCAGCATTTTGGGAGCTGGGTCTTTCACTCCAGAGAGCTGTGGACTGTCTTCAGTTTTTAGGGGTGTGTGTGTGTGTGTGTGTGCGCGCGCGTGAGCGTGAAGGATCGCTTCCTTTCTTTTAACACAAAAAGCTAAAGTTTCAAAGTAGGTGGGGTGTGGGTTAAACACTGTTCTAAATGGCAGGCCTGCTGGTTCGTGGGGAGGGAAAGTGGCCTGAAAGTTTAAAAATAACCTGAACATTATAGACTCCTGTGAATTCTACAGCCCGGAGCATCGCAAGTCTGTGGGTGTCTTACCTGCTGGAGGGTAGGCAGGGAAACAACAAGTTGAAAGGCAGGAGGATTTAAGTGTGCTGAATCCTTTAGTGGCACGCGTTGGCAGCAGAAGTATTCATAGAAAAAAAAAATTCAAGTCAAACTGAGTGATCA
Source organism: Balaenoptera musculus (assembly GCF_009873245.2). Taxonomy (NCBI): domain Eukaryota; kingdom Metazoa; phylum Chordata; class Mammalia; order Artiodactyla; family Balaenopteridae; genus Balaenoptera; species Balaenoptera musculus. Next base: position 136,497,054 of record NC_045785.1, read on the forward strand.
GGTTCCATCTTCCTGAATGGTCGGAACGGCACTAGCCTTGGATTTCCTGAACACAGAGCACTGGCTAATATTTGGGTCTGCAGTGCCGTGGACCCTCCTTCTCTGCTGCTGGGCGTCATCTCCTCTCCCTTCCTCCCTTCTCTCCCTCAGTGACCCCTCCAGAGTTGGGCTGAAAACTTTTCCAGATAGCTACCTAGAGTGACCCACCAGGGAGCTCAGGGGCTGGGGCATTTGGGGTAGATTTGGCCATTCATTGGATAACAAGTAAATGGGATAGAAAACCATGTTCATCATGAGTCAACTGTGCACACTAATATACACTTTGGATTTTGAGAAGTTTTGGAGAGTTTGAACAGTTTTTGAAGGAGGACTCAGTTCTTGCCTGGCTTGTGCCTGGGGATGTAGCAACGCAGAACTGAGGCAGGTCAGGCTAATAGTACCAGCATGGATTGGAATACAATGCACTTGACAGTCTGTTTTCACAGTTGGTCTGTCAGTAGTCTCCTGAGATTCAGATGGCAGGCACTACTGCTGTCATTTCCGCAGGTGGGGCAATAAACCCAACCAGGACTGAGGGATAAGTCTGTCTTGTCTCACACACACATAACTCCCTTATTCTGGGGTCTATCAGAACCTGCTGTAGTGTCTGGACATTTTCTTGCCTCTTGGAATTGTAGGATCATCATGAAAGTAAGTGGCCCCCCCAAATCTCTATTAATGATATCAGTGAGAGGCCGTACAGTGTGGTGGTGAAGATAATGGATTTTGGAGCCAAACAGACTTAGGGTTGTTTTCTGTGATGTCGTTCACCACCGATCTGACCTTAAGTGAACTTATTTAGTCTCTTTCAGTTTTTCTTTTCTTATGTGTAAAATGCAGATTATAATAATACCTACCACATAGAATTATTCTGAGAAATAAGGAAAGTAAAGGGCTTAGGACAGTGCCTTGCACATAATATGTATTTAATACCTATTGCAACTAGTATTATCACTAATTAGTACTTTTCTTTGTAATTATTCTTTGCTTGCTTGACGCATGTCCCTTTCTCTTTGTTTTTTATAGTCCTGGAATTTTTAATATGAAATTATGACTTATTGGAGAATAGAGATTATTTTAACAAGGGGAAATTAGCATCATAGGAAGCTTTGGGTGATTATATTAATACGTGACCACTTTACATCTGGCAGAATTTCTTTGAAGAATGTGATTGAATGATGGGGTGATTATGTGAAAAACAAAACAAAACAAAAACAAGTTTTTAATGGAAAGGGCTGTATAGTGAGTGTGTCTATGTGTGTGTCCAAGGGACTGGCTTGTTAAGGGTATTAGAGAGGAGTATTTCACAAATTCTCTCTTTTGATTGAGAATTATATTTCCACCTTTCCCATTTTAAATGACACATTAGGAATATTTAGAAATCTTCAAAAGAGCTTATAATTCTTCACCTTTGAATGTACTGTATTATTAAGCCTGTCTGAAAGCTCTCAACAGCATAGGAAGATTCCTTGTATATGTTTGGACACGTGACTGGCAGAACTTGAGATCAGATCAGAAGCTAGTGCGTGTGTCTGCATACAGTCAAAAGTGTGCGTGTCTCTTTCACATATCATTCTTCATAAGGGAAAGAGGTGTATGATGGTGACATTTGCCTTTTTTGTAGAGAGAAGAGATAGAACCAATTAATTCTGTAGTCGATTTTTTTTTTGAAGCAGAATTTTATTCTGCTATGTTTTATTTTCTGAGGAAAGGGATCTGAAAATATTCTCTATGTAGGGATCTGAATGTCTCTTTTTAATAACTGATTCCCCAAACCTTAATTCAACTACATTTTTAAAGAGCAGGAGATATTCCTCATAGGGGAATGAACCCCATAATTTATGATGGATAAAATGAGGATGAGGCTGTAATTGTGCCGGAAAAGGTCCCTCTGAGTTAGAGTCACCTGATCTCCTACGTGAGAGGTAAGCACCCCTTCTTATTAAGGGGAGGATGAACACTCAGAAAGGTCAGCTGGAAACATCAGACAACAGAACAGAGACTCAAAGTCAGTGGCAGAATGTGTTAGGAGAAGGGCAGCCCCTCAGACAGGGACCAGCTACCTGGTTGATGCCAAAGCTCTTTTTCACCAAAAAGAATTGCAGGAGACCCAATCATTCATTCGTTGACTGTGTATTTAGTAAAGGCCTGCTATGAGGATAACATCACACAGGCACTCTAGGTAATAATGAGGGGGAATATATGTCTTCCGTGCTTGAGAAGCTTATACCACAGTGGAGGAAACATGGCATACCTAACTGCAAACTTAAATAGGAATGTACTGTTGAAGTTATATCCATGGCAACAATGACAGTGAGTAAACAAGGTACTACAGATGAGTGATACGAAAGCTCTGTGAGTTTATAGGAGGTAGAGATCACAGATTGACTTGGAGGGGTTATGGAAGTCTTCATGGCGGAGGCAGAATTGAACTGAAACCACACACCCTGAGGGATACCTCGGAGTTGGGGAAGCAGAAAAGAGGAAGCATGTGCTTGGGTCAGTCCGAAGCAGGTGCTGTGAGTAAGAGTTTTGAGGTAGGCATGGGCACAACGTGTTATAACTATGTTAATGCTCTGGTACACGGGGAGATGGTGTTGGAAAGGTAGGTTGAATTCAGATTGTCTTGAGTTGTCAGGCTAAAGAGTTTGGCCATGTTTTAGGCAGCGAGGAGCCACTGAAGTCAAGTGATTGACAGGGAGAATGATGTCACCTGGGTAGAAAGTGGCATTTTTGGAGGGGGAGCTTGCTTTGAAGGAATTATAATGAATTCACTTTCAAATACATTGAGTTTGAGATGATGATGGGTAGCCCAGAGTTACCCATTACTTAATTGTGCATTTGGCTATGGAAATGAGGTGAAAGGTAAGGGATAGAGGCTAGATGTGGAAGTAGAGGATAGTTGAAACTGTGGGTAAGGACATGACCCCAAAGGGAGAGAAGTCAGAGAGAGAAGGTCAAGGGGTTGAGGACAGACCCATGGGGGCTCCCACGATAAAGGGACAGGAATAGGAGGAGTTTAGAAGGACCGGGCAGGGAGGTGGGTCCTTCTCTTACTCTTATTCTGGGAGGGGTGGAGACTGGGATGCTGAGGGGCGGACCTCTGAGAAGAAGGGGAGGTCAGTGGTGCCAAACCCTGAAGGACAGTCCAGGAGAAGGAGGGGAAAACAAGGACCATACAAGGTCAGTGGGGTCTTCGTGCAATTTCTGGGGGTTGGAAGGGGCAGAAACCAGTACGGTCTGCCTGGATGCACGTTTCAAAGCTGGCCTCAAGTCCATATCATATGGGAGTGCCTTATTCACTCTGATTATTTTATACCAGGTGGGTGTAACCAGCTGTTCAGCGGAGGAGAGAGTGGGAGAGAAAGGGTGTGGTGATGGGCAGGTGGTGGCTTAGTCTGCGATGATTCCAACCCGGAGTCCTGTGAGAGACAAGCCTGGTGGGCGGGGTGGGTGCGAGTTCTCTTCATTGGACCGGCAGGGCTCCTCTAGGCTCTGTTTGGGCTCTGAGCTGCTTTTTTCCCTGCTGGTGGGACATCTTCTTCAAGAGTGAAACGTGGGGAGTGGGTCAGGAGCGGCCAGTCAGTGCAGGATGCAGCCCAGCGCCCTCTGATCCTCGGCGCGACGCCACGCCTGACACGTGGAAGGCTCCCATTTTCTGTCTGCTGAATGAATGCATCAGCCCGAGCCCACCCAGGCTGAGCAAGCTTTGCAATGTGTGGGCTGTATTTTGCTTTCCAAGTCAAGAGGCCAAGGGGGCAGATGAATGGGCTTGTTTCCGTCAGTTGTTCTTACCCTTAGATGGCGAGGCTCCCTCGGCTCACCCCTGTCGGTCAGAGCTGGAGCTCTGCGGAGTGGTCCTGCCGTCCTCTGCCTCGGCCGGACAGCAGGGCTGGACACTGAGGGTGGGAGCTGAGGTGCACAGGGATGGGGGCAGGCATCCTTGGCTGTCTGGGGCTAGACACGGAACCTCCAAAATGACTTTCCCAATAGGGGTTAATGTCTTTGAAGTTTGACTTTTGTCCAGGCCGAAAAGTGACCTCATCTTATGGAAAACAAAGGATTGAAGTGGTAATACTAGACTCGTTTATGATCCTAGATACACTGAAAGAAAATAAAGATGCCGACTGGTTAATGAATTCCCTATCTTTCATCCCCTGCACGCCCAGGATCTTGTGTCCCCCAGCGCTTCTCCAGGTCTCCAGTGCTGTCTCTTTCAGGCGGTGCCACTGATTCTTCTGTTTTCCCAGCTGCCTCCAGCCCCAGCCCGAGGGGACGCCTCCCTCCTCGGCTCTTCCTCCACCCCACACCCCGTGCTCTCTTAGGGTGCCCGCCACATTCTGCCTCCTCTTAGGGTTCTTCATAAGGACGTTTTCCCCTTCTCCTCTTTTAAACCGTAAGCTTTTAGGGGCCGTGACTGTGTCTAATTTATCCTTGACACTCAGAATCCCTGGGAACGATGCCAGGCACATTAAAAGGGGTTAGTGCTTATTTGTTCAATGGGCGTATGAATTAACGAAGAAGTAAACAAGCACGACTCTCCCAGGTATCAAGACCTTTGGGGTCTTCAGACTCTGGTCTCTAATATTTTGCTTTCTTTTCTCTTTTCCCTCGTCTTTCTAAGTCTCAGGCACTTACACGTCTCTCCACCTCCATCTATCCTGCACACACCACAGCCACCCGTGGGACGCACTTCTGAAGTCTGCTTTCAGAAGCAGAAAGCTGTCAGATGTGCGGTGTTTGTTGTGTGTACCGTGGTCACAGCTAAAATGTAGTTAACAAACACTTACGTGGCACTTATTGTGTGCCAGGTACTGATCTAAGAGCTTGATATGTATTAAGTAACTTAATCTTCATAACAGCCCTATGGGACAGGTGATGGGCATTCTTAGAAATTTAACCCTCTGGGAGACTCTCTGGCTCAAGGTCATGGCTTACTTCTCCAAGGTCTAAGATCATGCCTATGACCGGACTCTTAAGCAAGGAAAACATCACCCTGACATGCAGTATGTTAAGAGTGGTCACACATTGTAAGGAATCCTGACCTCATGACCAGGAGATGCAGCTCTGCTGTTTCCTGTGTCTGTGCACTTGGACACGTCCCTGACCTCTGGGCCCCAGGTAATAGAATGTGTCTCAACAGTCCTGCAGCAAAGATGCAGTGAGATAACATTACCACGGTTGGCACCCAGGAAATATTGAGTTGTCGTAAATGAATGGTTTAAAAAATATTTTTTAGCAAACTTTGCACATCTATAGTTAGCTGATAGAGGGTTGGAGCTGTGCGGTTTCTCAGGCATAGGTTTGAGAAATGCCGGTTCTAGGGACAGACATTACATAAGGATGTGAGGTTATGTTTTCACCCAAGTCAGGGCTGTAAGGTATTGTGGAAGCTGCCAGACTCCCAAGATGTCTGCATCACCATAATGCTCCTCTGCTCTGCTATGAATCTGCACATGGTCTCCTGCCAACTTTTCTTCTTAAAACCCAATCCCAAATCCTCTCTGCATTTATGTTCCTTAGAGCAATGCTTTGCATAAGAGTCTATTTCTTGGAAAGGCTCAACGGGGGAAAAATAGAACAAAAGGGGCCCTGATCACTTAAGCATAAGCTATCCGAGTGGAACTGGCCAGGTAGGGGGAGACGAGGGAGTGGGGCTGGTGGGAGGGCACACACCTTTAGATGAGGCGAAGGTGTGCAGACTCCCCAGTGGTGGGCTGAAATCTCCTGTGATGATGGACCAAGACCTGACAGATCTGGGAAGAGCTTTATGAATGAGGGAAATAGGCTAAGTGCTTCTCCATCTTTGCCACTCACATCTCTCCATCTTCGTACAAACTCCCATGGCCTGCCTGGTCTGGGGGGAGCGTGGCAACCTTGTTTCCTTCCTTTTCCAGAGGATGCTGGAGGGACCCCCTACCAGTCAGCTTCTCTCTTGCTTGCACTTTGAATGGTGCCCTGGAGTAGAGGAGTTGCGGGGTTAATGCTTTGAAATTGAACTGTCTGCATGGGATTCATACTCCAGGAAAGTTTTTCACTTGTTTCCTTGGATCCTTTTGGGTTTCTAGTTTGCAGGTCATTTCTTGCAGGAAGACATGTAGACCTTTTGGCTGCACCGTCTTAACTCATGTGTGTGTGTGTGTGTGTGTGTGTGTGTGTGTGTACCTTGTACCCATGTGCCCAGTGTGTGGGGCTGCACGTTTCAAGTACTGTGAGATGGCTGATTGCATTGTTGGTGAACTTTGGGGCTTGGGCCTCAACAAAGTACCACAGGAGTAGAGGGCTGGTGACAAGAGCTCACGTCTAGGAATGTCTAGGCTCTGAGGTGTGGCGCCTGAGGTGCTAGGCTGCCAAGTACCTGAGCTCACAGGGATATGCTCACAAATGACCAGTAGATGGTGCTCTAACAACATGAAAATATGGCCGCTCTCCCTCCTGGGCTGGAAAGGGATTTTAGGAAACCGGTTTCCAATCAGAGTTCTGACCAATTGCTGATTTTTTACATTTCCATTTGTGGGTCTTTAAGAGGACTCTGGAACTACGGACATGGGAAGGAGAATGCCCACCAAGTTCCCCTTACAAAGAGCATTACGGCAGTGACCTAATCTGAAGTTTTTTCTACGGATCCTCCTGGATCTTGAGGGCAGTAGATGTGTTCCCGGTTAAGCATCTTCCCAGCGTGGTCCCAGGAGCATCTGGCCACTGATCAGATTCAATTTGAGGATGGTAAGCCCAGCATTCCCATAGGCTTAGCGTGATTGCAGAGTTTCTTCTCTTGATGTTGAACAATTTGGGATTACACTATCACTGCCCCTGAGAAATTAGCCTGGGTATTGGAAAAAGCCATCAAGTGAAAGATCTGTTAGAAGTCTAAAATCTGCCTCTTATCAGATGTGGACAAACTACTTAACATTTCTGAAACTCTGATTTGTCCACCAAATCAGGGTTGTAATACATGTGTTGCCAGGCTGACCTCAGAGGTTTGGAGTTAGATTTACATAAAGTGAAAACGATTGAAGACACATAAGATATTGTTCAGCCATTAAAATTGTAGCCCTCTGGGGACTGGGAGAATGGGGGCATCGGAAAGCAGGAAAGAAGTTCACAGATCTCAAAGGACCCAAGAGCTGTGACAGCCAGGTGGAGGTGACTATGAGAGCGTGCCTCCTTCCCAGCATTACTGTCCTTAGGCCAAGTCCATTCCCAAAGCCATTTATGCCATCATGTTTGCCTTTGTCCTCCTGGGCTCCACCCTCTAGGAATTTCCAGTTTCTAACTCCCCTACAGAGGTGCTCACGCTCCCCAGCACGCTTTACATCATCCCCAACATGTGCATTTGTGATCCCTGCCTCCTGAGAAGGTGGGAAGGTAAGCCTCAACTGCAGTGGGTCCTCACATTTCCGTGAATAATATCCTGTCTTGGGAATTCTAGGTCCCTAGAATTGTAGCAGCAACAGAGAACACAGGACATTGTAGAGAGAGCAAAAGGAATTAGTACTGGATCTCTGCTTAGTAGGTGACATTGAAGACACAAGCCAAGGGTTCCTGATCTTCCAGGAAATTCTTCCAGGAGGTAATAGGTTGGTGAGCCCTGCTTCCTCTGAGAATTAACAGGCATGCCACCCTCTAGCCTGCAAAGGCCAGGACACGAAGTAGAGGGATGAAGTTGCAGCATGAGAATGAGGTCCATCCAGCATTCTAGCCAGTAAAGTTATACAATCTAATTTAACCCCAGAAGCGTATACTTTATTTTTATCATCATCTATTTTGTTCATGATTTTGCTCTCAGCTCCTAAAACAGTGCCTAGGGCTCAGAAATATTTGTCAAATGATTTGAATGAATTTTGTGCTATGGGTTATGGTCCTACCTCTGAAAGCATGGATTTTGGATTTGATCATTTCCGAAAGTCTTTTCTAATCCTGTATAGTTTACAGGGCTACTGAGACAGCCACTTGTGACTGGTTCTAAATGACTGACAGCTGACGGGACTTTGGGTTCATAGTATCGCCTTCCCTTTCACTCTGACTAGGTGTTCAGGCAGAAAAGGACCCTCCAATTGAGGTAGGTAGAAGGACTGAGTAAGGCAGTAATTGGAAAGCAAAATACTCTGACTCACCTCGAATAGTAATTTGGCTTAAAATGGGCCTTCCTGAATCAAAAGGTCAACACGCCATGCCCAAGGGCAGCAGTGCCTGCTGGGGGAGCACGTGTTGAGACCATTCCTTTCGTTTTCCAGCACCAGAGACTTTCCCTTCACACAGACACACACTCACATACATTCTCACACAGCAGACCCGTGTCAGTGCTCACATGGCCTTGCCCAGCACACACACACATCCACGGAGGAACACACGCTGCCTCTCACTCAGATGTCACCTCTCTTCTCACCAGTTAATCTCACACACCGGCACTGCCTTCCACACCCATGAATCCACTCACCCATGATTTCCAGCCTCTGGTCAGTCTTTTGTTTCCTTTCTGTGTCCCCCGCCCCCTTCCATGGCTCAGGTGGGGAGGATTTGGATAGGGCTGTGCGTTCAGGCCAAAGCACGGGGGCAGCTGGTACCTATCTTCAGTGCAAACCACTGACTCACCTGTGCGTAAGGGCTTGGTTGCTAAACCCAGGGACTCGTTCTCTGGGGCGTGAAGTCCACCGTTCCTGCTTCTGCAGCTCAGACACTAATTCTGTTTTTTCTTCATTATTGGGGTGGGTTTGAGGAAGTCAGTGGAGAGGACTTGGGGGTAAAAGATAGGGGTGGGAGGATCCCCCTGATTGAGAAGGTAGTTTTAGCCTAGAACTCACTACCTCGGAACTCAGTATCCCAGAGATACAGGGCTCTATTAGAGCCAAACCCAAGAGGTCGTCCCAGATCGCGTTTGGAGAGGGGCGGGGTGCAGAAGCTCCCGTCAGAGCTGGCTCCAGCACCAGAGTGGCGGAGCCCCCAGAGGTCCTAGCGCCCCTCGTGGGACCTCCAGGCTGCTAAGTGGGGACTTGGTCAGAAGAGGGTGCTGCCTTCTCTGCGGAAACCCTGGGGCAGCGCTCTCGGAGCCTGGGAGGTGCGGAGGCGCGGCGACCCGGCCCCGGCGCAGGGCGCGTAGAGCGCAAAGGCTTCGACTCCCGGTTAGGGCGGCGGCGCGCCGGTCACTGCGCGGGGCACAGCCCCGGCGGGCGCCTCTCGGCGGGGACGGGAGGCGCGAGAGCGTGCGCGCGTGCGTGTGCGCCCCCGCCAGGCCTCGGCTCTCAGGCGGAGACTCCGCCGCGCCGCCAGCTGAGCCAGCCTGTTTCCTCTCTGCAGTACTTGGGGAAAGGCGATTCTTGCCTGGATCTTTGCAGAGGGGGCCCGCTACCCTCTGGCTACATCGATCAGTAGCCCAAGCCAGCCTCGGGTCCCAGGAACCTCCTGCAGCGGTTGGCCGGGTCCTTCCGGCTCCATCCCCGCCCCGCCCTTGCTCGCCAGCCCCGCCCCCGCTTCTCCTGGCTCTTCAGTGCGCGCCTAGCTGCGCCTCTGCGCTCCGCTCGCTCTCCCCCTCCTGGCCTCCCCCTTCTTCTCCTCTGCTCCTCGGAGTGGGGCTGTCAGGGTGGAAGAGGAAGACTGAGTCGGTAGTGAGCAAGTCCGGTCCTTGGACAACTCCCGTGCCAGGCTACCGCTGGGCTCGGCTGCAACCTGTTCCTCCCTCGCCCAAGTGCTCGCTCGCCCGCCCGCTCGCTCGCTCCCGCTCTCCCGCCCTCTCCCCGGCGCAGCCGCGGATCGCTGTTGCATGCTGATCCGGGGAGGCGGCGGCGGCGGCGACGGCGAGCGCTCCGGGCGGATGCTGGCACTCGGGCTTCGCTGCTCTCTGGATGCTGCTCAACTTCTCTCCCAAGCGCAGGAGCTTTGAAGTCATTTGTCCCTCTCCGGTTGGATCGACTTCTTATTTTGATATTTTGGGCGTTGCGGTTTACGCAGCAACCTCAATACCGCTCTCCCCCCTCTCTCCCTTTCTCTCTGTCAACCTTTGGATGCGTCTGTGCTGGCAGATTTAAAGACCCAAGTCTTGGCTGTGGGATTTCTCAGATGGACTTGCGGGGGCTGGTGTTATAAAGCATGTCACCATAACCTCGTCCTTGTCTTTTTTTTTTTTTGAAAAGTTCTTTTGTTTTCATTTTTCCCCTCCCCCCACCAATAAATTACCAAACTGTTACCTAGCGGGCCGGTGCCTGCCTCTCTCCCAGAACTAGGTGGTGCGTCTGCCAGAAGAGGAGCTATGTTTGAAGAACAGCCTACTCCACCCGTCTCCTCTCCAGTCCCTGAACGCCACCACACACTGGCATTTTGAAAAAAAAAAAAAAAATTGCCTCCAGAAACTGAGCACACCCAAGCTCTTCCCCCCCTTTTTTCCTCCTTGAGGAATGGAGCTTCGCAGAGGTTGTATTTAGATTCAACAGTTCAGAGCGGCGGGGTTGCTGCTGCCGCCTTTCCGCAGAGCTCGCGAGGCTCCCCGGAGGCGGTGGTCCCCGTGTCCGTCTGGATGCGGCTCTGAGACTCCGTGTGTCTTTCTGCTTGTTGCTGTGTGCGGGTGTTCGGCCACGATCACCTTTGTGTGTATTCTGTCTGTTTAAACTTCAGGATGGCTCGCTTCGGGGAGGCGGTGGTCGGCAGGCCGGGGTCGGGAGATGGAGATTCGGACCAGAGCAGGAACCGGCAAGGAACCCCCGTGCCGGCCTCCGGGCCGGCGGCCGCCTACAAGCAGTCGAAAGCGCAGAGGGCGCGGACTATGGCTTTGTACAACCCTATTCCCGTCCGGCAGAACTGTTTCACCGTCAACAGATCCCTGTTCATCTTCGGAGAAGATAACATTGTCAGGAAATACGCCAAGAAGCTCATCGATTGGCCATATCCTTTCTTGCCCACCATCACTCCCCTCTCCCCCTTTGCATTTCTTCGGGTAAGGGGGGAAACCTAGCATGGAATTTGCACCCCCATTCCTTTCCTGGTGCCGATTTGCCTCTGCTGAAGTGCGCTCTGTACTTTGGTGCACCTAAGAGGCAAGCTTGGTGCTGTAGAAACCGATGTGGGCACTAGTGTTTTGCAAGGTAAGACTTTTGGTTTTTGATATTTCCTACGTGGAAGTCTCCAGCATCCCTGGGTGCGTGGTGTTGTGGTGTCTGCCCCTTTCGTGGCTGGGCTTTATTCGATTCTCAGCCCCCTAGTCCCTTCACAAGCTGCATAGAATGGGTTGCCCCTAATCTCTGGGTTTTCTTTCATACTCAGCCCCCCTTTTCCCTCCCTTTAAGCCATCCCCTTTGCCCCCATACCCACCAGCCGGGAAGACACCTACACTATCTGCTTGTAGGAAAGTCAAGACTCCATGAGGGGATTTATCAGTTCAGAAGCTTCAAGAGCTCTGAGCCAAAACCCTGTAGACAAGTTGACAAATGGATAAATAATGCAGGCGTTTGGCTTGGGACCCAGCTAACTCTGCTGGGGACTGAGTTTAAGTTCCACTGGAAGTGGAGTGAATGAGTGTGTCAGGGGAGGCAATCTCTAATGACACAGCCCAAACAACGCAGCGTTCAGGCTCTCTTCTCGGCCACGAAAGAGCAACTCATCAGGGCCCATCCTTTCCTTAGTCCTGGGTTGGGTACTCCTGCCTCTTAATGCTTCACCAGCTGAGTGCTCTCCTAGTGCCCAGGATCCAGGCAGATCTGCTGGGCCTGAATTCATCAGCAGGGTGCTGCATCAGCTGAGCCCAGAGGTGTGCAAGCAATCTGTCTCTCCCTAGTTCCAGAGGAACTGCTCTCCACAAAGAGCTGGTGGGGGCAATCTCTGATGGTAATGGTGTCAGGGTGAACGGGCATAGAGGGAGGTTCTTTGCAGGTTTAATGAAGTGCACCAAATGCAGGCTGCTGATTAGGCATCTCACTGCCTCGTTCTTCACTAAGAATATGGGCGTCTGGCAAGGTCTCTACGAATTGGGGGTTGCTGGATGGTGAGGGGGATGAGTAGGGAGCAAGCCCATGGGATGGTGTTATATATGGGGGTAGGCTTGGAGACATGGGACTTTGATGCTTGTGGAGAGAGATTTCTTGGGAGGGATGCACCTGCAAAAGAGGCCACTCCTCTTCTTCCCTATCCTCCCTCCTCCCCACCCCCACCCTCCAGGTGTGCAGCAGGGAGACAGCTGGAGCCACTTTGGGTCTCTAGTAGCAGCGAGGCTCATGGCTCACTCCCCTCGGGGCCTGGGCATCTCCCTGCTACCCCCACCCTAGTCTCTGGCCTTCCCCTCTTTCCTCCCTAGTTCCCTGCCTCAGCAGCATGGCGATTGGCTGGCTCGTGGTGCTTCTAGGCAGTACCCCTCATTAGAAACGGAGGAGCATCTCTAGGCAGATATCCTTCCTGCTGCTGCTCGAATCCTCCCACCGCCACCGCTGGCTGGGCTTCTTCTCTCCTTCTCCCTGCACTCCCCTCCTTCTCCTACCCGCACAGAGTGATCCTGGGGCCAAACAGTACCAGAGTTAAACCTACCTAGGGTGAGGGGGACTGGGGAGGGGGAAGGGTCCGGTCCCTGCAGTCCCGCCCGCCGGTGCGCTGCACAAAGCGACAGCTCTCATTGTGTTTTCGTGCTGCGGCTGCGAACACTGCTCTAATCAGGTCCCTACAGATTTCCTCAGCGGCACCCCCTTCCCCGCCCGCCCATCTTCTACAATTCTCTAAAATTTCCCACCCACCAGGTGCAGCTTTACAGTGCCCCTCTCTTAGGGGGCCTGTTCACCTAGACAGGCGCCCTCCCGTTTCCCGGCGGTAGACAAAGCCGCCCCAGCCGCCGCGCGGGTGGCAGAGTGTGCCCGCAGCCAGCGTTGGTACCTCGGACAGCGCCACCGAAACTGCCCCGCTGCCTGGGCTCCACCGTCCCGGGGTTCAGCACCTCGGGCACTTCCGGCGCGGCCCAGGCTCCGGGGCGGGGAAATTAAGCACGTTTCCTACACCACGCGTTCGCCGCTTTTCACGTTTTCTCTTCCGCTGCAAAAACGCCGCTTTTCTAGCAGGAGTTGCGAGCGGCGCAAGGTGCGACTGTGGGTTTCACTGCGGTCTTTCCTTGTCTTCGGCCAGAATGCACCAAAGAGACTCAAAGGAGAGACTAGGGAGTTGATTTCGGCATCCTACTCGGTGCCTTGGCCTTGAGCCCCATCCCAGTGGTCTCTTCCATCCCCATAGTTGGAAGTTTCACAGTGCTTCTACAGCATGTAGGCTGTTAGTGTTTGGAGAGCATCTGCTAAGGTGTGTAGTGGAGCCCTCTTGGCAAATTTAAAATACACCATGTTTGCTGTTTATTCCTGGCTGTACAATGTAATTGACTAATATATATTCCCTCTGGTGGTGACCATGTGGACACGTTGCGCTTCTGCGGGTTCTGCATTTGCTCTAATACCGCATAGAAGTTCCTAGTCTCACCTCTCTTCCTTTGTAATTCCTTTCTGGGATTATATTCCTTTTTCTTACTGGGAGTCAGTGTGAGCACTGGTTACCAGTAAAGCTTGGGAGCTAAGCTGTCTGGGTTCAAATCTCAGTTCCTTCACCAGCTCTGTGACCTTGAAAAGTTACTTCATTTCTCTGTGACTCAGTTTCCTTATCTGTAAAATGAGGATGATAATAATGAGTTACTGGGAGAATTAAATGAATTAATATATGTCAGGTTCCTAGAACACTGCCTAATTCCCTGTAAACACTAGCTATTATTATTAATAGAGTCCTTCAGAAATTTCAGCATACCAGAAGGGAGGGATCTTAGTTCCAGGTGAACAAAGTCTTCTAGGCTTTTGTCTCCCACGGACAGCAAAGACCAGCATCACCTGGAGGCTTGTTAAAAATTCAGAATCCCAGATACAGAGAAGAAACCAGTGGTTTCCACAAGGGAGAGGGGCAGGGGGAGGGGTAAAATAGGTGAGGGGGCTTAAGAGGTCCAAACCAGCAGTTATAGTATAAATAAGTCACAGGGATGTAATGTACAGCACAGGGGCTATAGTCTATGTTTTATAATAACTTTGTATGGCATGTAATCTATAAAAATATCGAATCACTATGTTGTGCACCTGAAACTAATGTAATATTGTAAATCAATTATACTTCAATTAAAAAAATTCAGAATCCTGAGCCACACTTAAGATTTACTAAATCAGAATCTGCATTTAAATAAGATCCTCAGGTGATTAGTATGCCCGTTCAAGTCTGGCAAGTACTTCTGTGCTCTACGTAAGGGCCAGATTTTCACAGAAAGGAAGGTTCAGGACACATGTCAAGACCTGTTTTGAACTGTCATGTTCATATGCAACATGCTTGAGGATTTTGATTATTCATGTAGTGCACTTTTTGAGATGTATACATCTTTTATTGGCTGCAAAAAGTCACTGTAGAACTAGGGGGATAATATGTACTTCTGTGTGCTGTGTTAGTGGTCTCTGAACACCACATAATACTGGTCTTTAATCAGATTAGCCTGAAAAGATCAGTTAAATAGAAGGAATGATTTAATTTATACTTGCCACTCTCTGACTTGGATGGGGGTGGTGATAACCTCGTCCAGTTATTAACAGGGAAGGTCTCGTTCTTATGGGAAGAAATGCATAGGATAACCTAGATTTGGCAAGAAAAATGGTGGCAAGTCAACAGCCCACTCTGAATGTGTTTCATTTTTCTTGGAAGCTACATCTGCACAGGGAGATAATTTTATTTTCTTATGGCACTCTCTTCTGCAGTGGATGCCATAACCTTTTTGAAAATGCTAATCTGATTTAAAATGTGGTATTACATTTTATATGATTCCTCTTTTTCTTTTTTGCTCATCTAATAGATCTAACAAAAGGGTTCTCTTTTTCTCAGGGAATTGGCTGCTGTGAACGTCACCCTGCATTCACTGTGTCATAAGCTTACTGGCTCTAACCCTTCTGTGCCCAGGCCCAGTTGCCCTGTGGATCTACAGGGTCTCCCTCATGGTTTGTGAGATATTCCCCACACGTTTGCACTTTTCCAGGTTAGAGGATGAAGGGAAGAAATGGCATGTCTGACTTTGTGCCATTGATGGGCAGTGGGAGATTTCTCCCCCACTGATGGTGTGGGTTATCTCAGCAGGGGAGCACATGTTTCATGTGGAAATGAACATGGTTTAAAGTCGGAAGATCAAATGTGTTTGTAGACACTGAGCTGATGAAGCTCATTATAATGAACCTGTGGATATTCATTCGTGATTTCTTGTTGCAGAGAATTTCTTTATAGCCCCAAGGGACTCTGGCTTTGAGTCAGAGGTTATGTGCTTTATTGTGGAGAATTTCCCATTGCCAATTATCCATTATTTTTGGAGGATTTTGCTGAAGATTACTGAAAGCTTTAGTTCCCCTATCTCCCATTATGGCATATACTTTTCTCCTGTTTTGTTGCCTATAAATATATTGCACCGTGAAAGATAGTAGACTGTAATCCTGGCAAGAATTTCAGGTTTGATGTAACTCTCATGGCTCATGAGTCAGAGCACCTTGATTAGGGCAGAGGGTGGCAACTAACAAGAATGAAGTCTGTAATTATATCCTGTGATCAGATAATGCAGAAAGTCTTCACATCTTCTGTGTACCTGGGCACAGAGGCAGTGAAACAGATAGCAACTGTAACTGGTGCGGGATAAAGGTCTTCATTTTCTGAGTCTCCCAGGACAATCTCCATGTTGCCTAGTGGCCTTGCCCTTGAAATAAGGTGTGAGAAATGCTTCCTCCAGAAACCAGGCTAGGACTTGTCGTGGGGACCAGTTGTAATTGGGATGCAGCCTGGAATGCGAGTTGGAGTGAAGGAGTTTGACAGAAATGAAATGGCTTGAGGATGGAGACAAAAGTATCTTAGATGTGATAGTTTTGTCTGTTGGTTTGCATGTCATTATTTCCCCACTTCTCTCCACTTGCTTTCCCTGCGCTAGGTGCAGGGCACACTACGAGTTAAAGGAGGAGGAGGAAGAAAATAACAAGAACAGGCCTTCTTTTTATCTCCTTTTGCAAGATCCAGACTCTGGGATTAGTAGCTCGATCCAGAATTGCTTCTCTCTTTTTCGCTGCTGCTGTACAAAATGTAGGTGTTTTTCTCCCCCCTCAAACTCTGCTGCATTCCCCCCTCTTTATAGGAACATCTGGTTTCTTTCCGCTTTCATATTCTTAGTTGAAATAAAATGCAGTCAAGATGTGCAAAACTATCAGAACTCTTGCAGACTCTTCGGCTCTCTGTGTCCATCGATTCATCAGTAACCTACCTCTTGTCATCCGCAGGGCTGCCTGGGAAGCTGCAGCTCCCCAAGGCCAGCATGTGGTCCAGCCCATCAGAGGCCACTGTGCTGATCTAATTCTGTTTATCACTGACCACTAAGACATAAGAGGGGGAACCTATGCGTGACTGTAATTAATACTCTTTTATTCACGGAGAGAGAGAGACCAGGTCCTTTTCTTCACTTTCTCTCTCTGCCCAGTCCTCCGCCCTTTTCATCTTTCTATATTTCTCCCTCTCATTTTTAGGTTCAGCCTTTGTGAATAATTCATTATATGTGTGGGTTTTTCCTAGGCTTTTTAGAAAACGAAGGTTATTCGTCTTCTTCTTGGTTATGAGCAAGATCTCTTGCAGAGGGCCAACTTCACAAATCAACTTTTTTCTCTAAGTCCTCTGTATTTTTGCAGTGGGATTGGGACACATGAGAAAGGTAGCTGGGGGGAAAAAATCGTTTTAAATCGTTTTTTTTTTCTTGCTGCTTTTGTAATGATTGCCTCCTACCCAGTCCTGTTACATCTGGGTGCCCCATCAGTTTGCAGCCATGCCCCTCCTGTATTCAGAGAACGTGGTTAACTAGAAGATATTTATGTCCCCAAGCACTTGTCACTCTGAATCCTTTCATCCTCCTAGGTCTTCACGCTGATAAATGCTGAGCCACTGAGCTCAGAAGCAGGCTTCTGTAACGGCTTCATTTCAAATTCCAGTGTGAATTCACATAGGATTGGAGTGGGGAGCAGACACTTAAATCAGTGTATCACGCCCCCCCATCACCATGTGACTTCTAAAGCAGTCCTTTCAAAGAGGGATAAAAATGCCAGGGACCTCTATCAACGCTTCTCTTCCCAAACATTCTAAACCTACGCAGAGAGGGCCGGTGGAGGTTCACCAGCCCTGTTGCCAGCATTGGCCTTAATTAAGGACGGAAAGTACAGCACAAAGTTTTTAGGCTTCTCCGACCGAGCGGTCTCTTATGCGTTAAGCCTACTTCAGGGCGCTGTCTATGGTGTATTTTTGGTCACTGAGCACCCCAAGAATGTTTACTGAGTTTTTCATTCCCCACATCTTTGGCCAGTCTTTGGCTATAAACTCTTAACCCTATTTATGCGCCCCTATGTCCGCATCTCTGGAAAGCAAGGAGCAGCTAGAAGGTATATCCTTAAGAGGCAGAAATGGGCCAGATTAAGGAGAACGGCACTGAATGACTTTAAAAAGTGTCTGTTATCCAATCCATCCCCCACCCTGTCCCTGGCAATGCAGTGGATTACCCTGTAGGGGTTTCTTTTCTTATTGTATTTTGAGTTCCAAGTTTGTAGGACTGAACAGTTCCACTCTCAGCCTTTTTGAATTTTTTGTTTTGTTTTGTTTTAATAAGGACTGCAATGAATCCATTTGTAAAGTAGTTCATCCCAGAGGCAGGTGGGCGGGGCTTGGGGTTGTAACTAGGCTCCAGCTCTAGGCTCCTGTGGTCCAGCCAAGTGAGCGGCTTCAGGAGGGACCCTCCTGTGCCAAGTGTGGCCTTTGTGCCTGTAGGTGTCTGATTTGAATCTCTGTTGCAACTCTGCATAATTTTGAGGCTTTTTTGGGGGGGGGCTGCATTTGGTCCTGCTGCATTTCTGCTGCATCTGTTTCGCCCCATCTCTGGAGAATTTGGAAAGCCTGTTTCAGATGTAGGCACTGGCTTTCTAAAGGCTTGTGTCATTAAAGCCAGAAGGTGGTGGTGGAGTGGGGTGTCTTTTTTTTTCCCTCTTCCCCTTTAGGGGAGATGAAAAGGATGTGGCCAAACAGTGGGTAACAGGTTAGAGGGGAGAAGTGCTCTGGTCAGTGTCAGGAACTGAGGTTTGCCAGTAATCAGAGTCTGGTATCATTTCCGTAGCCAAGATACAGGGGGCTGGGAGTGGCCTCAGGGACCCAGAGGAGAGCCTCTGCACACCAGCGTGAGGAAGAAGTTCGTACTCTCAAGTCTTTCCCAGCCTTCAGCTCAGTTGGAGGTTTGAAGTGTTGCAAACTTTCTGTACCTCTTTCTCAATTTCCACGCCTCATGGTCATGGGGCTGGTCGGAGTCAAAAAGCATGAAATGGATTTTCAGCAGTCACTCACTGACGTCCTGGCAATTTCCAGCTGTGTGCTGCTGGGAACTGTTTTGCTACTGCTCTGTCAGGGATGTTCCTTGCCAGCAGGTGATTTCTGTCAGCATCAAGGCTGATTCCTCATTTAGCTTCTTTGTGTTGAAGTCATACATATGCACTCTGTCTGTTTCATCTCTACTGTTAGTCTTCAAACTTCACTGTGTCTCAGAATCTCCTGAAGGGCTTGTTAAAATACAGATTACTGGACCTCAGTCCTGGAGTTTCTGACTTCATTGGTCTGAAGTAGAGCCTGAGAATTTGCACTTGTCACAGGTTCTCAGGGGACACTGATACTGCTGGCCCTGGAACCGTACTTTGAGAACCACTGCTATGTCTGGCAATGCCTCTAGAGAAGACCAGTCTTACAAAGCGCCCATCCTAAATCTCTCTCTCTCTCTCTCTCTCTCGCCTGGAGCCTTGCTGTTAACAGGGATTCTTTGGGTTCAGGTAGTGAGTCTTTGAGATTTTCTTTACCAAAATACAGATGATCTTGGGAGCAGGGACATAGTAAGCTAGTATATGACATTATCAACTTAGAGTTAGTTCTTATTCTTTCTGGGCTTATAATTGAGAGCAGCCTGTTCTGAGAATAGGCAAAGGACATGCCCATTTAAGTCCAGCACCTAGCACAATGCTGGCACTTGGTGAGCATTCAGTAAACTGTTATTGAATTGATCGAATTAATCAGTTGCTATTGATTAAAACCACACGCATCGGTGAAGTGCCTGTTATGTGTCTAGTGTTGCACTGACTGGGACCTGTAGGACCAGGCATAGCCTTAGTAGGGGAAGAGGAGGATGCTGGGAGGTGGTGAGGGCACTGGATGGCTGGCAGGGGATTGAAAGGTCATTACATGGGAATTTGGAGGTTGGAGAAGTAGCTTTACCTACTTTAGAACCTTGCTAAGGGTCGCCCTAGTTTCTGTAATATCCAACACAGGCTGTGCAGAAAGTACATGGTGTCTGCTGTTATCGGGCATTTGGTTGTACAAAACTCTTTATTAATTGGCACCCAGAGATCTATGGTTTAATGACAATTGACATTTATACCTATGGCCCCTAGGTACCACAAAATGCTGTAGTGCTTTCTGAATATGATGGCCAATGAAGCATTCGTTACATTATGTCAACCTGGTTTGAATGGTATGTGTACTTTATTGTATTCAGAGCTGCTGCAAATTATAATCCATATTGATTATATAAAGTAGCTCTTTATCACTTTTTTGTTAAATTAACCAAAATCTTCTCCAGCTATACCAGATAATAGAGGAATTGCTGCATTGTTCTAGAAATGAATCCTTTCAACTCTAATAATACTGTAGGACCTGGAGATGGATCCTGGTACAGTTGTCATAATGTCAGGTGGTGGTTAGAACAAAGTCATTATTTTTTAAATAGCTCAGCAAGCTTTAGATTTAGTGGGCAAGTTCTCCAGCTGACAAGCTGGCATTGCATTTAACTGGGTGTGCTTGGTTCTGTGGGCTCATATTGAAAATGAACCACCAAGATTTCCAAGAGGATCTCCAATAGGCATCTCAGCAAGAGGTTGACAGGTGACACCTTCCCCAACTTGATTGAATTAGCCAACTTTTGTGCTTTGGACTGTTCCGTGCTCTTTTATACTCCCATCTCATTTCTCCTTGATCAAGATCAGAGGATGTTTGGTTTGAAACTGTTCATTGCAGGGTGATGGTCTTTAGATGCTTAAGGCTATGGAACTTTAGAGTTGGGACTGACCCAAATGACTGTCTAGATGACATCTAGGTGACTGTTCTTGGAGTATGGGGACAGTTATGTCCTTCTGGTACAGTGTTTTCTTGCTTTCTATATCGGGATCACAAATCCTGTTGCAATCCAAGTGATGCTGTGGACCCCTCTTTGCTGAAAAATACATGTACAATTTTGCATTAAATTTCATGGAGGGGCGGTCCATGGATCACAATTTAAAAATGCTGACTGTGTTAGAAAATTCCCGCATTCTGGGATGTTGGGATGCTGGGCCATCAGGAATAGGGACTCCCAACCCAACAATGTATCCTTTAGGTACAAGTATGACAGGACTTCACGTGGAAGAGCTACAGATATTTGTTTGTGTGAGTGCATCAGCCATGCTACCATGATGAAGCATGAACAGTCTAACCAAAGAGCATGAAGTCAGTACTGGAACTCTTTCTCCATCACCCTGATAGATGGTCATCAAGCTTCTAGTGTCAGGGTGCTCTTCCATTATTAGAAAACTTAAAGTGTAGGAGGTTGAAATATTCCTCCTTATAGTTTCCACCCATTTGTTTGTTTTTTCCTGTTTCTGTTCTGTAAAGCAACACAGACCGAATCTACTTCTTGTTCACTTAATGGTACTATGGTACTGAGCAGTGCTGTCGGCTAGAACTTTCTGTGATGATGGATATGTTTTTATCTGTGCTGTCCAATGCTGTAGCTGCTAGCCACATGTGGCTCTTGAGCACTTGATATGTGGCTATCGTGACCGAGTGTTAAGTTTTAAATTTTATTTCATTTTAATTAATTCAAATTTAAATAGCCACATGTGGCTAGTAGCTACAGTACAGGGCAGCAGAAGTAGAGAGGCTAGATAGAGTCAGAAAGTCTGAGCTCCTGTCTGGATTCTGTCCTTTGTTTGCTTTGTAACTGGACAACGTTTCCCTAGCTTGTTGCGCAGGGCTTCTTGTGATCCCCTCTGCACATGGCACCAACCTGTCTCAACCGCCATGATGCCCTTCTTTCCAGCTGTTCCAATGGACCGCCTGAAGGGACCATCCTCTCCCAGGCCTCCATGCCTGTGTATTTGCTGCTCCCTCTGCCTGGAATGTTTTCTCTCTCCCCCCCGACTTCCTGGCTTTAAGACTGTACTCAGAGGTCATTTCCTCCATGAAGCCTTCCTTGATTTATCTCAGCAGAGTAAGGCCAACTCCCTCCTTCTGGCTCCCATATGCCACCTAGTTTATTACTTTCTTATAACACTCACTTACCACATAGCTTTAGTATTGGTTTGAAATCCCTACAAGCGAAGGGCCATTATCTATAAGTTTTTAAATTACCGGAACTTAGAACAGTGCTTACTAACATTGGCATTTAACACACTTATCTATCTATCTATCTCTTTATTTATTTATTTATATTATATTTTTGGCTGTGTTGGGTCTTTGTTGCTGCACTCGGGCTTTCTCTAGTTGCGGCGAGCAGGGGCTACTCTTCGTTGCGGTGTGTGGGCACTAGGCGCGTGGGCTTCGGTAGTTGTGGCACATGGGCTCAGTAGTTGTGGCTCGTGGGCTCTAGAGCACAGGCTCAGTAGTTGTGGCGCACGGGCTTAGTCGCTTCGCGGCATGTGGGATCTTCCTGGACCAGGGCTCGAACCCGTGTCCCCTGCATTGGCAGGCGGACTCTTATCCACTGTGCCACCAGGGAAGTCCCCATTTCTTTAAATTAAAATAATTTTTTAAAGTTTTTTTTTTTCTGTGAAGAAATGGCATTCTGACTTGACTTGAGATTGTAGTCAGCTTAAAACCTTGGGTCTTTTACTATGAATTGATGACAGAGTTAATTTTCCCTCGAACTATTCTCATTCAATTTAATTTTTGAATGTTAATTCAGGACTGTGTGTTTATTTCAAGTACACTTTATCTCATTGCTTTTGGCCCAGCAGTCCATCCTGTAGAGATCCTGTTCAAGTGGGGACAGGGAACTAACATTCACTGAGCATCCATAAACTTCAGACTCCATACATGTTATTATCCACATTTTATATATGGGGAAACTGAGGCTAAAGAAGATTCATTTGGTTGCCCAAGGTCATCACCAGTGAACTTGAACCCTGGTGGTCTGACTCCAAAGCTTAGGTGGTTTCCATTGCACATTGTCTCTAGACCCTGCTGTTTAGTGGGCACGCTCTTTACCCTGAGGGCTACATCAACTGCAGACTGGATAGGCATGTGCTTTATGCTTTCATTTAAGTAATTGATAGAAATATGGTTAGAACTGGGGACCTCCCTTCTGCTTACTACTAGTGCATTGGTAAGTGCTCATCGACTGTTCAGCTTTTCTCACATTTCCTGAACGGTGCTTTAGCCAGGTGTTAGCCCTCTGTTTTGCCTGTAAGGATATTGTGCGAGATATCCTTGTCACATGCTTTGCTGAAATCAATACACACTTTTATGCCTATTTCACGCCTTTGTTAGGCCAGGGTATAGCATCTTGCTTTCTCCAAAGTCCACACTGTGTGTCATTTTCAGAGACTCACTTAGACAATATTTTATTTCTTTACTGGACAGTTGAAGTTGAAGTGATCGTAGGAGTTGAAGTGATATTAGACGTCAGGTAGTCCAGTGCTCAGCTGATGAAAGCTTCACCTTAGGGTTTAGGATTTACCAGTCCCTGCTTGGAAGCATTAGAGTGTCATAGTTAAAAATGTGGCCTTTAGATTCAAATCTTGGTACCATCTCCACCACTTCCTTGCTCGTGCCTCTGGGAGTTACTTGACCTTGCTGTGCCTTAGAATCCTCAAACATAAAATGGAAATAGGAATTTTACCTATAAGGTGTATCTTATAGGATTTTTGTGATGATCAGATGAGATGACACATGTGAAATGTGAGAACGATGTCTGGCACATAGTAAGCCATGAATACATCTTAGTTGTTAGTATCTGGTTAATTTCAGTTGAATCAACATTAAATTTCTGCAGCTAAGTTTTCTCCTTCTAACAATACCATTTACTTTCTCCTGACTCTTGTCGGTTGTCTAACCTGAGCACTGCCAGATGTTTATGTGACCTTGCGTTGGTTTTGTAACCTCTCTGAGCCTCAGTGTCTTCAGGTGTGAAGTAGAGGTCACCTGCCCTGCTTTGCCTCCCTTGCAAGACTGTTGTGAGGCTAGCATCATCTAATATGTATGAAAACCCTTTGTAAACATGTTAGATATTAGCACTAGTGTTAATGTCAATAGGGTTAATAAATACCCAACATTTTATTGAGTATTTACTGTGTGCCAGATTCCTGTGCTAAGTGCATCCCATGGGTTATTGCATTTATTCCCCATGACAGTTCTACAGAGATACGCATGCTTGTTTTCTACATTTCACAGCTGGGAAGATTACAGCATGGAGAGGTTAACTCATTTGCCCAAGATTACACAGCAGGTGAGACCTGGAGGCCTGGATCAGAGCCCGTGCTCTCAACCACTGAAACTAGGTGGTTTGCCCACCAGCCCTTTTTGTTTTTCTTCTTAAAGTTATTGGGTTTACATTTTTAAAGATACATTAAAAATATCTACATCCAAACCTGTCTTTCTTCATGGGTCTCTGATGCCAGTTTTACACCAACATTGTCCTTGAGGACACATTTGGATTTATAATCCAGAAAAAAAATATCTGTAGGAGCAATAATGATGCAGAATTTTTCCAGCAAACTTTTGATAAAAGCAGATGAGCTATTCAAAACTATCAACCGTAGACAAAGTCACTCGATTTTGTTTTTGTTTGTACAGAAATGGTAGCCACAAGTTTCAGATGGCCTGATTGATGGTGTGTGGAAGTGTCCCTCCTAGAGCCCCAGCTTGGCCTATGGGCAGGTTTTCTTCTCAGAGGTTGCCAGCCTTCTAGCTAACTCCTCCTCGTCTGTTTGGGTTTCTGGGTATTTAAAGTCTCCATCTTTGTTCTGTCAGAGAAGGGAGTCAGAATGGGATTCCATGAACTGTGGATGAAACTTCTGAAAGGGTCAGAGGCATGTGGCAGAGAGGGGGACCCTCCATGGCTTGGAGCCCTTGGACATTTGCATAATGAGCTTAGGGAAGGTCATCTGACCAGGATACTGGAGGGCATTTTACTTGAGGGAACTGGGCACGGATGTGGATGTGAATGGGGAACCAGGATGTACCACTTGGCTTCTGGAAACCAGGTGGAGGGCTCAAAGGAAATTAGGGAGTGGGCCTAAAGAAAAATGAAAGGAACTGTCTCTTCTTTCTGCTAACTTTGGATTGTATTTGCAAGGGAGTTTGTGTTTATGAGATAACTGAGCCATATGGATGTACAAGGATGCATGTGTTCTCTTGGTCTGCTGATATGAGGAGCAGTTGAAGGGTGTGGGCTTGTCTGGAGGTGGGGTGGGTAGGTGGATGTGGTAACATGAGGAGAGGCAGTTCTGGGGGATATGGGCCCATGTAAATTCAGAGGATCTGGGCATGTTGGCAACATGATAATCCCTTCTCATCGATAGTTATGTATTTATTTATTTTTGAGATCACCATCTGCCCCTCCTCCCCCAGAGTTCTATGGATAAGGGATGGTACATCTTCTCTGGGTAACCTCTTTCCTTGGTGATGATTAGAGAGTAACAAACAAATGCCCACCCCTGAATGTGCAGGCTCAGAAAGACTGAGCTCACTTCTGTCACAAACAGCAGTAGACAGGCTCAAAGGAGCAAAGCAAGGGAATAGATTCTGGGCAATGAGAACTGTCCAACAGCTTTCCACACTTGCACCGTGGAAGAGGCTGGGTTCAGAACAACCCTGCACAATTATAAGGTTTATCATCCCTTTCTCTTCTCTTACCTTCATTTATTTTTATTTTCATGTAATTATTTTCATTATCATTTTACCAACATGCTGTAGAGACCATGATCCAGACCTGGAGAGTCATGCATCCCTCAGTACACATCCCTGGGAGTGTTCAGAGGAACCTGACCTTTAATAAATGCCTGTTGTGTGGCAGACACTCTGCAGTGTGCTTTAGAGCCATATTATCGTTCTACCCAAAGCTGCGTGAAGTGGATATTATTGTTCTCAACTTGCAGATGATTAGCCCAGGGTCACAGGTAGATGTGGTCTGAACGACTCCGTTGGCTCCTCTCTTTCCACTGTACCACACTGCCTCAGGTCAGACCAGAAGAGTAGCAAGTACTCTTCCCTAACAGAGCATCTTTTAGGATGACACTGTGAACTGCTTGCCTGTATCAGTAGCACCCACTGGGTATGAGGCTAAACCCATGGAGGAGTAAAGGAGTGATAGATGGGAAAAGCACAAAGATCTCTTACCCATCATCATGAAATGGGTCTGAGGCAGCTTGCCCTGTGTCATTGGAATGCAAGCTTCATTTGGAACTGGGGCCCTTTGCTATTTTGTCTTCTGTCTTCACCTGAAGCTCCGCTGTCAGACGTCATCACTCTGCAAAGGACTTTTGATTTGGAAGTGCCAATTCTCCTTTTCTTTTGAGTATTAGCATATCAAGTCCATTTTCTTTTTTCCAGCCCTCAAAAGGTCTGTTCTCAGCCCTCCCTTTTCCGGGACACCCATAGTGTGAGTGGTAGTGTGGAGGAGACAACATTTATGACTTTTTTTGAACTTTCACCTTTTACTGAATGCTTCTACCTTTGCGGCTTGTTAAGGACATGGGGGCTGTGGGGACAGAGAGGCTGCAGAAAAGACTTTACTATCCCGACAGAGAGTGCAGAAAAGGCTTACAGTAGGTTTATGGAAAAGGAGCCTCAGGTTCACCTTCAGGCCACCATTTGGAGGATTCTGACTTTTTATTAACTATCTCTTAGAGGTGTTTCTAGCCAGTCCAGCTTGTCACGGAGCTCCTGCTATTGAAAATTTAGAAGTGTTTCCATTGACTTTAGACACTTGAAATGTATTCCTAGGTGTGCCAGGACTTCTGCTTTGGGTGTTATTGTTGGATGTACTCATTAGTAGCTTCGCGAAAAGTGGCTTCTCTCAGTTGTAATGATGGGCTCTCCCCCTTTCTGTCTCACTTCCCTTCCCATCATGTTGCTTATTAGCACCACAGACTAATAGAATGTTAGAGTTACGGGGACCTAAGAGAAACTCTAATCAAACCTTCCTTTATCTGTAAGAAAGCTGAGAGTCAGAGAGGTTAAGTGACTTGTCACTGGTCTCTCAGTAAGTGACAGAGTCAGGGCTGGAACCCAGGCCTCCTGACTCTCAGCCCGGGGCTCCTTTTTTATCACGTTTCCTCTGCGCTTTCTTCAGTACTGTTTCTCCACTCGGTCATTATCCTTCTATCCCCTCATCCTCTTTCTGGGATGTTTTCCTCCTGTTTTTCGTTAGCAGGTATATGTTTTTAGTGTTTCTCTGGGTTGGGGCATAGGCGGCTGGATCATGATTAATAAGAAAGGACTTAATTAAGAAGAAGTAGACAAGAGAAGGAATGGACAAGAGAAGGAAAATTTAAGAGACGCCAACCAGCACAGATCCAATGAGAATGGGAAGCAGTGATTCAGAACAGTGGTCGATGTTTTCCTTTCCCAAAAATATTGCTGGAGAACGTTATGAAGTGGTGGTACTCAGTAGGCAATGGGCTTCTACCCAGCGTAAAACCAAGATCACATCCCAGCAGATGGGAGAATGGCTGCTGAGGTGAGCAGTCATCTCAGAATGTTTTCTGGACTCTTCAGTGGTCCTGACAAAGGTACCCTATCCACACCCTACCTTAAGAGATACGCTCTTGAGAACAGTCGAGCAGGGATGGGGCAGTAAACTCAGTGAGAAGATACCTTTCTTTTAGAACTGTCCATTCAAGCCAAGAAGCTAGGGAGTTTTATTTGATCGCTCTGATAATCAGTTCCTAAGCTTTTCAGGAATCCATAGAGGTTTCTAGTCGTGGCTCTGGAAAAGTCTTATTCCTGCTCTGGTTTCAGTATCTACATCTATAAAATGAGCGTGCTGGATCAGTTAAGAGAGCTCTAAGGCACCTTTCAGCTCTTACCGAGGTGCCTCTGGGATTCTGTTTCCTCATTTGTTATCTCAGCTGAGTTGAGGACACCATTAGCTGTCATGGCCTCCAGCACTGAAGGCAATGTTCTTCTCCCTGGCTGCACATTGAAATCAGCCTAGGTCCTTCTAGAAATGCTGACGCCCAGATGGTAGCTGAGACAAATTAAATCAGGATTTCTACAGATGGGATACCTGTATCCTTAATTTTTAAAAGCTTCCCAGGTGATTCTACTGTGTAGCAAAGGCTGAGATCCGCTGATCTTCCAGAATAAGAGGTGAGCCTTTACCTGATTTGTTTCCTTGGATTGTGCTTTTAATCATGTGTCTTGGTAGGTTTCTCTCAGTTCTCTTATAGGCTACGGTGATATAGCAGGAGCCCCCTGGGTCTCCCGGAATTTAACCTGAGAGAATGGGATGATTAATTCTTATGTTTCATGGTGCTGGCCAACAATTCACCCGTGGCTGCTTCTGGCACACATCCTGCCACACAGGTACCAGCCTTCTGTGATACGGGTGATGCTTCAGACTTCATGAAGGCAGGTCCTGCTAAGAGAGCAACTTGAGTCTAAGGGACAGAGGGAGTCATGCTGACCTATGAGGCCCTTGAGCAAGAGACCGAAGACTCATTGACTTTCTTCCTTCCCATTTGTTAACTCCTTATGCATAGGAGGGTTGATCCAGCTCAACTGCTATCAAATACAGGAACCTCTTCCTCAGTATCCCTGATGGTCTCCCAGAGACATGGAACTTAGAGTAAGTGGTGTGTGGAACTGGCTAGTCCCAGCTTGTGGGTTTCAACTGTGTGTATCTCTTCCCAAATCCATGTGCATTGGTGTCAAGTTGGTAGCCTCAGTCGCCATGGAGACAGTCTTTACACTCCAGAAATTGACACATGCTACACATCAGGGCTTTTCTCTCTTCAGAGGGGCTGGTTGTTAAACATCTACTCGTACAACAGTTAGTTTACTACTTAACAAAATAGTCCATTCACTTGTGGAACAGTGGAACTTCTCTGTATTGCCGCAGATCTGCCTTTGGGTGGGCACTCCACCCAGTGGTCTCAGCCTTGCCCTTCGGAACAACTTAGACGACATCAAAGCCCCCCTCTGACAAGCTAGCCCCTCAGATATTTGAAAACAGCTGTGATGTCTCTCTCAAGTCTTCCCTTTCCAAGCTGAGTATCCTTAGTGTGTTCAACGTGTTCTCATGTGGTTTGGAGGCTCAGTAGGTGTCTTTGAATATTGGGGTGCAGTGGCAGGGTTTTTAGAGGAAAACGAGAACTTCTCCCAGAGATGATCTGTGGACTTCTTCACAAAAGGCTTTTCATTCTCTTTCTACACTCAGAGTACCGTCTGAGCCCCACGGAGTGAGTGTGGATGTGGAGTAGGCTACAGCCTTGGGTGTGGTTGCTGATTGCAGCCCACATTCTTTCCCTAAAATGCACATTGCTGCCAGAATGCAGAATGATGGGCTTGAATTCATCAGAGTGTCATCAAAACACAGATTCTGGTTTCTGAAACAGGTAATTTTCCCACCGCTGTTTTGTTTTCCTTCCAGAGGCTTTTAATGTTCCCCCTTTCTTTCTTCCCTTTTCTCTAGCGTTCAATCATTTGTCTCCTGATCACCAAAACTCTGTGTCGAATGACAGCGTTTTGAGTCCAGGATTCAGTCAGACACACAAAAAGGGAAGTTGTTAAGACTTATCCAGCTGACTGTTAGTGAGACAAAAGAGAGAAGGAAGCCGGTGCTGTCTGAGTTCCACAGAATCGCCACTTCCCATCCTTTTGGAATTGGGGCTCGGCTGACTCTGGAACTGACCTCAGCACGGGTTAACCAAATTGGCAATCATGTGAACTTCCTTTTAGTCATCTTATATAGAGGGCAGGGACATGGGTGTCAGACGGGAGTTCTTTGGTCTAAAAGCAATGAAAAGTTCAATGCAGCTACACAGCCAACATTGCAAGGGTAATGCTAGGGATCTTTGTTTTGGGTAACTGAGTCCATTGACCTCCCTAGGAGAGCAGTGGGACTGTACCGGCAAACAGAAAGCCTCTTTCGGTGGGGTGGGGGGGGGGTCTCTGCCTCTTTGCTGTATTCTCAACATTGCTTCCTTTGTTTTTCATTCATTAGGATTTAAGTCTTTAGGAGTAGGTGTAATGGCATTTCCATCTTCTTGACAGAGAGAGAGGGAGAGAGGTGTGTTCAGGCCTGCCTGTCATATGGTGAATTTGAACAGAGGCAGCTGTTGTCATGGTGATGGCAGGTTGCATCCCACCACCATGGAAACCAAAGTTAAAAAACTAATGTTAAGGCTGGAAGTCACATGATACATTTTTGTTTTGTTTTGTTTTAAAAAAAGAAAAGGGGTTTGGTTTTTCAATCTGTTTTTTGTTGTTGTTTTTCTTTAAGACGAGTTGGGTTTTTTTTTGTTTTTTTAAGACGAGAAAAATTCTAGTGAGGAAAGCAATGAGATAATGAAATGGGACAACACGAAGTATGCAGAGCCTTCCACCCCATTTTTCTGCTTGTTAACAGTGCGTTTCTGCTGCCATGGGGGTGGGAAAGGAAGGAGAGATCCAGGATGGATTTCCAGATTTGCAGCCAGAATTTTGTACTGATTCTTCTGTCACATGAGGAAGCACAGGGGTTTAGCCCTCCTGCCCTTCAGTGGCAACATGTGGTCCACCCTCTGTTGACGAGCCCGGGACAGAGCCTGGAAACCTAAATATAAGGACTGAGAAAAGGGCTGGGAATGCAGTTGAGGGTGTGACTTGCCCCAGAGATGAGAGTGGTTCATACATTGATACGTTCAGATGCTTAACATTGTTTTTCAGGAAATTGAAAAATTTATCTGTAGCCCCTCAGAACCCCACAGAATACAGTGTCTCTATTTATTCCCTTTTCTGGATGAGTCTTCTTTGGACGCACTGTCCTCCTAGGTCAGCCATGGGAGCAAGTTCAGAGAAGTCCAGGAGGAGCCCATCCAGAAGCATATTAGCCACTGGGCCGAGGCTCCCTTGGACCGTGGCTAACCTCTGAACCTGGCCTCAGTGGGGCAGGGCTGCGAAGGCTTGCTGAGAGCTGTTAGAAAGCCCTCTTGGCTCAATCTTTTTATCTCATATTTCCTCCTACTTCATTCCACAATCTGGAGAAAAGGTGAAACATCCTTCCAGGAAGGAGAGCTGGCCCCAGGCCTAACAGGGCTGGTTTTAATTTTTTTTTCAGTCTGTGAGGCATTGAAGAACTGTACACACGACGTGTGTGGAAAGGCTAGGAGACAGCTATTCCTGTGAGAATGTCAGCCTCTAGGGAGGGGTGCAGACACTGCATGTGGAAACGATGGTGGTGGCTCTGGCCATATCTGGGTTTTAGGCCTAAGTCTCATCTCTTCCCTATTACTGGTCCCTCCAGGGCAGATGTATTGTTCTCTGCAGCCCAGGCCGGGGGATATGATCTCACCAGCATGATCTCACTGCATTTCCATCAGGGTCTGTAGGAGCCAGAGCCGGACCTCTGTGGTGGTTCAACCCCTCCTGTTCTTAGCCCTGGCCTTGGGTGTGATGAATGTTCCTTCTAATCACTGTGCGAGATTGCATCAGAGCCATCAGCTTCATAAATCCTCCTCTGGGGACTGGTGTTTGGATGTGCTTTCCATATTCCCAGGAGGTTCTGGGCCACATGTCTTTGCTCTCTTCCCGGAGGCCCATTACCATAATTTTCTTTTAAATCCTTTATTGCGGTGGGTCTCTTCAATGTCAACCCGTGGCTGCAGCCAGCCAGCCCGCTTCCAGAGGCTGTGACCCCTAACAGATGCTTCCCCCAAAGCTTAGAGCCAGAGCAGTGCTTAAAGATTGATTTAGTAGGAGAATAAAAACGACTGTGCATTTGTTTAGCACCTTGCAGTTTTCAAAGGGTTTTTAAAAAATTTTTATTTTATATTGGAGTATAGTTGATTTACAATGTTGTGTTAGTTTCAGGTGTACAGCAAAGTGATTCGGTTATACATATGCATGTATCTATTCTTTTTCAGATTCTTTGCTATTATAGATTATTACAGAGTATTGAGTAGAGTTTCCTGTGCTATACAGTAGGTCCTTGTTGATTATCTATTTTATATATATTAGTGTGTACATATTCATGTATCATCTTAGACTTTGATCCTTTTGTTGTCCTCCTTTGGTTCTGGGGGAGCGGGTGGCGGTGGTTTTCTCTGACTCGAATATCATGTCGGGGTGACTTTTGCATGGAGAGCCGTGGCTCTGGTTTCCATTGCCAAGGTACGTTTTCTCCATTGCATTCCACGTCTCGAGGAAGATTCTAATTCTTCTCATATTAAAAAGGCAGCACGAAGATCTTGGATAGCTGGATTTCACTGTTGTTCATATTTAAAATATCCCTTTGGTGTTGTGTTTGAGGGAATCACAGACTAGGCAGCACCCCTCACCCCATGACTGTTTTTTTTTTTTTTAAATTAATCAATTAATTAATTAATTTAGTTTTGGCTGTGTTGGGTCTTCGTTTCTGCACGAGGGCTTTTTCTAGTTGCGGCGAGCGGGAGCCACTCTTCATCGCGGTGCGCAGGCCTCTCACTATCGCGGCCTCTCTTGTTGCGGAGCACAAGCTGCAGACGCGCAGGCTCAGTAGTTGTGGCTCATGGGCCCAGTTGCTCCGCGGCATGTGGGATCCTCCCAGACCAGGGCTTGAACCCATGTCCCCTGCATTGGCAGGCAGACTCTCAACCACTGCGCCACCAGGGAAGCCCCATGACTGTTTTTGAGTCAACATTCCACTGGTTAGAATGATATTTCTGTGCAGGTGAGGGAGGAGTGGAGGGGTGTGCACAACGCTGCCCAGGCCGTCTTCTGAGACTCTTCCGTCTCTTAGAATTAGACATCCCCAAACAGGAGGCAGGGATGGACAGGAGGAAAGGAGACAGACCTGCCCGTAGGGGGCGTGCTCTCGGCCTGGGGTGAGGGGTGGCAATGGGTCCTGAGGCCTGCTGCCTCTCAGACTGTGCTGTTCTAGACTCCCCAGGAGTTTACAGGAAGTGCCTAGGTGGCCACAGGCTGCCCCCCACAAAAGCACATTCTCCATTAGGCCAGGGGTTGGAGAGAGGGCACAGAGTTCCATCTGACTGCCTGTCCCCCGTGGGCCCTCAGCCCTCTGAGCTCTTTCAGTCTCCTCCTTGGTATTCTAGCGTCACAGCTCTGAGAGGAAGCAGCTGAGAGTATAAGGGTCTAGGATCAGCCTCCTGATGGTATAGAGGTGCATGTTTCCCTGGGGACGCCCCAGATTTGCTGCTCGGGCCCTAAGTCCTTCCCAGTCCTGTACCTGCACATCAGTCCCTGTGAGGTGTGGATGGGGAAGCCCTGCTGGGTGAGCAAAGGGAGGGCTCAGCTCCCAGGCCAGGCCCCCAGGGCTCTGTTGACAAGCAGAGCCAGTGCCACCATGGTAGTCAGTAGCTAGCTGGTAGGGCAGTCCTCTCTCTCCCCTGCCCCAGCTTTCTGGGCTTCAGGAAGGAGATGAACAAATAGCAGGTGTGCAGGCCAAGTCGTGCTGCTCAAATTAGCTGTGTTGCTAAGGAAACAAGTCAACCATTGGAAGGAAGGAGCATTGGGTAAAGGAGATAAATCAATAAGGGAACCTATTTTTATCATTTCCCTAATGATTGTCTTGAAGCTGCGAGATGGGAAAGGGAGTGTTGGAGTGACACAGGTCCTCATTAATGGGCTCAGAGCGAGAAAGGAGTGAAGGGGTGTTTGGGGAGATTGCCAAGGAAGTTTATAAAATGAGGCCCCTAGTGAGCACACAGCGAGACTGATGCAGAGAAGAGGCGTCTTTGCAGGTTTCAAAGAATTTCCATGGTCATTTCCTCATTCGGTCCAGTCCCTTTGTTCTCCTGTGTTTGATCCTCTCAGAAATCTTGTGCTGATTTCCATGACCCTCAGGTTGGCATGGGTTTTGGTGTTGGTTTGGTTTTTTCAGAATAGATATAGCTTTAATTGATTTTATAATTATAAATGAATACATGCTCATTATAACACAATGCGTAAAGGAGTAAAGAAGAAATCCTACTACCCCAAGAAAACTCATTATCCTTCTAGCAAGACAGATTTTTTTCCTTTGCTTGTAAAAAAAAATTTGTTTTTACATTAAAGGGGTCTTTTATGCATGCTGGTGTCTTTTTCTGAAGAGCTAATGTGTGTACACGGCATACAGCATACAAAGTTCAAATGGGTGTACTGTGTAGAGAAAGTATGGGTAGCTTTTGTAAGGATAGCTCCGGCTCTGGTTTTCTTGTGCTATTCGCTTCTGAATTGATTGATTACATTATTAATTAGTTAAAAACCAGTCATGGGGTGACCACTGTGTGCTGGACACTGGGGTACAGAGGTCCCTGAGTCAAACAAAGCCCCTGCCCTCAGGCTCCCTCATTGCTCCATCAGCTCCATATGATCAAAATCTCAAGCTACAAACAGTGCAGACACCAGGGAGAGAGAGTGTTCTCCAAAATGCGTTTGGTGTCAGGCACAGGATGTCATGGGAGTCTCTGAATTCCTGGGCAGAAGGCATCAGAGTCCTGGACAGACTTCCATTCTGTTTCATGAAGGGCGTTGTTCTTTGAGGCCTTGGCAACACGGAGCTTCCTTTGACCTTTCCAAGCACATCTTTGCCTAGCCTGCGAGGTGCATCCTTGTGCCCTGTGGGCTGTTACTTGCAGTTCAGGCTCTTCCCCTGGGAGATGTAGCAGAGCCCTTGGTAAGGGGTTTGAACTTCTGCTTCAGGAAGACAGGGAGCGGTGCCCCTGAGTCAGCTCCCAAGCTGGGGGCCCGAGCCCGTGGGAGTGACTACAACCTGGTCTTCGTGAGAGCTCCTCAGTGGGGCTACAGCTCACGGACGGGGATGCCCCCCTTTCATTCATGCCTGCGCTTAACACTGAGTGAGCTCCTACTGTGTGCCAGGAGCTCTGCCGAGAGCCACCAGTGGAGAGGTGAACAAAACACTGTCCCTGCTTTCTAGGCATAGTTTCTTGGGGGAGATCAGTATGAGGAGGGATGATAAAATTGTACCACGCAGAGAGCTGTGGGGCACAGGGAGAAGCCTTTAGAGACAAGGTGATATTTCACCTGCATCTTGATATATGACCAGAAAGGAGGAGAAAGGCCATTGCAGGAGGAAGCAAAATCACTGAGATGTAAGCGCCCATTCTTTGTGCTTTCTTCAGAAAGGGAAGTGAACAAGAGGTTAAAGGAAAGGGCCGTAAGGGGGAGTGGCTGGGGCCTGGGCCGAGCTGGGTGTTCTCTCCTGCTCTCCTTTCCTAAAATTTCCCTGTCCCCCTTCTTTCTTTCACCTAGTCACAGATACACAGAATTCCCATAGTTTCACCTTTACTTCTGCACCAAAATTTCACCTCAGATCCTTAATTGCCCCAGACGTGAATTCATCCTGAGGTCGAGATGCTCTATAAGGCCGAAAGGGACATCCCTCTCCAGGGTATGTGCATTTGAAGTTTTCAAAATTTGCCACGCGGCTTGTGGGATCTTAGTTCCCTGACCAGGGATCGAACCTGTGCCCCCTGCGGTGGAAGCTCGGAGTCCTAACCACTGGACCGCCAGGGAATTCCCTGAGGTTTTCAGAATTTCAAGCCAAAGGATCACTGCTCTGAATGGGCCCTTAGACATCAGACTGCAGGCAGAGGATTTGTCGGGAGGATGTGGGAACGGGGTCTTCTCAGAAACTGAATTACCAAACCCTCACTTTTAGATTCTAGCCTCCTGGGGCATAGGTGGTGCCACTTGTTGAGCCCTCATGAATTCTCGGCCATCCAGATACCTGTCTGGTCACAGGAAGTCTGGCTCGTCAGCCTTTCTCCCGCACTGAGCGCCCTTGGTAATGGCCAAGGAGCTAGCCCTGTGTCCCCCAGAAGCCTCATCTATCTGCACCTGGACGTTCTGGGCTAGGTGAGCTTACCGGTCCTAGCAGGGAGCTGTATGCTTAGACTGTCTGGCCAGGAGGATGCAGGTGTGGAAGTGGGCATGAGGAATGGGGCGACAGAGGGGCTGCGGCAGCCCAAGCGGGCATTGCTGGGTGGAAAGCCTTGGAGATGCACAGCCAACAGGAGCTGCCTTGCCTGAAAGTCAGCAACTAAGAGCTCCTTTACTTTTAAGTCTGTGCTTGTCCCTCGAAGGTGTTCAGGAGAAGAAGCCTGTCCCCCCAGTAGATCAATGAGAGTGCACGACATCTGCAGCTTGAATGTGAACATGCGTGTCACCGGTCCTGCTTCCCAGGTCACGTGCTGGGCCCCTTGGACCCACCGAGTAGCCTTCTGAACTTGTGTGGGGCCTTCCAGCCATGGCAAAGGGCTGGCCAAGCCTGACACTTTGTGAACATTTTTGTTAGAGACAAGGACAGGGCGTGAAGTGGAAGAGGCATTAATTTCACTCCTGTCAGAGCCGCCATCCTCGCATCCCCCGCACCCTTGGGGACTGGCCGTGAGCTCTGCCCTTTGTATCAGGGCTCCCCAGATGTGTTCCTATGAACAGCATCCCCAGGAGAGATGCTCTGACAGAAGGGTTATATGGTGAAGAAGTTTGGGAGTGCTGTGTCCTGTTCCCAGCCCCCTTTGGGGGAGGGGGTGCATGCTGTGTACAAGAGTATTAAAGGCTCCAAGCACCCTGCTGGGAGGAAACCTGCTCACCTTGACCAAACCCAGGCTTTCCCTCATTCGTTTGATTGCAAGTTCCTGTAGCACTAGTATCCTGTGGCCTGCATCTTAGAAACATGCCCCAAGTGCCCTTCACTTCTTTTGCCATTTGTCATTGGCTTGTTGTCATGTTCTTGGTTCCCTATCTGTACCGATTCCCTGGGCTTGTTCTCAGGAAAGGGCATGGATTCCTGGGTCTCCACTTCTGCCATGTTCCCATCTTCATTTTACCATTTGGGTCTGGGGAATTCTGGGTGTCTGAACCAGGCCAAGGACAGGCTAGCCTATTCAGAGGGCTTATGGGACACCAGATCCTGGTGTGGTCCTGGTCATCCTGCACTTGTTCAGAGCTCTGGATTAGAGCCCATGATGGGAAGGAGGAGAACTCCCCCTGTGATTTGTGGGCACTGGTACCCCTGGGTGAGCTGTGTGTGGGCACTTGTCACAAGAAAGTAGGCTTGTAAGTGCGGTGAGCATCTCTGGTGTGTATTTGCTGACATGTTTAGCTCTCAGGGGCCATGCTCGGTGCCCAGAAGGATGGAAGGAGGAAGAGTGGCGAGGTGTGCTGGGGGGCTTTCCATGTGGTGAGGCTCCCCTCTGACTGAGAGGGTTTCAGCCAGCACAGTAGGGTATGGAGGCAGGAGGCTGGCTCTGAGGTCCTCTGAGCCCCATCCAACCAGTTTTCAGATCCAGTGGCTGGGTCCTAGAGGCCAGCAGAACTGTCCCCAGGGTATGAGTCCTGTGTGAGTGTTGGGGTGTGTGGGAAGGGAGGATGGCCAGCTGCTGGAGAATGGGCTGTGACTCAGGGTTGCATGGGGGCAGGGGGCAGGGAGCGGTGCTGCTAAATGAGAATGAACAGTTCTGGAGGCTCGGATGCGGCCAGCCATCTCACCCCCTGCAGCCTCCCATTCCAGCTCCAGGACTAGAGCAGCCGCTGGGGCAGCTCACATCTTGCACATACCACCTCTGCCCTACCCGTCTCAGAGATGCCACGAGTGCTTCTTTGCCACTGATGTTCACCGACACACATATCCCGGTGGGGATGGGGAGGCATGGAGGCGTGTTTATGATTTGCCCTCCTTCTATACTCCCTAGGGAGGGCTCTGGGCCCTACATCCTACACAGCCAGCTTGAATGTGTGGGGAGACAAGATCCCTTCCCTTCCCTCCACTTTATCAGACTTACTACTCATCTCTCCTGCCTGGATTCCAGAAGCTGCCAGATCACAGGTTGCTCAGCAAGACCAGTGGCAACAGCTCACTTCTGTTTGTCACAACCGTAGTTATAGAATGAAATCCCACGTGCTGAGTGATCCTGGAGCCGGTGATTCCCTCTCTCTTTTCTAGAAGTGCCCCCCTCCTGCCTTCCCCTGGGCTTACGGCACAACCTTTCTGCGGGAGTCAAGGATGCTGGCACTAGAATCGTAGTCCTGTTTTTCAAAAAGTCGCAGGGAGCCCACTCACCCATCTTCAGAAAAATGCAACAGAAAACGAAGCCTGAATTCATTATCCATTCATTTGTAGTTTGATTCCTAGAGGCCCGGACTTTGCTGCCCTGAATGCAGACTAATGATTTGTCTGTCTGTTTCCTATAGATGTAGATGCTTAGGAGAAAGTAAGGTGGGACAAAGCCAGTTTCTCCTGGCCTCATTATAGATTTTCCTGAATTGGATATTAAAATAAAAGGGAGCTCATGGAGAGAATCGTTCCTTTTCCAAGGGCTCTTCTTCTATTTATTCGAGCAGAGGTTCTAGAAGAGGGCACTATAGGTGTGATTCCCCGAGGCAGCAACGAACAGCCACAGCTGGATCCTTGCTGAAGCATCATTATACAGTCCAGTGGTTTGAAGACTGAGAAGAACGGGGAGCCTGCAACAGCATCAGTGTTTCTTCCTCCCTTCGTCCCACTTCCCTTTTTAGTCCTGGTTAATTCCTGGATATGTCACTGAATTCACTAAGTGTCTGGAGTGTCTACCATATGTCTAATATATTATTTAGTGGCTACACTCTTTCTTTTCTTGAGAAGATACTTTGTGTTCAGAGCCGAATCAGAAATGGTTACAGTTCCACATGCTAAGGACCATCCACTGTCCTACCTGCCTGTTTGCTCATATCAGTCATGCAGACTGCACAGACACAGTGTGGGTTGATAAAGTTTGTGTATTGATGTACACAGCCATCTTGGAGGCTGTGTCCCTCTCTCTTTGGTGAATCTGTTTCTTAACTCCTCCTTTCCCACGCCGTTTGAGTACATGATCTTGGCCACCATCATTGCCAACTGCATCGTCTTGGCCCTGGAGCAGCATCTTCCTGAGGATGACAAGACCCCAATGTCCCGCAGACTGGTAGGTGCCTCCCTCCTTCTCATCTTTCTTTCCCCCTGTTCTTCCTCTTGCCTGGTTCCCTTCTCCTTTGCTTCTTCACCTGGCTCCCTTCCCTTCTGTACGGTTCTGTGAGTTTGTTCTTTGCTGAGGGACAAGTTGGTAACAAGTCCCATTGGGATTCATAAAGACAAGAGGACTGACCTTTTAAATTTCTGCTCCCAGGAAGTTCTGTGTATACACTGCATGGAAGCCAGGCAAGAAGAAAGGGAGGACACGGGGTCCACACACACTTCTCTCCTCTTTCTGAGGGACTTTGGGAGTGAGAGGAAGAGGGGGAGTAAGGGAGAGAGCATGAAGGATGCTCAAAGCCTATGTGCATTCACTGTTCCGAACTTCCTAAACGTTTGTCCGTATTCTCTATAAAGAAATCATCCATGTGTCTAAAGTATTCCCTCTAAAGAGAGCAAACAAAATGCTTAAAATCCAAATGTATGGGTAAGTGGCTCCAGCCTGATAACCCATGGATGAGAACGAACCCTTAAGCTTCCAACATAAGTGAAGGCCAGCAATGGGAAAGCTGACCCCTTCAAGGCAAAGCCAGTACCGTTGGTCATTGTCGTGGGAAGATGGCCGGTCCTGGGCATGAGCCCCACATTCATCCATTTCTGTAGCTGGCTTCCCTTGCTCTTGTGCTCTCCCTGAGTCCCGCAGCACCCTCACCCGTACGTGGGGCTGGCTTAGTGCAGACGTCCAGGTGTCCTGTAGGAGAGAGGAAATGCAGAGAGGGTAGCTAGCCAGGGTGTGCCTTGGCCCGTGTCTGATGAAGCACAGTCCTTCTCTAACCAGCACCTCTGTTCTTCGTCCCACAGGAGAAGACAGAACCGTATTTCATCGGGATCTTTTGCTTTGAAGCTGGGATCAAAATCGTAGCCCTGGGGTTCATCTTCCATAAGGGCTCGTACCTCCGCAATGGCTGGAATGTCATGGACTTCATCGTGGTCCTCAGTGGGTGAGTCCTCTTCCTGTCTCGTCTTTGTGTGTGGAGGGGCCTGTGGGGTAAAGAAGCGGCTGGTGCGAGGAACCTGGGGGTGGGAAGGCAGAATTCGGTGGGGGAAGAAGTTCAAGGGTGAGATTCCCACGGGGCTGAGCCACCTGCAGGGGAGTGCGAGGACTCTGGAGATGCGCGTGACGTTCGGCAGAGGCCGTGGACCCAAGGTCTGGCGCTGCTGCTTCTGGTTTCCCATTCTGTGTTTGGCTAGGGATGCACAGACGTTTCCAAGTGAGCCTTTTCACTAAAGCAAGCGGCTTGCCCTAGCCTGAGGGCACCCCCCCCCCCCAAAATGGGCCAGAAGATGCCATTAGGTGCAGTTTTCTTCTGGAGGTTGGAAAAGACTCTAAGTATATTTTCTGAACTGATAATTGAGACTCGTGTCCTGACAACAGAATTTTTTACGATTTACAGATTTATACCTATTTATTATCCGATGAGGTATAAAACTGAATCACACGAAAATGTCTGATAACGCATCCCTCTGGAAGTTAACATAGTAATACTGCGTTGTGTCGTAAGCAGCATATATGATGGCAGTACATTTATTTAACTATTCGACAGTCGTTTTTTGTAAATGAATATAGTATACCTATACTGGGGTTGATCCAGCGCTATTGGCAGCATATGTGATGGACCTTGGGACTGGCGATGATGGGCATTGCCTGCCTGGGCTTCTGTGGCTTCTTGTGTGTCTTCGTATCAGGTTGCTCTTGGTAACTGCAGGGGAGGGGAGCAGTCAGGCCAGGTGGGTCCTGTGTGGGTGTGGCAGCAAGGGGTGTGGCATGGAAATTCCCTTAGCCGGCTGCCCAGTTGTTCAAACCCGTGAGGACAAGATGAGAGTGGAGTGGAAAAGTGAGGAGTGGGGAGATATGAGCTACCATTATGATTGACCAAAGGCAGAGGGGAGCAAAGAGGACCTTCCCCCCCACCCCAGGGAATAGCCAGAGGAGTGGGCGTAGGTAAAATCTGACAAGAGTGACAGTTTGAGACTATTTGCATCTCTTCATTATATCTTCTGCAATAGACATAATCCTCATATGTTTAACCTTCATGTCAGTTGTGATTAAGTGAAAGGGAAAAAGTTGAAGGGGCAATTGACTAGAATGTATAAATGGAAGCTCACGAGCATCGAACCCTTTAATATAGGGAACAGATAAGTAGATGGAGATGACTCTTTATGTTTTAAAACATCTGTTGCCTTACAAGAGGATTTTCTGAAGGTTATTTTTCTAAAAGAAAATTCTACTACTGCATTCAAAATGTGATTTAGTGTATAAAGATAAACCTTCTGCATAGTGTTTCAGAAGTACATGGTCAAAGACTGCAGTACACCTGGATGATGTTTTGTGGGGTTTTCTCCCCAGCTTAATTGAAGTATGATTGAAAAATAAAAATTGTATATATTTATGTATTATGTATGTGATGATTTGATATATGTATACATTGTAAAATGATTACTGCAATCAAGCTAATTAACATATCCATCACCTCTCATGGTTACTTTTTTTGTTTGTTTTTTGGTGGTGAGAACACTTGACATCTACACTTTTAGCAAATTTCAAGTATGTTATACATTATTATTTACTATAGTCACCATGGTGAATACTAGGTCTCCAGAACTTATTCATCTGTAGCTGAAAGTTTGTACCCTTTGATCAATATCTTCCCTTTTCCTGTACTCCCAGCCCCTGGTAACCACCATTCCTTCCTCTGTTACTATGACTTCGGCTTTTAAAAAAATTAGACCTCACATATAATTGAGATCATGCAGCATTTGTCTTTCTCTATTTCACTTCACATAATATCCTTCATGTTCATCCATGTTGTTACAAATGGCAGGATTTACTTCTTTTCAAAGGCTGAATAATATTCCTCTGTGTGTGTGTGTGTACCTGTATCACGGTTTCTTTATCCATTCATTCATCGATGGAAATTTAGGTTGTGTCCATATCTGGCTATTGTGAATAATGCTGCAATGGACATGGGATTGTAGATATCTCTTCAAGATAATGATTTCATTGTCTTGGATATATATCCAGAAGTGAAAATGCTGGATTATATGGTAGTTCTATTTTTAATTCTTTTGAGGAAGTTGCATACAGTTTTCCATAGTGGCTGCGCCAATTTACATTTCCACCAACAATGCGCAAGGGTTCCTTTTTCTCCACATCATCACCGACGATTGTTATCTTTTGACTTTTGCTAATAACTGGGTGATGTTTTAAATGTCCCTAAAATAAATAATATATACTATACAGGTAATCCCCAACTTATGATGGTTTGACTTCTGATTTTTTGACTTTCCGATGATGTGAAAGCAATGCGCATTCAGTAGAAACTGTACTTCGAATTTTGAATTTTGATCTCTTCCTGGGCTAGCGATAGGCAGTATGATACTCTCTTGTGATGCTGGGCAGCAGCAACTACAGCTCCCAGTCAGCCCTGACGTCACGAGGATAAACAACCGATACACTGACAAGCATTGTGTACCCATACAACCATTGCGTTTTTCACTTTCAGTACAGTATTCAATAAATAACATGAGATATTCAACACTTTATTAAAAAATAAGCTTTGTGTTAGATGATTTTGCCTAACTGTAGGCTAATGCAAGTGTTCTAAGAACGTTTAAGGTAACTTGGCTCAGCTATGATGTTCAGTAGGTTAGGTGTATTAAATGTGTTTTCGACTTACGTTGTTTTCAGCTTATGATGGGTTTATCAGGGTGTAACCTCATTGTAAGTCAAGGAAGATATGTACAGTAAAAGGCCTAAATGAGTCTGCGTCATTTTAGAAATATGATTCTGTCTAAAAGAAGAGTACTGTAATGTATATGGATTATATGCTACAATTGCTTGAATTCTTGGTCTCATTGAGGCCTATATGTGTCAGAGGCCATTTGAAATTTCTCTTCTAGTCTATTTATTTTTACTTTAAACTATTCTATGTTCATTAAGGAAAATTTGAAAAATACAGAAAAATCAAAAGAAAGAAAACAGTCACTGATTAAGAAAAATTCCTGATTATTTTGTGGTATTTCCTTCCAGCCCCTTTAATGCTAAGCAAGCTCTCCTTTCAATGCTTGTAATTGTGCTACCTTTTCTCAGTATAGTATGGGCATAGTACATATTACTCCATATTCTGGTAAAAATCTGTAAGGACTGATCAGCAGTTTGTTAAATAGATGTACCCAGCTTACTTCTCCATTTTTGCAATTATCTGAGACTTAGATTGCTTTCTGGTTTTGGCTATTATAAATAATTATTAAAGATGCTCAATGTACATCTTTTGGATGTCACATTTTAAGAGACATTTTGACAGGTTGAAGTACTTCTAAAGGAGAATCTGCCTTTCTGGGGTGGGGCCTGGGAACTAGGATGGGTGAGGGAAGGTGGAAGAAATGGGCCAGCCATTTGATGGAACGAGAGAAGGCTGGTGGGAGCCATAAGCACTGCCTTCAAATGAAGGTTGCCAGGTTGTCGAAGGGGCAGATTTGTAGAGTCCTTCGTCAGCATGGCCAAGAAGGCCCTCTGTGTCCTCGCCTGCATGTGTGGGGTGCACACGAGTGGGCGCAGGTGCTGAGCCCTTGGCCAAGTCACTGGTCCTGTCCGCTCTCTCTGCCCCAAGCCTGGGCATCTCCCATTCTTAGTGGCTCTTCAAACTTTGCTGAAAGGCAACTGCTGTCCATCTGAACCAATAGGACTTTGCCCCTGTTCTTCCTGCACCTACTCATTCTTTCTCTCCAGGGAGAGGGCTTGGCACTCTTGAGATCCGAGCTCAGGGTTGCGGTTCTACCCCGCAGGAATGGGTAACCAGATTTTGTCTTCTGTTCACATGGTGCTTTCATCTACCACATTGCATGGCTTCTAAAATGCATATTTCTCCTGCTGCAGCATCTCTAAAATCAGCCCGTGTCCTACGATAATGGCATGATACAGTTTAACTGACAGCATATGTCTTTCATAGTGTTAAATAAAACCACGGGGCATCTTACAACTGTAATACCAGCCCAGGGAAGCCGGCAGATCAGGCTTTAGATAGGAGTCATCCAGTACTCAGAGAGGTTAAGTGCTCAG
The DNA here is from genome assembly GCF_009873245.2 of Balaenoptera musculus. Classification (NCBI taxonomy): domain Eukaryota; kingdom Metazoa; phylum Chordata; class Mammalia; order Artiodactyla; family Balaenopteridae; genus Balaenoptera; species Balaenoptera musculus. The sequence continues at coordinate 136,540,391 of NC_045785.1, forward strand.
CCCAAGACCACCAGCTCCTTGACAGCAGATACAGGAGTTGGAACTGTGCCCTTTGACCCAAGGCTGGTGTTTTACCTCTGCCCAGTGCAGCCCCTCCTTTAGGCTTTCTGACACCCGCCCCTGCGGCAGCCCGTGCTGGCTGCTCTGACTTCTTACCTCAGCTCCAGGTGTCACCCCACATCCGCCTCCAGCGCACAGGAGGAGTGACAGGTACTAGAGCAGGACACTGCCTCAGGCTGAGGCTGTACAACTTCTCAGCTCTCAGTGTGTGATGGGAGGTGGAGGGGTGGGGGGCTGAGGTGCCAGACAGCTGGCTCAGCCAAAGACCTTCCATCACTGCCTTTTGCTCAGAGATGTGTGGTTGAGAGACCTGGGCCACCACATTCTGCCTGTACTCTCAACCTTGTAACCTTTAGAATTCTTAGGTCTGTAAGCTGAGGAAGCTCCATGGTTCAGAAGGTTAATTTATGTACATTATTCATCTAATCCTCATAATCCCCAAAATGGGATCTTGTTATCCCTGTTTTATAGATGAAGAAACCAAGGTTTAGAGAAGGTACATGATATATACTAGGAGGTACTAGAGCTGGGGCTTGAGCCCGTATCTTCTGGATCCAAGTTCCTTCTTCAATGCTCATTTCCCCACACCATCAGTGACCTCACAACCTCACAGGCTCCGTGGTTCTGTAGCTCTGTGATTGCATGTTCCTTTGGTCCCCTTGAAGCAATGTGGAATGGGCTCAGGGAGCGACATAATCAGGCAGATGTCCCTGACCCAGAGCTGAGGCTTCATGTATGACTTGAAGAGGACCAGAGCCCCATGTGTCCATCCTAAGACTTCTCTCTGTGGGCTTGGAATACAACCAACTCCCTGCTCTGTGGTTAAGAAGGCACGTTACTTAACTCTCATGGTTTAATACATAAAAACTAAACCCGAAGTTCCAGCTTGTTTCATTAATTGGCTTGTTCATTCATTCATTCATTCACCTATCCATCCATTCATTTATTCAACAAAACGTGTATTGTTGAATACTCAAGCAAATTCTGGGACTGAGAAACACCAAGGTTAATGTATTCTCATTTCTTCTAAAGACAGTGGAATTTGCTATTCTTTTAACAAATTATTACCTTACATAACTTGGGATCTCTCTTGTACTGGTAACAATTCAAGAGATGCTATTTCTAACCATTTGTTAGGCCACCTGGAGAATTCTAAATTACTCGAAGTCGTTATTATATATTAGTCTTAATAATAAGTCATAGTCTCTGGAATAGATGGGCAATGATAGGGGAGGATGAGAACTCAAAGGTACTCCTAACCCATGGGTAGGAACAGGGAAGTGAGGGCCAGGACTGTGTCTTTGAACCCTATTCATGTCTGTGCCTGGTCAGAGTAGGTACTTAATAAATGCTAGTAGAATGGAATCACTTGTTCCATCCCAGATTGCCTTGTCACCGATAGGATACAAAGGAGAGTGCTGGGGGCAGCCTGGGGCTGGCAGTGTGGAGGGGTTGCCTATTCCCAGTCCTGCCTCTTGGTCTGGCTGAGCCAGGCAGTATCGACATCTCTCTCATGTAGCTATGACTCAGCCTGGCTGCTCACATCGTGATCACTCCATTAGAGAAATGAAGGCTGGGAACTCAGCCTCTAGGTGAGTAAGATATTGAGCTTCATATCACTTGGGCCTATTTACTAGGTTTGCAGTGTTACCTTTTGGGAATTGCTTCCTGGGTGATGGCTGCAGGGTTGGGGTCAGGGCTGAATATTGAAGACCCAACTTCCTAGAGGTGGCTATGGGTTGGGGGAGGCGTATGGAGAAAGAAGCAGAAAGAGCAGAAGAATGCCTCACCTGGCATTTGCCATGTAATGAAAGCTTCCATCTATTGAGCCATATTGCAAAGACTACATTTCTCTCTATATCTGTATCTATATCTATATCTTTATCTATACCTATTGCTCAGAACATGCTTTACTATCAGTTTTGCCAGCTTTTCTGTGGGAGATGACCTGTTTTGACTGTTTTCTTAACTGCAAGAACATGGGTACATACTCTGAAGAGTGGGCAAGTGTATCTGAGCCTGGGGCTCTGCCTCCTTCCTCTACCAAGACCATTACCCCAGGGCCCAGGTGATCACCTGTGCCTCTGTCTTCCTTCAAGTCCTTCAAGGGACATTGTCTTCCTTCAAGTCCTTCAAGGGACATTGTTGACGACCCACAATGTGACAGGCACTGTGCTAGATGTGGGTGGGGCAGGGCTGAGTGTCCCCACCAGGAGGCCACATGTCATGAAAACCAAAAAGGGCATCCAACCTAGCTCTGGGGACTGGGGCAAACTTCCTGGAGGAAGTAACATTGAAACTGGTATGTGAGGATAGGCCGTTAGGACTTAGACAAGGAAGGAGAAGAGCTTTTCTGGGAGAAAGAATGCTACACACAGATCCTTGAAGCTGAGAGAGAGCATGCAGGATGCTTCTGGGGAGTTGGCCAGTGGAATAGTGAGCGATGCTCCCAGAGAGGTCAGCGGGGGCCAGCCGAGGCCATGAGGAGGAGCTTGTACCGTAGCTAGAAGGCAGTGGGGAGCCACTGAAGGCATTGAGCAGGGGTGGAATGATTAGTTCTAACTCAGTGCTGGATGCTGCACAGGTCTTTGTCATCCTGGAATTAACTCTGAGGAAAGGGCATGGAAAGGAGAGGGAAGCCATGGCCATACCCTTAGTTGCAGTTTGGGAGGAGGTGCGTCGCCCAGCAGGGAGAGGAAGGATGAAAGGAAAAGGGAACGGGGAGGAGAAGAGCCCGAGGAGATGCTGCAGAAGAGCTGGGAGCTGCTATTGGATGTCCCCAGCTTCTCACCAGTGGCACAAGCAGAGCCTGTTGGTAGGAGGACGGTATCTGGAGCTAAATATACATCGGTAGGTATTTTTAGAGGGTTTCTGTAAGGAGGCTGCCCTAATACATGAATTTCCCAAGCAGCTAAAGATCGAGGAAAGCACAGTTTCCCTTCTCCAGCACCGTCTCTCCAGTGCTGAGAATGTGCGGGAGGTGTTGTAAACGCAGCCCTGGGGCCCCCAGCCCAATTTAAATCTCTGTGGTAATAGTATGATAACACTTGGTATTTATATAGCATGTCCGTGCCAGTGAGCCTGGTGAGATTTTACAGACCTGTCTTTTACTCATCCTCTCTGCTCTAAGTGGGCGAAGCAGGAAGGTGGGGAACAGGGAAGGGCTGGGTAGAGGGAGGAGGCATTGGAGCTTGTCCTTTCAGAGACGGGGAAACTGAGGCTGAGTGAGGTGATATGGGGGGCTGGGAGCTACTCAGAAGACCCGAGTCAGTAGAAGGAGACCAGGTCTTCGGTGCCTTCATGCTGACGTTGGGGTGCTTCGCTAGTCCTTAAGCTCCGACTGCTTCTCAAGTTCTCTCTCCCAGCAGAGTTGGTGACTGCTTGTCTGAAAGACCTCCACCTCCTCACCAGTTCCTCGTTCATTTCTAGCTTCACTTTGGGGGAACACAGCTGCTACTTGCAGCATCTCCTTTTGTCAGAACATTAGTTCTCTTTTAATTGCACTTCCCTCCAGATGGGTGCATGATGGAAAAGATAGTTAGGATATGGAATTTGGATTCAGGGGAGAGGTAGGCAGAAGGCAAAATGTGGAGCTTGGAGGTCTCTCACTCTGTGCTAATGATAAACCCAATTCTTTCAGGGAGACCCCAGATGAGAGTCCCAGGTAGTAGTTGACAGGCAGTTGAGCTGGGGTTGCTCCTTGGGTGGGAGATCATTTCTTCTTACATATGTACTCTATCCTTTTTCTCTATTGAGAGTCATCGTTGATTCATTCTACAGGTATTTATTGACTACTTACTGTGTTCTGGGTGTAAGACATTGCTGTTGGGATGGTTCCTCTTTCCTGAAACATTGCTTCTTGTCACCTCCATTGACTGATAGAAGCTCAAACTGGAGAGAACTGAGTGGGGGCCTGAATTGGTCTTGGTGTCAACAAGGAGGAAGGAAAGCCAGAGAGAGTGGAGGAAGGTTCAGACCCCCCGGGTGGTTTGGTTTCAGAGTATTTTTCTGGCTTTATATTCATTCAGGGTAACAAAGGGAAAGGAACGATGGCCAGATGCTTTCTAAGCCAGACCACCGCCCTGGACCTGGAGCTGCCATTTGAAGGCTGTTAAGTGCATACAGTCTTAGGCACGTGCATGACTGTGTGTGGAAGAGAGCAGCAAGGGTGAAAATTCCAAGGCAGGATTGCAAAGCAGAGATGGCTATAGCATAAATGTTCATTCTCTAAATTTACAAGGGAGACTTGAGACTTAAAGGGAGTGTTTACATTTCCATTCTGTGGGTGATATACGTTTCCTCCTTTGAATAGAGCTTTTGTGCACTTCTGTCTGTACTGTAAATATAGTCCACAGTTCAGTGTGAAACGCGAAATGCAACAGTACTATTCAATGTATGATTCCCTGAAGTCAGAAAATAGCAGACGTGAGGAGTGCAGAGTGGTTACCACAGGGAGCAGTGCAGATGCTGAAAGGAAAAAGAGGGTGTGCTGGGCTTAAGGAGAACATATAAAGGAAGGAAACCTTAAGGAAACCTTAAGTCTAAGGTTACTAAAACTTAACCACCGAATTTTAGACCTGGGGGAATGATAAACTTGTCCCACTTTCTGTATTTATTATTTTTCCCAGAGGAGGAAACTGAGGCCCAAGTGGCTAAGCCACATGTCCAGGGTCTTAGAGCTGGAACGTGGTGAGCGGGGACTTGGATACTGGTTTGTTAACTCCAAATCCAGGATTTGCTTGCAGCTATGCTCTACTCTCCCCGGCATTGAGAATCTGATGCTTCTTGATTGTGTTCAGGCCATTAAACTGGGGTGTTAAGAAATAAATGATTTTTGTAATTGGTTGGCTGGAATATATATATATATATATTGCAATATATATGTGTGTGTATATATATATATGCAACTTATATGGAAACAGACTTTAGTTTAGTGGACTAAATGATTTCAGGGGCCCTGAGTCCCGGTCCTGACCCTAATATACATTCTCTCTCTGATACCTCAGTGTGATACTAGGTGATACCTAAATCATCTCAGCTTTCCTGATGAAACCTCATTTATGAAATGAAGGTAGCGCCTGCATGAGCTACCTCACCAGGTCTTGTGACAAACAAATACAGTAATGATGATGCTGATACTGGTGATGATGGCTCGCATTTTACCAGCAGCTCACATGTCTTATTTTAAATGTGGAAGCCTTCATATACTATTCTCAGCACTTGCATATATCATTTCAAGTATAGAAACATAAATCAAGGCAAATGTTATCTCCGATTTGAGGATGAGGAATTCAAAACTCAAAGAGGCTAAGTCACGTGCTCAGGTCCAAACACTTATTAAGGGGAGGGATGGGCATTTTCATTGTATTATCAGCAGTTCTAAAGCCCATGTGGTGTCTACTGTACAACACAGCCGCCTCAGCAAAAGTGTTTGGGAAGACAATGAAGCAAAATACGAAATCAGTGAGCAGAAATACTTTCCCTCCCAGGTCAGAGATATTATGAAGATAAATGTTAAAATACACATAAAGCACCTTGAGTGCCTTTTGAAAAAGATGTTTAAAAATATTCAAAATACTGTAGTTCTGTAGCTCATTCAGAATAGTCATTTACCTCCATAAAAGTTGCAACTACAAAGGCACGTTTCACTGCAACTTACTGCAAATTCCAAGGCTGTGGCTGATTTAAAAATTTCCCAGTAGTTGTCATTTTACTTCAAGGCAGAAGTTTACTCCAGACTGAACGTGAGATATATCTTATTTCCTCTTAGAAGTATCTAATTTTATCAGAACTAGTCAAATCCTTCTGCGGTTATTATCAACAACAGCAAAGAAATTCCAAGTAAAAGCGGAAACAAAGGCCTTCATTTTTAGCCTTATCGTCAATGAAAATATTACATTTTTCCATATTCTTACTTTTATTTTTTTAATATTCCGTGTCTTTGTCTTCATCTTCTGGCCTCCTGCTTCACACAAACATAAAGAAGTCAGAAGGCTCTGAGTGCTACAAAGGAAGGCTGAAGAGAATGCCCTTTTCCCAAGGAAGAACGTCCCATCAGAAGGGTCGTGCACAGAACTCTAGTCCTCGCTCTGAGGAGAGTTGACAGGAAAGGCTGAATTCTGATGTCCTTCCCCTTGTCTTTCATTTCCTTCCGTCTCGGCTGCCACTCTTCTGTCAGGAGCCTGGGCCTCGGTGCCGGAATGGTTAGGAGAGGGGCTCAAGGTCATGGCTTTTCTCCCTGGCCTCAAACTCTACAACAGTGACTGGGAGACAGAGTGACAGGTGTGGCTGCTTCACACTTCGGATGACATTTGCGGTGAAGTCTCATGATTTACGTCACTGTGGGCGGTTCCATGCATCTCACCTCCTCCCCCATCAACCCTCTAGGGCCAGGCGGGTCCTTGAGGAGTCGTTCCTTAGTCCAGGACCACATGAGTGGCCATGGACAGCTGAAGCTGAAACAGAACTGGTTTGGGGTATCTTTGCTGTTGAATCTTAATCAAAACTCTGGGTGAGGGTGGGATAACCAAAATGACGTATCTCCTGGCCCCGGCCCACTCAGAGCTAAGCATCCCTAGCCCCCATATCTGAAACTTTGAATTACGGGGAAAGACATAGGAGGAGCCAGGAGAAGACAAGGGGGAGGGAAGGCTAGAGGCAGCCAGTATTAGCTGAGGACCTCTTATGTTCCAAACATCGTGCTGACTATAAGGGGTACAGCCCTGGATGGAGATAGAGTTTCTATTGTCTTAGAGCTTGCTGTCTAGCAGAGAAGACAGATAGTAAATTAAATTTAAATGCAATGGTGTATAAAGTGCTGCAAAGGAGAAATGTTAACAGTGCCAGGAGGGTTTGAAATTGGGACTCTAACCTAATCTGAGGGGAAGGAGGTCCAGAAGTTGATGTTAATGTTGAAACCTGGAGATGGAGTAGCCTTTGGCTAGGAAAAGAAGACGAGAGGGAAGGGGGCAGGACGAGGAGGGTTCAGGTGGAGGGTAGGGCAGGTGTAAAGGGCTGGAGGTGGGAGACGGCCTGGCAGCTCTGGGAAACAGAAAGGCCAGTGGAGCCCAACGTGTAGTGTCTGAGGTGACAGTAACCTGAGGGGAGTTGGAGTTGGGGAGGAGCCACATCATTCAGGGTCTCATTGGCATCACCAAGGATGTTCAACGGGAGGCCATTGACTGGTTTGAAGCAGGGAAGTAGACATATTTGCAGAAGATGACTGGGGGTGGGTGATGTTCGCTGAGAAAATAGAACTTCCCTGAATGATTCCAAGTCTGCTCAGAACTAGGATAGAATTAATGTTTTCGAAGAGTCCCTCCCTCTCTCCTCTTGCCTCCTCCTTCCAACACTGGCCCTCAACTATAATTTTGTTTAACCTATTGGAACTGTACCAAAACCCAGTCTCTAGACCTTATAATCTAGCCCATCCTATGCTAAAAATCTGTTAACCCTGCCCAGAGTAAAGACATGGTCCTGCCTTCTGGGTTCACACTCTGAGCATCTCCTACTGATTCAAATAATGGGTAAGAATTGTTGAGTGTGTGGGCTTTTATTTTTGATGTGCAGCAGAGAAATTATTTTAAAAATGTTTTTCTGAGAACACTGCTATATGATTATTATGATTTTTATTTTTCTGATAGAACAATAGTCAAAAGATCAAGCCAACCCACATGCTTGTTTATGGGATGTTTCTCTTTTTCCTGCTTTCTAAGCCCATGACACATCATGATGCTGAATCTGGATCCAAGTTGAACTCTGGTTAATAACCACGATAAATATACCATTTTGTGATTTAGGGCCCCCTTCCGGGGGGAGCTCAAAGTGCTCTGTAATTCACCCTCTTCCCACTTCTCATTTGGAAAAAGGAAATAGAGGCCTCCCTCCAGGTTCCTTTTCTGAGTAAGTGTTGTGTTCTCTGTTTTAGAGACAGGTCACCCGGATGGAGGCTTCACAGCTGGGCTCTGGTGCTAGCGATGGGAGGTGTTCACTGCTTACCCCAGGCTTTCCCACTGAGTACTTCAGTTCACATCCTCTCTTCACATGAGTGCAGCCAGCTCTTTTAAAGTTCCAGCTTCCTCCTCCCTGCTCTTGCTTTGTTCTCTTCTTACTCTCCCTAACCTTTCTCTGTTTTCATTTTTCACCCTGGTTCAAAATAAAAGACTGGGTGAGTTGAGGACAGGTGCCATAGAGGGTGGTGTATTTGTGTGTGTGTGTCTGTATGTGATGCTAGTTCTGACAGGCTCCTTCTTAGAGCTCTGTCTGTAGAGTGAGTCTGACGTTCAACCCCTCTTCGCCAGCAAACAAATCCATATATGAGGAGGGTTCTCTCTACTGGGAATCTGATAGCTCAAAGTTTGAACAGCTACTACTGAAAATAAAGGAGGAGGAATTTCCATGAGTACTTCAACGCCCCCCAAGCTGTGACTGATCTGAAACCAAACTAAAGCTAAGCACCTTGAAGTCACCCAGGAATTCAAATTTTAGGACCACAGGTAGAAAGTTAAAGCAGGAATATACCTTAAGAATACACCTTAAGAGACCCCTGGCATTATTGTAGTGGCCATGCAGCTCCATGGCCGTGCCTAGCATTGGCTGTTTCCTGAATAGTGTTTCCCACAAATATGTACCACAGTATCATTTTTCTAAAATGTGTGTGGGTGCCATTGTAATTTATTAGATATAAATAGATTTAGAAGCATTCTTGAAGAAATGGTGGCATTGTTTTTCTCATTTAGTCAGTATAGCATAGCGGTTAACAGTTTGGGCTCTGTAGGCAAGCAAACCTGAATTCCTGTTTCTTCTCTGCTGTTTACTAGCTCTGTGGTTGTGGGCAAATGATCCAGCTTCTGTAAGTCTCAATGTCGTCATCTCTATAAAAAAGGGGAGGTGGTGATGGATAATAACATCTGTCTGACAGAGTTGTCATGGGGCTATATTAACGAAATAACTCCTCTGGGAGGGTCAAGTGGGTCTTGGACTCTTGACATTAAAAAAGGAGCCTCACACTTGAAAGGATAAGAATGGCTGATCCAGTGTGACCCACTGTTACAGACGAAGGGGCTGAGGCCCAGAGAGTGCTTTGAGAGCTTGAACTCTAGTGTATGCCTAGTACTCTTGTCTCTGGTTGGGAGGTTACTTGCCTATAGCTAACACCTGATTTTGGTCAGGCTTATAATTTCTTGTATTCAGTCTGGCGGTATAGATATGGAGGGGAAGTAGGAGTGGAAGTTAGACCCAGTGCGTGCACTCATGAATGAAATGGTTTGATTGGAGTAGAATACATATATATGTATATCTGTACATAAGGCAGCTCAGCACAGTGTGATCAGGACACAGCCTAGTTCTGGTCGGGTGGTTCAGTCTCTAGGAGTGGCTAGAAGGGAAAGATGTAAGTTGGGCCAGTGATACCCAGATCTGTATCCAAGATTAGGTATTCTATAGTTAGTCTTTGGATTCTTTGTCCTTCACCGTTGATCCAAGGTAACTTGGATAGTTAAAGTCTTTTTTGGTGGTTGCTTGCCCATCTTTTCTTGCCCCTGTGTGTATGTACACCTTGTATTACTGTCCTAAAAGAAAATGTCTTTTTGCTCAAGCATTTTCAGGTTGACTATAGATCTTGATTTGATTACTGCTTGATAAAGGAGCACAATGTTAGCTCTTTAAATCTGTTCCCTGAAATTCACCAATGAAAATTTATGGATTCATAGCAAGGCTGAGAGAGACTTTGTGGGGAACTGAACAGGGAAAGAAGGTATAATAGAATATATAAGGACTCTCAGCATCCTTGGCTCTTGCTGCAAGAGGATGTGGGCTGAGGGGAAAGAGATTGTTAGTCCTTTTTTCACCAGATTTCTCCTAGTGATACTTCTTCCTCACCCACCCATCCATCCATCCATCCATCCATCCATCCATCCATCCATCCATCCATCCATCCATCCATCCATATATTTGTCTACCCATCCACTTATCCATCCACCCATCCATCCATCCACCCACCCACCTACCTACCCATCCACCTATGCACCTATCCATCTACTCATCCATCTAACAAATCATCATGCATTATTTATTAAGTAAATATGGAATGCCATGCACTATATTGGATGCTGACTATATCAGTAATATAACTGTTATGGTCCATTCCCTCATGGAACTTACCATCAATCCAGGCTTAGGGAGGAATAAGGAAGCTTAGCCTGGTGTTGCCTCTACTGCACTTGGTAGTGGGGAGAAGTGGTTGTTTCGTAGATGTGTACCCATCCATTACCAACATCAAATCATACCTTAGTGGAAAGACTAAGGACTTTAGGTTTAGGTAGACCTGAACTTGAACTTCAGCTTTGCCATTCGGATGTGACTTTGGGCAAGTTATTTAACCTGTTGGAACCTTGTTGTTGTTGTTGGTTTTTAAGTCTAAAATACCTCTGTTGCAAGATTTATTTGCTAGATTGAGTACCACTACTTGCTCTAAGAAACAACCCCCTATATTTCAGTGGGTTAGCACAATAGATTTATCTCTGTCTCCTTGAATAGGTCAGTGTGTTCTTGGCTTTCACTCACTTGGTGATTTAGAGACCCAGTCTCCTTCTGTCTGGTGGCTCTGCCATCTTCCAGGTTCTCATGGTTTACATCTCAATAGAAACAGAAAGAGTATGAAGAAGGCACAGTCACTTTTTACATTCATTGGTATAGAAGAGACACACATAATTTCTACTAACACTTCATTGGCAAGGACCAGCCACGTGACTCAACCTAGGTACAAAGGAGACTAGGAGATCTAATCTCTAATTGGGCAGCTGCTTCCTAGCAACAACGCTACACTGTGGAAAGGTGAGCATCAATTTTGGAGGACAGGTAGTGACCTCTTCATTGTCTATATGAAGGTTAAAAAAGAAAATGTATGTAAATTGTTGGACAGATAGTGGTATATAATAAATGTTTTCTTCTAATTATTAGTAATACCCGTTGATTCAAGCAATATTTCCTACACATGTATAAAACATTTTACTAAGTATTCGGACGAAAAAGATAAGTAATAAGATATCTGCCCTCAAGGAGTGTCAGTCTGATACAGAGATAGCATCTGTATACAGATAGTTTTAATTTGTGCTCAAACCATTTGATCAGGAGGAAAGTTTGCAAATAAATCTGTTCTGTCCATTCAGCTTTCCATCTGTCTACCCACCTTTTATTAAGTGCTTACTGTGTACACAGCATAGTTGTGAGTAGTAAGAGGGACAGTGATAGAGTTAAATCAGGAGGAGATGGAAGGTCATTGGGAATTTGGTTTCATTTTGCTCTAATGCTACTGTTGGCACCTATACTAGAAGCTGGTGTCAGCAGCCCTTGAACACTTTTTTGCCACCTCTTTTGATCAGGCTTTGAAGATAAGGATGAGAAGCAAGTAGTTTATTTCATTTTATTTTATTTCTGTGTTGTTTTTTTCTCTTCAAGATGACAAAACCCAGAGGTAGTCAGTCAGCTGAGGCTATTTATAAAATGTCCATGTTGGCCTGGATATCACTGCTGGTTAACATCTGTCAAACTCCAAACTCTGTGGCCAGTAGGACAGAGGATCAGGAGCCAGTGTCAGAGGGACAACCAGCTTCTTAGTTTACTAATGTCTTTTCTATCCTTAGTTTGCACAAAGAAGGTTGAGAAGTCTGATGTTTACTAGTGAACTATGCATGACTACAACAAGTAAATTGGAGTCAGTATCTCACGATAGTTCTGTTTTTTTGTGTGTGTGTGTTGCTTTCTGATTATACAGCTGAGTTTTCCCCTTGTGAAAGAAAACAAAACATTAACATTTATTATAATAAATGATTTATCTGCTTTCATTTATACAGTATTTGCTATTCATTAGACCTTATTCTTTTTCATGTTTCTTTTCCTTATTTTTTTCTGTATTGATCGGAATCTTATAATCAGTTTCTTATCATTGTCAACCAAATGATTAAGTCTTATGGTGGAGATACTACTTTTTATCTTTTTTGTTTTATTCCCTGTCACTTCCCCCACTCCTTTGCAGTCTGTAAGCATGAATACACATACAGCACTAAACTTGATGCTGAGTTTATAGTTGATTTTTAAGACTTATTGTATCACTGACAATTTGACTGTCAAACTGAGTCAGTGCCGGTGAGGAATTGTTCGTTGTAGTGGAAAGCCCATCCAGGTCAAAACTGATCTGTTCCTAGTACCTGTCCTTAGTTTTGGTGTGACGGTAGGGCTAGTTTGTAACCATCCTGAGTCTTAATCTTCTGCTCCACAAAGAGAGCAATACTAGCCTTCCAGAAGTGTTGAGGAGATTAAATGCAATGACATATGTGAGAGTGTCTGGTACCTTCCTTGCTGCTGCCGCCTTTTCCCGTCTACCTTCCTCCTGACTTCCGTGCGTCAGTAGGAGGAGTCACGGAGGCCCCTTATGCGGTTTATCTGTATTCAGGCCGTGGTGCTGCAGAGGAGGGAGCCCATTAAAGTTTGATGGTGCTCCTGGGCACCGCTGGACTGGAGAGGTGAAATGGAAGAGAAGAGAAGAATAAGAATAAGAATAAAACTGTACAGCTTTTGAAGAAGATAGGCACAGGCTCATGGTTTATGATCTGCCCATATGTGTGCCTGCTGACGTGTCGTATATATACTTGCCTGACATTGCATCAGAGTACATCTGCATCTGTACTTTCGTCTGTATCCACCATATCATGTATTATCCTAAGGGGAACTCTTGAATGCAAACAGCATGACAGTTGTGTTCTCTTAGTAGCTTTTTTTCTTTATCAGGGATTTTGTTAAAAGGATTTAAAAGCCTTTTCTTTCCTTTTTTAAAGAATTTATTTTTAATTGATGTAACATTGGTTTATAATATTACCATAGCTTGTTCTAGGGGTGGATTTCCCTGCCTTTCTGTAAACTGCTACAAGGCGATGTCTCTTTCCTTCTCTCCACCTCAGCAGCACCCTCAGCCCGCAACCCTGACCAGTTTGGTCTTGTCTTTGCCAGGAGGACCCAAGCCTTAGAATTTCCTAGGAATAAACTCCCACAGGTCATCATTTCTGGAATGCAAATCCTAGGCTTAGGTGGACATTTGAAAATGAATTTGTCACAGCAAGGACAGCGACTCAGCCTTTATTTCACTCATGATCTGCTATTTGAGGGCAGACCCATTTCCCAATGGGGTAAGCTGAGATTATCTTCCCTGTATTTATGTGAAAGGAGGGAGGAAGGAGAGCCTGTTTGATGATTTTTTTTTTTTAAGCTGCTCTTTTTTTTTTTTTTTAATTTTTAGAATTTGTTTATTTATTTATGGCTGTGTTGGGTCTTTCGTTTCTGTGCGAGGGCTTTCTCTAGTTGTGGCAAGTGGGGGCCGCTCTTCATCGCGGCGCGCGGGCCTCTCACTATCGCGGCCTCTCCCGTTTCGGAGCACAGGCTCCAGACGCGCGCAGGCTCAGTAATTGTGGCTCACGGGCCTAGTTGCTCCGCCGCATGTGGGATCTTCCCAGACCAGGGCTCGAACCCGTGTCCCCTGCATTGGCAGGCAGATTCTCAACCACTGCGCCACCAGGGAAGCCCCCTGTTTGATGATGTTTGAAGGGCACATCTCCTCCAAATTTAATTGTGTATTAAAAACGAAAGCAAAAACAAACATCAAGGGATTTGAAAAAAGGGTGATTTTTTTTTTTTTTTTTTTAACTGAGTTCAGAGACATTCCAGAAAGGTAACTTCTCACACCACAGTTTTTATTTATTTTTTTCTACCTCCTTGATTTTTCTCTTTGATTAAATTCTTTCCTACAAAATGACACTTCTTCCAACATCACCATTTCTATCAATGGTGTCAGTAGTCTGTGTGCTTACAAGGAAAAAACGACCTTGACGCGTGTCAGGAATACTAGGATCTGCTCCAGGCGCCACCAGACCCTTCAGAGCCACAACCCCAGCTGCAGCCTGGAAGGTTTGGATGGATGGGCTTTAGGGAGCCTTGCATCACCTAAAATCATGTAATAAGTTAATATATATGAGCATTTTCCCCCAGGAAAAGGGTCCATAGCTTTTATCAAAGGAGCCTGTGACCCACATTTTAGGACCATTCCTTTAAATGATCTCTAAGGAACTTACAAGTTCGAGAATTTATTTGGGTTTTATTAGCCTTCCCATCATGTAGACATTTCTGTTACGTTTGAGGTCTTCATCAACCCAAGACCTTATTTTCCTCCTGCCTATTTCTGTCATCTCTCCCCTCATTGGGATTGTCATCAATGAGTCCCTGCCCTGCAAGGCCATCATAACTTGACTTCGGGCCACAGGTTTGCCCCAGCTCTCCTCTGTCATCACAGGTGCAATTGAATCATTTCTTTCTGTATACCTCTCTCCTGATCAGGACCTTTTGACAAACTTTTCTTTCCTCTTTGGCATGGAAAAGAAGAAAAGAAACTCTTTAGCATTGCATCCCGGACACCCGTCAGCTGAATCTCCTCCCTGCCTCGTGCCCATTGCCCCTCTTGTGTCATTACTGTCACTGAAGGCTCCTTCACCCCAGCAGGGCCAGACTCAGAGGTGCCTTTCTCATCTCAAAGCTTCTTTCTGTATTCCTTCACTTGCTGTCACCCTGCTTTGTTTATATCCTGCGTACCTTTTAATAATCTGTGCCATGATGTTCTGTGGGAACCAGCTCAAGACCTGACTCCTTGGGAAGATAGACCCCCTTCTCCAGGCTCCCTAAGCACTTAGCTGCATTTTCGCTTCATCAGCAGGTGCTGTGTTTCCTCCTTCGTTATTCCTGTGGCCCTCTTGTCTGTGCATTGAGATTGAGGATGGGACATGTACTCCTTCCTTCTTCCCTAGGGTGACTTGGGTTTTCTCAGACTCATAATAAATGCCCAACAAAGCTGGGATGAATAAGGAGGTGAAAAGCAAGGGTCTGTTGGTATCTGCCCATGGAGCTGAGTGGGGAGGGTGGGGAGGGAAACAGGGACCCAGCTTAAGCCTTGAACTCCAGTTTCATAGTCTGCCCTGGTGTGTTTTCTCTTCCTCAGCCCATGCAGCAGGAGGAATAATGCAGGCCGTGGCCGAACCTTAGGCCCAGTAGTGGTGTGTGTGGGTGCTGAGCTCCTCGTCCAGCTGCGGGTGGGGAGGCTAAAGGTGGAGAATGGGGTACCATGGGGTGGAGTGCTTTGATCGGGACTCTGGGGGGAGGGCCTCTTCTCTTTCAGCTTGTATCCCATATTAGTTATCCAGTTAACTTAGAGGAAGCTATTTTCTTTCTCTTTGTGCTTTGTTGTTGTTGTTTTTTCTTTAAAATAAATGAAGTATTAATACTGCCAATTGTCAGATTGGCTCAGATTCCTTTTCCTTCCATCAGTCTCCCTTCCTCCTTCACCCCTCCTTCCTGGACAATTAGCAAAGTGTTTGGTCTTTGGTTTGGATGAATAATTGATTCAGAAGCTTTGTGAATGATTCATGGCCCATATGGTGGGGCAACAGGATGTGTGTGTGTGTGTGTGTGTGTGTGTGTGTGTGTGTGATCAGCACCTCCTACAAAAGGTCAGAGGCTTCTCCCTGGCTCTGTGGAGGGGATGGTATAGACCATCCCCCAGGGGCAGAACAGACTGCATGTGGTCTTCCTCTCTGTGTTCTAGCAAAGGTGAGAGGGTTGGAGCTTCTCCCGGGAAAGCAAGGTTCTCTGTGTGTGTATGCATTTCAGTCCTTCTAGATCGGTGGTTCTGGTTTTGGTCAGATTAATCAGGGAACTGGAGTTTATCCCCTTTAAATTTACCAGCTATTCACTCTTCCCAAGATGAATGGTTAATTTGATTTTCAAAGCATTTGAAAAAAGGGGGTATGTTGCCTTCCTCCCTTTGCGATACAGTATTTCAGACCTTCCTAGTCAAGGGACATTTTTTTTTCTTAACCCAGAGTCTTAACCTAGTTACTTTCTGCTGCCACGCTAATTCAGTTTCCTCATATATCTCCTTCACTGAAGACAGAGAACACCTGGTTATCATTCATTTTATAGCTCTTCCTTATCTTTGAAAACTGTCATTAAATATTTGTGTGCCTGAGACAGTAGGACTGATGCCTAGCTTGTAGAAGAGCGACATTCTCTATCTACAAACCCTCTCAGTTTTAGTCATTTTATAGGGAAAAATTGGGACTTCTGAATATACCCTGATTTTTGGAAGCCAGCTAAGAAAAAATAATTTTGTTACCTAAACAGAGTTCATTTTTTTCTTAGGCAGTCAGACTCCACATTTTATTTTAGGGAGTTGAGACAGAGGCAGTGTATAAATAAAATGCAAGACTGATGAAGATATGGCAGTATGTTTATTGGTCATTTGGGCTTTTTTCAGGAAGGTTATAAAGATATTCCCCTATATTTTCTAGTATTATTTTAAAATTATGCTTGCCATATTTATGTTCTAATCTTTCTTGAATTTATTTTTGTGTTATTATGTGAAGTATGAATATACCTATATGTTTTTCCATAGGTTTCCAACTTCATTTAGTGAATAGTACATCTTTTGCCCACTGACTGCTGATGCCACTTCTGTTTATATGCCAGGTTCCTATATATGCATTGTTTGTTTTTAGGCTCTTTGTTCTAGCCCATCAGTTATTATTTGTCTGTCCTATTAATGACTGTGTATTTATAATGCTCTTTGGTAACTGACAGTGCTAATCATCCCTTCTCCATTTGTCTTTAAAATTGGCTAATCTTGGACATTATAGTTTCATACAAATTTAGAATTAACATGTGAAAATCTTAAGATTTTGTTTGGAAATGCAGTGTATTTACTGACTAATTTGAGGAAAATTGACATTTTTATAATATTGAGTCTTACCAATATGTCTTTATTTATTTGGGATATATTTTAGGTCTTATAAGAGTTTTGGAGATTTCTCTATTTAGGACTTGTACATCTCTTATTAGAGTTATTTGTATGTACCTTATAATTTTACTGTTCTTGTAAATGAATTAATGTCTTTTTCATTCCTAATCAAACATTGCTAGTGTATAGGAATGTTACTATTTTTGTTTGTTGGTATTATACCCTCCAGTCATGTCAAACCCTTTCTTTAATTGACATTCTCTTAGATTATCTATGTAGAACATTACATCAACTGCAAATAGGTGTTATTATATCTCTTTCTTTCCATTTCACGCACTCTATATATTTTTTCTTATCTTATTACACTAGCTAGAACTTCTAGGAAAATGTTGAATAATGGCAGTAATAGAAGGCTTTCATATCTTATTTCTGATATTAAAGGGAATATTTTTAAAGTTTCACCATCAAGACAGATATTTGTTATAACACTATATGTTATTGTAGATACCCTTTATAAAGTAAGTAAAGAGTAACAGTTAAATTAATTTCACCAATAGCTCAGTATTTTCATTTAATTTATAAACTCAAAGGATTTGGAAGTTCATTCTATAGAAGGTTAAACACTGAAATTATTGTGAATGCTATTGAAAATTCATTTTAAAAGTTGAGTATTAACAATAAACTTTTAGCGTACATATTGTTTTTTAAATTAATTTTTATTGGAGTATAGTAAAATGAAAAATTGCACCTTATTTTTAAATAATTAAAAAATTATAACCATTCTTCTTATTAAAAAATAATAAACATTTATTTTTGGAGTGATAATATGCATATGATTTTGGTATAATGTTGGTGTTATTGTAGAAATAAAGTTTTTACTAAATTAAGAAGCCTATGGAATGGAAATTCATGGCGTTGCGAGGTATGCATAATTCTTAATCACAGCCAGCAAGGTCTGGTATTCCCTAAGTTGAAATAGAAGCTGTAGACAAATAGAACCAGTAAAGAAAAAAGGTAATAAAGAAAATCCAGAAAGTCCATCAAGAAGCAAGAAAGGAGAGAAATGAAACAATAAGACAAACAAAATATGAATGTAGAAATAAGTCCTAGCTTAATAGCAATCAGAACAAATGTAAATAGATTAAACTTACTTTTTAAAATATAAACTCTGTGATTTAATTTAATTTTAACTTATGTTTAAAAGATTTAACTAAATAAAAATGATATTAGAAAATTGAAAATAGAAAGGGTGGTAAAAAATATGCTAGACAACATCAAGAAAAGGAAAGTCTCAATAAAAAGAAATATAACGGTTTTTAAAAAATCATTAAGATAAAAGCATTAAAGGGGACAGTGATGACTATTCCATTCTGATAAAAGGAAAATCATTCAAGAAGATGTAAAAGTTACATCTTTATATATCATCAGCATAAATATCTGTTAAATATTTAAATGTAGCTTAATATTAATATTAATTTAAGTGTATCCTTAATATTAAAGGGTAGCTACTAAAGAGATTTCCAACTGGTTTTGAACAAAATGCAACCAAAATTTCTTCTTTACAAAAAGGTTCAATTCCATTTCAACACACACACACACACACACACACACACATGCATACATGCACACGCACATAGACACACACGATTACCTTTAAAATTTTAAACCTTCCTACCATTGTCTTTTATCCCATGTAGTTGATGACAATTCTAATATCAACTTGATTATTTCTTTACACAATGTTAGCATTTTCCCCTTATTTTTGGTGGTGTAAAATTTCACTAATATGTGCTTTACATGATGGTTTTTATTTATTTATTTTTATCTTTCATGCCAGTTTTGGGGACCCTTTCAATCCAGAGATTCATATCTTTATTGTTTAATTCTGGGAAGTACTTTTGAATTGTTTTTTCCTTCCTTCAAATTGCTCCTTCCTTTTCTCTCTCTTTTTAATATTGCTTTCTCTCCATTTTATCTATTCTTTATTTCTAGCATTCATTATATATAACGTTGGGACTTTTCTGTATATCCTCTATATCTCTTAACTTTGCTTTTTTCATCTTTTTATTGCTTTGTGTTGATTTCTGGGAACACTGCTCAGTTTTATTTTCCAGCTCTAATTCAGCTGTCTATCTGGCCATTCAGTTTATTTAGCCACTTAAAAAATTTTCAGTTATTGAAAATTTTATTTGCCCTATCTCTAGCAATTTTTTAAAATGCTTGTAATGTTCTCACACTTTCCCCTAAGCTAGTAATTATATGTATTCATTCTCATTGAGTGTAAGTTCTTTGTTGAGTTTGTTTCCTCACTTTGTGGTATTGAATTTCCTCAAGTATTTTGTGGTTCTTGATTGTAACGTCACCTGTCATATCTGTTTGTGCAAACTGCTTGAAGGGACATTAGACTATGAGGCTAACAGTGAGAGTGTGGAGTCTAGTGAGAGTGTCTAGTGAGAGTGTGGAGGGATGCAACCTGCTGCTGGGTGGGTCACTCTGATGGCCAGTTGCCTGTTCCTTTCAGGCATGGAAAGGCACAAAGGGCACTGCCCCACTTTCTCACCCAACTTCCATGCCCATTGCCCTGGCTTATAGGCAGACATTCTTTTATTGCTTCCTGGTCCAAGGAGGTAAGGAAGGGAAAGAAGGGTAAGGAGGAGAGAGTAAAATGTATGCTTGATCTTACTGCTACTCTACCCACTGTCACCCTGTTAGTCACCCCTGGATCCCTCCGGACGCCGGTGTCCACCATCTGCAGACAGGGGCAGTCACGGAGAGAGCCTGCATTTATGGCAGTGGCATCCTCCTCTGAGGTCTGGGAGCTGTGGTTTTCTTTTAAAAATCAAATTGCACCTATTTTCTGTCCTAAGGGCATTCATTACAATCTCTAGTTGACCAAAGGCCTATTTCCCTTCTTGCTTTCCAGTGTGGTTATTATATGTATTTGTAAAATGATTTCTAGGAATTGGAAAGAAGAAGAGGCCACAGTGTGTGCACCGTCTGCCTGTCTGAGAGAGAGAAGCTGGGACAACTTATTCTAATCTTACCGATCCTCAGTTTTCTCATGTTCACAACCAGGTGGTGATGGTGGTGACACTTAGTTGATATTTGAAAGTATAGTATATGTCAGGCATTATTCTAAGTTCACACTTCACATGTGTAAACTCATCTAATTCCTCAACAACCCTATGATATATATTATTATTGCCATTTCATAGATGAAGAAACTGAGGCACAGAGAGGTTAAGTAATTTACCCAAATAAGTGGCTACCTACTTCATAGGGTTAGTGTGAGGATTATTGAATTAATACACATAAAGCACTTAACATGGTAGTTGAAATGTGTTAAATTCATAAAAAAATCGCAATTATCATTTTTGTCAGAGTTAACAACAGCTGGCTGATAACAGGCACAAAAAAATACATGGTGAATGAATGAAAAGACAGCAAAAAGTTACATTCCACTTGGTCTGCAGAAGGTCATGTAGCAATCTTTGGATAGAAACCTCTATCCTGGTGCTTTCTTTTTTTTTTTTTTAATAAATTTATTTATTTATTTATTTATTTTTGGCTGTGTTGGGTCTTCGTTTCTGTGCGCAGGCTTTCTCTAGTTGCGGCGAGTGGGGGCTACTCTTCTTCGCGGTGCGTGGGCTTCTCATTGTCGTGACCTCTCTTGTTGCGGAGCACAGGCTCTACACGCGCAGGCTCAGTAGTTGTGGCTCACGGGCTTAGTTGCTTCGCGGTATGTGGGATCTTCCCAGACCAGGGCTCAAACCCGTGTCCTCTGCATTGGCAGGCAGATTCTTAACCACTGCGCCACCAGGGAAGCCCACTGGTGCTTTCTTTTGTAATTAAAAAAAATGTGGGTTTCTGGATGTTGGTCACTTGGTTCCCACCCTACCAGCTCAACATTTTAGATTTTTAGGTGTTGGTGCTCGAGACCATTTCAACTTTTTCTGCTTTGTCATAGGGTGTGATCACAAATATGTAACTTAGTTAATAAGTTTTAAAGAATATCAGTTGTTTGTAATTTCTTATGTTCAGAGTACTGAAGAAGACATTTACTTTTGCTTTAAGGGAAGCAGTTTTTAATTTCCATATACATATACATCACAAACACATTTACATGTACTGCATGAGAAAATTTTCCTTCATTCAGTAGTACTGTATTAAAAACCAGTGTCCAGCACAGTGTTTGGCACAGAGCAAGTGTTCGATCAAGTACTGATCAGAAAACGAGCTTGTAGTATATGTAAATTAAATGCAAGTTTCTGCCTTCATGGGACCCAGAGGCTAGGAAGAGAGAGACTTGTAAGAAGTAACTGGAATGCATCAGTGCAGTCATGCTCTATAGACGGTATCCTAGGAGCATGGAGGAAAGAGAAGATGACTGTGTTTGGGAGAAGAAGAAAATCACAGGAGAGATGATGTTTGCTTTGGGTTGTTGTTGAAGATGGATAAGGGGTTGCCATAGAGAATGTGGGGAAGGGTATTCAGTCAGGAAAGCGGAGGATATCACCCAATATAAAGCAAACTGAATTGCAAACCCCTAAGAATCTACAGAATGAAATCTGGTCAATAGTATCATGTTAATCTGAAAAGACTTCTGCTGAATTTTGAAAAAAGATCTTGCAGAAGAGGATCACCATGGATTTTCAAAATGCAATATGAGTATGCAACTCTTTGCTTAAAGCCCTTCTTTAGTCGTTTGCTGTTACCTGTAGCAGAGTACAAGAGCCATTCAAGATCCTTCCTGACCTGACCATATGCAGCCCGCCCTCCAATTATACTGGACTACTTACAGTTCCTTGAGTTTTGTGCATTTCGTGCCTCCTTCCTTTTGAACATGCTCTTTTGCCTGCTGTTACACCATGCTTGCCATGCCTTTGGCTAATTCCTCATTTCCCTCCATTCTTCCCTTCCTCCCTGGCTAGGCTCACTTGGAACTTAACTCCCACGATTGACATTAGTGTCTCCTCCACTAGATGGGTTGCTTGCTGAGGGTTTGAGGGCAGGGGTTATATCTTATCCTTCTCTGAACTCCTTGTGTCACTGGCACTTAGCAGCCATTCAGCAAATATTGCTGAAAAACAGATGAATGATGGAACAAGCTAATGAGTGAATTACTGAATGGCAGATAGGAAAGGGGGAAGAATTTAAGAAGGCAGGCAAATGTTTCAAGGATGCTCGTAACGCCAAATGAAGAAATGCTGAGTTGATCCAATCTTTGTCCAAGGGTAACCTTCATGGGAGGAAGAATATATCATTCCCCATCTCCTTCTCCTTCTCCAATGGTCCTTTAACATTACTAATTCTGCATGAGCCGCTCAACTGCATGTGTCCTACGATGTCTGAGTCCCACTGAAGCTTTCCTTGAGCTGAATAAAAGCAACCTGAAAAAACTGTTAAGCTTTCTTCTTAGTTAACAGAAATCCTTCCTCAGGTCAATAACCTCTGAATATTAGATATAAAACCATTACATTACTTAATGGATAAAACTCCTGTTAAAATTTACCTTTTCTCTGTAGAAGACTGATGGAGAGTCTAGACTTTGCTCTCAGTTGCCATATGTAAGAAGTGGTGTACGGTGAAGCTGTGTTATTTGACCAGGAGTCTTAAGTTCAAATAGGACAGAGGTGAAATTAGAAACCAAGATTTCTGATTTCAGGTCCCCAGTCTTACAATAAATAAAAGTGTTCTCTATTTAGTCCCTGTTTGGCCTCCATCCTCCTTATCACGACCACCAACAGATACTCACTGAATACCTGCTGTGTGGTTATGATGTGCTGGTGACACAATGCATAGTTGGAGCCTGTTTATGATGAGGGAAATGGAGGATCTTCACAAAGCCCACCTTAACGTAAACACGTTTCCTACATACCTTGTGGAGTTGATCATAATTATGCACATACACACAATAAACATCAGAGGTCTTTGACTGGGTGCTCCATCATCAGGAATTTCCTGTCGCCTCATCTGATTTCCCCTATGTTCACCACCACGGTCTCCATACTCTATGGCACACGGTATGTTATATGATTTTATATAGGATTGTTTTTATTCCTTACGTGCATAGCACTTAGAAGTCATTCAGCAATATTTGATGAATATTGAACAAGCTGATGAATGAATGGCAGATATGAAAAGGGGGAGATTTTAGGAAGGCAGGCAAATATTTCAAGAATGTTTTTAAGGCCCTAGGGGTCCTAAGATTTAACATGGTTTTAGTCAAACATATTAACATTTCATTTTGAAAGGAGCTGAGGCTTTATACTCAACATTCCATTGCCATAATAATAGCAGTGAAAGATACAGCTAAAAAAAGACGGAGAGAATTTCTAAGAATAGGATTTTAGAAGCTAGAGGTTGTAGGAGTTATGAGTCTCCCAATTAGTCAGGTGGACAATGAAGGAGAAAAAAAGGGAGAGGGGCATGATTTCTAGTTTAGTAGTAACAGGATTGTTACAAGCATAAACAGAAGTAAATTGATGCTCATATCCCAGATTAGTTAAGAACAGCCTAATTAGCTAATGAACAGTTCCAGTCCTGTGTTCTGAAAAGCTCAGTTTCTGGGCAAGCTGCAGTGCTTAACAGCAGCTGCAAAAGCGTATGGACACGCTAACACCAAGCAGAGGAACCCATGCTGAGTTCTGACCTGCAAAGGCTGGTCTTTTTGAGTTACCCATTCTTAAAGGAATATCGGAGAACAGAGAGCATGTTTAGTAAGACTAACAGAGAGGCAGCAGGACACAGCATCCTGGACTCTGGAACCGGACTGGGGTTCATCTCAGCCCAGTCACTTACTAGCAGAGCGATCCTCAACTCCTGGTCCTCACCCCCTTGCGTAGTCGTCTCCCACATTGTGTCGGTGTTGGTCTTCATGACCAAGAGAACATGGCAGAAGGGAGAGTGTAACTTTTGAGGCTCAGTCATAAAAGACATTGCCACTCTGCCTTGCTGTCTTGGATGACTTGCTCTGGGGAAAGCCAACTGCCATATGATGAGGACTCTCAGTGAGCCCTGTGGAAGTTCACGTGGTGAGGAACTCCTGCCAAAGCCAGGTGAGTGAGCCATCTTGGAAACCCAGAATAGTCAAGCCTCAGATAACTGCAGCCCTTGCTGACATCTTGACTACAAGACCCTGAGAGATCCTGCTCCAGGACCAGGCACCTCAGTCACTCTCAGATTCCTGGCCGCTGTGTGAGATAACACATGCTGTTGTTGTAAGCCACTCTGTTTTGCTGTGCAGTGGGAGATAGCAGAAGCAAAAGACTTTGTAAAGAACTAGTTTAAAGGATACTGTTAACAGATTTTGATTTGATAAAGAAAATAGTGGCCCAGGATACTTAAAAAAGAATGTTTGCCAAAGTAACTTCTGTGGAACACTAGTCCTGTAAGATGCTCCATATAAAAGGGGTTTGATGCTCATATAAGTTTGGGAAATGCTGTACACTGGATCTCCTTTTGTAGATTCACAATGCTCATAAACATGTTAAAGGGTCTGAGGAGTTCTGAGTAAAGAATTTTTTGTTTGGCCCAATGTTTCTCAAACTTACATTGCCAAGAAATTTCTTTATCAAATATCACTTGGTAAAATGCTGTGGAACACCCTGTAGGAAACATTATTCTATAGCATTGATTCTTAGACTTAAGCCTCCACTTAAGAGAACTTAGAGGCACTTGGAGAGCTTGTTAAAACATAGATTGCTGAGCCCCACTTTTAGAATCTCTGATTCAGGTGACCTGGGGTAGGGCCTGAGAATTAGCATTTCTAATAAGATCTCTGGTGATGGTGATACTGCTGGTATGTGAGTGTGTGCAGGGGAGGGAAGAGACCACATTTTGAGAATCACTGTAAACAGTGGGTTCCAGGCTCCTTGGTAAAAGCTTTAAAGAAAGAGTATGGAAGTGGTCCATAAACACAGGAAAGAATGCTCAACATCATTAACCATTAAGGAAATGCAGATCACAACTACAGTGAGATACTCTTCACACCCGATAGGATGGTTATAGTAAAAAAGACAGACTGTAACAAGTGTTGGGCAGGAGTATGGAGAAATTGGCACCCTTAAACATTTGCTGGTGGGAATGTAAAATGATGCAGCCATGTTGGAAAGCAATGTGTCAGTTCCTCAAAATAAAGTTACCATATGACCCAGCTATTTCACTCCTAGATATATTCTTAAGAGAAATGAAGACATGTGCCCATACAAAAAAACTGTTCATTATTCATCATAGTCAAAAATGGTAGTCACCCAAGTGTCCAAGAGCTGATGAATGGATAAACAAAATGTGATCTACTATACAATGGAATACTATTTACCTACGAAAAGGACGTTTTGATTCATGCTACAACATGGGTGACCCTTGAAAACATATGCTAAGTGTAAGAAGTCCTTTAAAAAAGGCCATACATTGTATGATTCCATTTAGACGAAAAGTTCAGAATAGGCAAATCCATAGAAACAGAAAGTAGAATAGTGGTTACCAAAGGCTGGAGGGCAGGCTGTGGCAGAGAGGCTGCTAATGGGTCTTTTTGCAGTGAGGAAAATATCCTGGAATTAGCAGTGCAGATGGTCAGACAACTCTGTGACTACACTAAAAACGACTGAATTGTACACTTCAAATGGGTGAGTTTTGTGATTGTAAATTATAACTCAAAGCAGCTGTAAAAAGGAATGTGTATAGCTTCTAAATTAGCATAACAACAAAAATACAGATATCCAGTTGCGGCATATGTTGTAACTCTGTTATAATCTGTAAGGTGCCAGAGACTTGGAGGCAGTGGTGGGCTAATACAAAGGACATTTAGATATGGATGGCCCTTTAGCTCTCTTCTCTTCCTCCTTCCCCCATGGAGATAATGATTGTTACTGTTGTTTCCTTGTGGCTCGGAGTGAGCTGAGGCAGTGATGGTGAAGCAGCAGGGTGACCTCAGACAGTTTGGAGAAAGTATAAAACCTGCCTCGGATCTGTCATTCAGATGGGGCAGTAAGTGACAGCAATTTCATGCGTTACCCTTCCCGGGATGGTTGGTTGGTTGGTTGGTTGGTTTTGGTCGTTGTTGTTGTTTGTTTTGCACTTTAAAAAGCTTAAAGTTCTAAGCTAGAACAGTGGCTCTCAAAGCTTTGGTGTGCATTAAGATCACCTGGGGCTCTTGTATAAAAAGCAGAACTTTGGCCTTAACCCTGAGAGGATCGAGAATCTGAAGCACCCAGGTAACCCTGATGCAGGTGGTTCCTGGACACCGTTGAAAACATCTGAGCGAGAAAAACACCTAAACTATATTGGGAAAGTACATAAATCTGTACGCGACTGATGTGAGCAACTCCACAGTAGTTACTCTAGGGAGGTGGGGGAGAAAACAGGTTGGGGTGGAGCCTGAGCTGTGTCTGAAATGTTCATCTGTTTTAAAAAAATGATTTGAAGCAAATAGCAGAAAATGGTAACCCCTGCTAAAGATGGGACCGTGTATCACTATGTACATTGTCTTATGTCCTGAATACCTGAAACATCTCATAATAAGAAATATATCAAAGGACTTTATCACCTTTGGAAGTTTAGGTCGGGCTTCGTGTTTCCCGTGGGGCTATAGGTGATGGCAGGCCTCAGCTTGGAAGCCCCCTGGTGGGCCTGGCCCTGCCCATCTCCTCCCACAGGCCCTCCGCCGGGAGGGTCCCCTGGTGACTACTCCTGGCTCCACACAGCCTCCATCAGGGCAGGACGCAGAAACTCTAGAAGCCCCAGGATAGAATTTCCACTGACAGAACAGGAAAGAGAGGAGGAATGAGGAAACCACAGCCTGCCTGCTTGGTCCCAGCAGACATCTGTTCTGAGAGTTTGGGGAGGATGCCGTGTTTGGATCATAATAGTTGTCACTTTTTTTTTTTTCTTTTCCCTCCTAGGTTTTAAGACCCCTGCCTTTTCCCCCTATCTCTAGGAGGGAGGAATTTTTGTTTCTTGGTCAAAGGCTACCTCAGCTCCCCCCTGCCCCGCCCCGATCTAATTTCTCTCTTTGCTGTATTCTTTCCTTGGTCCCCTTTACCTGGCTGGGCATGGAAGCGCAGAGGAGGTCACCAAATAGACTCCAGGGTGGCCACCTGCTGGGCCGTGGGGCTCTGTCTTGGGCTGCCGGAGAGCTGGGCTGGCCAGCCTCGTGGAGAGGGAAGCTGAGGCTTTGAGTGAGGGGTACAGGTGATGGGAAGCAGCCGGCTGGCCTTTGACACTTTGGTAAGTGGAGAGTCCACATCCAGCAGAGGCAGAGCTTGGTTTCAAAGGGGACGAATGCCAAGTCATCAAGTTTTAAAGCAGTCTCAGGCCAGTTGAGAAGCCTGCCAGCGTGTGCCGTCCCCGAGGAGGAGGGAGGTGTGGCGGAGCATGCTGGCCTGAGAATTCAGAGACCTGGGCTCTTGCCAGCTTCCTCTTTCCCCGATCCTCTGCCCTCTTCTCTGAAAGCAGGCAGTGCCGCTCTCTGTCCACCGCACGGAGGTGCTGAGAACAACGTAGGGTGTTTGGAAGACGGCTGATGTATCATTTTAGAGTTGCTGCAACCGCCCTCCTTCCCTCCCTCCCTCCCAATTTCCTGCTACCCTTGGTCTCCCCACATCAGCCCCTGCTCGGGCTGGGCCCTCTCTTTTCTTTTTTCCTTTTTTTTAAAACAATTTAATTTTATTTATTTATTTTTTATACAGCAGGTTCTTATTAGTTATCTATTTTATACATATTACTGTATACATGTCAATCCCAATCTCCCAATTCATCCCACCACCACCACCCCCCTTTGGTGTCCATACGTTTGTTCTCTACATCTGCGTCTCTATTTCTGCCTTGCAAACCAGTTCATCTGTACCATTTTTCTAGATTCCACATATATGCATTAATATATGATATTTGTTTTTCTCTTTCTGACTTACTTCACTCTGTATAACAGTCTCTAGGTCCATCCACGTCTCTACAAATGACCCAATTTTGTTCCTTTTTATGGCTGAGTAATATTCCATTGTGTATATGTACCATATCTTCTTTTTTTTTTTTAAATGTATGGACTTAAGTGACAAGATTCTTTCTTTTATTTATTTATTTATTTATTTATTTATTTATTTATTTATGGCTGTGTTGGGTCTTCGTTTCTGTGCGAGGGCTTTCTCTAGTTGCGGCAAGTGGGGGCCACTCTTCATCGCGGTGCACGGGCCTCTCATTATCGCGGCCTCTCTTGTTGCAGAGCACAGACTCCAGATGCGCAGGCTCAGTAGTTGTGGCTCACGGGCCTAGTTGCTCCGTGGCATGTGGGATCTTCCCAGACCAGGGCTCGAACCCGTGTCCCCTGCATTGGCAGGCAGATTCTCAACCACTGCGCCACCAGGGAAGCCCAGTACCATATCTTCTTTATCCATTTGTCTGTCGATGGGCATTTAGGTTGCTTCCACGACCTGGATATTGTAAATAGTGTGCCATGAACATTGGGGTGCATGTGTCTTCTTTTTTTTTTTAACATCTTTACAATGGTGTGTTAGTTTCTGCTGTATAACACAGTGAATCAGCTATACGTATACATATATCCCCATATCCCCTCCCTCTTGCGTCTCCCTCCCACGCTCCCTATCCCACCCCTCTAGGTGGTCACAAAGCACCGAGCTGATCTCCCTGTGCAATGCAGCTGCTTCCCACTAGCTATCTATTTTACATTTGGTAGTGTATGTATGTCCATGCCACTCTCTCACTTCGTCCCAGCTTAACCTTCCCCCTCCCCGTGTCCTTAAGTCCATTCTCTATGTCTATGTCTTTATTCCCGTCCTGCCCCTAGGTTTGTCAGAACCATTTTTTATTTTTTAGATTCCATATATATGTGTTAGCATACGGTATTTGTTTTTCTCTTTCTGACTTACTTTACTCTGTATGACAGACTCTAGGTCCATCCACTTCACTACAAATAACTCAGTTTTGTTTCCTTTTTTGGCTGAGTAATATTCCATTGTATATATGTGCCACATCTTCTTTATCCATTGAACTGTCGATGGACACTTAGGTTGCTTCCATGTCCTGGCTATTGTAAATAGAGCTACAGTGAACATGGTGGTACATGACTCTTTTTGAATTATGGTTTTCTCAGGGTATATGCCCAGTAGTGGGATTGCTGGATCGTATGGTAGTTCTATTTTTAGTTTTTTAAGGAACCTCCATACTGTTCTCCATAGTGGCTGTATCAATTTACATTCCCACCAACAGTGCAAGAGGGTTCCCTTTTCTCCACACCCTCTCCAGCATTTGTTTTTTGTAGATTTTCTTTTCATTTTTTTTTTAAAGGGGGTGTGGAGGCGGTTGTGGAAGTGGGATCAGTTTTTTGTTGTTGTTGTTGTTGTTGTTTGTTTATTTATTTATTTATTACTGTGTTGGGTCTTCGTTTCTGTGCGAGGGCTTTCTCTAGTTGCGGCAAGCGGGGGCCACTCCTCATCGCGGTGCGCGGGCCTCTCACTATCGCGGCCTCTCTTGTTGTGGAGCACAGGCTCCAGACGCGCAGGCTCAGTAGTTGTGGCTCATGGGCCTAGTTGCTCCGTGGCATGTGGGATCTTCCCAGACCAGGGCTCGAACCCATGTCCCCTGCATTAGCAGGCAGATTCTCAACCACTGCGCCACCAGGGAAGCCCTGTTTGTAGATTTTCTGATGTTGCCCATTCTAACCCGTGTGAGGTGATACCTCATGGTAGTTTTGATTTGCATTTCCCTAATAATTAGTGAGGTTGAGCAGCTTTTCATGTGCTTCTTGTGTGCCCTCTCTTTTCTATCTCAAATGGTCCCCTCCCAGATCTGCTCTCATATAGGTTTGATGCCTCTTAATGTTTCTAAGGTTACGTGAGGGATTACTGAAGGTTCAGAGTGGCTCTCAGTGAATAAACAAGTGCTGATCGTCGTTCTGGGCCAAGCACTGTTCCAGCTGCCGTGGGAGATGCAGTGTTAAACAGGGCCTTCTTCTCCATAAGAAAGAGTCTGCGGGGTCAGTGCCCGCTCATCAATTCCTATTCTGCCTCTTCCTGTCAATGGCCCATCTTTTGGAGCATGAGATGTATAGGTGTTGGGCTATTTCAAACTGGGGGTCGGGTGTTTGCCTGGGGTCTGAAGTGGTGAGGTAGGTACTGGACTCATCCCTTTTCTGTATCCTTCATACCTGAGTTTCCCAAGTCTAACCTGTCCTTTCAAAATAAGTGATCTATTCTTCCATTCAATGTCATCCTCCCAGCCAGCAGCCCACATCCTCATCATCTCAATAACGTGGGTGATTTAATAGCTCACTCGTTGTCTCCTTGCCTTCGTTTTGTCCCCAGTTTCAGTCTGTTGACTGTTATGAGACTCTCCCTACAGGCCCTTCCACAGCAAGGCATGCCCCTGAACGGGAACCTAGGATGGCCACCTGTTTCCTATGGTCCCAGGTCTGACCTCTTCTGCATGGCTTGTGAAGCCTTCCTTGGTTGGTGATGCCGTCCCCATCCCTGCCCTGACACTGTAGCCACCTGCTCAGCCCTGTTCTTTTAAGCACACCTCCATCACTCTGACTGTCACAGCTCTGCTCAGCATCTGCCCTCATTGGAAATCCCTTCTGTCGTCCCTCCTTCCTCATCTCCTGTTCATCCTCAGTCTCTCCTCTCCTCAGCGCCTTCCACCATGACGTCAGCTGGTTCCTCTGCCTTCAGAACCACACTTCACGCGAATTGGAAGGGATCTTCGAGAGCCTTGAGTCTTGCTTCTCTTCCGAGGCCTTGAGAGGGGAAATAACCTGCCTGTGATACACACCAGGCGATTCCAGGGCCAGACCTCCCGTTCCTGGTCCAGCGCTCCCATTGTAACATGCTGCCTACAGATGTAGAGGAAG
Source organism: Balaenoptera musculus (assembly GCF_009873245.2). NCBI lineage: Eukaryota > Metazoa > Chordata > Mammalia > Artiodactyla > Balaenopteridae > Balaenoptera > Balaenoptera musculus. Next base: position 136,571,143 of record NC_045785.1, read on the forward strand.
TGTTCTCACCCACAGCTAGCTGGGATGTTGTCATCACCAGCCACGGAGATGCAGTGGAAGTAAATAACAATGTTTGTGGAGGATTTCTTATTCACTGACTTCTCCATGCAGTTAGCACTTTATTATAGTCTGATCTCATTCTTGTTGTCAGTTCCACACATTGAGCCCTTTATTATATCAGAATATAACACTGCCTTGTTCACTTATTACTTTATGCCTGGTAGTCAAAACTGTCTTAAATATCTTTTGTAGCCTGGAACATCTCACACAGTTCCAGGCATGGAATGGAACTCACTCTCTATTTGGGGATTCACTGGATTTCAAGGCAATTCCAGGCAAGGCTCATGTTGGAGCTGTGAGGGGGACCCGCTCCGCCATACCAGTGTTGGCTTTGCCTGAACTCTTCTCCTGAGGCTTCCCAGAACCACCTGGTTAGAATCAGGTAGCCCCCTCCCCTCTGTTCTCATAGCACTTGATTAGTACCTTGATTGTGGCTCAAAACATGTGGATAATTATGAACAAAGTCCTGCCTTCTCCTGGATTCTGAGTGTCCCAAGACATTAAGAAGTTGTGCCCCATGCATGGTTGTTGAATTGAATATCATGAATAATGATACAATTAACACCATCTTATCCACATGAGGTCTTTCTGCACAGCCCAGGGCCTCTTTCCACAATGCGGCCAAACCCCCAGGCTGGGATGCAGGCCAGGCTGGGAGGGTTTGGGCTGGTTTCCAGATGGGCAGAGGTAGTTGTATGTCTGTGAGCATGTCTTGAACCTCCTCTCAAAGTCAAATACACAATAAATTACTTTGTTTTTATCCATCATGGCTACTTGGCTAAGTCTCTTCCTCCCTCCGTCAGCCCAGATAATGAAGAGATGGCATTTTTATTGTTTACTCTGTGGCACAGAGAATAAAGCAAATTCCCGGTAACAGGACACAGGCAGCATTTTCCAAGCACCCAAACTGCAGTGGTCTGGGAAGGAAAGGTGTGTCTGGGGGAAACAGAAAGGGAAAGCTAGGTAGAAAGAAGATTCCAACCCTGAGGGCTAGAAGGTCTAACCTCATTTTACAGATAAAGAAATGGAGGTCCAAAGAAGGGAGGCGAGCCCAAAGTCCCAGGGGAGGTGGAGAGGAGAGAGCTCGGCCTTTTGGGCCCCTCTCCTGGCTCTCAGGTATCGGTTCCCCTAATACCACAGCCCTGTCAGGTTGTTAGCAGAAATGTCACACAACTGGGTTGTTTTGTGCTTTGAGGGCATTAAGAGAGGAATAGAAGTGAATAGATTAGAATAGACTTGCAGGTGATCACGGAAGGGCCGGAGAGAAGGGAGGAGGAAGAAGGAGTAAAGACAGAGGGGCGAGTGGTATTTGCTTCTGATTCAGGATACTCCCCTCCTCTGGAAAGAGGAACAAGTAAGAGAATGAGAGAAGGCAGAATCATGCCACAAGCATCAGGGCCGGGGAGGTGTAGATAAACAGCTCCCCACCAGACTGCTTCCAGATTCATCTCTTTCCCTTATAATGATATTGCCGCAACTGTAGAGCTTTCTGGAAACTTCTAGGGAGTGAATCTTTCCAAAGGGGGAGGAGGGAAGAGGAGGAATTACCCTTGGGTTCCCATCATACTTGCTGGAGCAAGGGGCATTGGCAGAAGGAGCTGTTGATGAGTGGAACCCCAAGGGGCTGGACGCGTATCTTCTGGTGGGGGAACGGAGTAGATAATAATGATTAGATTTCCCCAAATCCCTGATTAAGTAGACCCAAAGTCCTACATAAATGAAATAGAAAGGGAGAATTGTAAAGTCCTGAATTAGGATTTCATAATTGAATAACTTAAGGACCAGATAGCAGAGCTATGGCTTTCCAGCAATGCATATGAGAAAGACTGGTGTTCTCCGGTTTAACTAATGTCATCTTAATTTGCATTAGTATTGTAGAAATACTGGGTCCTAAGGAAAGGCAGGAACAGTATGTGTGTTCTTTTGGCTTCACTCTCCATGTAAATGATGTGTTAATTCAAGGTACATACTGTTCAAGGTATATACTGTTTCCTGTATACTGTATAAGGCATGCAGACTGTCTGGAATCCCATCAGAGGAGCGTGGCAGCAGAGTGTGGAGCTCTGGAAACCAGAGTACCTTTCTAACAGGTGTTTTTAAGTGTTTAGTAAATGGCGAACCCTGTGATGCGTTCAGGGGACACAGGTGGAAGACACGGCCTCTTCCTGCAGGAGTCCAAGTAGCTTGGGAAGTTAGACCTGGACCCCAACCATTACCATAGGGTGGTGAGGCTGTAAGATGGGTAAGTGCAAGGTGCTCGGGGAGCATGAAGGAGGGAACATCTAGCTCTTCTTGGAAGAGTCAGGGAAAGAGGCCACACAGAAGAGCTGTTGCTTGAATGGAGACATTCAGAAGGGGCTCCTCAGCTGCACGGTGGGGCTGGGGAAGAAAGCCATACAGAGGGAACACAAGCAAAGGCACGGAGGCGAGAGCAAGACTGCTGTATGTGGAGAATGGCATGCGTGGAGTGTGCAGGGGCTGGACCATAGGGAGGTCAAGCATGGTGGTTCCAGAGGTGGACCAATAGGCAGGTGGGAACCTTAGGGTCTTGTGTTCCGTGATAACACATTTGGATTTTATTATGAAGGCAACAGAGGATCATTAAAGGGTTAAAGCAAGAGAGAAAGAATTCCTGGATAGATAAACCTTCCAACTTGCCAAGGCTTAGATTCTTGCCGTGGTACACCTGAGTGGGTGATGCTGGTTAGGGAGGAAGAGGTAAGACTCGAGCCCAGAGGACCAGTTAGGAGGCTCTCCTTTACGCGTGTTACTGTCTAGAAGAAAGTGGAGGTATGAATCTGGACTGTGTCAGTGAGACCAGAGAAGAGGGGACAGATATAATTTAGGGATCCTTCAACTGGGAGTATGAGGGAGAGGGAAGAATCAAAGATGAGTCCCAGGTTTGGCGAGGTGGGGGGTGGACTCCTTCCCTGAGAGACAGGATGACACCCTAGATGAGGAGCACCCAGGAGTGGGGGAATGAGGACGATTCTGTCTTTGTTGGGTTGGATATGCCTTTTGGACCATTGGGTATGGCACCCTGGTCAAAAGGCTGGAGGTCAGTTCAGGGGTCTGTGTGGCCATCTGTGGTTCATCGGTGTGTGGTTGCCATATGCAACCATAGACGTGGATCAGGTTGTCCCCAGGAGAGCGGCAGAGAGAGAAGAGGCTGAGGATGGACTCCAGAGGACCCTGCATTAAACAGGTGCAGAAAACATGGGCAACCCGGAGGGGAGACTTTGAGAGGCAGCAGGCAGAGAGTGGGAGACAGATTAGCAGAGACCGTTAGCAGGGAGGAGTTTACAGAAGAAGCAAATGGTTAACAGGGTGAAATGTGAGGAGGGAAATCACTGCTGGCATTTGCTTGAGAAACCCTGACCTTTTTCTGCTTCCTTGCTAGAGATAAGTGCCTTTTCTTTGCAGGAGGCAGTAACATACAGGGGCCCTGCCCCTCTGGAATGAATTGTTGTTGTTCCGTGTCTTAGATTCCATACGTAAAGTCCATTCTGGGTGTAGGCTTTCTTGAAAGAGCAGAGAAGTCACCCTTGGGAAGTTTGCACTGAGAGGCAGAGGGGGCCGGGTGCAGGGGGTTAGTGCCTTAATTTTACCAAGACTCTCTGAGCTCCTTGGAAGGCAAGCTTTACTTCTATATAAATAGAAAGTATTACTATTATTACATCCTCGCGCTGTATCAGAGCCAAACACTGGAGTCCTCAATACTGTTTATTTCTTTGGGCTTCTGGAGGGGTGGGGAAGAATGGGATGTTTAGGTTGCTACGTGATTGTGCTTCTAAAAATAATGAAATTCCCCAGTGGCTTTCTCTCCTGTTTCTTGGTTAGCGTGAGAGGATGCCAAGGTCAAGTTATGGTTGACGGGCTATGACTCAAGGTGGCCTCAGGGCAGCCTGTTGGGAGAGGACAGGAGAAACTCTCCCTCTCCAGTCCTCCTCCCTGCATCCCCATAGGGTTCACTCTTTGGGGAACTGCAGAAAAAACTGGGCCTCCCTCTGCCTGAATTGAAATGCCTTGAGAGGTAGTCAGCCCCTGTGGTTGCTATGGTGATGGTGGGCGGTTGAGGGGAGGTAGTGATGCAGCGTTTGGCCTGTGTGGCTGAGGTCCCCAGAGCAGGCAGCTTGAAGCCCGGGCTCTGATGCTCTCCACAATTCATTTGGGATTCCAGAGGGTCACTTGCTGCAGTGTCGAAGTCTCCAGACAGGCCAGCTAAGTTCAGCCAGCTGAATCCGTCACTATTGAAAATACATCTCGCAGGCCAAATTTTGGCAGGTGTTCATGGGATTAGGAGCTCCACAGTGACTTTGATGGAGGAAGGGGTGTGTGGAAAAGAGCTCTGAGCAGGGCAGAGGGGGTGGGGTTATAGCCTCTGAGAACTGGAAATGGCCTTTGAGATTATCTAGTTCATCAAACTCTTCAACAGCATCCCTGATGTCTGGTCATCAAGGCTCTGCTTGGACTCTGCCTGTGATGAAGAGCTTACTACTGGGCAAGGCACACTGTTCCATTGTTAGTTCCTAGGTACCCCTCTCCCCATCCTCCGTCCCTCCCTCCCTCCATTCCTTTCTGTCTGTCTGTCTGTCTTTCTGTCTTTCTTGGCAAAATCTGGCCCCTTCTAATTTGATCCACTGGCTCAAGTAACACCAGGAAGAAAAGCAGTGTAAGTCTTCATCCAAGCGATAGCCACTTGCTACCAAACAAAACATTCATGCTTTTCTCAATTTCTTCTCACCTGACATTTCAAGGCAAGACTCCTTGTGCTACCCCACCCCCCATGTTTCCTAGTATTGCTCTTAAAATATGACACCTAGAACTGAACATCATACTCCACTGGTCTGACCCATGTAGCAAACTTGCGGATGGTACCACACATCTGTAAACACAGTCGTGGCTTACGTTTTAGTCCCCTCATCACACCATTGGCTGATTGTCTGTCATTCTCAGGTCTTTTACATATGAACAGCTGTCATTGTCCTCTAGTTTTCTACTTTTTTTTTTTGCTGTTCTCATCTAAGCTGTTGATGAATATGTTGAAATGGACAGAAATAATGATGATAGAACTCAGTGGCACACCTCTAGAGACCTCCCTATAGGTTGAAATTGATAACATAATTACATTAACAGCTAATGTTTTCTGCTTATCTATCTATCTGTCTATCTATCTATCCATCCATCTAATCAACCTTCTGTGGTCTTCTGAGTTGGTTGCTATTATTTAATGATAATAATATTTTTCTGATGAGGATATGGAACCCCACAGAGAGGTTAAGTAAGTTACCTAAGGTCTCACAGGCTCTAAATAGCAAAGTCAGAATTTGAACTCCATATTTTATTCACTGATCAGTATAATTTGGGCAAGACTTTTCAAATGTCAGCAACTCACCCAGTGGTATTGTCCACAACTCTGATAGCATAAGAGATTTTGTCAGAGGGCTTACTGAAATACCGGGGTATGAAATTGTAAGCATTTTCCTGATTTATTCATGCAATAACCCTTTAAAAACAAGAAACAAGGTTAGCTTAGTTCAGTGTGTTCCAAGCAATCCCATGCTAATTCCTGGTAATAAGAAACAATGATAATAGTGATAGGAACAGTCCTCACATTTACTGAGCCCTCCTCACCTCTCCTAGAAACTGAGTTAAGCTTTCCCATGCATTATTTGATCATCTTGCTTTCTCATTGCTCACAAACTATTTACCAATGTATTGCTAAATTCCTCCGGGGTTGACAATGAGCTTACTTGTTACCATTCTACAATCTTCTCTTTGGCAATCAAGACATTTGTTCAGGTTTTTAAGGCCTCTGTTTTTATCACCAATTTCTCACAAGCAGTTTGGATGTTCTTTTCAGTGCTGAGTCTAAACGAGCGTTGAACGTGGGAGCTGGAGACTGGGTTCAAGTCCAGTTCTACTGTAGCTTTTTATCTATGGGACTAATAGCAGATCACTCAATCTTCTTGAGCTCTGGTCTCCTCATCCTTAAAATGGGGACAGTAATCCTATGCAGAATATTTCTAAGGATTTTGAAATACTTGTGTTGGGAGAATGTTTATGCTTCTCAAACTTGAAAGTTCCAGACATATTTGAGCTATTGTTATTATCTAAAATGGTTAGGGATTCTCTCTTATATTATCTCCTACCTGGGTTTCACTTTTCTCTTAACAAAATTTGCCCTATCCTTTTTTATTTGTTTTATATATTTATAAGACACACAGAGGTATGGCTGAATATTAGTCGCCAGACCCAGAAAGAAGTACCCGCTAGCCATCTTCCCTGCTGTTTTAGCTTGAGGTGCAAGAAATGGGGTTGCAGACTTAAGGAGTCCCTAACCGGCAGAAGTTCTCAAAGAAGCAAATCACATTGATCCCAGCAGGAGGGCACCATATGCATAGATTTTCATTTTTTTTTCTTTATTCTTCCACCCTCCCCGTGTCAGCAGGATAATCTGGTTACCCCTGCAGTTTCTTCTGGTGTTACTGTGGGAAGGTGGGCTGCATACAGAGAGCAACCAGCTTCTTCCCACTATGGCCAGCAGCCTCATTTTCTCATTGGGAAAACTAAGACACAAAAGAATGGGCTTACATGGTGTCATGACCTCAGCAGAGCTGCCGTGTTCTATCCCTGGTCGTAGCTCTCGGAAGATGCGCTCCATTAGATTGTAAGCCCTGATCTCGTGACCATCTTGCTTGCCCTTGCATCCTAGCTCCTCACATTGTCTGGTACCTGGTACACATGAAATGTCAGCGTACATTCATGCAGGAAGGAATGAACAAAGGAATGAAGGGAGAAATCTTTTTCATGGAAACTGTGGCTTCTGCCGTGACATGCAATCTTTCTTAAGCTTTGTGATGAGGAGTCCCAGAAAGGAGTTCATCAGAAAAGCTCCACCCATCTTTACTCTTTAAATCCTGTCCAAAAGAATGGAAATGTTCTGAGATTGTTGGAAACATGGGCCTAGATGAGCAAATGATTTTGGAGTGGTGTAGGAGTGCTTGGACCTCCAGCTGCTGTCATGGGCGAAGGGCACTGCAGGAGTAAGATGCAGGATGGATTTTCTGCTTCAAGTGTGGATATACTAGAGTGTTCCAGGGCATCTTCTTACTGGATGTCTTGCAGGGTGGCATCAACACCCCTCACCTCATCCCTCTGAGGCGGAAGGGGTGCGGTGTACCTTCATGCAGGGTTTGCACTAAACACTAAATTCCCAGGACGTTGCATTCTCGTCCATTATCGTCCAGATATCGTCGATATCTCTGGGAGAGAGTCTTGCTTCCTCATGTCCCCATAATAGTCACCTCTAAGCAAGAATACAAATAAGAGGCAAAAAAATCAGGCTTCCTCCGTCATCACAGCAGATCCAAACTGTTGGAAGGGATGGGGTGTGGAGGGGGGGCGGCGTGTGGGTGGAGTCGGCAGTTTGTCTCCCCTGGACAGCACATCCCCAGAGAAGCCCTGCGGACACTGGTCTTCTGAATGCACTTCTTCCCGTAATAGTATCAGGACCTTCTCCCCCAAAGAGGGGTCACCCTGAAGTGCGAATCCACTTCCTGCGGATTCGCTTGGAGAGTGCATGGCCTCAGGCCACATTGTGGGGCTGGTGGACAGCAGTCGGGTGGGGTGAGGAGACACTGTGGTCATATTGAGGAAACAAGATGCTAAAGCTTCCAGTTCTGATGGGCCTGCGTTCCATTGGGATGGAGACGGGAATGCGTGCAGTATCACTGCTGCAGCTGCTGCTACCAAGAGGTGTAAAACGAGACTTCGGAGGGAGAACCAGAGATAACTTGCTAGTTCACAGCCTTTCTCACAGTTCACACAGAATTTTTAGTCCCCCTTCCCCATCCCCACGGCTTTTCTTTTAAATATGTCAGAGACAGTGAGATGAATGGGAGGAGCATCACGTGGTGTAAGGATGGGGGCTGTGGGGCCCCCCCTCAGCTCTGGGAGCAGGGGCTCTGGCGAGGGCTGGGGGTGTCGGGGATCAGCTCAGGGGGAGCGTGAGGTCGGCATTCGCACAGCTCTCCTCCCTGGGACCCTGGTTTCTGGCCTCCAGAAGGCCCAGCCGGTCGGCCTTCAGCAGGGCTTCTCTTAGACAGCGTCACTGGGGCTCCTCTAGTGGTGAGGTTGCTGAGAGGAGCAAGGGGCAGGTGTGGAGGGGCCAGTAGAGAGGGATGTGCGGAAAGGCTCTGTATGTGGCTCAGGAGCACCTCCTGATTTTTCTCTAGAGCCTTCGTTTCCCCTCTGGAAAGTTACACCAGCAAATCTAACCTTCCTGCGGTCACCCTTTGCCATACAGTGGCTGCCTCAATCCTTCTTGACAGCTTTGGGCATTTTAATAGTCCTTCTGCTGACGACCATGTGGAGTAGGCGCGTCCTGTCAACATGCTGAGTGTTCTGGGAAGATGGAGGCAATGAACTTCCTTTCCACCCCAGTTACTGTCACCAAGTTCAGAGCCTCCTTGCTCCTCTGCCCAGGCGTCTCTCCTCTCTCTGGCCACTCTTTCAACCACTGCTGGACGACCTTCCAAAGCCTAGCTTTGCTCACATTGTCCCCCTGGTCAAGAACCATCCATGGCTCCCCTCTCTCAGGGGAGGACGGCTTGGAGCTGGCTGAGCAGTGGTTTGTGGGAAAGGACTCAGGATACCCTAAGGGAGTGAAGTGGCTGCTGAGAAGGGGATAAGGCCATCCAGGCCTCTGTAGCCAGAATTTAAGGTCCCAAACAAGTGACAAAAAGGAGTGGTTACAGATAAAATTGTCCAGAATAACTAGGGTTTGGCCTAAAGAAAAGTTACAGGACATGAGAGAAGAAATAAGGATGTAAGCCTGGAGAAGACCAGGAGTGCTGACCTTTGAACACTTGAAGGATAGTCTTGCAGCTCCATTAAGAGGGGGTTCCTTTATATAACCTCAAGGTCAGGGGTGGGCTGCCTTGGAAGAACATTGCTCCTCATCCCTGTGAGGGTCCAAACAGCGGCTGGAATGATCTTGGCCCAGGAACATTATATAGTGGCTTGGAGTTTGGGCTTGATGTTTTCCAAGATCATTTCCAAATTGAGGTTGATCTAGTTCTCTTCCCTGAAACATACATTTATTGACTACTTACTGTGTGCCAGGTACCTTGTCATAGGCAATGTTCATGTACCCCCAAAATTCATATATTGAAACCTAATCCCCAAGGTGATGATATTTGGAAGTGGGACTTTGGAGGTGATTGGTTAATGGGATTAGTGTCCTAATAAGAAGAGGCCCCAGAAAGCTCCCCCACCCCCTTCCTCCATGTAGGGACACAGCAAAAAGATGGTAGTCTATGAATCAGGAAACGTGTTTCACCAGATACCAGATAGGCCACCACCTTGATCTTGGACTTCCCAGCCTCCGGAACTGTGAGAAGTAAATTTCTGTTGTTTTAGCCACCCAGTCTGGTATTATGTCATAGCAGCCCAAACAGACTAAGACATACTTTATTCCATATTGTACTGGAACTATGGAACAGGCCTTGCCGTCAGAGAACTCAGTCTAGTAGGGAAGACAGATAAGAAGAATGAGTTACTAGATAGAAGATGGGGGAAAGGGTGATGGGAAGACTTCCTAAAGGAAGTTCACACTGAGCAGACTTTTGAGGGAAATGTTTTGGAGGAGCAGGTTATACCCAGACAAGGCAAGGTACATGCAGAGGCACTGACATGTGAGAGCCTGACACCTGTAGGAAACCATAATTAGTTCAGGTGATTGGAGGGTGGGGTGGGGGAGGTGTGGGAACAGGCTGGGCTAGATCATGGTATTATTTGAAAGTCAACACGGAGGTATGGGAGGATTTAAAATGGGAAGTTGCATATCAGACTTGCATTTTAGAAAGATCATTCTAGTAATGGTCTGGAGATAGGATTGTGGGAGAAGAGGGCAGGAAGACAGAGAGAAACCACTAGGTAGTGACGTGAAAAATGATGAGGACATTGGCAGTGAGGATAGAGATACTAACGGAGACAAAGCTACAGGAATTACTGTAAGACAATATCTAGAGAAAGACAGAAGAGGTGACATTTCAGGTGACACCTGAATGATGAGAAGAAAGCAGCCATGTGAAAATGTGGAATGAAGAGAGTTCCAAACCAAAAGACCAGCAAAGCCCTTGAAACAGGAATAAATCTGGAATGTTTGAGAAACAGAGTGGCGATTGGTATGGCTGGATCACAGAGGGTGGTGGAGAAAGTGGAGGGACACGAGGTGAGAGAGAGGCAGGGCCCAAATCATGCAGGACCTGATTCGTGGGAAGTCGTTGTTGTAAGCGTGGGGAGAAGCTAGAGCATTTTAGGCAAATTGATGTGATCTACGCTTTAGGGAAGTTCACTCTGCCATGTGGAGAAAGCACTGTGGAGGGTGCATGCAGGCCTGAAGCCCTGTAGGAGGTGGTTGGACTGCAGAGTAGAAGTGCCCAACTGGGGATTGGAGATGCAAGGAGAGAGGTCTGCCCTTCAGATAAAGACGGGATGGGGGGGGGGGAGTCATTAGTATCTAAGTGATAGAAGCCTGGTTTCACTGAGGCCACTGAGGGAGAATGTGTGAATTGAAAAAAAAGGGAGGAGGGTGCAAGTATGAAACCTTGGGAAACACTGCTTTTCAAGGAGGGTGGAGGAGGAGGAGTGGCCAGAGGAAAAAAAGGTAACTCAGAAGGAAAAGGAGGAATTTCAAAGAGAGAGCACCAAAGCCTACAGATTTAGAAAGTGCTATAATAAGAATACCAACAAGTACATGTTGGATTTGGGGACATGGAGGCCATTGATGACCTTTAAGGAGAATCACTCTCATAGAGTGGTGAGGTAAGAGGCCAGAGGGCAGTGGGCTGAGGAGGTAGAGCGGCTATGTTGACCAGCTTCAGAAGCTGGACAGCGAAGTAAGGTGAAAAAGGGCACCTTGAGCACCCAGGGAAGAGCTGTGTCAACAGATAGAGATTAAGGAGTGGAAGAAACAGGAGAGGGGCACTCATAGCACAGGACCCCTGAGGATGAGGAACACAGGGCCTCAGATGAGGATTTGACGTGAGGAACAACGTCACCTCTGCCCAGTCCGTGTTGGTACTAGAAGGGTTGGATTGTTTTTTTTTTTTTTAATGTGGACCATTTTTTTAAAGTCTTTATTGAATTTGTTACAGTATTGCTTCTGTTTTTATGTTTTGGTTTTTTGGCCACAAGGCATGTGGGATTTTAGTTCCCCAATCGGGGATCGAACCCACACCCCCTGCATTGGAAGGCAAAGTTTCAACCACTGGACCGCCAGGGAAATCCCGGTTGGATTGTTTTAAGTTAAGGATCCAATAACTATTGGAGACTTTTTTTACATGTGTTATATTTTAGTCATATTTTCAGATTTATCAATCAAAACATGTCCTGATATGAATGTAAAAATTCCCACCCAGTTCAGTGGCCCTCCTGGATGGGGCCATGAAGAGTGCTTTTGCGGAAGCCTGTGAGTTGTTCTCTGTGATGCTGACTTCAGAAGGTTGGGGAGATACTCCAAGCAACCTTGCCTTTTTTTTAATAGTTATGTTTTTCTGATTATAGAAGGAATACATTCTCAGTAAAGAAAATTTGCAAAATACAGATAAGCATAAAGAAAATATACGTAACCTGTAGTGCCCACCACCTAACGATGATCACTGCCCCCATTTGGGTGTATTTCCTTCCAGTCTTTTTTCTGCTCTTACACATTGCACATTGTTGAATTTATATTGTACATAAAATATTTTTCCTTTAAAATTACACTGTTTTTCCCTTTAAGACTATATGATGAATTTTCCCATATTATTAAAAGTAATATAGAAAAAGCATTTTAAAGGCTGCATACTATTTCACTGAGTGCACTATATTTTGCTCAACCATTCCCCTCTTGTTATAACACTAAAGACTCCCTGTGGAAAATGGTATGGTGGTTCCTCAAAAAATTAAACACAGAATCACTATATAACTCAGCAGTTCCACTTCTGGGTATATACCCAAAATAATTGAAAGAAGGGACTTGAACAGGTATTTGTACACCAGTGTTTGTAGCAGCATTATTTACAATTGCCAAAATGTGGAAGCAACCCAGGTGTCCATTGACAGATGAGTGGATAAACAAAATGTGGTACAGACATACAATGGAATATCATGCAGCTTTAAAAAGAAAGAAAATCCTAATATGTGCAAAACACAGATGAATCTTGAAGACATTATGCTGAGTGAAATAAGCCAGTCACAAAAGGACAAGTATTGTGATTCCGCTTACTTGAGGTACCTAGAGTAGTCAAATTTGTAGAAATAGAAAATAGAATGGTAGTTAGTAGGGGCTGGGGGAAGGAGAGAATGAGGACTTAGCGTTTAATGAGTACAGTTCCAGTTTTATGAGGTGAAAAGAGTTCTGAGGGTGGATGGTGGTGATGTTTGCACAGCAATATAAATGTACTTAATGACACAGAACTGTACACTTAAAAATGGTTAAGGTGGTAAATTTCATATTATGTATGTTTTACCACAATTAAAAAAAAAAACCCACTTAGGAGTCTGATATATTTTGAAGTCAAGTTTACTGAGGTATAATTTACATATAGTGAAATCCATCCTTTTTAGTATACCATTCTGTGTGTTTTGACAGATGTATATGGTCAGCTAACCGCCACCACAATCAAGATATAGAATATTTCTTTCACTCTGAAAGTTCCCTCAAGCCTGTTTATTGTCCGTCCTCTCTCCCCGGCCTCAGCCCCTAGCAATTACTGCTCTGTTGTGTCCTTATGGTTTTGCCTTTTCCAGAATATCATATAAATGGAATCATTTAGCATGTCATCTTTTCACTCTTGCTTCTTGCATTTAAGATAATGCTTTTGAGATTCATCCATGTTGTTGCATATGCCAAAAATTCATTCCTTTTTATTGCTGCCTAGTGTTCAATTGTATGAGTGTATCACAATTTGTTTATTTACCATTTGAGGGACATTTGTAATGTTTCCAGTTTGGGGCAATTATGAATCTAACTGTGATAAGTCACCATTCACTGCTGGGTTATATAGCAAGTGTATGTTTAACTCTAAGCAGCTGCCAAACTGTTTTCCAAAATGGCTGTACTGTTTTGTAGTCCCACTAGCAATATACAAGAGTTCCAGTTGCTCCACAATCTTACCAGCATTTACTATTGTCAGGCTTTTTATTGTTTTGTTTCATTTCTATTTTAGCCTTCTAATAGGGGTGTAGTAATAACTATCGTGGTTTTAATTAGCATTTCCCTAGTGATTAATAATGGTGCATCTTTTCATGTGCTTATTTGCCATCCACATCTCTCTTTGGTGCAGCATCTATTCACTTCTTTTGACCATTTTTTAATTGGGTTATTTGTTTTCTTATTATTTAGTTGTGGGTAATTTTTAAATTTTTTACTATCATAAAAAGTGCTTCCATGAACAACATTATATGTAAAAGTTTGCCCTCAGTTTGGAGCTTGTACTTAAAATAATTTCCTAAAACCACCAGATCAAAGTGTGAACATCTTCAATGTCTTTATATACACATTGTTCAAGAATTTTTCAAAGTGGTTGTACCAATTTACTGTCTTTCTAGTGGTGGTAATTTGATAGGCAGAACAGGCTATCATGTTGTTTTAATTTGAATTTCTTTGACTCTAATGCTATGGAACTTTTTCATGTAATCACTAAACATTCTTTTTCTTCTTTTGTAAATCATCTCTAGCCTTGCTGGTTTTGATGCTAGAATAGCACAGAAATTTTTCATGGCTCTATCTTCACAGGCTCAGTTACAGAGTATGTGAAGCTCAGTGCTAGGAATGGTGGTTTACAGTATTTTCATTTTTCATAAAATATTAACCAATCTCAGCCTGCTCTCTTTCATGCTCGGAGGCCATGAGTTAATTTGCATAGCTGGCAAGGTAAAAATAACTTCAGAGCTGAAAAGAAAGAGCATTGCCATCGAGCTAAATTTGGACCCTGGGTGTCAGCACTTGTACAAGGGGCAGTAGTTCCTTCGTCTCGACTCCATTATTAATGAACACACTCCATTGTTCCTTATAAATAGAGAAAGGTGCTCTTTTAAATTCCTTTCTGAGAAAATGCCCATGATACTTAGTTCTTCAGCTGGAGGAGCAACCTCTTGATTCCTTTAACAACTCAGCATTGTATTCATTCACAGTGAAAGTGCAATTAAAACCACTTACTTTGTTTGTGCTTACATACTCTATCAAATAGATTTGGGTAACAAAGGGTTCCTGTATATAAGCACAATTCTTTTTAATCATTAAAATTGCTTGTTCTTTATTGTATTCCAAATAGGTGGTATGGGATGTGATATGACTCAGAAGTACTGGAATGAATTTTGGTTTAATGACTCTGAAAAGTAAAAAACACTTTGTTTTCTTGACAAATAACTCTAGTTCATTTGGGTGCTCTACAGACAGTTGATATTTTAGAACAACTTGGTGTCTGCCTCTTCATCATGCACCATAATTGTAGGTTTGTCTTCTATGCAAGTCTGGGAAATTATCTAAGTATTTTTTTTTTTTAATACTTGTCATCCTAGAAGACAGAAAGCATATGCCTGTCGTGCAAGTCAGTGTCTCAGGCATTGTAGGCAGAGCTAGGAAAGTGGAACAATGGACAAATATATTTTTTTCTAACATTTATGGATCCATGATTTGTCTCAAAGAGTCATTGATTTGAGAATGTTTTATAAACTTGAACAGATTCTTTCAGCCAGGTATTTCCCAGACATCCAAAAAAAGGGGGGGTAAGTGCTCCTTTCCTCAACACACTATGAGAAAGCAGAGTTTTATTACTTAGGCTTTTCTTTTCCTTCTACTTTTAAGGATCCCTTCAGTCAACCCTCCATCCAGGGTTAACCTGCACTCATCAGCATTTGACGTCTTGAGAAGAGACTCTCCCCAGGATTATGAATGTGTGTAGTTTTTCAGTCTTTCTGAAGCTATAGAGAGACCAAAGTTTCAATATCTTAGGAATTAAGCCACTTGCTAAGGTGACATCAAGAAGCAAGCTTGTACATCCTGTAATTGATATATTGGTACCATGCCAGAGTTATGTTTCTGAGTTTTTCCTTGTTTTTCATGAATCTCACTTAGCTCTTGTCTGACCATGCCAGTTATTTCAAGTTCTTCACTTCGGTTTCTTATCCAGATGGTATTATCTGGACAGAATAGGTGAGTAGGTCCTTGTGAGTGACAGAAATTAAACTTGGACTAGTTTAAGCAAAGAGGGGCTTTTCAGGGTCCTGGTTTCACAGGACCACCAAGTTGCAGAAATGTTCGGAAGAGTAGGGCCTCAGGAACTGTAGGATCAGGGTGCCATCTCCAGCAGAATCCCTTCCTTCATTCTTCTTACCTCTGTGGGATCCGCTTTATTCTTCTCTTTCACTGCAGCCAGCTTTGTTCTGTGAGAGGAAACATGGACAATGACAGCCTTTTATTTTATGGCTTATATTTTATTCTATAGCTGCTTCAGAAGAGTTCAGCCAAACTCTGGTCCTAAGTCCAAACATCCCAGTGCACTCCCTGTCTCTGAACCTGTAAACTGGCCAGCCATGTCACATAAGAACATTGTCATTTCTGAAAAGAACTGTAGGGGTAGAGTGGTGTTTTTGGAAGAAAGGCAGTACAAACCATAGGCAGCCACTCAGTAGGGGTGGTGCTGTACTATAAAGCTGGTGCCTGTAATCTGGTATTGGAGTTTGCTAGCGCATTCTTCTGCCGAGGCTGACATTAGGGCCTTGGCCCCCACATGGATAATTAGCTGCGTTCTGTTCCTCAGCTGGGCTCTCTCCCTGGCTAGCCATCTCACAGATGCTTGTTCCTGGTCCTGCAGGAGACCCGGTGAGAGAAAGTGTGTGGGTGGTAGATCAACAGAAATCCCTCACCACTACTAGCAAAACAACTCAAAGAACATGTATTTATGTTAGCAAGTTCTTATAATGTGGGATTTCCCTCTCCAGCAGTTCTCCTTCTTTGCCAACTCTCTGAAGCACAGTTTTGGTAACATGCATAGGATGCTGCAATCACAGGACACCATAAGGCTCTGCAGAGAGGCAGCTCTGTGGTTGTCCAAGAGAAGGCATTTGTCAAATATATGTGCCTTTGGGATATATTTGTAGCTATTAGCCATTATCTTTTGTAGCTACTGAAATCACTCCAAATTTGGAATCTAAATTTCTGGGTTTGAGTCTCAGTTTGACCATTTACTATCTCAAGTGACCTTGGGCTAGCCAATTTCTCTCTGTGAGCCTTAATTCTCACACTTATAAAATGGGGGATGATGGTATCGCTATGGAACAGGGTTATGTAAGCTGTGAAACAACATTGAGGCAGTTTTCTCTTATCATCATAGTCATCACCTGGTCCTGAATGACAGTCAGAGTTTCTACCCATTGCCTTGACATTTCTCTTTGCTGTGTCTGAGTGAATAATCAGGGACTTTCTAAAAAAAAAAAAAAAAAAAAAAAAAAGAAAGAAAGGAAGGAAGGATGGAAGAAAGAAGGAAGGAAAGAAAAGGAGGGAGAGAGGAAGGAAAGAAAGAAGGAAGGAAGGAAAGAGAAAGAAAGAAACAAAAAGAAAGAAAGAAGAAAGGGAGGAAGGAAGGAAAGAGAAAGAAGGAAGGAAAGAAAGAAAGAAGGAGAGAAAGGAAGGGAGGGAGGAAAGAAAGAAGGAAGGAAGGAAAGAGAGAGAGAAAGAAGGAAGGAAAGAAAGAAAGAAAGGAGGGAGGGAGGAAGGAAGGAAGGAAGGGAAGAAAGGGAAGAGAGAAAGAAACCAGGGACCACTGGTAGGAACTTGACCTTTGTTTCCACAACACTGAGGTTAAGGAGCTAAAACCCTCCTTTACGTTTCCTTGTTCTTCACCTTGCATCATTTGGGGAAACTTTTCTTTTGGATTAAGGCTTCCTTTGGAGACACCGTGGGGTTAAGTTTTATGCATCCCCTAGGGGATGTTTAAAGAAGAAAGCAGAAGGGAATTTCATCAATGCTGGAGGTCCCTGAAAATTATGACTTGTGGCTGGGGGTCATCCTGGCAACCTCTTCATTTCTGCCTGAGAGAGACTATGTGTACTTCTCCCAGAGTGGGTGGGGACTAGTTGTGAAGCACATTGCCTTTGGTCAGACTATTGCTCAGCTTGAGGGAATCACTGTCTGAGAGGTTCTCTTATGGCAGCGGTTCTCAACCAGGGGTGCCCTCAGAGGGCATTTGATGATGTCTAGAGACATTCTTAGTTGCCATAACCTGGGGAGGGGGGAATGGAGGAGGGAACGCTATAGGCATCTAGTGGGTAGAGGCCAGGGATGCTGCTCCACATCCTGCAATGCACAGCACAGCTCCCTAAACATATGGTCTCAAATGTCAGTACAACTTCCTCTCCTTGGTGTGACATGGTTTGATTGTTGAACTTATTTTTTTTTTCATGTATATTATCCAACTTTATTATTAAATTGTCTTTACCCATTTTATTTTTAATTTTAATTTTAATTTAATTTAATTTTATTTTTTTAACATCTTTATTGGAGTATAATTGCTTTATAATGGTGTGTTAGTTTCTGCTTTATAACAGAGTGAATCAGCTATACATATACATATATCCCCATATCTCTTCCCTCTTGCATCTCCCTCCCTCCCACCCTCCCTATCCCACCCCTCTAGGTGGACACAAAGCACCGAGCTGATCTCCCTGTGCTATGCGGCTGCTTCCCACTAGCTATCGGTTTTACATTTGGTAGTGTATATATGTCCATGCCACTCTCTCACTTTGTCCCAGCTTACCCTTCCCCCTCCCCATATCCTCAAGTCCATTCTCTAGTAGGTCTGTGTCTTTATTCCCGTCTTGCCACTAAGTTCTTCATGACCTTTTTTTTTTTTTCTTAGATTCCATATATATGCGTTAGCATACAGTATTTGTTTTTCTCTTTCTGACTTACTTCACTCTGTATGACAGACTCTACGTCCATCCACCTCACTACAAATAACTCAATTTCGTTTCTTTTTATGGCTGAGTAATATTCCATTGTATATATGTGCCACATCTTCTTTATCTATTCATCTGTCGATGGACACTTAGGTTGATTCCATGTCTTGGCTATTGTAGATAGAGCTGCAATGAACATTTTGGTACATGACTCTTTTTGAATTATGGTTTTCTCAGGGTATATGCCCAGTAGTGGGATTGCTGGGTGGTATGGTAATTCTATTTTTAGTTTTTTAAGGAGCCTCCATACTGTTCTCCATAGTGGGTGTATCAATTTGCATTGAACTTTCTTTTGGTGGGAAAGGAAAGAGAGGAGTTTTAGGCTAAGATTTTACTGCTCATCAAAAGGCATATTTTGGGACTCCTTCATATCCACTAAGATTCTTATGAAACTTAATTAGAAACCCCATTTTAAAATCCAGAAAGGGTTGTCTTATCTTTATTAAATACAGAGCTACTTGTTCCCTCCTGGAAATAGATCTTCTCTATTGGAAAGCGGCAATTTGACCCTGCCCTCCTCCCATCTTCCTAAGAAATATTAGGGCTTCTGGGTATGATTTATTATCTGTGGACTTATAAGAAAGTCCATATTCCAATCTTCTGACCCAAGCCAAATACCAAAACAAACAAACAAAAACAACCAACACCCCCCCAAAAAAAAACAAAACAGAAACAAGTGGCTGCCTCAGGATGATTTTGAAGTTAGCGTGTGTGTTTGTGATCTCTTTAACGCTGGCCATTCCCCAGGACAGCAAGATGCTAATGCTACTTCAGGTACCATAGGAGGGAACAGGGTCCCTCCTAGAATGCTGTGTCTGCAGTTCTTAGAAAATCATTAAACCTTTCAAGGCAGACTGTTTCATTGTTCTGGGAAAACACCAAGAATGGTACTATTAAAGCAGCAATTCATGTTGGTCCATCTCATCCTCTCCTTAGAGAGAGTGAGCGTGTGTATTGGCTGGTTTCTATATCTGGGTTTTTCAAACTGTGGGCCAAACCCCATTAGAGGGTCATGAAAGCAATATAGTTGGTTGCAACCAGCATTAAACAAAGGAAGGAAGGAAGAAGGTAGAAAGTAGAATTGAAGGTAGAAAGGAAGAATTGAAGAGAAAATATGAATGTATTACACATAGAAAGAGTAGGTATTATTTTATAAAGCATTATACAATTATATATGTACATGCCCCCTGGCTTGTGATGTAAAATATGTTTTCTACTGTAGGCTGTGGTCAGAAAAGCTTTGAAAATCATTGCTGTTTATGCTTTTACGTTTGTTCTAAGAACGTGGGTCAGTTGAAGCCCCACAGCATGTTTTCCCTTACACCAAAGGCCTGAGTTCCATCCCCTGCCCATTCCTTAACCAGTCACTACTTGGGACAATGGACTTAGACTTTTGCTTAGACTAATTTGCTTAGACAATTTGCTTAGACTAATCTAGGCGCACCCTCTGGGCTGGAGAGGGGGCCCAGCCTCTTTAGTTGGCATGACCAGAGGATACCTCTGTGACCTGAGAAGATTATTTCTAGTCTCTGCAGCCTCTCCACTCTCCATCCTTCCCTGGACCACTAGGTTCCAGCCACAAAAGCCCTTGTTTGAATTTTTCAAGTATGCCAATCTCCTTTCTGCCTCTGGGCCTTCTGCACATGCCTTTTCCTGCATCTGGGATGTTCTCCCCACATTGCTTCCTCTGGCCACTCATACCTTACCTTTGAGCTCATGTGCTATTTCCACTTCCCTCATATGCCTTTCTTTCCTGACCTTCTACTTCCTATAATTGTGATCTATTTAGTGCCTGTCTTCTTCATTAAGTTTCATGAGGACAACCACCATCTCCATCTTGTTCTCCATTGTAATGCCAGCATCTCCTGCATGGCATACACTCAATACGTATCAGTAGATTGTAGATGGGTTCTGGGCTCTGGGATGGAGCTAAGCCTGAATGGGATCAAGGAGCCCCAGCATAAGGGCTGGGGAGGAAAAGGAGACAGCTTGCAGAGACTGGGGACTGGGCTGGGCCTGACCCCTGTTGTCTCTTTCCCAGCCTCACTCTCTTCCCTCAAGTATATTTTGGTCAAGTTGAATGTTGGAGAGGGGAGACTTGTCTCCATGTAAACAATTTAATATATGCTGACATTTTTGGTTTTGATTAGATGAAGTAAAGTGTTTAGAAATTGATTCCCAGATCAAATCACACTTTCAGTAATTCATTAAAAAGAAACGGAGAGCCAAACATAAGGTGTAATTCAGTAGATTTTTGATAGATCATCATTATGTGCACATGTGGTTTAAATGGATGTCCAGTTACATGTACAGGTGCCTGTGGGCTCACTCACAGTTCCATGGACAAGTCCAGCCAATCCATCTCAATGGGGGGATGTATTAGTACTCATTTATCCCTGAGTCAAGGGTATTTCTTGGGCACCACTGTTGCATATTGTTAGGGAAGGGGCCGTGGTAGATGGAAATGTGAAAGGCAGTTCCTGCTATCAAGGAGCTGGCTTTGAACTGAGTTATGAGGATCCAGCTAATTATCATTAGTGATCAGACTTTTGTTCTAAGATGCAAGAACAGTATGCAATCAAGTGTTAAATGTTGTGCAGCCCTCTGGATGGTCAGAGAAAGGGGAGATTGGTGTGAGCTGCAGGGGTGTAGCACCATGTGGGTAGGCTTTGACTCACAGAGTTTGAGAGCAAGAAGGCGTCCAAGAGGGCTCTCTATCTGACCACCTCATTTTATAGATAAGAAAACAAATATATTCTTTCTGTTTTTCCTCCACAACACCTATTTATTACTTAATAGACATTGTTGTTTTTTTTAGTTATCCTACATCCAGCTTCTTCCATGGTCCCTGATCTCCATTTTGGGAGAATCTTTTATTGTTTGTGCTCTTGCTAAGGGTCTTGCTCTGCTTGGAAGTGGTGGAGGACTGTCCCAGTGCAGCCAGATGAGGTATAAGGGGACATGTGACTTAAGCTCAACCACATGGCTTTTTTCTACATGACTTTTAAGCTAGTGACATTATGACATTACTTTTCATTGGCAGATATATTCCTAAGAATATCCACAGTGGCCTAAGAATCAGATGTCCTGGATTCTCTGACCTTTGCCAAGTGTATTAGTTTCCTATTGCTGCTGTAACAAATTACTGCAAACTTGGTGGCTTAAAGAAAATTAATTTTCTTACAGTTCCAGAGGTCAGAAATCCAAAATCCATTTTACTGGGCCAAAATCAAGGTGTCAGCAGGGCTGTGCTCCCACCAGAGGCTTTAGGAGAGAATTCATTCCTTTGTCTTTCTGAGCTTCTAGAGCTGTATTTCCTGTGATCTTTGACTGGTGGGTCCTTCTTCCATCTATCAAAGCCAGCAGCATAGCATCTTGCTTCACTCACCATATTGCCCTCTTTCTAGTCAAGTCTTCCTGTGCCTCCCTCCTATAAGGGCACTTGTGATTGCTTTTAGGACCTACTTAGATAATCCAGAATAATTTCCCCATCTCAAAATCCTTAATCACATCTGCAAAACCTCTTTTTGCCATATTAGGTAACATTCACAGGTTCCAGGGATTAGGACCTGGGTATCTTTAGGAAGCATTATTCAGCCAACTACACGAAGATTCCTGCTTTTCTGTTTTCCCAGCCTGGTCTTCCAATATACCTTCAGTTCTGTGAGATCCTGATATCTTCTCAATATATATATATTTTTTGGTTTGTTTGCTTAAGAAGGCTAAAATTAGTTTCTGTCGTTTTCAACCAGGAACCTACGTGGTAAATCAGCGCTGTGTGAAGAACTTTACAAGCAACCTCTTTTAAACAACATCAACCCTCTTAGGGAGGCACTGTCCCCATTTTACAGATGAGAAAACTATAGCTCAGAGAGACAATTGCATAAGGCCACACAGCTAGTGTGAGTGATGGAACTGGTATTAAAACCAACCAGTATGACTGGAGAGCATGGGCTCAACTACTTTCTCAGAATGCTAGTTCAAGTCTCTCTTGATTGTGGACCTTTTTTCAAGGACAGGCAGGATTTCATCTGGGCCCTGAAGTCTGGATCATATTATTGAGGCAGGAGAGAGATGGCATAAGCAGGGCATTCCAGGCAAGAGCGAGGCTGGAGAGTAAAAGGTAAATCCAAGAGATGCAGTAGAGGAAAGATATGATGGACTTTGGTGCCTCATTGGAGATAAAATAGTAAAAGAGATGAAGGCGTCAGCCTCCCAGGGAACAGTTTTAAGTGAACACAGCAACTCATTTCTGTTGACTACCCAAGGAAATGATATCCTGACTCAACTCTGGGTTGGAATCCAACTTGAATTAGGTGCCTTCCTGCCTCCTCTGGGTCTCCTTATAACATGGGCTGGATAAATACCTAACACCTTTTGCTACTGTTAATCAGTCTTTTTGCACAGATATCAACAACTTGGCTTTCAAATGCTAATGAGGTTCTCCCTGGGGATTTATATGGTCCGAGACAAAACAGGTGATTTCTGGAGCTCAGGAGGGAATTCTAGGCCTGATGCTAACAGTCCTGGGCTTGTGTCTCTTCTCAGAAGAAAAGTTGAATGTTCATTTAGGGCCGGGGCAACCACTGAGAGGGAGGCTCTTTACCTGGTCATTTCTGGTCACCACTGAAGTAGAGTTACCAGATTTAGCAAATTAAAATATGAGATGCCTAGTTAAGTTTGAATTTCAGATAAGCAATGAATCATTTTTAGTGTAATATTTGTACAATGCTTCCGGGCACCTTCAGCCATGGGAGTGTATAGTGAAATACATGTGTGCAAAGAGACTGTTAGATCTGGATCGACAAGGAGGTTATGGCAGAACCCCAAGGTCAGAAGGAATACAGCGCTGAAGAATTCTTTGAGTGACGACTTGGGAAGAGACCTCTGGTTATAATTGCCCAGAGCATCACTCCCATCGTCTGCTGTGCCGTGCCACTGTGTGATGGTCAGCCCACACCCTCAGAATCATATCGGCCTCCATTCTCTTCTTACCTCCTGACATGACACTTACAAGCAAAAACTATAGAGGCAGGGCTGAGCCCTGACATCCATCAGGAAACACTTTTTGAACGTTCACAGCGTATAGAACACAGTCTCTGTGCTGGTGCTGGTCAGAAGTTTGTTTGCTGTCCGACTGTCCTCTGCTTGGGGGATAAAGTAGTAATTAAGCCCCCCTCTGTGTCCAGAGCTCTCCACCAGGCTCTGTGCTCATGGTGACAAAAGGAATGGAGAACACAGCCTTCACTCCTGAAGAGCACATGCGTATGCCTCTTGGGACGGCGGAGAGCTTAGCTTTTATTAACTCAGAACTGAACTCCTCCTTAGTGGCCTCGCTCTGACCTTGTGGTGCACGTGTCCCTTCCTGTGTGTATGTGTAGACACTGTGGCGGTCACCACCTGGGGTGCGAGGAGCCTCCTACCCTGCTGGTCCTGAGAATGATTGCTGTCAAGTCTGTAGGAGGTAGCAGTTTGTGGCCTTGGAATGAAGGAAGCCAAGTTCCCTGGCTTGTTTGGTGACCACACTCTGCAACCTTGGTATTTTTAGCAACTCACTGGACTAAGGAAGAGTGGAGCTGCCTGGGACTGAGAAGACGCTGCCCGGCATCATGGCAGAGAGGGAAACGATGGGTTTTGATCTCACAGGAGAACTAACTTTAATGCCTGTTCTTGCCATTTATTAGAAATTTAATTTTGTTCTGAGCTTCAGTTGCCTCCCCTATGAAGTGGAGTCGATAGTAATATCAGGATATTTTGGAGGATTTAATGAGATAACATATTGGAAAATGCTAGCAGATAGTAAGCTCTGTATTTGTCCACTGCGGTGTTTCCCATTCTCATAGCACTTTGTAAACACCTCTGTTCTGACACTCTTCACGGTGAATTATAATCATTTCATTTCCGTGTCTGTCTCCTTCCACTAGACTGAGGGCCAGGGCCTTTTCCTCTGGTTCACTTTCCCAGAGCCTCTCGCGCAGGCCTGCTCCGGACAAGGCTCGGGGTTGTGCTGAGCTGGGTACTCTTCAGTACTTGGGTTTTGCTAGGAGGCAAGTCTTTGAATTTTGAGTCTTCCTCTTTCCTCCCTCCCTCTCTAACTCTCCCACTGAGGGCTGGGCAGATCTTGCCCTGTGGGATCTGTTTGAGAGCAGGAGTCTTAGCGGTACATCAGAAGATCCTCATTAGACCCTACAATGCTCGAGGCCAGATTTCCAGTGCACTCCTGTATGCTCACACAGGCATGTGTTTGGGTAGCAAATCAGCCGTGCTATCCTAATCTTTTCATTGATAAGTTCTAGGGTCTCTGCTTCAACACGTTTATTACTTTCATCAGTGCAGTTTCGAGCATTTATTGAGCACCTTTTACTTGCCAGACCCTGGGCTAGGTGTGGGGCCTGTCGAGATGAGGAAGACAGTGTCTCCAGGTGAGATGCTCTGGATCTCAGAGGGTAGACGGATGAGAACACAGAGACTTCCTTTGGGACGTGGTAAGGACAGTGATGGCGGTGGGCACAGAATTTTATGGGAGCTCATAATAGGGCCCTTTTCCTTAATTACCTTTTCCTCTAAGGATCCCATTGCTCCTGTTTCTGACAGGTGGATCGGGGAGCCAAATTGTGATTCCTACCCTCAAAGATGATTTGAATACTAGCAGGCAGCCAGTGGCCAATGTGCAGCAGCCAGAGGTTCAGTTGACAGCCCTCCTGCACTGGATGAAAGAGAAGAAAATTCTGAGGGCCAGGGGAGCACAGGGCCACAGGCGTACAGCCCTGCCTGAAGTGTCACGGGGACTGGGGAGAGGTTGGTTCAGCTGAGGGTAAAAAGGGCCTGGACACATCTCGTGGCTGGCCACGCGAGGCCCCTGCACTGCATTTTTGCTTCTCTCTTTGACGTTAGCTTTACTTTTCTTCTCTTTCCCATGTCATCAACCCTGTTTCTCTGACATTTGCTTCTCCACCAGCTTTCATTTCTTCTTATTTCCCTTATTGCTTTCATCTCCACATTTCCTTTGCTCACTGCCCATCCTCTCATTCTCCTTTCCCTCTACTGCTTTCTTTTTCTCTCTACACCTGTGCCTTCTTGCCCTTTAATGTCGTCCTTGGCCTCCTACCTCCGTGTTCCAAAATGTACCTTGTTCATCTCTGGGCTGGGGAGGAGATTTTCATTTTCAACGGGCCTTCTTATGATATGAAAGAGCATCTCACGTGTATCTGGGTATCCTAGGAAACAGAACTCTGGCTTCTGAATGGGGCCGATTCTATCCACTGTGTTTGTAAGACAGCGAACCAGAGGGAAAGCAGCCTCCACGCGTGCCCCTCCGAAGACTGAGAGTACAGTGCTCCTTCCCCTGTTAGCAGAATCAGGGGAGCAGTGACACCATTCTCCTGGGGTTCTGCTTCTCTATCACTGTACCTATCCTTGAAGCTTCTCTTTCCCTCTCTCTTTTTTCCTTTGTTTTTTTTCTATTTCTGTCCTGTTTTTCACTCCTGTTTTCCATGTTTCTCCTTGTTCTCTCTTCTCTTCAGTTTTTTCCTACTTACTAGAAATTACATCCTTCCCCTCCCTAATGTTACTCTTTGGCCTTGGAAGACAGAGTCAAAAGCAGTGTCTCCTAAGTTCCCTCCTTTTAAGATGAGAGGATGGAAGTTTGGGTTGGGAGAGACAAAGAAAACCTAGCTCCTGAGATGCTTTATGAGACTAAACTTTCTTTCTGGTTCTGATTTTGGGATTGGATCAATATAGAATTATAGAATCTTAAGGTTGAAAGAAATCTCTATTGGTCATTTAAATAACCTTCAACCCAATGTTGGAACCCTCTTACCTTCGTAAAAGAGAGTTCTTCTGTCTGTCCTTGAATACTTTGAATGTCGGGAAGTCACTACCATATAAAGCAGCCCACTTGGCTGTTGGCCAGCAGTGCTTGTATCAAAGTTACTGCTCGTGATTATAATCTGGATCTGTGTAATTTGGCTCTGTTGATCCCGTATCTGCTTTCTAGAGATAATAGAGCATAAACCTTTCGTTCACGTATTAAAGGGACTTCAAGGTATCTTGAATGTCCAATGTCAGAGAAACAGGGTTGATGACATGGGAAAGAGAAGAAAAGTAAAGCTAACGTCAAAGAGAGAAGCAAAAATATGGTGCAGGGGCCTTGCGTGGCCAGCCATGAGATGTGTCCACGCCCTTTTTACCCTCAGCTGAACCAACCTCTCCCCAGTCCTCCAAAGCCCCTTAAAATAATTAAATGAAATAAATCATTCTTGCCACCCTTTGACCATATAGAAAACTCAGCTTTCTGAATGAGTCATTCCCCAATAGTTCCACATAGCTGAAATTGTCCTGGAAGTTGTAAGGAAGAAAAAGCACTACCCTACAGAAAGAAGACTAAAATTAGACAAAGTTGTAAAGGCAATATTATTAACATTTGTGTTAGATATAATGTCTGTTTTGCACGTTATAGTTTACAGAACACTCATAACATTCAATACCATGTCATTTTATTTTTGTAACTAGGCCATGGTACTCCCCCAGTTTGTAGATGAGGGTAGTGTGGCTCATAGAGGTTGACTGGCCTCAGGGCACCCAGTTCACAAGTGCATGAGTCAGGACTGAAACCCAGTTCTTCTGACTCTTAGTCTTCTGCTGCACCTGTCATAAATACTTAAGTGTCTTTGTTTCTCCAAAGTACCTGCAGTGTCATGGGATTATATGAAATAAATTGTCTCCTCAAGACAAGGTACTTGGTGTACACAATCTAATAGGATTGTTATGGATTTTTGTTGTTTGTGTGTGTGTTCCTGGATATGGCCGTGGAAGTAGAAAAGTGGAAACAAAGAAACCAAATCCAGGTCACACAGTGATTTGGGGGCAATTATAAAAATACTGCATGGGGACCAGTGACGTTATTCCCTAAGTATAAGCATCAGAGTGATTGATTTTGTTTGGTAAAAATTCTAAGCGTCAAGGTAAAGAAGAGTGAGTTACTCCTTTACTGCAGTTAATTCAGAGAAATTTCCTGAAGGCGATAGGAGACAGGGGAATCTAAGAAAATTTTAAAATAAAATATGTGAGGCCCTTGGTAGGTTGGAAAGAGGGGAAGGAAATTGGCAAGGGGCAGAGAGGAGGGTAGGGGACACGGTTTTGGGGCAGGAATGAGACAGATGCTGGGGACCTTGTGTTTTACTAATGATTTGGAGCTAGGATTCCAATGTGATGATCAGTTTTCCTCCTTTTCGAAGTGAAACCCAGATGCGGCTAAATTTAATTCCACTCGGAATCACTGGTGATTCACCCAAGCTCAGGTGCGCCCACACGCAGCTGGCATCAGCTCTGTGTGCTTTCCAGGCTGATGATTCTTCTTTAACCCAGCTTCCCCCATGGAACAGGGGGATAAAGGCAGACTGTGGTAACCTTGACCTTCTGTGTCTCCATCTGCAGCATCCTGGCCACTGCGGGAACCCACTTCAACACACATGTGGACCTGAGGACGCTCCGGGCTGTGCGTGTCCTAAGGCCCCTGAAGCTCGTGTCAGGGATACCTAGTGAGCACCTTTCTTCTTTCTCCTCTGCTGGTAGCTTTACTGATGTGTCCTCAACCAGATCCAGGGTCGAAGAGAATTAGGGATAAACAAGAAATAATTTCTCCTGAGAGGAAGCCCCTGCAGTAATAAATAGAGGACCTGCAGCAATCTGGCATCACCTTCCACTTTAAAATTTAGCAGATTTTTTTCATATTTAAAAGATAATGAAAGATCTTTGTAAAAAATTTGGAAAGTAAAGGAAACAATACAAAATGAAAATGAAGAGCACCCATTATCCTATCACTCAGAAATAACTTTTGTTAACATTTTAGCATATTTTTTTCATTCATTTTTTCCTGTGCATTTTAATGTGATTGGGATTATGCTGTATTTTTGGTACTGGATCCCATCATAAGCATTTGATATTCCTGACATTAAAAATTCTTCAGAAATATGATTTTTAAATCTGTATTATAGTCTGTCTTATACGGTCCCTGACTTGGGTAGTCATTGCTACACTGCTATTCATTTAGGTTATTTCCAGTTTTCTTTTTCTAACTAGAAATAGTGCTGCAACAAACATCTTTTTACTTAAATATTATTCAAATCTCTGATTATTTTCTTAGGCTAGAATCCTAGAAGGACAATTTCTGGGTCAAAGGATATGGTGTTTCATGAACAGTGGTTGTACTAATCCTGCTTCCCCAACAGTGGGTGGGAGAGCTAGGTCTGAGATAGAGTTGTGGGGAAGGTGAACTTTGTCCTTGTTCTTACAGATTTATAGCCTAGCAGGGCTGGGCCTAATTCCCTTTAGGAAAGAAGCATATTCTAATAAGTTTCATCTATAAGAGGAATCCAGAAGACAGCATGGGTGCAATGAATAAGGGAAGGGTGATAGGCATGTAAATGATCAGGGAATGGTGAAGAAGAGGTAGGGATTGATCCCTAGGGGAGGGGGTGATGGCAGTCTTTGGCTTGACTTATCCTGGTTATCCCTTTGTGAATTGCTTTATCATCTCAGGATCAATGGTTCTTTTCCCTCAAAGACTTGCCCCTCTTCTCCCAGGAGGAAGTCAGCCTGCCGTATCAGGTGGTGCTAAGCGAGGGTTCCATTTATCATTCTCTTTCTTTCCTTCTAGGCTTGCAGATTGTGTTGAAGTCCATCATGAAGGCCATGGTGCCTCTTCTGCAGATTGGTCTTCTGCTCTTCTTTGCCATCCTGATGTTTGCTATCATTGGCTTGGAGTTCTACAGTGGGAAGTTGCACCGAGCTTGCTTCATGAACAATTCAGGTAGGGTCACTATTTTCTGACTTCTGCTTCTTCCTTCCTCTCTCCTCTGATCATTGGGGTAATTTCAGGGCATTTGGAGGCTGGTTGGAAAAGTATGTCCTATCCCAACCCTAGAATTAGAATCGGAGACTTCCTAGTCAGCAGCGTTATGAGGCACAACCAGCCTAAAGATACCCATTGTGCATTGATATCGCAAAGCGAATAACCTCTTAGGTTTATAGTTTATTTCAATAGAAGGTCTCAGCTGCCCCATCCCTTGGTAGGAGGCTATCAGACTGCATGTCAAAAACCTTCTGCCTGAAGAATTACCCTTTGTATATGGCCTCTTTGACCCACAGCCAGAGAGACCAGGAGTCCAGAGTCAGATCTGGGGCCCTCCAGATCTTGCGGACATTTTCCGTCCATGCTCGAGCTCATGATCTTCCCCCTCTCTTCTGTGACCCACACATAGTGTGGAAGAACTGAGGGAGTTCTGAGCATGACTTGGCAGGGGTGCTTGGGAGATTAGTAGGGTACACAGATCTGGCATTCTTTTCTCCCTGTATCTTCTTTGTTCTTTTCAAGTTCAGTAGAGTGCTTTAGGAGGAAAGGGAGCAGGGGAGAGGTTGAAGGAGCCCAATTAGGTACCATGTTTTTATGAAAAAAAATCTTCAAAGGACACCTTCCACATTGGATTTTTATTTTTTATTTTTGTCTTATTTAAGATGAGGAATTTAGGCCATAAAAACAAGGAGTTAAGATCCACGGAAAGGACTGTAGTGTATAATTATTCCCAAGGAACCCAGAAAGAACTAAGGGTCTATCCTGGAGTCTAAAGTTAGAAAATCTGTAAGATTCTGCTTTCAGCTCAGACCTTTCTGGGTGACCCAGTGCTGTAAATTCCCGCGGGACTCAGGAGAAGGTAGAAGATGTGACCTGAGGAAAGAGCGGGGGGGGCATGTGGAGGAGGCTTCATTTTCACAGGAGGTTGGGAAACGTTGGGTTGAACACATGGTATGTGAGCTGTGAGGTGTAGAGATGCCAGAGAAGGGTAGGAGCCAGAGACAAAGAAGGACAAACCTTTCTGTGGGAAATAGAATTGCATGCTTGTGGCCTCCTGGGATCATTTCCAGCTCATGCTAAGCATCATGTGGTTTATCCCCCACCCTCCAAATGTGTCTGCAGGTATTCTAGAAGGATTTGACCCCCCTCACCCATGTGGTGTGCAGGGCTGCCCAGCTGGTTATGAATGCCGGGACTGGATCGGCCCCAATGATGGGATCACCCAGTTTGATAACATCCTTTTTGCTGTGCTGACTGTCTTCCAGTGTATCACCATGGAAGGGTGGACCACCGTGCTGTACAATGTGAGTAGAGCTGGCGAGGGGCCGGAGCAGGAGGGAAGTATCATGGAATGGGGCTTCTGGCATGGTTTGGGCTGATTAGTCTGAGAAAAGGGAGGGCTGGGGATGTGTGTGTGTGTGTGTGTGTGTGCGTGTGTGTGTGTAGACTCAACCATGGTTGCCCTCCCACGGGCTACCTTTACCTTTCCTTCTAACCTGATTCCGTCTGTATAAATAATGGCTGGAACACGGGGTGGCATACAAAAAGCCCCCTTTAGAAGGACTTCTGGACATAATCTATACTTAGTAGTTTATTGGCCTCTGTTTTTTGGCCTCTTGCTAAGTACACAGCTTCTTAATATAGTTAGGAAATTACATGCCATTTTGATGGGTGAACTGCTAGTTAAATCAGATCAACTCAGCCGTTGTGTTCTGCTACTGGTTTGACATGGTGGTGGGATTCAGTGAGGGGCACCAAGAGGTATAGATTTGTTGGTTGCTGTCTTCAAAGAGCTTACCACTGGTCTGGGAAGGTATTCCAGTAGTTCCCACCCCTGGCCACACATTAGAATCAGCTGGAAGGGGGCTTTAAAAATTTACACCGCCTGGGCTCTACTCCAGACAAGTTAAGTAGGAATAGCTAGGGGTAAAGAACTGTCATTGATTTTTTTTTTAAAGCTTCCTAGCTGATTCTAATATGTAGCTACCCTCAAGAACCATTGCATTACATGCACGTAAGTAACATGCTTAATTGTAAGACTCACTAGGGATGCTTGTTGAAAATTCTGATTCACAGGCCCTTGGAGATTTTGATTTCATGTGGCTTTGAATAGTTGGTGAGCTGAGCTACATTTTTTACACGTGCCCCTGGTGATTCATGTGATCAGGCATGTTGGGAAAGTTCTGAGTTGGTGTACAAGACAAGGCTATCTAACTGTCTGTGTGGGACGTTAGGGTGACCACTGAAGCGTCTTCCACCTCCCAGAGTCTGATCTCAACAAGTTATGAAAGGCATGGTGCAGAGTCTAAGTTCTAAAATGAAAGGGTGGGGAGGTGTGTGCTTTGATGCATAGGAGGCCTAGCGGGGCAAAGCAATTTGGGCAAATTGTCTTTGTAAACAGGTGCTCATAAAGGTCTGTACCCTCCTATGCATACAGCCAGCCCACCCCAAGGCAGATCCCTTTGGAGCAATCATCCATCTTACTTGCCCTCCCATAGTCTACCTTTACCTTTCCTTCTAACCTGATTCCGTCTGTATAAATAATGGGTGGAACATGGGGTGGCTTACAAAAAGCCCCCTTTAGAAGGACTTCTGGACATAATCTATACTGGAAGGAAAGGAAATGCTGTCTTAGGAGAGACTCAACCAGATTGCCATGGAGGAAGAGCCAGGGTCTGCATAAAGCCTGTACAAGTAGGTACCTAGTAAATGTCCATCACTGACCTGGACCCATTCCCAAGCTCCCAGGCAGGTAGAGCTTTGCAGAAAAGAGCCACAGGCTATTATGCCGAAGCTTTACAGGGCAGTGAAGAAGTCCCAAGGACCAGCATATGCCCAGAAAGCCCAGGGTTTATGTGTGACCTAGAAAACCCTTGAGGACACTCTGGGATTCTCACCAGTTGTGGGGTGGCAGGAAGGAGGGAAGGGAGGCAAGGTTGATGAGTCCAGTCGCTCCTCATTTGAGATGTGAAGGTTGTCTTGAAGCCGTGTCACTCAGATTAACCAAGCGCCTCTGGAA
The DNA here is from genome assembly GCF_009873245.2 of Balaenoptera musculus. Taxonomy (NCBI): domain Eukaryota; kingdom Metazoa; phylum Chordata; class Mammalia; order Artiodactyla; family Balaenopteridae; genus Balaenoptera; species Balaenoptera musculus. The sequence continues at coordinate 136,603,083 of NC_045785.1, forward strand.
ATGACAGCACTGACCCCACAGCGGCTGGTGTCATTTGTGGGGCTTTGGGAGGGATGTATTTCAATTGTATGTGTAGACTCACCTAAGTGATGTGATAAATGCACTGAAAGCCTGAAGGGAGAAGTGTTGCATTTGAAGATAAAGGCGAGATCTGTTGGTCCTCTGGAGCCAAGGCTCAGAAGGTACTGAGATAAACAGGAATCACTCATCACTTACATTAGTTCCTTTGTTCATTCATTCATCCATTCTTTCAACATATATTAGTGAGCATCTGTGATGTGTCAAGCAGTGTGCTAGGCACTGGGGAAACAGAGGGAGAAAAAGAACGCCATGATCCCTGCTCTCCTGGTGCTCTCTTCAAATTCCAGTCTCTCTCAGGTTATCTATCCAACATAGGTATGGAGGTCACACAGAGACAGTGAACTTGCTCTCCTCTCTAGGTGTGCTCTACTGAGGAAGCAGGGAGAAGAGGTCAAGCTGCAGATCCTCTGAAACCTTTGATTGCATGGGCTCCCAGGGCCACAGACTCACAGTACCACTGACAATGACATCAGTCATTGAACTTCAGTTTACTGAAGGCCTCCTGCTACCCCTGTGGCTGGATCCAGGCTCGAGGGAACTCATTGAGCTGTTGGGCTGGTTTCTGAAAAGTGGCTGGTTTCCAAAAAGTGGCTGCTTATGGGGCAGAATGAGCTCATGCCCACTTTGAAATGACATCACTTTCCAAAGCGTTGGATCTAGGGGGAGGGCGTGGAGCCAGGAGTCCACAAGCAGAGGTGATGGTCGTAGTTAGATGGATAACTACCCCTTGATTCAGGAGAAGTTGGATGAAAAAGGCATCCAATTTTCAGCCAGTGGAACAAGGACAAAGTCTGGCTCCTTAGGAAGAGAAGGAGCCATCAAAGTCTGGGCTTCCTTTGAGCAGGAAGCTGGGGTGTAAAGCATGGCTCAGGCAGAGCTCTCTTGCAGGAGCTGGATGCCCATCCTGGAGTTAGGGTTTTCTGCTACTGGAGGAAGGTTCAGAGCCGTGGACTCTTCAGTCTGGTGGGCGTAGGGCTTGCAATATATGGTGGAGTCACATCATACAAGCTTTTGTTAAAGAAACCAAAATGCAACTGAGTGAATTTCAAAGATGTTATTGACTTTATTCAACCATTCATGAATTGGGCAGCATCCCATCTAGCAGCTGGAAAGGAGCTCTGAGGAGCTGTACAAAAAATGAAAGACTTTTATAGGCAGAAGGGCGCTGGACCAGGAAGTTAGTAAAAAGTGGATTAGTTGTGGCAAGGTCACTTTCCTTTGGGGCGTGGCAGGGTTTTATCAGGAAGATGCTGGTGCAGATGACTCACCTGATCACTAGTGCTGAACAGGTGATTCCTGATTGACTAGTTTAAGAGCCCATTTGTGGGAGAGGCTGACACTGAAATGAAATTTTGGATTGGTGACATGGGGCTTAGCATAAGTGACTCTGTTTTGGACCTGTTCTCTTGTTTTAAACACTTTTAATTTACCCAAATTCAACCATTTAGCTTGGAAAGGAAAGAGGATCCAGGATGGGGGAAAATAACAATTTAAATAGTACAGACTGGGCTTCCCTGGTGGCGCAGTGGTTAAGAATCCGCCTGCCAATGCAGGGGACATGGGTTCGAGCTCTGGTCTGGGAAGATCCCACATGCTGCGGAGCAACTAAGCCCGTGCGCCACAACTACTGAGCCTGCGCTCTAGAGCCCGTGAGCCACAACTACTGAGCCTGTGTGCCACAACTACTGAGCCTGCGTGCTACAACTACTGAAGCCCGCGCACCTAGAGCTCATGCTCCACAACAAGAGAAGCCACTGCAATGAGAAGCCCGCGCACCTCAACAAAGAGTAGCCCCCGCTCACCGCAACTAGAGCAAGCCTGCACGCAGCAATGAAGACCCAACACAGCCAAAAATAAATAAATTAAAAAAAAATTTTTTTTAAATAGTACAGACTAATTCACTTACCACCCCTTACCCACTTATGCCCATTGAAAGTATGAGATTAGAGATGCCTAGTATCTTGGTTGAAAACGTGCAGATTCTGAAAGCCCATGTCAACGATACCTGAGTATTTATTTTTCTTCTCTTAATTTTAACTTAAGATTTTGTAATGGCAAAACTTTACATATATATTAGAACTGGTTACACACCACTGAATTAACTATGAACAACTAGTCACCTGAGTACTCTAAATAGATGCATGTATATATGTATGTTTCTACATAGAGAAAAATTACCCACTGTGCCTTTTATTATTACCACTGCTAATAAGACACAGATATAACTGTGTTGATTTCCCTTTCTACCACTCTTCCTGGAAGGCCCAATTCACCCAGCCGCTGTATTTCTTCACAAAGACCACAAAGAAAAGGGAGTCCCTATTTCCCTTTCCAATGCCTCTTCTATTCAGTGGTTACAACAAATACGTAAGATTTATTGGCGCCAGTTATAACCAAACCATTAGGAGAACCTTCAGGTTTACGCTGTACGCAGAAGCTGTCTCAAACATGTGGACTCAGTTTAACCTTTTTCTATGTAACTTAAATGCTTCCCTGGTGTTTACATCCCTTTTCTGCTGCACAGACCCTTCCTAAATGCCTCCTGTGACCTTGTATGGCTCTGCCCTTGATTACCGTTGACTTCATTTGCATGTAGCTTTTCTCATGAGCATGCATGATTGTAAGGGTGGGGGAGAGTTCCCATCGTCAGGGCAACCTGGAGTCCTGCGTGCTGTGCTCAATTTAGTCTCTCCCAGAATTTCAGCTCGGCTTGGTCACACTCCAACTGTGTTCTTGGCTTCCCTCCCTCTTGTGGTAGAAAGATGCAAAGCAGTCTACGGTTCTGCTGGCTGCTTCTTCCTGTTTTAACTGTCTCTCCAAAGGTCTCCTCCATTTGCAGACTCTCCCCTCTTCTTACTAGTTTAATTCCTTTCATTGCTCCTCACCTGGATAGGTGTTGCTTCTCCAGGACAGCACCTTCTCCCTCAGTGCTGTTCACTCCGCAGATGTTACCGTGGCTCCGTTATTAACTTCTAACCTTCTCCACCTGGGTGAGATGTGGCTCTCAGATCTGGCTTTCTCCCGAGTCTGGTCTGAGTCCGATTTCCCTGTTGTCGTTCTGGTTTTATGTTCTCTGCTGTTTGTGGTACCTGGAGTATAATATACAGATGGCGGGGGTTCCCAATCGCTGTCTGCAGTTCCTCCAATCTGTGCTCTTCAAGTCCAGTATTTTTGATCTGTATTTCTACATTTCATCTGTATTTTTCATCAAGCTATTTCTCTTCTCACCTGGTGTTGATAACTCACGCAGATGCGGACATTTCTTGGAGGCGTGCTGTTCTTCGGCTTTGCAGGTACGCCAGCTGTATCTGTTATGACTGCCTCGGTGCTCTGTGCTGCTGTGGGGAAGATTTTTATACTCTTTCCTGGCTTTTGGCAAGAAGAGGCAACCTGTGGTCTGATTCTTTCTGAGAGTCTTCCTCACTCTCAGAAGTCCTTTGGTCTGTGACAGTCCCATGACGCTACTTTAAGTTGCCTTCTCCCAGCTACACATAGTTAATATTTGCTAAATGGTTAACAGAGAATTCACTTTTTGCCTCGTTGCTGTTTTGCTTATGTATGTTGAAAGAATAATGCCATATCCGAGGGTTGGTGGAAAACTGCCATCTCCAGCTTCCTGAAGTTTCTCTGATTTTATAGTATCTGCAGAGAACGTGTTCGGTGCTGAGTTCCATGCGACTAGGGAATGTTGTCTACTCATCTCTGCTTTAGTTTTCATCACCACCTCCTCCACATGCTCTGGGAACAGAACATACTCAGAGCTCATTTGACAGATAGGGGCCAGGAGCCTACCATCATCTTACGGTGTCAGAGTGATAAGGTGTACCAGCTGACCTAGGATAAGGTGTCTAGTTGGTAAAATTTGTAGACTCCTGTAACCGATCAGTCATGCTCTGGAATAGGCGGTTTTTTTCCCCACATCCCTGTCTGCACGAGCCTGTTCCTGTGTCCTTGCTGTTGTCTGGGTCTCTGTAATACAGATGACACCTGGAATCTGATACCAGTGTCTGTTCACCTGTGACTTGTCTAATACACAAAGGGATTGATAAGTGGATACCGGAAGTTAGTCTGCCCCTTTCCCATGAAGGCTGAGAGGTGAAGTAGATGGGGAGGAAGATAAAGAATTGAGTTTGGACATGAATGAAAAATTTGCGATGCTTATTTTTTTTTTTTTTTTTTTTTTGACTGTGTTCGGTCTTCATTGCTGCATGGGCTTTCTCTAGTTGAGGCAAGCAGGGGTTTCTCTTCATTGCAGTGTGAGGGCTTCTCATCACAGTGGCTTCTCTTGTTGCGGAGCATGGGCTCTAGGCGCACGGGCTTCAGTAGTTGTGGCACACAGACTCAGTAGTTGTGGCTCGCGGGTTCTAGGGCGCAGGCTCAGTAGCTGTGGCGCACGGGCCTAGTTGCATGTGGCATGTGGGATCTTCCTGGACCAGGGCTTGAACCTGTGTCCGCTGCACAGGCAGGCAGACTATTAACCACTGCGCCACCAGGGAAGCCCTGCGATGCTTATTTGATATGGTGGTGTAAGGAGAGAGTTGGGTAAATGAATTCAGGGTAGAAGCCTAGGCTGGAGATAATAAATTGGGGAGTTTTCTGTGTGTAGAATGGTATTTAAAGTCCAAAGACTGGATAAACCATCAAAGAAGGGAATATCTAACTATAGAGAAGAGGTTCCAGAGCTAAGTTCCAGTGTTAAGATGTGGGTGAGTTAAGGAGTTAGCAAGAAGACTGAGAAGGAGCAGTAGGGGGGCATGGTGTCCTGTAGGCCAAGGGAAGAGAGTGCTTCAGGAAGGAGGAAGTAGCAGTGATCAGCTGAGTCAAATGCTGCCTGGAGATGGGTCAAGGGAGATAAGGGCTAAGAATTAATCATCAGAGGCCAGGAGGGGAAAGTGGGAGGGGCAAAAACCCGATTGGAGAAGGTTTAAGAGAGGTTTGGAGACAGCCATACAGACCGTTTTGTGTTGAGTTTTGTTGAAAGAGAAGCAGAGAGAGTGGGGCAGGTAGAAGAAATACCATTTGCTTTTTGGTGAGAATGAGTCATTCAAGGTAAAAATCACTGCTGCTAGAGAGAGAGGACAGTTGGTGGAGCAGCCTTCTAAAGCAGGTGCGAGGGGGTGGGCTCCTAGCCCATAAGAGCACAGGTGGAGGGCCAGGCTTGGAGCCCAGCTTCATGGTTCATCCGTAGTCCTAGGAGGGAGGCTGCAGAGGCTGGGATGGGGGTAGACACGGTGACGGAAGCATGTAGAAATTCCCCTATTGCTTCTATTGTCTCGATGAAATAGAAAGTCAGGTCATCAGCAGAAGGTGGGAGGAGGGAAATGCTGGAAGTTTGAGGAAAGGTGGGAATAGTTTTCCAGGCGAGCGAGGGACTAAGTGCAGTGGGGATCTGCTCGCCGGGCAGCATTCAGGACCCACTCGGGGTTAATGGTGCTGGGGTGAAAGTGAGAACAGTGAATGTGTTGTGTTTTCCTGTGGTCACATTTGGCCCCTGAGGTTCAGGCAAGGAAGTAGGTGGAGAGTTGGCTTTCACCAGAGTAGTTCTAACTGGGGAGCACAATAAAATGAGAATCAAGAGAGGTGGAATTTGAGCTGGGTAGGGAAGAAAGAGGTGGGGAGGTGGGCGGAGACTGTGAAAAGGGAGTAAATGGATTATAGGCCTTTTTTCAAATGTTACTCTGGAATCTTCTGGACAAATTCAGTCTGTGGAATGAGTTTGAGAAACCTGTCTCATTGCATAGAAGAAGTAGGAAGTGAGCTTTAAAACCAGCTGTTCTGATTTCTAATTTGGCGCTTGAACTGCCCCCAGTAGAGGGAGAGTGAGTGAGTGAGGGGTGTGTGTCCCCGCGAGCAGAGTAAGCTGTGACAGAAGGTGTGGCACACCTCCTGGGCCCTCCCAGACTTCACTCCTGGGCACCTCGACCTGCGTCAGCCCAATTCAGAGCACTGACTGGGGAAACTTTGGGGGACTGAAACCTACCAGGCCCGCCCACCTTCCTCACTAGCATTGTACTCTGTAATCCCGTTTTCCTCCTCAGAGTGTCTCTTTTTAAAAACACATTGAGGTGGATGGACCTAGAGTCTGTCCTACAGAGTGAAATAAGTCAGAAAGAGAAAAACAAATACCGTATGCTAACACATATATATGGAATCTAAAAAAAAAAAAAAATGGTTCTGAAGAACCTGGGGGCAGGACAGGAATAAAGACACAGACGTAGAGAATGGACTTGAGGACACGGGGAGGGGGAAGGGGAAGCTGAGACAAAGTGAGAGAGTGGCATGGACATATATACACTACCAAATGTAAAATCGATAGCTAGTGGGAAGCAGCTGCATAGCACAGGGAGATCAGCTCAGTGCTTTGTGACCACCTAGAGGGGTGGGATAGGGAGGGTGGGAGGGAGGGAGATGCAAGAGGGAAGAGATATGGGAACATGTGTATATGTATAGCTGATTCACTTTGTTATACAGCAGAAACTAACACACCATTGTAAAGCAATTATACTCCAATAAAGATATCGGCTTTTCACATGGAAAAATAAAAACATTTATGTTTGTAGCTTCTGCTGCTGCCTTTGGCAGCCTGTTCTCCATGTGAATCACTTGTCCTCCCCCTAAACCCTGCAATGCCTTTCTCCTGCTCCCTGCCCGCTGGGCCGGAGCCCGGGGTCCACGTTTTCCAGTCCCTGGCTCCCTCCGTGGGATTAAAAAAAAAACTGTGGTTTGCTTTCTTTCTCCTTCCCATCCATAGCTGCTTCTACCCTGAAATTATTCCTACTCTTTCATATCCATTTTGATTTCTTAGTAACTTGTCAAACCAGAGATGTCATCGTGTTTAGGGTTGATTCCAAATATGCAAAGTTTGCCTCCTGATCAGGTGCCTGAATTTCACACCACGCACGCACCAGGCCAGTCTCCAGATCTTTCGTCTGTGCAGAACCATTAAGCTGGCTCAGGGCTCTTTGCCTTTCTTTTAGCCCACTCTAATACACAGTTTAATTTCTGATCCGTGGCCAGAGGCCTCAGGTGCCTGGTGTGTCACGCAGCCTTAGGCTATGATCTCTCTGTTCTGAGGCAACCCCAGGCCTTAGGACTAAGGGGCAGAAATTAACTGGGGGTGGTGTGTTGGTGACTCAATGGCTGTTTCAAATACTTTCCACTGGCTCACTCTGGAGGCCAAATCCTTATGGAATCCCAGCCAGACGGGATGGCACAGTGCCAGCCTCTGGCACTAGGCAGCCAAAAGGTCTCTATTCATTTTTCCCTCAATTTATCATTCACTAGAAAAATATTTGTTGAGGACTTTCTTTCAGTGCCCCTCAGAGTGTGGGCCGTCTTAGAATTGCCTGGGGGCAATTAATGTAGTTTCAGATTCCTGGACTCTACCTGGGTCTGGCAGCTACAGAGCTAGGAAGAAGGAATCTGTATTTTTAACAAGCTCCCTTGTGATTCTGAGGCCACAGTGAAGTGTGACAGCGACAGTTCCGTGTGGCTGTAACGACTGGGCCTGGGGAGGGTGAAGTGGGAGCGTACTAAAGAGAAAGCCTTCAGAAAGCCCGTCTCCCCCACTACATGGGTTTCTACGAGGTCCTACTTTAATCAAAATTTGTCTAATGTAAAGTGATTGACACACAGTGAGCTCTCAGGAAAGAGGACCAGGACCAGTGGCATTTCCATCCTCCTGAGCGCACTTTGCTGGTTACCTCCCTCCCATGCCTGCAGGGTCTCTTCTCCCTCTCCCATCCCGACGCCTCTGCCCTTTGCCCTGGATCAGGGACTTGTCAGGTGAGATCCATAGGTGCACTTTGGTGGCTTTACAAAACTGTCTCAAAAAAAATTTTTTTTAACATCTTTATTGGAGTATAATTGCTTTACAATGGTGTGCTAGCTTCTGCTTTATAACAAAGTGAATCAGCCGTACGTATACATATATCCCCATATCCCCTCCCTCTTGTGTCTCCCTCCCACCCTCCCTTATCCCACCCCTCTAGGTGGTCACAAAGCACCGAGCTGATCTCCCTGTGCTATGCGGCTGCTTCCCACTATCTATCGATTTTACATTTGGTAGTGTATATATGTCAGTGCCACTCTCTCACTTCGTCCCAACTTACCCTTCCCCCTCCCAGTTTCCTCAAGTCCATTCTCTACATCTGCGTTGTTTTTAAAATATATCTTTTTTTTTTGACTTTTTGTATAATTGAAGTGTAGTTGATTTACAGTGTTTCAGGTGTACAGCAAAGTGATTCAGTTATATATATATGTATATATGTATTCTTTTTCAGATTCTTTTCCATTATAGCTTATTAGAAGATATTGAATATAGTTCCCTGTGCTATCCAGTAGGTCCTTATCGTTTATCTGTTTTCTGTATGGTAGTGTGTATCTCTTAATCCCAAATTCCTAATTTATCCTTACCCCGCCCTTTTCCCTTTGGTAACTGTAAGTTTGTTTTCTATGTCTGTGAGTCTATTTCTGTTTTGTAAATAAGTTCATTTGTATCATTTTTCTTTTTTGATTCCACATGTAAGTGATATCATATATTTGTCTTTCTCTGTCTGACTTACTTCACTTAGTATGATAATCTCTAGCTCCATCCATGTTGCTGCAGATGGCATTATTTCATTCTTTTCTTTGGCTGAGTAATACTCCATTTTGTGTATATATACATATGCACCACATCTTCTTTATCCATTCATCTGTCGATGGACACTTAGGTTGCTTCCATGTCTTGACTATTAAATAGTGCTGCTGTGAACACTGGGGTTCATGTATCTTTTCGAATTAGAGTTTTTGTCTTTTCTGGATATATGCCCTGGAGTGGAATTGCTGGATCATATGGTAACTCTATTTTTAGTTTTTTGAGGAACCTCCATACTGTTCTCCATAGTGGCTGCACCAGTTTGCATTCCCACCAACAGTGTAGGAGGGTTCCCTTTTCTCCACACCCTCTCCAGCATTTATTATTTGTAGACTTTTTGATGATGGCCATTCTGATTGGTGTGAGGTGGTACCTCACTGTAGGTTTGATTTGCATTTCTCTAATTATTATCGATGTTGAGCATCTTTTCACGTGCCTGTTGGCCATCTGTATGTCTTTTCTGAAAGAATGTCTATTTAGGTCTTCCACCCATTTTTTGACTGGGTTGTTTGTAAGCTGTTTGTGTGTTTTGGAAATCAATCCCTTGTCAGTTGCATCATTTGCAAATATTTTCTCCCATTCCGTGGTTTGTCTTTTCGTTTTGTTTATAGTTAAAATATATATTTTAACTGTCACACTTCCTTGAATATAAGATACATACCATTGATTATAAGATCTACTAAAAAGTTAATAATGGCATTTTGGGGGGGAACCCCTACTACCTTCTGTATGTTACATATTCATATATTCTTAGTTCTAAAACCTTTGTCTGCAAAGAAAGGTGTATCTTAGAATTGAGGAAGTAGAAAATGATGAAAAAAAAAAACTGATTTAAAAAGCCACACGTAATCAGTATGTTTGAGACCAAATTTTCATACTTGGAGACTGCTCATGATCACCCTGGCTTATTTGTGCAGACCTTGGAGTAAAGCTCCCTTTGCCATCTCTGTGTTCGTTTGAACTTTGTGTAAATGTGCTATTAGAAGGCTGGTAGTTCTGTGTTAGTCTTTTTAAAAAATTCAGGCCTGAGCTTGTTTGCTCACAGACAGCGATATAAGTGAGCACACTATTACTTTTCTGTGTGATTCAGGATTTTCTCAGTACTATGAAACTAAAACAAAATACAGAAACAAACTGGATGTCAAAGCTGATTCAAGACTGCAGCAGTCATCCAACCGGCTTCAGTGCTCATCTTCCCCAAAACCACCTTATGTTTTGAGTGATTGATTCTACATTACATACATGTTTTGTATTATAAATGCATATATATATATGTTAAATAGCAAAAATACATTTATGCCAAAGGTGTTCCTCCCTGTAAGTTTTCTGCATTGATGTTCTGATGATCTTGTTTGAAACAGTGATTTCTGTTACTAGACGTGGTATAACAGTGGTTAGGAATCCTGGTCCCACCCTTACTACCTGTGGGACCTGGACAACTTAACCTCTGTGCCTTATTGTCCTTATCTGTGATGTGAGGATAATTTTGGTACCCCCCTCACAGAGTTGTAGTAAGAATTAAATGAGGTATCTTGGATAAAGCCCTTGACATGTGCCTAGCACGTAGGAAACACTAATGGTGTTAAATAATTATTTAGAACATTTTGTGAAAACCACTCATATAGGGGAGACAAGCAGAACATCTTCTTCCACTGCCCACTCGCTGTCCAGATCTCCTCTCCGACGGGTCCTTTCCTATCTCTCAGCCTAGCCACTTAGTACCTTTCCTATGCATCTTTGCCAGTCTTACATTCATGTGTTTTGAATTAGTTTTTCCTCCAAAACATTGGCCACCTCCTCCACAGAGCCTTCTCCGACTATCCCTGAAAACTCAAAGGAAAAGAGATCTTTCCTCTAAGCCCTCTCCCCCGGACCTAAACGTCAGTAGCATTCATCTGGTGCTTTTCCCAGATTCCCCTATCAGGAGTTGTCTTCTAGGTGCCTCTGTCCCTTTTCCCTTTCAAAACACCATTCTGTCTTCTGGCATCAACCACAGTTTCCCAGACATGATTATGTATTCAGTAAATATCCATCAATAGGCTAATTTCACAGAGAGTCTCTGTGAACCCAACCAGGGTGCCCTGGCTTCCAGGCCGTCCGGCTGTCAGCATATGCAGCATAGGGTCTAGGTTCAGATGAAGGAGCTGCTGTCGGGAAGGACACCGCTAATGCTGGACAGTGGGCTGTCCCCACTGTCACTGCAGTCTGCTTTCCCTGCTGTGCTCCAGCTCAGTGCCATGCTCCCTTCTCCTGTGACAGGTAGAGGCACACACAAAAAAACCCAACTAGTGAAAAGTAGGGGGACTGTAATTTATTGGAATGTTTACACAGGGTTTGTGTGTAATTAGTAGTTAATTTCTGTGACACAGTTGGCCTTCCTGGCTTGGAACCTGGCTCTGAAATGCTCTTAAAGAGACCCAGACCTAAGAGATGACAATCTGAGACATGGTTAGGGTTTGGGAACAGAACAAAGAGAAAGTATGCCCTGTTTTCTGTGATGAAACGTGACCAGGAACAGCCCCAAATTGAAGACTCCCTACACACACACACACACACACACACACACACACACACACACACACACACACACACACACACACACACACACACACACACACACACACACACACACACACACTGTTTCTGGGATCACTTTCTGTGGCTGAATCCTCCTTTCACAATGTGAACATCAGCTTGGGATTTGATACTTACACTGAGGATAGGGGGACAGCCACTGGACCCCCTTCTGCCATGAGCCCTGTGATCCCAGGCAAAACACTTATGTCTCTTTGTAAGTGTCAGATGAATAAATAAACGTGCGTTAGTCTTCTCATTAGTCATACGCGGGTAATACCACCAGCTGTTCCTAACCTCAAGAGTCTTGTAGCAATTACATGAGATAAAACATATGAAAGTGCTTTGAAAAAGACCCTCATTCTTTGCTTTATGAGTGCTTTCTTTTTTTTTTATTTTTTAACATCTTTATTGGAGTATAATTGCTTTACAATGGTGTGTTAGTTTCTGCTGTATAACAAAGTGAATCAGCTATACATATACATATATCCCCATATCTCCTCCCTCTTGCGTCTCCCTCCTTTTTGCTTATAAGAGCTGTGTACTTATAAACTCGATTTTGCTAAGTGAGCTTTTTTTTTTTTGTTTTTTGTTTTGCTTATTCAAATAGAGTATCTGATTGCTGCTGCGGGCATGTAAGGCAAATTCTCCCATCATGTTTCCTTTTCATTGGCTTCCATTTGCTCTATGTATTGGGAGCTCTCATGGCCTGTGCTTTTGCTTTGAAGTGTAGTGTTATTTATATTATGTCCATGTTGAAAAACATACCTGTAGTTGATGCTAAAATGGCTTCTGAACACATTTTAAGTATTCATACCAGTTCTTACTAACTTGAATTACCTCTGGATAACTGGCGAAATGCCGACGTTACAGCTGCTCTCAAATTCTAACACACTTCAGGACTTTCTACACTTTGTGTTAGGGCAGACCTGACATTTATCTCCAGCAGTGTTCCTGAATGGGCCGGGACTGAGCCCTTGGTGAAGTTTTTAGCAGTCTGGCATAATGAGGAAATAATAGCAATACAGTTTTTTGGAAGCTAAATTTGTTCAACTTGAAGTTGAATTTTCAAAGTTAATATCTTTTCTTGGCAGAAGAAAAAGTTAACAACCGTATGGCAAGCCCATATTCTTTTGTATTTGTTTTGTGAAAATTCTCTGATCTGTGGAAGTTGAAAAAAAAAACTATGGTTATATAGATTTTATCTATATAATAGATTAATCTATTAATATAATTACATTGATGTAAATAATTTACTTGTGAATGCACACTATTGCTATTAGCAGCTTGGCATGTGAGTTTTTTGTTTGTTTGTTTGTTTGTTTTTCCCCATTCTGGTGACAGTGAGCTTTTTACATTAATTTTAACAGGAATTAGTAGTTGCTTATGTGACTTGTCACCAAAGAACAAACATTTTAGAAAACCAGTTAGGCTGGCATAGTGAATACCATAAGGAATAGGTAGTATTCAACATTGGGTTGTACTCAGAAGATCTGGGTTCAAGTTCAGGTTTTATTTTCTGTCTACTCCCCCCTCCCCCATATCATGATCTTAGGCAAGTTACATGACCTCAGTGAGACCCATCTTCCTCTTCCGTTAAATTGGAACGCTTAGTTCATATTATGGTTGTAAGAATTAAATCAGAATGTATGTATGAAAGGGCTTTGTGCACCAAGATATGCTTTATAAATTTAAGGTATTGTTAAAATAGTTTAAGGTTATGAACAGTGATGTCTAGAGGATTTCTGTTTTTGAGCTTCACAATAATCGATTTTTCACGTATCATCTTTAAATGTGTTTTGACAGATATGGTCAGTGGGATCCCTAAGGAAGTAAGGCAGAATATATATTCAAAATATCGTTAGGATCTTTCTCTTTCCTTTGTGCACAAAACATGGTACCGTGACCTTTTCCAACTGTTTCCTTGATGATGTAAAACAGAGCCACCACTCCCGGAGTCTTTTGTATAAAAAGAGCAGATTTCTAGATGAAGCAGGAAAGAAAGGGAGTGTGGGAACGTGAGTCCTTTTCCGAGGGACCCCACCTTGATCTGAATGACCGAGGTGTGCCGCCACCTACCTTCGGGGGTGCTGCTAGTTGCAGCTGTGCCATTGAATCAGAGAGGCTGCCCTTCCTGATTTGGAAGGAAAGGCAGGACCGAAAGGGCAGCAGGCACGCGCACACCCAGGTGATCACGCCTCCCTCACCGCAAGTCGTGATCACATTCAAGTTCTTGGCAGCGTGTCCCCCAAACCCAGGTGGGACTAGGGTAGTTCGCCAGGCTGACGCATCTCTGTCACAGCCTCCCTTTCTCCCAGGGTTTCCAATCAGGGCTCACTCTCTCTTTCTCTCTCTCTCTCTGCCTTCCTTCCCTTCCCCAGGTCTCCCACTCTCCTCTCTCTCTGTGACAGGTTCCTCTCCCTTAGCAGGTGGCGTTGGAGTGGCATGACACAGCCCCTCAGGGAGCGCACCACCTGAATGGGTTGGGAAGAGCAGAGAGGCACCCATGGCTAATAGCTAAGTCACCAAGGTCATGCTCCCCAAAGAGTGGGCAGCGGGGTTCCAGTCCTGGGAATTACAGACTCGGTGGCCTCGTTGGGCCAGCAGTCTTGGTCTACCCTCCAGGACCCCAGTCTACCTGGGAACGCGAACCTTGCCTGTCATCCTGCATTACTAGAAGCAGCTGTGACTGTCGGCCCACTGAGCCTGGGAAAGGTTACCGCGGAGAGTACCCGCCCCTATTTAGTCTGTGTGCACGTGTGTGACAGAGTGAGAGGGAGGACGCGTGCCTCTCTTTTGTACCCAAGTTATTTATTGCATTTGTCTTACGACTTCCATTTAGAGCTAAATAAACTGCAAAGTGGGTTATTTAGCCAGATCTCCGGTGTCTTCAGCAAGTGGGGAAGTGGGCGGTGAGGAGGGAGAAAGATGGGAGATTGGGCAGAGGAGATTCAGAGAAAGGGGCCAAGAGGAACAAGAGGTGGCTTTTCCCCTCCCTTCAGATGGGTAAGACATGCGTGTGCTGTGGCTTGTCCACCGGGAGGCCCTTTGCTGGAGGACCCTGAAGCGCTTTCTCTGTCTCAGGCATTTGGGAAGCAGCCTCCTGTGGACATTATCTTGAGTTACAATTTATGGATTAAAAAGAACGAAGTCATGCCCTGCAGACTGCATGAAGTCTGCAGTGAGCTACCCTACCTGGTAAGGCAGCTCCCCGCCTCTGTGCCCGCCTGACATGATCACATCTCTTCCCTACGTGCCCTGGTCTTAAGCAGCCTCACAGAGGGGAGACACGCAAGGGAGAATGTCCTTAGAGCATATTATAGCCACCGAATCCAAATGAGGTCTCAGGGGTCTCATCTCCACAGCACAATGTCCCTCCCTACCACCATGTGCCTGTCTGTGTGCCTATCAAGCTCGAACTTTGTTCGTTGATCAAAATCACTCATGAATTCTCTTTTGCACAGATTTGATAAAGGGTCTTTCTTGAGTACCAGAAGTACTGTACATAATTCATAACATGAAGCAAGATGAAGTAGAAAGAGTGAGAAAAGATAATAAACACTGGGGAATTAAAAGTTTTAAGCTTTGTTACAAGCTGGGAGAATGAGTCAGCAGCACATATGTCTTGAGGGAGAGCTTTGCGCAGAGCTGGTTTTGGGGTAGGGGCCCAGGGGTTCCAAAACGGAGGAAGAAGATTGCCCAGGAGTCAGAAGTAGGGGGTGGAGAGGAAGATGGCTGAGGGGCGGGGAGGAAAGGGGCAGATTGTGAGTGGGGGTGAATTCTAGCTTGGCCCTGCCTCTTCCCCTCGCCTCTAAGGAAGGAAATATCCTGGGGCCTTAATCATCTCCCTATCTCTCATTTCTCTCCTGGTTTAATTAAATTCCTGTTCTAATTTGGAAGAGCTTGCATATCCTTTTCTGCTGTGGCAACCAATCTCTTTTTATGAGACCCACCCTGGCGCTCAGGCACTGAGACCTCAGTGGGGACTTGGGTCGTCTGTGGGTTTTGCGGTCATGGACAGTTCAGAAGTGGGCAGAGGTTGGCTCGAGAGGAAAAGGGGGTTATCTTGCTGTTGTCAGTCATCTTGTTTCCCGTGGCCTCAGTCTGCCACCTCCCCTTACACCACCTGGAGTGAAGCCTCTCCTCCCATCCATATGTCTTGATGTCTTTCTCATTGTGTTACTGCTCCTCTCGAAGGACAAAACACGCTTTGTTGGAATCTCTGGACATTCAGTAATGCCGTAAAGAGAGATGAAAGACAAGACATATGTGGATAATAATACTAACTACCATTTATCATATACCTACTGTGTGCCAGGCACTGTGCCGGGCCCTTTACCTGTGTGGCCTCTAGTTCTTACAGTAGCCTTGAAGTTGACTCTGATCATTCCTTGTTTTACAAATGAGGCAACTGAGGCACAGAGAGGTTAAGTGACCTGCCCAGGGTTGTTCAGTTATTAAGGTAGAAAGCCTGGATTGGAACCTAGTGTTGTGTCACTAGAAAAGCCCAGGCTCTTTCTACTACTCCCTGCTGCCATCAGTTAGAACAGATTGGCAGAGGAGATGGTGGACGATTGGGCCATTCAGTTCAACTTAATTTTCACAACAAACTTTAGACAGCCTCCTCACTGCCGGGATGGTAGAAGGTATTTTGTGCCTCCTTTTGAGGAGAGAAGACAGACTTGTGTTCAGTGGATGCCATGATAAAGTGTTATCATCCCTTTCCCTCGTGTGGACTGAGTGCTGTGAGGACAACCAGACGATGGCCATATTCTGTCTGAGGTTGTCAAGAAAGGCTTAGTAGAGAAACCTCACAGTGGCTTGCTTGGCACAGTGATTGTTTGGTGGGTTCAACAGCAGGAAGGCAGGAGCACTCCAGAAGGGCGTGGAGGGAAGAGGGATCAGAAAGCTAGTTGGGGCCAGATCCCATTGGGCCTCATTGGGTTTTATTTCACACTTGATGGGAAGTCTTTGAAGTGTTTTGAGCAGATGGGTGGTGTGACTTGATATATGTTGAAAGATCACTCTGGCTGCTGTGTGGAGAACTGGCCATGGTGGGCAAGGATGGAGGTAATAGAAGGTGATGGTGGTGAAGTCTGGGATGGTCACGCTGGCAGTGATGAATGGTGGTCAGATTGGGCTGTATTTTGAAGGTAGAGTTGGTAGGACTTGCCGATGGATTGAATGTAGGGTGAGAGAGAAAGGTGGGGACCAATGATGGCTCCTCAGCTACATTAGTGTATTAACAGTGGTACCATTTCCCGAGACAGGGAAGCTTAGAGAAGGGGCAGGTTGATTGACCAGGGTCAAGAGTTCAGTTGGGGGTATGTTAAATTGGAGATGCCTATTTGACGCATCTTAGGTATCCAAGTTAGTGGTGTCACGATGAGTGAGTAGTTAGATATATAAGCCTGGAGCTCAGAGGAGAGGGCAGAGCAGGAGATACACATTTGAGAAGCATCAACTTATTAATGGTTTTAGAGTTATGGGCTTGATTGGCTGATGCTGCATAGGGAGAAGGTATAGATAGAAAAGAGGATTAAGGACTGAGCTCCGAGGAACTACAACTCAATGTGTATTAGCCCAGCAGTGGCCCTATTATTAAGGCCCTAAGAACTTCGGGGTTTTCTCTTAGAGCTATTTCTTTTGGAATTTAGCCCAAGTGTAATATTATTACTTCTCCTAGGACATTACCAGGATAATAACATGCTCTAGGGCCAGTTTGTCGATTATGGCAGGGACTTCTTTACTATAGGGAAGGCAAATAAGAGTTCCCACCACCAGCCAATGAGTTGGTTTAGGACAGATACAGTTTCAGGTGTGGAGAAAGCTCTTCAATCCAAGTCTGTCCTGGTTTCGTTCTTTTTCCTTTTGTCTGCTCCTCTTCTATAAAAATTATATTTTCCCTCAAGATGATGTTGCTTGTAAAGCTTGGTTTTTATTTGTGTAACTGTACTCCTTTACATTCAAGCCATTTATCGGGGGCCTACTATGTGCTAGACACTGGGCTGAGTGCTGGAATGCTCCCTTTTCCAACACAGGGCTCCTCTGACAATTTCTTTACTGCTCTCAGTCATCTGCTCTCTCCCAGCTGGTCTCGATTTGTTTGCACTCCTTGTATTATTCACCTGTACACCATTATTCATAGCTGTTACGTCATTGATTTTTTAGGTACTGTAGCTACCAAACCTCAGAACCATTCTTCTGGTTTTTCTCTCATACCCCACATTTAATTCATCGCTAACTCCCGTCAGCTCTACAGTCCCTATTTATCCAGACTCTGACCACCAGTCTGACCTGCAGCACCACACCCTGGCCCAAGCCACCACATCTCTTGCCTGAGTTACTGCAGTGTCTCCCTGAGTGCATCACTGCCCCACTTCAGTCTGGCCTTTTGGGACTTCCCTGGCAGTTCAGTGGTTAAGACACCGGGCTCCCAATGCAGGGGGTGCGGGTTCGATCCCTGGTCAGGGAACCAAGATCCCACATGCTGTGTGGCGCAGCCAAAAAAAAAAACCAAAACAAAACAAAAAAGTCTGGCCTTGTGACACTGGTACATGTAAGTCAGCACGCGTCTCTCCTGCGGGGAGCCCTCCAGCGGCTCCTGCTCTCTCGCTGAGTGAAAGCCAAAGCTCTTGCAGGGAAACCACAGGACCCTGTACCATCTGCCCCTCCCCCCTTCTGCTCCTCTCCTCCTCTCCCCTCACTCATCTCCTCCAGCCACAGCGGTCTTCTTGCAGTAGACACACCAGGCACGTTCCTGCCTCAGAGCCTTGCAATTGTGCTGTCCTGCTGGAATGTGCTTCCCCAGAGATCAGAGTGGGCGCACCCTTTCCCCTCCTCGGGTCTTTACTCAGTGCATCCCTTCATGCCCACCCTATTTAAGGTTGAATTTCCCCTTCCCAGTAGTCTCTATCCCCCTTCCTGCTTTCTTTCTTTCTTTCTTTCTTTCCAGAGCACTTAACCTTTTACCACAGCGTATATTTTCCCCATTTATTTATTTGAAGACTAACTCATCCCATTACAATAAGCCTCGGAAGGCAGGAATTCTGTCTTACTCACTGCTTTGAACAGTTGCTGCTTAGATCAATAACAGGCACAAGATAAGTTTTTAATAACTATTTGCTGAATGAATAAATGACAGAATATGAGCCCACAAGGGAGGGGTTGTGGTCAATGCACCATATCTGTTATAGTTACTGTTACTCCCCTGGCTATTGCACCAGAACCTCTGCTGATCGGTGGAGTGCATTTGTGAGATGGTTGGCTGCCATAAGGGACTTAATCTGTGCTCTCAGAACAGCATTCCCATTCGAGAAGCCAGCTGGCCGCCACGGGGGCGGGGGTGTGTGTGTGAGAGCCATTCACCCAGGTGTCCTTAGTATTATTAGCAAACTGACCATCCCAGGTATGAGGTTAGATAAATCCACACAGGGGCTCACAGAGGTCATATTCACAAAAGCAAGTCATTCTTTTGAGGGTTCACGAGATCTATTTTTATGCATGAAGATAACTGTGAGATCTCTGGCTGGGAGACAGGGAGGAGATCCAAATTCCCGAGGGAGCCCTCATGACGCCTTCATCCAGGTGCTACGGCAAGCCTCCAGCCCCACTGAGTAGAGTTTGAATCTGTGAATGAAGTGGAGGTCAGTGAACCTTAAAACCAGGAAGGAAAACCTACTGGCCGTAAGTACTGGGAGACCTCTTGTTTATATCCTTGAAGGTATTTAGTGTTGTGAAAGGACCAGGGTGAGGCATCACAGCAAACACTTATCTAGCATATATTGTACGCCAGGCACTGTTCTATGTATTTTGTAGGTATACATTCACTTGATAGTCTCCACAACCCTTTCAGATAGGACTGTTACACCCCCATTTTACAGTTGAGAAGACCAAGGCCATCTGCTCCCAGAGTCTGTGCCCTTAATCATTATACTACAACTGTCTCAAAATAAGTGTGGCTAACCGGCCATTTAGGAGAATAGAGAGGTTGTTTAATAAGCTTACATGTTATGTTTTGATTTGTGATATTATTGTGGGGAGTAGCTGTGTGTGAAAACTGATGTTTTTATGAGGCATGCATATGTGAACACTGTAATTAGTATTTCCGAGAGAGAACAGGTATTTTTCCCCCACTGCGCCTAGCTGGAGACTTTGCTTATGACACTTTTTTTTTTTTTTTGAATTTTCATAAGAGAGAATGTTAAAGTAGGGCTGTCCTTTCGATGAAAGTCCTGGAGGGTTTGGGACCCTTGAAGACCGGTTAGATGCTATTAAGCATTTTTCCCCTTTGATCCTCTGTACTAAGAAATTCTTGATTACCCAGGAAGGATTCTCTAGTGACTAGAGGAGCCAGTTTCTTGTCCTCTCCTGTTTTTGCCTCTGCCCATCTGTCTTCCATCCCTGGTGATGGGCATGTGCTGACTCACCATCAGGTGTCCAGGGCTAGGGGTTCAGGTTTGCAGCAGCCCACCTGTGGAACTCTGAGGGCCCTTCAGGCGGAGAGTGATGGTAGAAGATCAGTGACACTTGGTGGTAATGAAGCTTGTGGATTGACCTCTGCCCCACCCCGCCTCTACACTTTGCCCTGCTCTGTGGGTAACAGAGCTGTGGGTAACAGAGCTGGCCAGCTCTTCTTACTCTACTGGGTTGGCCAAAAAGTTTGCTTGAGTTTTTCCGTAACATCTTAATAGAAGCACTGATTTTAAGAGAATGGCCAGGCTTCTTGTGTTTGCTGGACTCATCCTGATTTGAAAGGAAGGTCCTTGTGACTCCCATGAATGGTACCCTGACGTCCAGCCTTCAAGTATCATTGCCTTCTGAGGCCTGAGCAGATGCGGAGTTCCACCTTGACCCTGTCTCAGACTGGGGTCCCATCTGCCACCAGAGTGTGGGCCTTTGGGGAACCCGCCTCACCTTGGTCAGCCTTCCTTTTGGGGGACTAATCAGGATCCTCACACCCCACTACCTTCAACACAACACAAGCACATCCCACCCATCTTGCAGGCAGCCTTGAGTAACGCCTCTCGTGGAGTGGGCAGCCGTGGAATCGTTTGGGAAAAGGAGCCAAGGTTGGCTCCCCTTTCCCTGGGCTGAGACTGGGAAGGGGGAAGGGATGGACCGGTTGGGCATGGCCCTGGAGGCAGTAGCTACATCAGGACCAGTAGGTTCTGTCTGCGCAGGACCAGCCTCACACTCATGTGATTAGGCTCCTGATGCCGCTTTCTACTGACAAGGGTGAGGCTGCTACCAAGTCACTGGAGATGAAATTGGGTCGCCCGTCGCGATTCCTGTGGGATGAGGTAGAACTGTGCTTACTACACACCTTGCCCTACTTTAACCTCCAGCTGGATCTGATTCCACATCCCGACTGGAGGGAGGAGAGGAGACCTCCCAGGGCCACTCCGATCTCCTCGGGGTAGAGGCTTGGCCCAGGCTGTGTCCCTTCACCTAGCACAGGGGCTCTTAACAGAGGTCAGAGTGAATCTTTTCTCTTTTTCTAAGTGCAATTTGTAGAACAAGGGGAGGACAGTGCCCCTGAACCCCTCCTGGTGTGGGAGAGATGAGAATGGCCCCATTTGTCATTCCGAGCATGGAGGAAGGCACGGGCAATTATTTGTCTTCTCTCAGAGAGCCGCAGTCTCTAGAGTTCTTCTCTGAGAATGGAAATAAGGAGAGCTGTCCGGAGGCTAAGCGAGCAAGGGAGGACAGGGAGAGAAAAGAACCTCATTTTGCTTGTGTGCGTGCACGCTTCAACATCGTGGATTTAAACTTAGGAGGCAATTGAGGGGGAAACAGAGAGGGAAACTAGAACAAGTTGGAAGAACACTGAGGTGGGGGAGAAGGAGGCATAACAGGGACAAGAGGACGGAGAAGAGGCTGCTGAAGAGGCAGCGAAAGGGAGAGGTAAGGGAGGGAGTGAGGAACGGGGGCAGAAGGCAGAGGGGAGCTGGGAGGTGGGGAGCCTGCACTGTTTCCCAGATGCTGACACAACTTTTCCTGGAAGCCAGACTGATGCCCCAGGCAGCACTCAAACCTCAAGCCAAAACTCATGCAAGAAAAGAACCCCTTTTATTGTGTTTTCTTTAGGTTTTGGAAACAGGAATAACCACCAAAAAAGAAACACAGGGGGAAAAAAGAGACGGGGCGGCGGGGGGGGGGGGGGAATCTGTCATGGAGGTATGAAAATTTAATCAACACCCAGTGTTCTTAGCAGTTCGGAAGCGGGCACAGATCTTATTATCTATGCAGCTATTTCCGTCCCCTCCCAGGGGCCCTCGGAGCAACCCCCACCAGGGTCCAGCGCCTGGGACTCATTGTCCTGGTCTCTGTCCTGGGAGGGAGAAGAGACGGTGATCTTCTTGGGCAGCTTTCAGCAGAGGGAGGTTTCAGGCTTTACCTAGTAGGTATTTATGTACGTGGAGATTTTAGCGTAGACTTTTATCCTGGGGTACTAGATATAAACATGAGGTCATTTGAGCATTTAAAAACCCAGTCATGTTACCTTTGGTGTGTGGCTCTGGACCAGTATATCCTGGTTTATGAGATGCTCCTTCCCTACAGCTTTAGAGCCATCACACTGACCTGTTTCCTTCCGTCTTTCTGGTTGCTTCTTCTCCTTGGGGCCCTCATTTCTTCTCACACACTCTTTCCCTGGGAGGTATTGTTGAAAGTCCCTTGATGATCCGCTGATGACTAGAATTTATATTTCTAGCCCAGAACTCTCTTCTGAGCTCCAGGCGTATATATCTAATTACCTACTGCCTGCACCATCCTGAAATACTTCAGATTAACGAGCCTTAAACTAAACGCTTGATCCGCCACCATCCTTTCTCCGATCTCCCCCATCCCAGTACAAGAACCCCACCACCTATTTAGTGGCACGAGCCGAAGCCTCCTGTCTCCTTGTTTCCTCCCAGTCCTTCACCTTCTGTCTCCCATCAAACCCAAGTGCTATGGATTCTACCCTCAAAATGCATTCCAGTCCCCCGTCTCCATCTCCACTACAGCCCGTCTGGTCCAGCTGCCATGTTCTTTCCCCGCACTGCTGCCGTCGCCTCCTGCCTTCCCAGTTTTCTCTCTTGTGCCTCTTCAATCCATTCTCTACTCTGCAGCCGGAATGATTTTTAAACAATGCACGTCACTTCCCTTTCCCTTTATTTGGTTCCTGTTGCACTTGAAATATAGACAGAAATCTTTAACGTGATCTGTGAGGGATGTGGCCCCTGTGAGCCTTTCTAGCTTTGCTGGCCCTTGCTTTTTGTACTGTGGCCACGCTGGCCTTTGTCAGAACCACGCAGCCCCCAGCTGCACCAGCCTCAGGACCTTTGGACATGCTGTTCTGCACGTAATGGAATTTCTTCCCTCGGAGCCCCTTCCCTTGCTGGTCAACTCCTGCTCGTCTTTTAGATCTCAGTTTTAAGGACATACTCTCAGGGAAATGTTCCCTTGGTACGACCCTAAACAAAGTCAGCTCTCCCCAGAAATCTCACTCGTGACTCTTTCCTGTTTCTCTTTGGAGTGCTTACCACCATTGTGCTATTCCGGTCATTTTGTAATGTTTTAAGTAATGCCATCCCTCCTAATAAGTGCAAGCTCGACGAGAGCAGGGCCCTGTCTGTCCTGTTCACTGTGGTGTCTCCGGAATACGGCACCCTGCCTGGCCCATTGTAGAGGCTGAACAAATGAATGAATCTGTCCTGAACACCTCTGTGTCTGGGGCTTTGATTCAAGCACAGGGTAGGGGTGGGGCAGGACATTCAGAAAGGGATTACCAAGAGTCCTTGGCCTAAGGCCACTTCCCACCTGGCCCTAATCTGTTTTGTGTCATCAACTTGTGCACACACGTATGCATGTTTCCAAATAGAGGTTTGTACTCCTTGAGGACTATGTCTTAAACTTTGCGGACACATATTCACTGGGTTTTATTTTCTTGGATGTCGTATATACACAGAGACCCTTCCAGCCCCTGTCTTCCAAGATATATCCTTCCTCCCCTTCCCCACTGGCCTTGTGTCCCTGGGATCCCAGAACGTCCTGTGGCCAAAACTGCTGCGTTAAGACAACCGAATAACTGCGTGTTCTCAGCCATGGCGCTTATTCTCTAGAAGCTTCAGCTCTCTGCAAAATGCGAATGAGATTACTAATGGTAATAATACCTTGTCTATCTTCCAGGGTTGTTGTGAGGAAAAGATGAGTTCATTTATGTCAAATACTTTGAAAACCGTACAGCTCCATAAGAGTGTTGGAATTAAGTAAGGATGTTGGGGAGTGACGAGAGATGAGCCATCACTCAACTGCAGTGGAGAAGAAAGTTTCTTGGAGGGGGTGGGATTGAGATTGAGGCTGGAAAGATGGTGTTTCAGGCAGGATCCTGACAGGAAACAGAAGGCATCTTCAGCTGGGGTAGGGAGAGATTTCGTGAAGGGAGTGTTTAAGAGATGTGGTCAGAGCCAACCAGGGATGTTTAGACCCCAGGGACAGCTTCAGTGAAAGACCATTTCCACTGTTGGGTCCAGAGGAGCGAGGCAAGGATGGGAGGTGGGGTGAGCAGAGCCCAGTGAGAGCTGGGAGCAGGGAAGAGGGACTGCCACACTGCGATCACAGAGGGACCTGGTCCAACCAGAGTCCCCACAACAAAGTTCAAGGGAGTTGGGAAACACATACCTCCAGCTCTCTCCTCCTGCTGGTGCCTCTTGGGAGAAGTGAGAAGGCTAGGGAGCCACATGATGAAGTTCGAAGGGGCTAGCTCTCAGGGCACAGAGAAGGGCAGGGAATACATGGGGGAGGGGCAGGCAAATGGAGAATAACCAGCACAGGTGGGTATAATTTGGGAAGACAGGCGCAAGGAGCGGCAAGGATGTCCAGGTGAGGATAATGGTGTAAGAAAAAAAGAAAGGCTGGAAAGTATTTAGGGAGCAGCTGAAGAAATCAACAGGAAATAGGATTTAAGAAGTAGGTAACGTCGACCAAACCAGTGTTGATTGTTACGCTTGGAAGTTGGGTTTTATCCTGCGAACAAGGGAAGTTATAGAAGATGTTTCAACAGAGGAGACCCATTAGGAAAGCTGTGTTTGGAAGAATGTTTTAGGCAGAAGTATGTGGGTGGAGGGAAGCAAGGAGTGACTGGAAGACTGTTGTCAGGGGGCCTGATGTGAGGGGACAGGGGGCCTGGACTGAATGACAGCCGAGTGCGAGTGGAAAGCGCGGGATGAACACAAGGACCGCTGGGAATGGATGAGACCTGGATGTGGAGGTTATCAGCCACCGTGTGTGTCCACAGGAGACCCAGGGGCACAGAGAGGCCCCCAGTCCTGCCATTTCTGAGCGGGATCGCTTCACTTTCCCCTGTACCTCCCTCCCCTCTCTAGTCCCATGCCAGGGGTCTTTGTGACGGGTGCTTTTCTCTTCTCTTCCTTGGGACATCTCTGCTACAGCTGCCTGCTCTCTTGTTCCTGGAGCCCTCTTCCACATTCCTGGTTCCCAATGGTGCATTCTTACTGTAAGACTCAGGAATGATGGACTGAGGCTTCTGAGCCTGTGGGGCTGGGGCAGTGGTGTCTCCTGACTGTGTTTCAGCCCTTCGGCCACAGCCTGGACCACGCAGGCAGCTTTAGACTCCGAGGAGAGCCCCGGGCTCTGCAAAGGGCATTAATCTTGGGAAGACGAAATGAAGAGAGGGCACTTTTCCCCCCTGGCTTTTTCCTTACGCCTGACTGAATGAATGCTTTACCTAGCAGGGCCACCTCCTGCCCATCTATCCAGTGCCATTTCTTTGTGTAATGCCAATTCTTATTTAACATCTGCCAAGCACAAAAGGTGCATCAGGGCCACATGGAAACAAAGCGAAATGCTAGTGGTGCTCCCTGAGCTTAGACCTGAAATAAGACAAACAAGAAAATAAAACATCACCCTGGGCTTCCGTGGTGGCGCAGTGGTTAAGAATCCGCCTGCCAATGCAGGGGACATGGGTTCGAGCCCTGGTCCGGGAAGATCCCACATGCCACGGAGCAACTAAGCCCGTGTGTCACAACTACTGAGCCTGCGCTCTAGAGCCCACAAGCCACAACTACTGAGCCCGCGTGCTGCAACTATTGAAGCCCGTGTGCCTAGAACCCGTGCTCTGCAACGAGAAGCCACCACAATGAGAAGCCCACACATCACAACGAAGAGTAGCCCCCGCTCGCCGCAATTTGAGAAAGCCCGTGTGCAGCAACAAAGACCCAACAAAGAAAAAAAAAAAAAAAAAAAATAAATAAATTTATAAAAAAAAAAAAAAAAAAACAAACATCACCCTAGGAGATGAGGGCCCTGGGAGAGAGAATGGCAGTGGGGCTCGCTTGCTTACTTTCTGGTTGTCTGGCCCCCTCTTCTACTCTCCCTTCCTTTAAAACCTCTTATTTAAAAGATGTTTGTATTTTTTTTATTTCTTTATTTGCTTTTGTTTGTTTGGTCAGTGGTAAGAGAATGGAGGCGAGCTGTTTGGAAAGGATGCATTCTTAGTGGTGGTAGGGATGGGGTGGTGTCAGGTATGATGGGGAAGGAAGCGTTAGGAATAGTAGCCCCAAGTGTGGCCAAATAGAAATAGGAAGAGAAGAACAGAGCGGGCAGGTGACCGGGGCACAACAGACTCGGTGTGGTAGAAGGAGCTCTGGGTCAGGATGGGGAATCGGTGACGGATTTGCCTGGGTGCTTGTGTGCAAGTTGTAAGAAAAATTGCTAATGAGCCAATACAAATCATCATAATCATTTATTCATCATGTCATTAAGCACTGTATTTAGCTCCTTTCTGCATAATCTATTTAATTCTCACAACAGTTCTATGAGATGAACTACTATTAGCTTCAGTTTAGAGATGGCAAGGCTGAGTGAGTAGCTTGCCTAAGGTCACACAGCTGGTAAGTGGCACAGGTGGATCTCAAACTCAAAAGGGGCAAAACCAGGACTGTCGAGGGATTGTTCTGCCTGGACGTAGGTCCTTAGCAAGAACTCTTAACTGGGTAGATGGAGTTAGGGAAGAGTTGCCAGGACAGAGCACATCTCCACCCATACCCCACCCCCCAGTCCCCCATGTTTTGGGAGCTGGCCCAGAGACGTGCCAACACAAGCGTTCATTTGATGGATGGTCAAGAAAGGCTGGGGAAAGCTCCGTCAGTTTGGTGTGTAGTAGGCACCTTCCTGAGCTGGAGCAGATCCTCTTAGTCTAAAAGCCATGATGGTTTGTTCCCCATGTTGTACAAGAAGAGGGGGCAAGCCTTTTTGCCTCCAGTACTGCAAAGAGGGTCTATGGCCTGAGCAGACTTCCTGAAGGCCAGCCCTCTTAGAGTCCCTGCATATAGTACCAATTGGATAATTTTTCCAGCCATTCCTCTTACCCCTATCTCAAATCATAGACCAGTAACCTAAACATATAAGCTTGAGAAGTCTCCTTCCAAACGTGTCTTTGTGTAACTGGGGGATTAGCAGAGCGTATATGAGGAGTTGTGTTGGGAGATACCCAAGAACATATCTTTTTCTACAGCACTTTTCTACCTTGCTTGTTCTGTAACACAACCAGGCACAGAGTACAGTATTGTGCATCTAAGGTTTTTAGGTTTAATATGCCAAATATTCTTTTTTTTTTTTTAAAGGTGAGTGTTTTTTCTTTTTTTCTTTTTTAAGTATTTGTTTATTTATTTATTTATGGCTGTGTCGGGTCTTCGTTTCTGTGCGAGGGCTTTCTCTAGTTGTGGCAAGCGGGGGCCACTCTTCATCGCGGTGCGCGGGCCTCTCACCATCGCGGCCTCTCTTGTTGCGGAGCACAGGCTCCAGACGCGCAGGCTCAGTAGTTGTGGCTCACGGGCCCAGCTGCTCCACGGCACGTGGGATCTTCCCAGACCAGGGCTCGAACCCGTGTCCCCTGCATTGGCAGGCAGATTCTCAACCACTGCGCCACCAGGGAAGCCCATGCCAAATATTCTTAATCATCCTTTGTAACAGAGTGAAAAGTTCTGATCCATAGCTACTATAATCTACAGTGGCAAGTAAGATACCTCCTCATTCACTTCTTGAGTATACACAAAACTGCCAGGTTGACTGAGGAACTTTTCCAACCTCAAGGTCATGAAGATATTTTCCTGTCTTATTTTCGGGAAGTTTTATTGGTTTATTTTTCATATTTAGTTTTCATTTCACCCAGAATTGATTTTTAAGTATGTTGTGAGTGGGAGTTAAGATTCATTTTTGTGCATAATGGATATCCAATTGACCTAGCAGTATTTACTGAAAAGACTATCCTTACTTTATTACTCTCTTTGTCACCCTTATCATAAACCAAGTGACCATATGTGTATGAGTCTGCTTCTAGATTCTCTATTCTGTTCCATTGTGTCTCTTTGTCTTTGTTCCAAATACCAGTTTCTTAATAATTGTTGCTTTATAATAAATTTTGATATGTGATAATGTAATTTCTCCAAATTTGTTCTCCCTTTTCAGGTTTGTCTTAGCTATTATTTTTTTCTCCTAGCATTTCCATACATATTTTAGAATTAACTTATCAATTTTCATAAAAAATTTCTGCTGGAGTTTTGACTGAGACTGCATAAAATCTGTAGATTACTGGAAAGAATTGATATCTTTACAATACTGAGCCATCTCATTCATGAGCATAGTATTTATTATATCTAATTTTTCTCAGTAATGTTTTATAGTATGTTGTGTATAGGTCTGATGCATCTTTTATTAAACAATGTTTTTGATGTTTTGTTTGTGATTGGTATTATTTTTATAGTTTGTTTTCTAATATTTTGTTGCTAGTATATCAAAGCACAAATGAATTTTGCTTATTGAACTCGTATCCAGCTATCTTGCTAAATTCACTTGTTTATTTTAATAGTGTATCTGAAGATCCTTTTGGATTTTTTCCATACATACTCATGCCATCATGCAAATAAGAATAGTTTTATTTCTTCCTTTCTAATCCTTATACCTTTTGTTTCTTATTGCACTGGCTAGGACCTCTAGTACAAATAGAAGTGATAAAAATGGATTTTTTTTTCTTATTCACAATCTCAGTGGAAAAGCTTTCAATATTTCCTCATTAAATATGATGATTGCTGTAGGTTTCTCATATATACCACTTTTCAGGCTAGGAAAGTTCTATTCCTAAACTGCTAAAGTTTTGTTTTGTTTTTCGTTTTAGCATGAACAGAGGTTGAGCTTCCTTAAATTCATTCTCTACTTACTGCAGTGATCACATGATTTTTCTCCTATATTCTTTTCTTTTCTTTTTTTTTACATAATTCTCAACTTTTAGGTTGTGCATTTTTTTCAGTCGACAACACTGACTTTTTTTTAAAATAAATTTATTTTATTTATTTATTTTTGGCTGCATTGAGTCTTTGTTGCTGCGTGTGGGCTTTCTCTAGTTGTGGCGAGCGGGAGCTACTCTTCATTGCAGTGCACAAGCTTCTCGTTGCAGTGGCTTCTCTTGTTGCAGAGCACAGGCTCTAGGTGCGCGGGCTTAGTAGTTGTGGCTCGCGGGCTCTAGAGCACAGGCTCAATAGTTGTGGCGCACGGGCTTAGTTGCTCCGTGGCATGTGGGATCTTCCCAGACCAGGGATCGAACCCGTGTCCCCTGCATTGGCAGGCGGATTCTTAACCACTGTGCCACCAGGGAAGTCCATCCTATATTCGTTTAATATAGTGAATTACACTGATTTTCCAGTGTTAAACCTTCAGCCCTAGACTAACACCAATTTTGTTATGTATGCTTTTTTTATATTATCGAGTTTGATTTGCTATATTCTAGTTTATGATTGTATTAACCTATTTTCATAATAGAGATTAGTCTGTAATTTTCCTTTTCTTAAAATGTCCTACTTAGATTTTGATATCAAGGTTAGGTTTCCCTCATGAAACCTAACCTTGATATCAAAACAATATGTTCCCTCTCTTTGTCTATTCTTTGGGAGAATTTGTAAGATTGAAGGATTGAAGTTACTTCTTTCCTTAGAATTTATCCATGAAGTCATCTGGGCCTGGCAGTTGTGGGTTTTTTAAGTTTTGTTTTGGCTTTATCCAAGTTGCAAGTTTGTTTGTTTAGCAGTGGAAAAGTCAATCAGTGTAATTCACTATATTAAAAGAAGGAAAGAGAAAAATTGTGATCAATGCAAACATGACCAATATAGAAAAAGAATTTAGTAAAGTTCAAGTTTTATTTTGTTTAGTGATTTTTTAAATTACAGATTTAATTTCTTTGCTAGACATCAGATTATAAACTTTCCTACTTATTCTTGTGTCAGTTATTTTAAGTCATGTTTTTAAAGTAATTTATTCATTGCATCTTTATTTTTTTATTTTTATTTTTTTAATTGGGGTATAGTTGTTTTACAATGTTGTGTTAGTTTCTACTGTACAGCAAAGTGAAGTAGAGTTCCCTGTGCCATATAGCAGGTTCTCATTAGTTATCTGTTTTATACATATTAGTGTATATGTGTTAGTCCCAATCTCCCAATTCATCCCAACCCCCCCCTTCCCCCCTTTGTGTCCATACGTTTGTTCTCTACATCTGTATCTCTATTTCTGACTTGCAAACCAGTTCATCTGTACCATTTTTCTAGATTCCACAAATAATTGCATCTTAATTTTAAAATTTAGTTGCATAAAGTTGTTAATCATACATTATTATGTTATTTGATGTTCATAGGATCTGTAGTGATGTTGTCTTTTTTTTTTTTTTCTCATTCCCGATATTGGTAATCTCTGCTTTCTCTCTTCTATTTACTTATTTTTTTATCAGTTTTGCTAGAGGTTTATCAATTTTATTAATCTTCTCAAAGAACCAATTCTTGGTTTTGTTGATTTTCTGTATTGCAAATTTATTTTTATTTCCATTTCTGTTCTTTATTATTTTCTTCTAATTTGGAGAGTGGTTTAATATGCTATTCAGTTTCAACCTTTCTGCGCATCTTTATATCTAAGGTGTGTTTTTTTGTAAGTAATTTTTGTCTTTTAATTAGCGTCTTTAGTGTCGTTTGTTCACCATGGTAAATTGCACCTGGAATAGTACCTGGCACATTCTTAGTGTTCCACGAGAAAATGTTGAATGAATGAGTGAATAAGCACTGACTCTTTGTTAAGAGCAGGAGATTTGGACAGAGGTAGTCGGAAATCTGAGTTTGTTCAGCCACCAGTGAATAGTGCAACTCCCTTGGGCACCTTTGTCTTCTGTTTAGTTGCCTCTCTGATTTAGGCGGCTCTCATGCTTATCTCTTTCCTAGCAGTCCCCCTATCAAGGACTTCTACTTCCCCTCTCCCCCACCCCCATCACTAACAATGAAAGCAGTGAGAAGTGCTACAGGCTTAAGTATATAGTGTGTTCTTTGTCACCATTCCCGACAGCCCCTCCTTTTCAGTGTTCCCCCAAGGAAGGATTGCCTCCCACCCCTCTCTGCATTACAAAAGAGCCCAAACGACTCTGGGTATTTTAAGGGGCACAGCTTTGTGACAGTGACAGAGTGATGTGGTATCAACACAGTGACTCTGTTGGAAGTGCCATTAGGGCTTTTCATGTCATCTGGATGACTGCTGCTTTGTCCACATTTAGCTGGGTGAGTCCTAGAACTGAGGGAGTTTATTTTCAGTGTGGGAAGAAAGGCTTCTTGGATCTGCATGGCAGCTCCTCTTTTTTTTTTTTTTTTTTTTAGACTCCAAACTCGATATGGCTTGTCCCCACTGCCTTGCTTCAGAGACCCAAAGTTATAGACAGTGAGTCCCTGCATGACATTTAATTTGCCTGCAGTGGTGTTTCGAATGTTTTAGAAAAACCAACCATGAAGTGACTGTGTGTCTGTATTAATATGGATTAATTGGATATGTGAGATAGGGGGCTAGATGAACCAGAGGGAAATATTCTTGGGAAGAGTAGGAAGATACCAGAGAAGGGATGATAGTGGGCATGGCAGATTAGATTCATAATAGTAGAAGGGACATCAAAAATCATCTGGTTGAGTCTTCTGTTCTTGGGTAGGTGAAATATCCTCATCCATATTTTATAGACAACACAGTTGACGTTCAGAGATGTTTCATTACTTGGTAAAGAAGTTAAAATTTGATTCTGCTAGCTTATAAATTTCAAAGGTCAAAGACTATATTTGCCTTGATCACTGTTGTATCTCCAACACCTATTTCAATACCTAGCACATGGTAGGTGCTCAATAAATGTTTGTTGAATGAACACCAAATACATAGCTGCTGCTAGTAAAAATTCCTTCAAGGCTACTCTTTAAGATATTCTTCAGAGTATCCGATTAATCTGGTCCTAAAGTATTTACCTCAAAGATTATCAAATTTTTGATTCATAGATACACAGTAGTAATGGGTAAAATAAGTGAATTTCAGTTTATTGTATTAGATTTATTAAATTATGTAGCACATTTTCATTGAGCATCTGTTATGTACCAGGCACTGGTCTAGGTAATGGGAAGATAGCAAGGAGCAAAACAATCCAAATCCCTGCCGTCATGGAACTGACATTCTAAACAATTTAAAAAGTAAAATAAATAAGTAATATTAGTCATGTTAGTATTAAGTAATACATAGTGTGATAGAAAGGGGTACACTCCGAGGAGGCCTGGGCAGTTTCGGTAGGAGGGCCTGAGGTTGTCATTTTATATAGGATAGGTAGGAAAGGCCTCAAAGAGAAGTTGGCTTTTGAATAAAGACCTGAAGAGAGCTAGGAATTAAGACACATGGATATCTGGGCAACAAGCATTCTGAGAAAAATAGTACATGTGAAAGCCCTGAGGTAGGAATAGGTCTGTAGAGGCTGAGGAACCGTGAAGAGGACAGTGTGGGTAGAGCTTAGCAACAAGAGAGCAATCTAGGAGATGGGGTGAGATCTGGGGACCCAGGTCATGGAGGGTCCTTGTGGGTCATGATGAGGCTTTGACTTTTACCTGGAGTGAGCTCGGAAGCCTTTGGAGAGCTTAGAAGAAGCCAGTGCCATGAGTCAGCTTATGTTTTAACAGGGTCACACTGTTAAATGTTAAATGTAACATGCTGACTGCTGTGTTGAGAATAGACTGAAAGAGGCTCTAAGCCCAGTAAGACATCGTGGTGGCTTAGCCCAGGGTGGTCAGGGAATGGGAGGAGAAGGAGTAAAATTCTGGATGAGTTTTGAAGGAAAGGGCTGATGGATTTATTGATGGACCAGAAGTCGGATGTGAGAGACAGAGGGGAGTTAAGGGTGATTTGAAGGTTTTTGGCCTGAACAACTAGTAGAATGGCATTGTAACTAACTAAAATGGGGAAAATTGTAGGAGAAACAGACTTGTGAGGGGCATATCAGGAACTCCGTTTTAGACATGTGAAGTTTGAGATGGCTGTTGGACCTCCACGGAGGATCTGGAATAGACAGCTGGACATATGACTCTGGAGTTCAGAGGAGAGGTTTGTGGTGAACCTTTATATTTCTGGGTTATTATAGTATATATAAAAAAGTTTTTTTTATATAGTTTTTGTTATTTTGTTTTATTGTTATTTATACATATTTTATATTTAGTATCACATTATTATTATAGCATATAGATGGCCATGAAAATTCGATGAGAACAAAGCCGATGTCATGTGTTCCATTAGTATGTGACCCAAATAGGTCTTTCTGCTGGGGGGCCATTGATTAGTTTCAGAGCCACTAGCCCAAGCTAGCTGTAGAGCGCACGTGCGCGTCAAGTCGACAGGTGAGCCTGGGGAGAGTAGGGGGATGGATCAGCATCAGCCAGCCTCACTACTGGGAAAGCAGCCTCACTGGGGTGAGTCAGCGTGTCATCATCCTTGCTGTGAAGGGGAGCACGTCCTGATTGCTTTGACAGATATGCAGATACAAGTCACCTGGAGAATGTCATTTCACCATGCTGACACCCCTCATCCATATGTTGAGTCATGGGCTGACATGTGCAGTTGAATTCATTTCTGATTTTTCTTAGGGTTCATTCATCTCAGGGTGAGACTTTGAGGTAGAGTTGACAAATGGGCCAGAGATAACACGGATCAGAGCATGCTTAGGACTGGTCGACACTGGATAGCTCATGAATCTGAGAAGACAGATGCTCCCAGCTTGTTGTCCTCTTCCTAGGAGTCCCAAGTGGATTGCACTACATTCATAGCAATGTGGTGAGTGCAAAGAGGTAGAAGACTTAGAGTGTTTCCTGAAGGGACTTATTATCTGGTGGACTTACATCCACTGTATAGTTCAAATAATAATGCAAGATGGAGGGAGCTAGAAGGCAAGGGCATGGTGAAGGTAATATGTGTCATGAGGAATGCAGAGAAGAAAGGAACTCCTGGGTACCATGGAGTCAGAAAAGGCTCATTCTCACAACAGGTGAGGATTGAACCGGCCTTTGAGAAATGGAGGGACTTAAATAAGTAAAAGAAAGAGGGGGAAGGCTCCTCTTTGTGGTTGTGCAGGAAATACCTACACAACTTCATACAGCACCATATATATCCTAATCATGTGCCTTATGTGCGTAATCAGTGGCCCCAAAACAGACACTCCAGGAGGGAAAAAGAGCATGGACAAAAACAAGGAGGTAGAATCAGCCATGATATGGTCATTTGTTTGATGCTAGTCAAACATCCATCTACTTATGCAGCAAATATTGTCTGTCACCAATGAACAGGCCACATTGACCATAGTGGAAGATTCATGACAAATATGTGACAAATATGTGTGATTGGTGCTACATTCTGTGAGGCTTTGACTGTTAAGCTAAAGAGTTAGAGCTTCACCATATTGGCAGTTATCAGCTGACTAGAAGTTTTTGGATAAGAGATTGAATGTTTTAAAAATGTGTTCTAGACAGATCCCTTGGTAGCAGAGTGCAGGCAGGCTAGGGTCGTGAGATGTCTGGTGGTGGTGAAGTGAAGGAAGAGAATAGGCTAGAAGGAGAATTGAGAGTGTTAAAACAATGTTGTTAAGGTTAATGGAAAGACACAGAACCATTTCCAAGCATGTACCACAGGGCTGACTGTACATTAACCAAATAGGTGCATGATAAGTGCTTACCATGTCCGTAGCTTTCTAATACATGTAGATGGGAGACAGGGAAAAAAATTGAACACATGGCTTCCTCCCTCAATTGCTCAAAGTCTAACTGAATATAAAATGCATGTCCACATTGCAAGTCAACTAGCCAATAAAAGAAGACAGAACTTAGATAAGCAGAAAGAGCTATGGTACGGAAATTTAATAATTGTCAGTTCAGCTAGCATTTGCGGAGCTCCATAATGGCTTAAAACATGACCATATATTATCACACCTGATTCTCACTACAACCCTGTGAGATTGGTATTATCAACCCTATCTGCCAGGGAGGTAACCAAGATACTGAAAGGCTGAATGACCTACCTGTTAAGTCACCCAGCCTGGCAGTGACAGGGCATGTCTCAAACTCTTGACTGCTGATCCAAGAAATGCTTTTTCTACTCGCATAATGCCTTGTGTTGCATTTTGTGTATCTCCTTTACAGCCATGGAAGACCCTGCAGAAAGTGTAGGTAGGATTGTATATGTGTAAGGAGGGGAGGGGAACTTTCTCTACTACTAGCTCTGTTTTCTCTACTACTGGCCAGAGTTTTTGCCTGTATCAAGCTTAGTCTCCCTACAATGCATAGGTAAGGGAGTATCTACTAATAGAACCAGCTTTGTCAGCTGTGGTGTGGGTCATGCCCAGCCCCGTCATGAGTATATCCCCTCCTTAAAGGGCATATAAGACCCTGCTGAGCTAAGGCATCCAGTACAGGGCCTCTCTCACTGCCCAGAATGTCCCTGCCCGAATAGTGTCCTTGAGTAGCAGAGTCCCTACTCCTTTCTCCTGGATGAGTTAGGTCAACCAGAGCTCCACCACCTCTCCTTGGCACTGATCCATCAGAGCTGCCTCTGGCCCATTTCTATTATCAGGTAATGCTTGGTATATCCAAGGTGAGCTCCTTTGTTTCCTTCCCCTGAGAGTCTTTCACAATCATTTAGATCTTTTTGAAAGCCAGCTCTTGGCTTAGTAGAGGGCTGCTCTCTTTCAAGGAGTCAAGTTTCATTGTTGAACCTTCTCTGATTAGGAAGGCAATGTTAGAGTAGTTGGTAGGTATATTAGTTTGCTAGGGAAACCAAAATATACCACAGGCTGTGTGGCTCAAACAATAGAAATATATTTTCCTACAGCTCCGAAGGCTGAAATTCCAAGATCAAGGTGTCAGCAGGTTTGGTTTCTCCTGAGACATCTTCCTCGGCTTGTTGATGGCCACCTTCTTGCTGTGTCCTCATATGGTCTTTCCTCTGTGTGTGCATCCCTGGTGTTGCTTCATGTGTCTGTTATTTCTCCTCTTATGAGGACATCTGTCAGATTTAATTAGGGCCCACCCTAATGGCCTAATTTTAA
Source organism: Balaenoptera musculus (assembly GCF_009873245.2). NCBI lineage: Eukaryota > Metazoa > Chordata > Mammalia > Artiodactyla > Balaenopteridae > Balaenoptera > Balaenoptera musculus. The sequence goes on from NC_045785.1 coordinate 136,638,791, forward strand.
GGTAATCACCACTTTAAAGGCCCTATCTCCAAGTATAGTCACATGCTAGGGTACTGGGAGCTAGGACTTCCACATATGAATTTTGGAGGGCACAGAGCAGCCCATAACAGTGGGGAAGCTCTTCCTTACTCCACACTTCATCCTTCTGTTGTCTCCACTCCCCCCAACCCCTTTTCTGGGAGTCCATTTAGGCTGTTTCCAGAGGATAAAAGGGTGGGATCTGAAGTGGTTGCTTAGAAACCCTACATAATAAGTTCTTCCAGGACAAGGATCACTCCTTATGTTTTTTTTTCTGCCAGAGTTTAGCAGAGAGTAGACACAGAGCAGGTTCTCAAATGTTTGCTGGATGATTACATGATTACAGGACTTGTCTGAAGCAGCGGTATTTCTTTGGGTCCATAAACTTAGAAATTTCTGTTTAATCAAATGTCGTGCTTAATAGGCTGGTGTATAGATTTTACAAATTATGAACTTTGAAAAAATCAAATTGCAATAAAATACATTTTAAATTCAAACCATATAGATCTAATCTCATCTTTCTTAGATGGGTGACATAAAGCAAAGGACAGTAGAGGCAAGTTGGAGAGTTCTGCCTCTTTCTCTGCCCCTCATGGGCTTTTGGACCTTGGGAAGTTACTCAGCCTCTCTCAAGACCTTTTACCATGTGCAGAATGAGTGGATGGAATCTCAGATGACAACTGGGTTTCACATTGCATGCAGTTTTCAGCCAATGGATATGATTTCCTGGAGGATTCTGAGATCATGTCCAAACCCATCTTTGAAGAGTATCTTAAATGATTAACCATGTCTACCAAATGCACAGGAGGGAGGAGAGGTGGTGTTAATGGAGATGTTTTCTGAGGTCACTCTGAGCAGTAAAGTTCTATGAATTTATGATTTGGGAGAAAGTACTTCAGAGACTTGCATCACCAAGAACATTTGCTTGCATTGTACTATTGATATGTAGGAGTGCTCATTGGCAGAGACTTCTGGTCAACCAAATGCTGGGTGAGTACATAGTATGTGACTTGATCTAAATTCAGGAAAAGATGCACAGGGCGTAGGACTTCCTTACATAAATTTGTTAAATTGAATTAATATAAAATGTGCAATTAAGAGAGTAATGAGAGTGGTTATCTCTAGGTGATGATTATGGGTAATTTTTGCTTTCCTGTTTCTGCTTTTTTGTACTTTTCAAATGTTCATGTATTACTTTCATAAGCAGAAGAACAAAATTTTATTTAAAAAAATCCTAGCAGGGTAAAAGAACAATGAAAAATTTCAAAGTTCAGTTCATTTCAACAAACACCTGTATCATTCAATAAATATTTATTTAACCTTTATAATATTACAAGCACTGTGAGGGTTACAAATAATTATGATTCAAGATGGAGAGCTGTTCACAGGATGAATGTTTCATAGAAGAGAAAGCTGTTGAACTAGGCCTCATGGGAAGAGTTAGCAATTGACAGAATATGGAAAGTAGATCTCCCTGTCAAAGCAAACAACACCTGTATCTGGAAAATGTAGTGTGTTATCAATGAACTGTGAAAGGTCAGGTTTAGGTATGTGGGAGGGATCGTATCTGGGAGGGGGGTTATGAGTCCAACAGACAGATTGGGCCCAGCTCGTTGCACTCATGGCCTCTAGTTGGTGAACAGAGTGTAGCCAGTGCAGAGTTCTGAGCAGAGGAAGGCTGTAATAAAGCAGTGTGTTGGCTGCTGAGTGGGTTGGAGGGGAGTCATCAGGCCAGCACAGTAATTCAGCTATAAGGGAATGTTGTCTAGGGATCCTAGGTTTTGAGAAAGGCCTTATAAGATGGTAGATACTTCTGTGAGCACCAGGCTTCTCCCCACTGTCCTTAATTATTACAAATTAGGGAGAATAAGGTTTAAGTTGTGTCACTAACATGCTTCTCCAGTGGGTGAGGCTAAAGGTTGCTAAACTTTTTGGAATTGTGATACAATAATTTCATTGTTTTAATGTCATGTCTTGTCAACCCACCTCTGCTTTCTCTGTCTAGCCTTCTTCCATCCCGTTATTGACATTTAGTTCATATTCACTTTAGTTCTCAAGTGAACTAAATTACTTCTCTATTAGGCAATTCACGTTTCGATCATTAGAAATTTTCTGTAATGCTGTAAGCTAGAATCATGGGACTGCGTAAGTCATACTTTGAAGAAAGAGAAAAACCACCAAGAAGCTAGATGGTATGATGAGGGGTTGAGATGGGCTGTGTGTCCCTTAAGTAACTGGCCAGTGTCAGCAACCTTTGAACCCCATCCTAGGTGAAAAGTTCAACTCTCTTACTGCAAATGCATGTGTCCAGCTCTGATCACTGTGGGTGTCTCAGGAGCCTTCCATTTTCTTAGGTTCTTCAGCATTCCTCAGGAATGGAAACACTCACTCTCAGGGCATACATGAGGCCAAGTCAGAGAGTAAATGTCCATAGCACTTACAGAGAGGAAGCCAGGACTCTATTTCTAAAGGAGGAATCTGTATAACCAGATTATCTTTCCTCTATTAAACATATGAAATCCTTTCTCCCAGGAGCTCATTGCTGGTGGCCTTCTTTGTAGTCTGATAGTCAATTCAAAAATGTGTCACTTCTGCTTCTGGAAGATGCAAGCTTGATTGTGTGAACACTATCACATGAATCATTTTTTTTTTAAATTTTTTTCTGTTTTTTAATTAATTAATTTATTTTTTGGCTGCACTGGGTCTTTGTTGCTGGGCACGGGCTTTCTATAGTTGCGGCGAGCAGGGGCTACTCTTCATTGTGGTGCTCGGGCTTCTCATTGTGGTGGCTTCTCTTGTTGCGGAGCACAGGCTCTAGGCACGTGGGCTTCAGTAGTTGTGGCATATGGGCTCAGTAGTTGTGGCTCACGGGCTCTAGAGCACAGGCTCGGCAGTTGTGGTACATGGGCTTCGTTGCTCCACGGCATGTGGGATCTTCCCGGACCAGGGCTCGAACCCATGTCCCCTGACTTGGCAGGCGGAATCTTAACCACTGCGCCACCAGGGAAGTCCCACATGAATCATTTTTTATCATAGAAAAGTCTTTAGGTGGGGTATTGATGACAAGATTAACTCAGAGAATATTGGCTGCAGTTAGGGCTGAATGATAGTGATCATTCTAAAAACTCATTAAGAGTCTGACAAATGAATATTTAGACTTTATCCTTGACCAAAACCCATTCGTCCCAGAGTGAAACATGGTAGCTGGAGAATGGCAGCTCAGCAAGCCTGAAGTGTAGGCAGGCTTCTCTTTACGAACCAGGCATGTTCTTGAAATTTTGTGTGTCAATCAGCTTTTTGTAAATGGAATCTTTTTTTTTTTTTTTTTCATTAACTTACCCTGTAATTTCAGCAATGTTTAACATTTATTCCTGATTGATCTTGAGTTGGCAGTTAACTGTGAACCTTCAGCTTTGGATTTTAATGCTTCTTCCCAGTTTCGTGCTTTTTCTTTGCTCCCTTTCTTTCACCAGCTACTTAAGGAGCAAATACTGTGTGTTAGGCACAGTAATAGGTGTTGGGAATACAAATAAGAATGACAGGTAAATAATTACCAAACGAGAGGTAAGTGTGATATACCAAGGAGTGCGGGGAGGCCCATTAGATCAGAGTCCCTTGGCCTGGTGCGGTGAGGGAAGGTATAGATGTTGCCAGAGCTGAGTGCTCAAGGAGATGAAAATGTGAGGAGGAGCTTGCTTGGGTGATGGGCCTCCCATCACCCCCCAAGATGACCAGGATCAGAGGCATGGTGGACTTCAGTGTTGAGTGGTTCAGGTGTCAGGACAAGCAATCAGCAGTTGATGGTCTTTGCCTAGCCTTCTACGTGGAGTGAATTTTGGTGAAAAGTTGTTCACAACGTTTGCTTCCCTAATCATCAGGAGAGGTTATTTTTACTATTTTTCTCGCAACTTGTCTGTCAAGTATACTTGTGGAGTTTGTACTATGAACTGCCTTATTTCAGTCTGTAAGTTCAGTCTATAAGACTGAAACCTTATTATTCATGAAGCAGGACACCCCCAAACAAGACTGAGAGAAAAAAGAACGTGAATGTTTTAATTTCCAGGGGGAACTCTAATATTTAACTCAGCAACCTTAAGAAATTACAAATTTTCTGTGGCAAAGGACACCTTAGGTAATGTCAAAGGACAATTGATAGATTGAGAAAAATGACACATAAAGCAAACTCTAATGTAACTGATATACAAAGAGCCCCAACAAATTTAGAAGAAAAAAGATAACCACATTAAAAAAAAAAGAACAAAGGGTATGAGTAAGCAGTTCAAAGGAAAGGCAATCTAAATGGCTACTAAACACCTGAAATGATGCTGAGACCCCTGAAAGATGAAAAATAAAGTATTAAATAAAACCCATTTTTCATCCATCAGATTGGCCAACTTTTAAGGGTCATAACATCCAGTACCTGTGAGGATGTGGAGTAAGAGGCATTCATGAAATTTTGGTGGAGTATTTGGTGCATTGCTACAACCTTTAGGGGAATTAATACTGAAAATATGTATTCCCTTTGACCCTGTAAGCCCAATTGTTGAGACACGCACCTACTGAAATTAAAAGACCAGTCAATATGGATATCATATGCAAGAGAGAGTATTCAGCCTTACTTCACAGCACCCAAAGCAAAAGCAAACAAACAGCAGTAGGGAGATCTGTGGACTGTCACATAGCTGTGGTTCTGTGTATGTCTGTGCCCATGTGGTGTGTGTATGGCGTGTTTTAATGAGTTTGATCTATGTGTTTGTCCTGGAGGGACATTCCTAACGTGTTTTACATAAGATAAGCAAGTTACAGAGTAACGTGTATAGTGTGATGCCATTAAAAGAATAAACAAATAGCAAAGTGCTATATGTCAGTTTGAATGTACATGGAGATAGGTGGGGAGGTATACACATCAGGCCATGGACATGGTGTAAACACAGTGGGATAGGGTGGAGGTGAGGGGAAACTAAAGCTTTCTTTATACCTCTTTGTATTGTTTATTACTTATTCCTAATGCACATTGCTCTTGTAATTTAAAATTTCACAAGTACTTAAGGATTAAGAACTGATTAGGATGGTTTTTCTGTTCCCATCTGCTCCCGTCTGGCCATACGGTTGTTCAAACCAGCTAGAAAACAGCTACATGATGCCAAGTGAGGTGAACGTCCTTCCTCCTGCCAGGGACTTTAATATCATGCCTAGAAAGAGTGGTGTAATTGACACTACCCACTACACCTGTTTTATTTTAGCCTCTCCATTTTGAGGCCCTATCATTCATTCATTCATTTATCAATTTCTTACCTTAGTTATAATTTAAAAATACACACACACACACACACACACACACACACACACACACACACACACACGCACAATTGCCTACTATATGCCAGACTTCCCGCCTGTACTGGCTCTGAGCCTTGCTCACCTTCCAAGTGTTAGTGTTGTTTTTTCCAACTCTGACCTGATTCCTCTCAGGCCAGGCAGGCTAGCATCTTCTGGAATTGTCCTCAGGTAGCCAGAAGACCTGACTGGAAGGAACCTGGCTTGTCACCCTCAGCTGGGAGGTCCTCCTTGGAGGCCTACTCTCCAAGAGCAAACAAACCCAGCCTGACACCGCATCCCGGGGCGCTTTGTCAGGCTCGGTGCCCAGGGGCGGCCGAGTTGCCAGCCAAGTGCGTGATGCTCGGTTAATTAGGTGATTATATGCTGTCCCGGCCTGGGCTGGGTGCTAATGAGTCTGGGCTGATGTGGAGACGTCTGGCCGAGAATGGACGTCCTCTGCAGAGAGCTCTAATGTTTCAGGTCCCAGGATGACTTTTCTTTTGAGAACGTCTTATAGGACCCCTCAGGCCCTCAGACCCTGTTCCCCTCTCTGAGTGTCTTTTTTTTTTTTTTTTTTTTTTTGGTGTATCGTTTGTTTGGCCTTGATTTGTTGCACTTTCCAGTCTCCCTGACTGCATCTTAGGCTTCCTGAGGTCCAGGAGTGTCTCGAACAATTTGCTCCCCCGGCATAGTGCTTTGGGCATAGGTGCTCAGTAAGCCCAGAGATACCTGGAGTGTGTGAGGATTCCGGGGAGTCCCTGGAGCTCTATTCCCAGGGACCTGTGGCAGCAGGCAGGGCAGCAGGGATGGACCTTTCATCGCAGGACCTCCTGCTGGCCCCTCATCTGGATACTGCCCCTCAGAGTGAAGGGAACCCCCGAGCAGCTGAGGGGAAGAGGGAACACGCCCACCGACCGGCACTCCAGGGGAAGAGGAGAAGGAGAAGCTCGCTCCTTGGCTTCCAGGGAGCGTGCCGAAAGCTCACCTGTTAAAATGCCTATTTTACTGTCTCTCGTGGCAAGCTGAAGGGAAAGTTGAGGAACCCTTGGTTTGAGCACTTTTTCTGATGGATGGCTCTGGCTGGGCCCCAGGGAAGCCACACGATCAACACGGCCTTTCCGAGGGCCTCCTGTCTGGCTCCACAAGCCCAGGGAGATGAGATTCAGCCCAGGCTTCGTGTGGTGACAGGAATACTGCTCCGTGGATCTCAAGACCCCACCCACCAGAACTCAGACAGATGTAAAAAGCAGCAAGTCTGTCTGGGAGTCCTGAGGAAAGAACTCATCCCCCTGTAGCCCCACGGACTTCAGACCGAACTAGAGTCACCTTGAACTGAATGAGCTGGTGCAATATTGGCAGCTACACCTTCTCTGCCTGAGACGTCCTTTCACAGCCTCTCTCCACCCTGCAGCTAAACACATAGACATCACTGAGGAATATCAACAGCAGGGGTTAACCTGTTTCACGGCACCAAAAGAGCAAGTTTGTGCATTTCCCCTTTTCTCTTATACCTACGTTTCCAGAGGAGCAAATTATAGAGGGTATAGTGTAACCCAAGAATACAGGTTTGGGAATAGGGGAACTAGTTTCTATTCCAAGCACTGTCACTGGCTTTCTGTGTCACCTTGGTAGGAGGCGGGGTAGAAGGAGACTTGTGCTGGGATCGGCTGTCCCCCAAGGAGCTTATGTCTCTCTCTCAGGGAGCCTGGAGGGTCAGGTCAGAAACACCTATCTTTACAGATGTGGGCTTTGTTTAATATTTAATATTTAATTTTTCAAGAACTAATAATAATAGTTCATATAACCTACTTCCCTTGTTTGATTTGTGTGGCCCATTTTTACAAAGTTAATCTGTCAGAGGGATTTCATTTATAAAGTTCCTTACTGCTGAGCTCTGCATGCCCTGGTTATGAACCATGTATGTCAATGCTGTGGAAATGAAATTTGTACACCCTGGACCCATGCAGATGGATTTGATTCTGGGCTGAATAGAAATATAGCCTGTATGAGTCAAATATGTTTCTAGAGGATGTGCTGTCTTGAGGGTGCTTGAAGGAAACAAAGACATTCAAGACACAGTCCTGCTCCTTAAAGAATGTACGGTCCGGCCAATCATTCTATAAAGCTTCCAGGAGTCACGTGTACAATATCATAGCCTTTTGAGTTTGAAGACTTCATAATTGCTGTTATCAGTTACTCTTTGCTGACCACTGAGATATAGATCCTATAGATTAGATTGGGGTTTCTGGAAAGCAACTCTGCACTGGAGAATTGTGTGCAGAGTGTTGATCGGGGTGTGCTTTTGGGAGATACACCTGAGGAAGTGAGGAGACCAAAGTCGGACAGAGGAGAGGCTGACCCACACCAGCTGAGCTAGGTGCCCCTTCAGAGGTACAGGGCAATGCCCAGTGAGGGATGCAGCTGTGAGCTGTCAGAGACAGATGGTCCCAGCAGCTGTGGGATGGGCTTGTGCTCTCCGAGGAGGAGAGCTGGCTAGAACTAGAACACGTGGCATCCACTTATCACATGCTTTCTGCGTGCCATGCCACGCCTGGAGCTGAGTGCTTTAGCTGCATTATTCCTAGTCCAACCATTTTAGCGATGAGGCAGTTGAGGGGCAGAGAAGCTAAGTAACGTACCTAAGATCCCACAGCTAATACATGGTGGGGTGGGGTAGGTGTTAACTAGCACACTATATTTCTCATTTAATCTTCCCAGCACTGCTTCATGAGAGAGATCATCACCCGCATTATGCAAGTTGAGAAGCTGAGGCACTAAGAGTTTAAATGATTTGCCCAGTGTCACAGAACTAATAAGAGGTGAGGCTAGTATTTTCCCATTACACTATAGCATCTCACAGGAATAACCTGTCCAGTGAGAGACACCCAGTTCTGGCTGGAATAGCACACAGCCCCTGGGTAACTTATGGACCACCAGTTCTCCCCACCTCCATTTTTGTGGACAGAATTGTGTCCTTTGTTGTGGGTAAAGGAGCATGGTCTTTGAAGTCAGGCAGAGGTAAGTTCGAACCCCAGTCTTTGTTTTATGACCTGCATGCTCCTCGACTTCTCTGGGCTCCATGTCCTCATCCATAAAAATGGGAGTTGCAGTGATGACTTCGTTGGGTTGTTAATGCGGATTAGAAGGAATCCGATGGGAGAAACCTCTGCATATTCTCCCCTAGTCCCCCCTCTCCCCCTCCAAAAAAGGGTTCAGGGCTTTGCAGGGGTTTTCAGAGGGTGGATACCTTGAACATAGTGGTGGTTTATTGATTCAGCTTTTTCTCACCTTCTTTCTTCTCTCACGCGGAGACAAAGCGAGACTAAGTCTTCCATGCGGTTTGCTCAGAATTCTAACACTAGCCTGTTAGTCTAATCATAACACAGTTCTTCTTGGAAACAAACATAGCAACAGCAATTATATCTTACTTTTAATGTCTAATTGGCTGTAAACTCGCTTTCCCGGAGTTATTTCCATCGAACATATGGAGCACTGTGCGTTTTGCTTATCTCGGTGTCCTCCTGCAGCCCCTGTCTTGCCTTTATTAGGGAAGCCAGTCGGAGGCGCGTTTGCCTTGTGGGTGCCCTGGAAGCTCCAGCCATTTCCAGCAAAGGGCCGAGACGCTCTCGAGAGGCTTCTGCTCCTCACTACCCCTTTGCTGTCCCCCCTGAGCCCCTTGAATCTTCATGCAAGCTCCGCGCCTCTTCTCCTTCCCCATTTGGTCTCCCGCCCTGGCTTCTGGAGTAATCCATCCCTGGTCTCTGCGCCCTGTCTCCTTATGCCCTCCTCTGCTTCCACCCCTGCAGCATGGTGGGCTCTCTCCCTCTCCTCTTAAGCCACTCATCCTTTCTCACAGTGAGTTCTGCAGGGCAGCAGAGCCACCCTAGCCAGGCTGTGAGCTGGGGTGCAGAGGAGCAAACCCACATGGCTGTGTCTTCACCGCCTGTTGGGACTGGTCACTGACCTTAGGAAGAACCGACCTTTCCAGGAGTGCAGCTGGGGGCCAGAGCCTGTGTGGGGAGCTGCTTCTATACGCTTTCCCCTCACTGTGTTTTTCCAACTTGCTGAAGCTTAAATCTTTCTGCAGGGCTCAGGCCTCAGCGTAGGTGTGTCTAATGCCTGGTCATCCTGGGGAGGGGGTGGGGGACGTGCTGGACCTGTTGCTGTGGCAACATGCTGCTGAGATCATGAACCCATTTCATTCCCAGGAGATGAATCTCTCCTTCTCACCCACCCTCTTTCTCCTCCCTCTCCATCTCTCCCCACACCCTTCTGTCATCTTCCCTCCTCCCCACTCAACCTCAGACTTACTCCTTCCTCAGATCTCTCTTTTGCACTCCTGGATACAACAGCATAGCAACTGAGGCAACCCATGGCAGACTTCTTTTTTTCCCTAGACCATTAGTTCTCAAGCTTTAGCAGGCATCACCTGAAGAGCTTGTTAAGACACAGGTGGCTGAGTGCCGAGCTTCATCCCGAGAGTTCTGATCCGAAGGTCTCTACTGGTACCTTCGGATCAGTGCATTTCCAACAAGGCCCCCAAAGCTGCTGATGCTGGGGGACCAGGGACCACTTTTGAGAACCACTGTTCTAGACTGTGTTTGTCCAATTTGAACTAGTTATGGCTGGAATATTCCTTTACGTTTCGATTCTAAAGGATTTGATTAGCTCATTCACCTGTTCGTGCAACAGATGTTAATTGAGCAGTATTCAGAGAACTATAGCAGGTATGCTATACAACGAAACACAAAACCCTGTCCTCCAAGATTTCACAGATTTGTACAGGGGACTGACAAGTAAATAATCATTGTCTGGTGTGATAAATATTACAATCACCTGCAAATGATAAGAGGCTTAGAAGTAGACACCAATCTCCTTGCACAAGGCAAGCAAAATATTCAGATGAGATGGTGAAACAATGAAATTAGAACACGTCCTAACACCATACACAAAAATAAACTCAAAATGGATTAAAGACCTAAATGTAAGGCCAGACACTATAAAACTCTTAGAGGAAAACATAGGCAAAACACTCTATGACATAAGTCACAGCAAGATCCTTTTTGACCCACCTCCTAGAGAAATGGAAATAAAAACAAAAATAAACAAATGGGACCTAATGAAACTTAAAAGCTTTTGCACAGCAAAGGAAACCATAAACAAGACGAAAAGACAACCCTCAGAATGGGAGAAAATATTTGCAAACGGAGCAACTGACAAAGGATTAATCTCTAAAATATGCAAGCATCTCATGCAGCTCAATATCAAAAAAACAAATAACCCAATCCAAAAATGGGCAGAAACATATATACAATGGAATATTACTCAGCCATAAAAAGAAATGAAATGGAGGTATTTGTAATGAGGTGGATGGAGTTAGAGTCTGTCATACAGAGTGAAGTAAGTCAGAAAGAGAAAAACAAATACAGTATGCTAACACATATATATGGAATCTAAGGAAAAAAGAAAAAAAGGTCATGAAGAACCTAGTGGCAAGATGGGAATAAAGACACAGACATACTAAAGAATGGACTTGAGGATATGGGGAGGGGGAGGGGTGAGATGTGACAGGGTGAGAGAGTGTCATGGACATATATACACTACCAAATGTAAAATAGATAGCTAGTGGGAAGCAGCCGCATAGCACAGGGAGGTCAGCTCGGTGCTTTGTGACCGCCTGGGGGGGTGGGATGGGGAGGGTGGGAGGGAGGGAGATGCGGGACGGAGGAGATATGGGAACGTGTGTATATGTGTAGCTGATTCACTTTGTTATAAAGCAGAAACTAACACACCATTGTGAAGCAATTATACTTCAATAAAGATGTTTAAAACAAACAAACAAACAAACAAAAATGGGCAGAAGACCTAAATAGACATTTCTCCAAAGAAGACATACAGATTACCAACAAACAGATGAAAGGATGCTCAACATCACTAATCATTGGAGAAATGCAAATCAAAACCACAATGAGGTATCACCTCACACTGGTCAGAATAGCCATCATCAAAAAACCTACAAACAATAAATGCTGGAGAGGGTGTGGAGAAGAGGGAACCCTCTTGCACTGTTGGTGGGAATGTAAATTGATACAGTCACTATGGATAACAGTATGGTGGTTCCTTAAAAAACTAAAAATAGAACTACCATATGATCCAGCAATCCCACTACTGGGAATATACCCTGAGAAAACCATAATTCAAAAAGAGACATGTAGCACAATGTTCATTGCAGCACTATTTACAGTAGCCAGGACATGGAAGCAACCTAAGTGTCCACTGACAGATGAATGGATAAAGAAGATGTGGCACATATATACAATGGAATATTACTCAGCCATGAAAAGAAATGAAATTGAGTTATTTGTAGTGAGGTGGATGGACCTAGAGTCTGTCATACAGAGTGAAGTAAGTCAGAAAGAGAAAAACAAATGCTGTATGCTAACACATTTATATGGAATCTAAAAAATAAAAGGTTCTGAAGAACCTAGGGGCAGGACAAGAATAAAGACGCAGATGTAGTGAATGGACTTGAGGACACAGGGCGGGGGAAGGGTAAGCTGGGACAAAGTGTGAGAGTAACACTGACGTATATACACTACCAAATGTAAAATAGATAGCTAGTGGGAAGCAGCTGCATAGCACAGGGAGATCAGCTCGGTGCTTTGTGACCACCTAGAGGGGTGGGATAGGGAGGGCGGGAGGGAGACACAAGAGGGAGGGGATATGGGGATATATGTATACATATAGCTGATTCACTTTGTTATACAGCAGAAACTAACACAACAATATGAAACAATTATATTCCAATAAAGATGTTAAAAAAAAATAGTGATTCATCCATTCTTTTTATCCCCCTTTTTCAAGCATTAAAGGGAACTGAACTTAACCTATTTAAATAATATTAATATGTAATGCGTGTGGAGCATTTTCTATATTTCATTTCTCAGACTGCTGGCTGTAGTCCTAGTCTTGTCACTTACTGTCTGTGCAACCTCAGGCAGGTTAGCTAACCACTCTGTGCCTCAGTTTCCTCATTGGAGAAAAAGGCTACAGTACTACTATCAGCTTTAAAGCATTCTTGAAAAGATTAAATGTGCAAATGTGGGCAAAATGTACATAGTAATTTCTCCAAAAAGTGTTGACTTTTATTGGGTTTGTGTGACCTCATGTTGAATATCAAGAGAGTTTGCCTAGAGAAGTTTATACTCTTCAGACTAAATAAATCACCAGCGTTTAGCCAAGGGAATGGTTTGGGGCTGGCTCTGAATGTGAGAGTTAGAGGATCTCCGAAGAAGTCCAAAAAGCCCCTGGGGCACCAGAGGGCCCTGGCTGGGTGATCAGGGCATCATTTCATCCAGATGGAGTATAACAAAGGCCTTGAAGGATGGCCAGGATTTTTGACAAAGCATTTCTTATTTTTGAGAGGATGAGTGGCGGTTTTAGATGGAGCTTAAAAGAATTCCCAGCTGAAAAAACATCTCTACCTCACAAAGCTTAAGAGGACAGAACACAGAGCCCTCCGGCTGGAATCTAGAAAGTTTCAAGTTTACCTTTGACATTGAGAGAACCAGGGTCACCTTCCCTGAGACATGCTTTCTTCCCCATCACCTTCGTGCGCAGAGGCCACAGCAAAGAGGCTGCGTTTCCCAAAGGGGCTGCTCTCTCCCCTCTTGGTTACCTCCCCCTACTCCACCCGGCACTGTCCGCTGAGAGATGAGTTTCACTATTCTAGTTTCCAGATTAGGGAGAGTTCCCCTAATCTCTCCCTGGGGCCCTGCAGGAACCACTGTCCACATTCGTGTTGAGAATCAAGTCTGTATTTTCTGCCTCCCTCAAACCCAGCTTTACAGCTGAAACTGTAGCTGGATGAAGTGGCAGAAGCTACCAGTTTTGTTTTTAATTCTTTCCTGAGCTCATCAGAGATGAGTGATAAAGCCTTTCTTCTTCCAGAGAGGATTAGAGGATGAAGTCCTTCGGTGGCAAGATACACCTGGGAAGGGCTTATTAAGTGATAATTCCTGATAAACCCCCTCTAATCAACCAGTGACTCTGCCCTCTTAGTGATAAAAGAAACCTCTAGGCATTTAATTAACTCTTTAAGAAATCTTTTCTCATCACCTTTTCTTTCTTTTGCTTGTCGTAGTTTTAATCAGAGCCATACATTCAGCTTATTAACTTATTCATTTATCTATTCACTCAATGAACACTTGCTGAGCGCCTACTGAGAGCTAACTTGGGTTCTGGGGCAGATAGACTGAAAAATAAGACCTCCTCCTTGTTCTTGTGGGGTGTCAAGTCTTGTAGAGAAAGACATACCAGCAAGCCATGATTACAGTAGAGTTGAGTGGCATGGTAGCCTTAAGTGCAGAGAGTGAAGAGAGCAACCAACTCTGGGAAGGCTTCCTGGCAAAAGTAACCTTTAATCAGGGCCTGCGTAGAGGCTTTCCAGGTGCAAAAGGCAGAGAAGATATTCTAGGCAGTGGGAACAACATGAGCAGAAGCATACAGCTATGAAAGAACATGGCATATGGGGGAATTGCAAGAAGTGGGGTGTGGCCACTTGACTTGGTATACGAGGAGGCGGGGGCTGTGAGGTGAGCCAGAGAGAGGTTGGGCTGGGGTCGAATGTGGTAGGGGATTTGGCAAGGGCAGCCTTTGGAGGGTTTTAAGCAGAAGAGAGACAGGGTGAGAGATGTTGGTTAGAAATGACAACTTTCCCCTGCTCTGAAGACTGAAGCCAACCGTGGCTGAGAATCACTCGTCCCACTTTACAAGATCACCCTGGCAACAGAGTGACTGTTGCAGTACTAGCCAGGAAACTTGCTGTGACAAGTTCTTCCAACCTTATCAGACATCATCGAGGGCAGAGAAGAAATGACTGCATTAAGATGTAGACATCAAAGGAGTTGAAACAACATAACATTCAGATGGGATTGCAGTATGTAATTGGTCAGAAACTATTTCTTCTGCTGGCACTGCTATTGTAAATACCTGCACCCATAGCTCTGTTCTCAGATATGTTCCATGTTAAAACAACATTTTTATTTCTGTCTCTCTACCCCTTTCCCACCATACAAGAGGCAACACAATGTCATGTCTTAAGAGGAAGTCAAACATGGGTTTGGATTTGGGTTCTGTAACACACTGACTATGGGGCCTTGGGCAAGTCCTCAGGTTTTCTGAGCCTGGATTTTGTTGTTGTTTGTTTTTAACATGTGAAATTACAGTTGCACCTCTCTTACACATGGTTGTTATGCACCTGGCTCATTGTTCAGCGTAGACTAGATGCTTAACGAATGGAAGCCATGATTATTTTTCCTTCTCAATTACACCGGAGCCTTAGGGTATAAGTCAAAGGAAAATGTGGAGATAAAAATGTTTTAATCAGGTCTTCTTAGTACTTCCAGAAATAGGTCTGACTGGGTCCATGTTGGATTTGCCATCCAACAGTTTATATGCAGTCTTGTATTAGTCACCCATCGTGGTTGCTCTCAGTACATTCCACCCTAATGAACAGGAACGAAAGTTGTACAAAGAATGGGAAAGGCCAAAAGAGATTTTTCTTTCCAATGGTTCCCAGATTGGGGAAGCAGTGAACATTATTACTTTATTATCTGTATTTTGTTTCAAATTTGTTATGTCCCCAAAGCAATGGGAGAGCTCAGTTGGGGCATGCACTCTGTGTATCTTAGGGGAAAGAAGAAGAACCAAGGTGAATTACTAGGAGGGCAGCCACAGAGTGAACAAGATAGGAGAAATCAGGAGATGAGAAAAGAGAAGGTTTCAAGGGAGTGGTAGAATTGAAACCGGAGAATTCGAGTCCATGAGATAGAGGAGAAGCACAGTGAGGAATCTGGGTCTGAGTGGGAAGGGACCCCACATCTGTTGTCTGATGTAGGCACCTACTCAAGCGAGGAATTCCCTCCTCAGTGTCCCTGACAGATGGTCGTCTGGCACAGTGATTCCCATTTTTTTTTCACATCATGGAACAAATAGAAAATAACATTTGTCTAACGCTGGGGTGAGTGGACAAAGCTGTTCACAAGTGGAGGTGACTGCCTTGGGGACTCTGGCTGAGCCAGGCTCTGCCAGCGGCCGCGAGAGTTGAGTGGAGTGATGTTTTGGGCACTTGTGTTTCTCCAAGCCCAGTGTGCTGAGAGAAACTCTGATCCAGCAGGAACAGAGTGAAGAGCCTCAGCCAGGTACTCCCAGACCCTCAGATGATAAATAGGCACGTGGGACTTGGCATTTCATTATCACCAATTATCAGCACCAATGCAGATTAATTGAGCATGTTTTCCTGAAATCTGAAGATATAAAGACTTCAAAGCCATGGTTTCTTGCTTTCAAGCCGTTCTTACCAAGGAGTAAGAGTGGCTCCTGTGGCCACAAAATAAATGAAACTAACTGGCCTGGAGCTTCTTCAGGGAACCAGCTACACTTACCAGCCTTACCTAGTGTTTGACATGCAATCGTTAATTAAAACGGGGATGTTCAGTGATAAATTACTTCACCTGCTCTTTGTGGAGGGAATGAAAGCCAAGAAAAATGATTACCTGAAGCTCTTTTCTTGAGTGTCTGCTCTAATATGCTGTGCTGAATATTTGAGTTAGCTAAGTGTTCTTGCTATATGTCAACAGAGATGCCATTTTACAGGTGATATATTTATTTCCAGAGAAGGAAACTCATGCAGGCCTGTGAAGCAGAAGAATGGTGGTGTTAACAATCTCCTGGTAGTCAACAACGTTACTGAGAATCTCTTGTTTGTAGAATAATATTCTAGGCATTAGTAGAGTGAACAGAGGAATAAAAGATGCAGTTCTGTCTTTAAGAACCAGTCAACCCTGATGGAAAGGGAGGACCAATGTGTGAAAGAGACAGAATACATCTAAAGAGGGCCTGTAAATAAGTACAAATAAAAACCCAAGTGCAGCACTTAATGTTTTGTTTTCAATTATAGGCATTTATACTCACGAGTTAGCCTTCTTATGGATACCAAGGCCCTTAAGGACTGTTTTCCTTTCTCATTCATCTTGTACAGAGTACACACTCAAAAATGTTAAATGACTATATATGCTGCTATGGGGTATGCCTAAGTGCTGGGAAGTTCTGGAGAGAAGCAGAGTAATGCACCTTGGGGAAGCCTTCTAGAGACTGAGCGGTGTTCTCCAGTATGAGGGAACTCATGGCTTGGCACAGAGAGGAGAGGGTAGAAGGAAGGAAGAGCTCTTGGGGAGTGAGCAAATCCAAACATTTAGACCCCCATTCAGGGTCCTCCAGGACCTGCTCCTCTTTATCTTGCCTTCCTTGCTATTGCCCACAGCCACTCTTTGTGGCCTCATCATTCCCACTTCTTTCCCTCTCTTGGACTCTCTTCGTCCATTGATGGGCCAATCTCCATCTTTCTCCTACTTCAAGTCCAGGTGAAGGCACAGCCCCAGGAAGCCTTCCAGGATATATCTAGCCTCACTCCTTTCTTTATGAAATCCGATAGCCATGTTCACAGCTCCGTGCTCCAAACCTTCAGAAGAAGTAAGACACATCGTCGTGGTCTCCACCTTCAGGTAGCTTCCAAGGGAAAGCATGAAGCTAGACTACTACATACAAAATAACCAGAGAGAGCAGGGCCATAAATATTTATCAGTACTAAATGATACGGTAGAGAATACAAGGGCGATAAAGAGTAGCCTGGGGACCAGAAGTCCTAGTTCTGCTTCTGTAATCAACTAGTGTGGAGTATCTTTCAGCTATCACTTAGCGTTTGACCCTTGGTTCTTCATCCATAAAATGAGGGGTTTATGCAAGATGCTGTGATTCCTCCTAGCTCTATATACTGCAAGATGATGAAAGTTACAGTATTCATGTTAGATGAATGGGAAATAGTGATTGGTTAGCTGGAGGGGACCGGGGACTCATGGAAATGTAGTAAATGGTGGTAACCAGAAGGATTGACCCCCAAGGACCATAGGATAGAGCTGAGAACCAGCTGGGGACTGGCTGAAGACCTGTTGCCCTGGTGTCATCAGCACAGTCTTTCTAGAATACAGTGGACCCTACACAACGCTCTCACAGTGCAGAGGATCTGTCAAGCCTTATGTACCCTTCGTCCCTGGGCCTCAAAGGAAGGGTCTTCTGAGACTCATGTCTTCTCTCATTCTCTGAGCTCTTTCTGGTGCTTGACTTTCTTGCAAGAATACATTCAGTCTCTGGTCAGCCCGCCGTGTAGAACGGGTAAAAGGGTGACGTGTGTTAGCTGATCATCGTAGGAAGCATCCTCTTTAAGTGGCCTACTTTGGCCAGCCTGCATATGGCGGCATCAGAACAACACACTCACCTTTTCCCAGAGCAGTGCAGCATCCTGGCCTGGATGGCTCACTTATGGTCAACTGTCCGGCTTCCCCGTGGCCCCAGGAACGTCAGCCTCCTCAGCACCCTGCTGCAGTCGCCGGGCAGGAGGACCTCCTCTTTGGCTTTTTTTTTCCCCCTATATGTTTTCTCTGACCATGAAAACAAACAAAACAAAAACCACTTAGTTACTGCAGAAAAGTTGCAAAGTATAGGAAAAGCATAAAAAGATTTTTAAACAAAATCACTAATTTCTACCCACCCCCACCCAGTTATCATAAAATCCACATATGACCCTGAACCATATAAATAACCTATACAGTTTTATTTGGGGAAAAATTTAAACCCTCTATTGTAGAAATTTTCAAGCATACACACAAGTAGAGAGAATAGAATATTGAGCCCCTGTGTAACCCAAACCCAGCTTCAACAGTTACAAGATCTTGAAAGGATCTCTCATCTCCATTTTGGGCTTCCGGGCCAGGGCTCAGAAAAGGAGGTGACAATAAACCTCACATAACAATGATATTGGAATTATTAGGATTTAACCAAAGAGTTTTTAGGCACAGCAGGGCTCCGAGCTCTGTGGGTTTTGAGGCTCTCACTTGGCGTGGACAACGTCATGGCAGCCTTCCTGGTCAGATGTGGCCCTGCTCCTCCTCCCTCACTTTGACATTTATTCTTGAGTCTTCTTCCCAGGCGTGTGGATGGATTTTCACGGACACGTCAATACCTGTCTGCCCAGCACCAGTGGTGATCACTGCCCACATCCAAAATGAGGCAGTGCTTACTGGTCCATGATGCTGAGCAGAGCTCCCAAGGGTCTCTTTGGAATCATGCTACTGCCTGTGGACCAGGGTGGGAGAGCTGTTATTTTCTGGTTCTCCTCTTTGGCTGACTGGTCCTGCTCTGTTTTTCCACTGGTCAGAGAAGGGGAAGAATAGGTGGTGAAATGCCCAATAGGAAGTCCTCCTAGAGGTGCTTTGCATATGGGCTAAGGCACTGCTGCATCAGTGATGGTCACTGGCAGTCCAGGCAAGTGGAGAAAGTGGCCGCTGGCCATCAAGTCCGGGGGGGTTTGGGAGGACCAGAATGCGTGGAGAGCCTTGATTACTTATCACAGGCCCCTGGCTAAGCCAGATGCTGCCTTTGGAGCTTGTTTGTGTGGGGAGACTTAGCATATTCATTAGATATGCTCAGGGATCTGAGACATAATGAAATGCCCTACCTCCAGGACTGACAGGTTCTGCCTCCTTGCTGGGTGGCAGCAGGTGGCTGTGTTGCACTCGGGGCTCTCTGTCCTCACTCTTTTCACCTGCTCCCCCCACCTTTCTTTCTTGCCTGGGGACTGGGAAGACAGCTTTCATGTTCTAGCTGCCAGATCCTATTGTTGGCTTTCTTCTTTATTGTGGTTCTCCCCTAGAAGGTGGTGACAGTATGGGTAGGATTGCTTTTAAGAGATTTGGAACCAAACGAGATATGGAGAGTCAAGTGTCCTCAAGAAGTTGACCCATTGTGGTTCTAGATTGGGACCCCTTCACTTTGCTAGCCTGGACATTGGTTTCCTCTTCTACCAACTGATGGGTTGGATAGTGTGTTCTCATAATCTTCCAAGACTGTGGCTAGCATTCCTGGTATACAAGAAACCAGATTGCATGATCCACAGGCTTTACTTGCCCAGTGGTTGTAGGGTATGCTGGGCATTGTGTCCTTTTGCTAAAATGTGGGTGTGGTCAAAGGGCAGTGACTCTACCCTTAGAAACACCATCCACCATCTGTGTGACTCAGGGGCAGAATGTTACCTGCTTTGTAAGGCTGGTCAAAACCCTGATGAGAAAGGGATTTAATGCCTTAAGTCAGATTCCCTATAAACTGTCTCTGGGACAGAGATTTTTGTGGCAGTGATTTATTTATGGACTGCTTTCAGGAGAAGCCTGTACCGATAGGAGGGAAGTAGAATAAGTCAGGAGAAAATACTAGACAAAGGTGTGGTTGCAGCCATTTTAGCCTCAGTCTGATCCCCCAGGCGGCTCCACAGTGAGTTGCACCACAGAAGTTGTCCCATGCAGAGGTGAAGGGGCTGGGCCCTTGACACCCCTGCATCAGTGAGTTATTGGTTCCAGGTCACTGCCCCCCGTGGACAGGCATAAACTCCCAGATGAAGAGGGTCTGTCAGCCAGGGGCCAACTTCTCAGGTGGATCCAGGTGTGAGCCGTTAGCAGCCAACACTCAGAGCTGCTGGGGTGGGAGGGGGGTGGGTACACCTGCTGGTAAAGGAGACCTGATGGGGGCAGCACAGAATCTGCTGCTGAGAGCCGGACAGGGAGGGGGGCTAGGAGGCAGGGTATGAGGGGGCTATTCTGAATATAAGTCCCTGAGCAAAGAGGGAATGGGGATGGCTCAGGACATGCAGGGAAATGCTCAGATGTGATTTTCCAATTAGGCCAACGTAACTGATGGTTATAGAAGT
The DNA here is from genome assembly GCF_009873245.2 of Balaenoptera musculus. NCBI lineage: Eukaryota > Metazoa > Chordata > Mammalia > Artiodactyla > Balaenopteridae > Balaenoptera > Balaenoptera musculus. Next base: position 136,658,943 of record NC_045785.1, read on the forward strand.
CAGGAGAACGTTACATTTGAGGGGAGGGAGATGGTGCCTAGGAAGGGGTGTGAGGGAAGCCCTGGCGTTATCTGGGTGCTGGCTGCACGGTTATGTACGCTTTGAAAAAATCCGCTAAGAGTGCCCTTATGATTCATGTATGTTTCAGTACAACATCCACACGGGGGCCCGGGGGCTGCTATCGCAGGAAGGCAGGAGTTCATTCCCAGAGAGCATTCCCTGCCCTCGTTTTTCTTCTCACGTGTCCCCTACCTCTTGACACTTCTGAATCTCTTTTTTTTTAAATTGAAGTGTGGTTGATTTACAATGTTGTGTTGGTTTCAGGTGCATAGCACAGCGATTCAGTTACATATACATATATATATCCATTCTTTTTCAGATTCTTTTCCCTCACAGGCCATCACAAAACATTGAGTAGAGTTCCCTGTGCTCTACAGTAGGTCCCTGTTGGTTATCTATTTTATATATAGTAGTGTGTCTACTGTAATCCCAAACTCCTAAGTTATCCCTCCCCACCCCCCTTTCCCCTTTGGTAACCATAAGTTTGTTTTTTTGTTTTTTTTTGTTTTTTTTTTTAAATTAATAGCTACTTTATTTATTTATTTTATTTATTTTTGGCTGTGTTGGGTCTTCGTTTTGTGCGAGGGCTTTCTCTAGTTGCTGCAAGCAGGGGCCACTCTTCATCGCGGTGCGGGGGCCACTCTTCATCGCGGTGCGCGGGGCCCCTCACTGTCGCGGCCTCTCTTGTTGCGGAGCACAGGCTCCAGACGCGCAGGCTCAGCAACTGTGGCTCACGGGCCCAGTTGCTCCGCGGCATGTGGGATCTTCCCAGACCAGGGCTCGAACCCGTGTCCCCTGCATTAGCAGGCAGATTCTCAACCACTGCGCCACCAGGGAAGCCCCATAAGTTTGTTTTTTATGACTGTGTTTTTTATGACTTCTTAATCTTAACCTTCTCCTACTCTTTCTTTCACCTCCATGATAAACCTTTTCTCTGCCTTTCTGACCTCTGCTGCCTCCTGCCAAGGTAGTTTCTTAGGCTGTCATGTGACTCTTTACTCTGAAAGCTTCAGCAAATCCTTTCCTGACCCCCTGGACCAGATCAGACGCATCTGTGGGTCAGCTCCGTGGTGGTCCCTTCATCACACTCATCTCGGTTTAAAGCCGCACAGTATGTGTGAGCTCACTTATTTAATGTGGGTCTCCCCATTATACTAGGTCATGAAGGCCAGGACCTGAGACTGTTTTGTTCATCATTTATCCCCAGTACCTAGGAGACTATCTGTTGCCTAGTATATGGTCCACAGATTTGTTGAACAAAATATGGCCTTTAGGCTCTGAGACATGCACTCCGAGTCCCAAGTCCCTTGGGATGAAAAGGAGCTGTACCCTTGGTGCTGGAATGAAGTGAGGGGCCCAGGCCAGGCAAGTCAGCTGGGCAGTGCCGGATGCCCAGGCGTCGTACCCTCAGGGAAGGTGGTAAGCAGTTGAATCGTCTTTGGCCTCCTCATTGTATTTTTGTGTTAGCCTGTGAGAAGACCCACCAAAAAGGAACATTGTTAACTTTATTTCCTCCACCTCTTGCCCTCTCTGAATTTTCTCTCCCCGGGATGGTCTGCAGAGGCCTTGGACAGATGCTTTTGCTGAGACGAATGGCCTGGCCTCTTTGACAGCCCAGGGTAGCTGCTCCAGCCCTCCCTTGACCTGAGCTCACTTGGCAGTTCCAAAGCTCCCTCTTTGAGGCAGAGCCTCTAGGCCAGCAGTTCTCAACTGGAAGCCGTTTTTGCCCCCAGGCATTTTGGCAGTTCTGGAGCCACTTTTGGTTGTCACAACTAGGGGAGTGCTGTTGGCATCCAATGGGTAGAAGCCAGGGATCTGCAAATGCACCATACAGGACAGCTCCCACAGCTAAGAATTATCCTGCCCACGATGCCAATGGTGCCCAGGCTGAGAAAGCCTGCGGCAGGCCAGGCCACGGCTTGTCAGCGGGTGCCACCTCCAGCCTGGGAAGCAGGTGTACCTGAGAGACCATTTTTTTTTTCCTCTGAAAGGAATAAGTATCCTCATTTTTTTCCCAGTTCCAATTCACTCAGCCTCCCCACTCAGCTATATGTCATTCAGCCTCCCTGGTCAGAGCTGCTCTGTGAGAGGCGTGGACGTCCAAGAGGAGGCCCTTCAGCCTGTTTTCTGCAGAGCCTTGTGGAACCCTGATGGAGACCTGCTTCCAAGGATGGGGGCTAGCACTGCCTTTACAGCCCAGGCCAGGACTGGGCAGGGACCCCCTTGCCTCTTGTCATCTCCATCCCCATCTTTCTTTCCAATCCTGCTCCTCCCACCCCTGCCTTCCACCGTCTCCCCCATCACCCGGAGATTAATGTGATAATTGCCATGTGTGCCTGTTTACGCAGGGAGTGGGTGCACTCACCACCCCCAGTCAGGCAGGTTCCCAAAGGAACACATTCCCACTGTGTCAGGCCTGGTACCCGCTGAGCACTCCCTGTGCAGGGTGGGCCGCCACCCCCGACTACTTTCTCTGTCATCAGCCCCATCCTGCGCACGTGTGCGCGTGTGTGTGTGTCACTCAGGGAATCAGCAGGTGAGAGGGATGGAGGGCAGTCTGCTTGCCAAGTCTAGGGGCTTGACTGGGTCGGTGGGAGGAGAATCAGCACCTTAAATAAGAGGACGTTGCCCCGAAGAAAAGCGCTCTTATGTACTGCCTGCCACAGAGTAGGTGTTCCATGAATGATGGGGAGGAGGAAGCTGGTACTCTGCGTGCAGCCGTCTTTGCAGGGAGGGGCTGGTTTACGCTTTAGCTGCTCCACAATAGCGGTCTGGGCAGGGAAGGGTCCACTCTCCTGGGGCCAGAATCCAGTGGACCATGTTTGGAAAGCTGTAGGTCTCCTTCCCCGGGATCTTGCAAAGAGTACTTAGCACAGCTGTCTCCTGGCCCTGAAGGAAGAGTTGCTAGGGAGAATGAAGTGTGATGCCTCCGCAGGCAAGGTGCTTGGGAGAGTCACAGAAGCAGGGGGTACAGGGGAGAGAGAAGGAAAGGGAGAGGTTCTCCCTCTCACACAGGCAGCCCCTCCTCTCTCCCATCTCCTGCTGTGTCACAGACACACATGCCCCCTCACCCAGAGGGAACACAGTCACAACTCTGGGGTTGAACTGGTACCTTTCTGCTTGGCACTCCTGAGTCCCACCTCATATAGTATCAGGGCACTTGCTGCCTTCAGAGTTGTCGATTACTTTCTTCTTTTTTCATCTCAAAAGACACTTCAGTAGTTGTCTCTCCTACACTGGACAGTTTTAAGGTTTTAATAATGATGAATCAGAAGGAGATTGAAGCTCTAATCAGCATCAGAAAGAACCTTGCCATTTTGGAGGAGGGAAGCGTGAAGTCCTAGGCTTGCCCACTTCCTGCTGAGGTTTGTTCCCCTGTCCTGGTGGCCTTGTCATTGATCCACTGACAGGCATGGGAGGTGAGGGTGTGAGGCCACCTGGAGAGGAGGAGCGGGAGGGGCCGAGGGAAGAGGAAGCCGGAGGGAGAGGTGGAAGGTGTAGAGGGGGTACAGCAAGTCTATTAAAAGGTTTGTGAATAATCTCGGGGAGCTGTCAAGCTGCTTTCTCGAGAAGAACCGTTTAAGCTGTCAGTCATCCTTAATAACCCCCTAGGGTTATTAACCCCCTAGCCGCTGGCCCTGGGGTCCTCCCAGATACTCGTTTTCTCCTCCTCTTCCCTTTCTCCTCTCTTCTTCTCATCCAACAGGCCCCAGTACCATGGTGGATGACTTTTTTTTTTTTTCTTTTAAAGCAATTCAGACAAAGCTTGGGGAGAATATCAGAATGAATTTTGTTTGGCATATTTTAAACACGAGAATCATCTTACTCAAATTGTGGTCATTTATTGATTGGTTGAGCATCTATGTGTGCCAAACACTTTGTCAGATGCCAGATACAGAAATGAGCAGACAGTGAAGGCTCTTGCCTTAATGTAGGTTAAAGTGAAACCAAAACATTCTCACAGCACACTGAGTAAAAGGACACTCTCCATCAGCAGTATTTTAGAGAATTGGGAAGCACATTCCAGACTCTGGGCCTGTGAGGGAAGTTCTTCTCTCCCTGTATTTCACAGGCTGTATTTCCTGATATGTTAATAGATTGCCGTTGAAAAGGAGGTTTTGTAATCAAGGAAGTGTAGGAAATGATGGAGGAAATAAAGTTAATAATGTTCCTTTTTGGTGGGTCTTCTCACAGGCTGACACGAAAATATAATCTGCTGTTTCCCCAGTTTCTTTGGTTCCAGAAGCTCATTTTCCACAGAACACATGAACATCTTACAGATCGCTAGCAATGAGAAGAACACAATTTGGGAATTGTTCTTCACTGTACAGCATCTCTGGCAAATGGTCACCCAACTGAAATTGCTCTAGCCATCCTCAAAACGTAGCACAGTCACTCCTGGGACCAAAAACAGATTAAAAGTCACAATTTCATCATTGCCATTGCTGACACCAGCTAATGTTTATTGGCTACTGAGCCCTGATCTGGGTGCTGGGAGCAGACTCAGTTCTTGCTGCCAAAGAACGCTAAGGGTGGGGCTGACTGTCTAAGCCATGGAGTGAATGAAACTTGTTGATCTGGAGCACCACCGGTGAACCATCAGCGCTAACCAGTCTTTACAAAATGTTGCGTTTATAGTCATGGATAAAGAGAGAGCTAGTTATACAAAGATCACTCAGTCCATCCTGTAGCTCACAGGAAGAACCATGTCTCAATTATCTCAGAAAAAATAGCTTCCTATGTCCATTAAAACCCCCTGTGGCCCTTGGCATCTAGTTCTTCTGCATCTTCCTTCTGATATCAGGAGAAATTTTCTCTGCGGTCTGACCCGAATCTTCCCTGCTTACATTTGACTGACCAGACCTGGTTGAACCAAAGAGCCTAGATCTTATACACTGAAATTGGCAGGTCTCTGCTTTTGTTCATACAGTTCAGAAGGTGTTTGTTTTTAACTTTTATTCTGCTTCATTTGCAAACGTATCTCTCTGAACAGCATAGGGGCAAGACAAAAAGACACGAGCTTGGTGAAAGAGGTTGCCTTAGAAGCTATTTTTTAATGGAAAAATCTACTGTACAGTGATAGCTGCCATGATCAGTGGGAGGCTATATTTTATAGACTGACATATTTGAATGGGAGGCAGAAGGAAAATGAGATAATTTGGGGCAAAACAAGATAGAATGTCATAGAAGTCCATGGGAAGCAGGAAGACAATGAATCAAAATATGTTTGCAAAGTTAGTAGTGAGAGGGAGAAAAAGGTAAATCACGAGGATAAGAAACACTTTGCAATAGAAATTCCGAGTTCAGATCTTCATTTTACTAATTTAGCATGCAAATTTTAGGCATGGCATTTGATTTGGATGGCCTTGTTTCTCCAGTGAATTGGGAATAAAATATCTTTCCAGAAACTTTTGAGTTTCAAACAGGTATTAAAGTTTGTGTGTGAGGGGTGGAGTGGGATTGGGGGGATTTCAAAGCCCTGTATATGTAAAATGCAATTCAGGTGGACTTGTTAGGAAGATTTGGGGTTGATATCATGAGGAGAGAGAGTCAAGGCAAAGCTTAGTTGAGAGGTCCATGTGTTAGGACTTTTCAGAATTCTCCAAAACTGTTTAAAGGTCCTTAATGAGACATCCTACTGAGAGTTGCTTTATGTTTTTTTTTTTTTGGCTAAGACATGTGGTATAATCCTCCCTCAGCCCCCTGCCATTCAAGGGCCTTGCATCTCACCTGTGGTATAAGAATCCAGAATATGGGTTTCCATGCAGTTTTTAGTTCACTGTGTGTTCACATTAGAGAGAGAGCAAGGGATCACTCTTCAAATCTAGATTTATTCCTACTTTTACCAGAGCCTTCCCAGGGCCAAGCCTGATCTAGCTCTGTACTATTGGACTATGATGGAAGAAGGAAAGCCAGAGCCCAGGGTCACAAGCTGAGCAAGATGTGGATGACATTAATCTCTCCCAAGCAACCTGTCAAGGTGTTTGCCAGCATCCCTGGAATAAAGTGATGGACACAGCCTGCCTCTGTCTTTTGAGAACTTTCCCAGTTTAGAGTACAGAGGCTTAGAACCCACATCACCAAACACTGTAAAACCAGTGATTATTTGCATGATCTTAGAAAAGTATTTTACCTTTCTGGGTTCAGTTACCTGCTGAGTGAGGGTGTTAGACCATTCCAATTCAGGATGTTATGTGTGCCCTTCACAGTGTACATGGAGAGCATGAGTTAATCTACAACCACATTAAATTGGGAGTGAAGTGAGGCAGTGTTTAACCGTATTGCACTGTGCTTTTTCATCACCCTATATGTGCTGCAGGAATGGAGGCCTTCACCTGGCGGATGGTTCTGATGAAGTATTAAGGAACCATTTTTCTTCCTTTCAGACCAATGATGCCTTAGGAGCCACCTGGAATTGGCTGTACTTCATCCCCCTGATCATCATTGGATCCTTCTTTGTTCTCAACCTCGTCCTGGGAGTGCTTTCTGGGTAAGCCAAATGTTTCTCCTCTTCTTTCTAATGATAAACTAGTGCTTCTGACTCCTTGCAGATTCATTCATGTAACCTTCATCAACTGGGCAGCCCCTATGTGCCAAAAGCTGTTCTAGATTGTGGGAATGCAGTCGTGAACCATCGTTTTAATCATCTTTAGTATTCTTAGGAATTAAAAAACCTTTAGACTGGTACAACATTGAACATGGTAGCTAATGAGAGTCTATTTATCCATCCATCCTTTCATTCTGTCACTCAACAGAGACCTTCTATGTCAAACACTGTGCTGGTTGATAGACATATAATGTTTAATAAGAAACAGGCTTTACCCTCAAAAGGTTCTTACTCCATTGTGTATTGGACATCAAATTCCATATTTGTGGCTTGAATTAGTATACATCAGTTAACAAGTACTGAATGTTCAATGCCATTGCAAAGAGGACATAAAGTGTAAGGCACGATTTCTGCCTTTAAGAAACTTACGTTTTGCTGAGAAGACAACACAAACACTTGAAACAGTTAGGGAACAGGAGTTCTTTTACTGACTAATATAAGATACAGTTCATTTGTTTTGGGGAAGGGACAAATCTATATAGTCTGAAGCTATCAGAAATGGTTTCATAAAAGATAGGGATTTTGCTTGGGATACAAAATATGTAATAGAATAAAATAGAATATATGGGAGTGAATATTCCAGGAAGTTGAGCACCACACCATAAGCAAACATGAAGAAATGGGATTCGTCATGGAGAGTGAGGAGACTAGAATGCAACCAAATTTAACTTGAGTGGAAATTTCATTTGGGAATTGAAAGGATAAAATAGAAGGGCTAAAACAGGGCCTTAGAGAGTCTTTCATTTTTCTAAGCAAAACTGAACATAATCTCTTGTCTGAATGGCAGACATTCTTGAAATGGAAATTTATAAGGTGGTCCTTCTCTTTAAACGTGGCAGATTGAACCAAGTCGGACATCTCTTATAAGTCCACTAACACAGGAAGTAAATATTGAAAAGGACACAGTGACAAAGAGAACAGGAGAGGGTATGAAAACAGATGAGAGATGTCAACAGAACTTTTGAAGACAGTAGATGGTAACTAATCTAGTGGCACGAAAGCTGAGGTTACACTGCCTCCAGCGAGGAATGCCAAGAAAAAAGCAAAATGAGAGCCCTAGAAAGGCTCAGGAATTGAGGCACCAGGTATGTCTAAAAGCTGGGGTATGGGGAGGGTTCTAGAACAAGAGGATTTTTCCCAGTTCCTAGATGCATTCTCCCCGGTACCTTAGATCTCTTCCCCCAGACACTGCTCACAGGTGCCTGTCCCACCCAACCCCCACTCCCAGCCAAAGTTAGAAGACTTCCTCTCTGAGGAGGCTGAATCACAGAAGCGTGGAATAGTAACATCAGGGTGGGGTTGATATTCTGTACTGAAAACGGGAGTGTTACATGAAAGTCCACAAACTGAATGTCATGCTCCCAGCCCACTTCTACTGCTTGGCTCTCAAAAATATAGCAATGTGGCGGAGTTCACAGCCTTCCTCTATGGGGGATCTACCCATCTGAAGAGAAAAGACCTCTGTATCCTGATATTTGAGGGTAATCGGAGAAATGGTCCCACCCCTCACCTTCAGTGAGGCTCACCATATTAGTTTCCTGAGGCTGCCCCAACAAATTACCACAAGCTAGGTGGCTTAAAAGTGTGAGAGAAATTGTCTCATAGTTCTGGAGGCTAGAGGTCCAAAACCTGGCAGGGCCATGCTACCTCCAAGGGCTCTACAGGACAATGTCTTTGCTTCCTCTTCCAGCCTCTGGTGGCTCCAGGCATTCCTTGGCTGTGGCTGTGTCACTCCAGTCTCTGCCTCCATGGTCAAGTTGCCTCCTTCTCTTCTGTCTAGAATCTCCCTTTGCCTCTCTCTTATGAGGACACTTGACATTGGATTTAGGGTCACCTGGATAATCCAGGATGACCTCTTCCTCTCAAGATCCTTAACTTAATTACATCTGCAAAGATCCTTTTTCCAAATATGGGAACATTTACAGGTTCCAGGAATTAGGATGTGGACCTATCTTTGGGGGAGGGGGGCACCAGTCAAACCACTACACTCAGGATTCTACAAGCCCCAACCATTCATGCAGGAGTTTCCAGTAAGCCTTTTGTGCTTTGCTCTTAAATATAAACACACAGCTAGGGGTCATCCGCATTCAAAGAAAAGGTCCAACACAAAAGACAAAATCAAAATAATAAATAGGAAAAAGGAACTTGAGGGAACACGAATAATGCAGGGAGCGGAAGATAACTTTTTAAAAGTATAATTGATATCAACAGAGATAGAAGAGAAATTATTTTATCCACAAGGCAGCAGATTGCTATAAAAAAAAGAGAACATTTAGCAGTTAAAAAGAGCTCTTGGAAATTAATGTAAAATAATTAGTATAAAATGTATATTAATGTAAAAATATTAAAATGTAATAAAAATAAATAGTAAACAGTTGGATTATAAAGTTGATGAAATCACCCAGAAAGTAGAACAGAAATAAGAAAATTAGAGGATTGGTTCAACATTGAACTAATAAGAATTCCAGAAAGAAAATAGGGAAATGGAGAGGAAGAAATTAACAAAGAAAAATACCAACAATGTTCTCAGAACTAATCAACTCATACTGCCAGATTAAAAGATCTGTTGAGACACGTGCAAGGATATTCTTTCTAGCATTAGTTTTTGGTGGTGGGGACTTGGAGAAAACCTGGGTATCTATAACTAGGAGAGTAGTTAGGTGTCTGTTGGATGACATACTATGTGCCAGTCAGGAGCAACAAAGACCATGTACACGTTAAAAACAGAGTTTAGTGAAAACAAGAAGGAAACAGTATAATACCATCCACATAAATTAAAAAATACATGCACACATAATATACAGTTTGTAAAAATTCATTCAAATAAAAAGTATACATTGAATATATTGTAACAGTCGTTTGTATGGCAAGGAGATGGGAGGTGGGTGTGGAGAAAAAAGGGAACAAGTGAATTAATAATAAAAATGCCAACTGAGCACTCAACACAACAGTTGAGAAGAGACTACACCAAGATAAATCATGACATTTCAGAGCATCTGAGTAAAATAATATTCTGGAAGCTTCTGGTGCTTAGTAAGGAGATGAATTTTATCTATGAAGAATCAAGAATTAGGATGACTTTGGACATCTCCATGACACTGAAAGTTAGAAACCAATAGAGAAGTTACTAAAAAATTTTTTGGAAAAAAATTTCCAAGATAGAATGCTTATACCTAGCCAAAATAGCAGTTATTTGTGAGGATGGAATAGCAATATTTTGAGACACTTTCTCTGAAGAAGTTACTGGAGAATGTGAGTCACTAAAAATAGAGAATTAATTGAAGAAAGGGAAGGACCCGAGACTCATGGAAACAAGGGATTCATTAGAGAGAAAGAAAGGAGATTTCCAGGATGATGATGAAGGGAACTTTAGGATAATACCTGTCAGAAGGCCTAGTGAGCAGCAAGTTCAGATTTGAGTAGGATGACAGAGGGCTCTAAGAATATGTTTAAGAAAAAAATGAAGTTAATGTTTCCCAATGTGTATAATTCTACCTACAAGAGTTTTAATTTTTTCTAAAACTATGTATATGAGTATATAAATATTTATATGTATTTGCACACACACACACCAATCTAAGCAATTAATTCCACAAAACACAGAAGTGTTACCACTAAAGGAATATAAGCAAAGTAAGTACTCCATACCGCTCAGCTGTCAATCAGACGTACATTGTTCACACTGGATTTTGAGATAGCCCCTATGGTGCTATAATTACCTTAAGAGGATGGGGGAAAATAAGGATGGGGGAGGAGAAGGGAATGTCAAAGACTAAAATCTTAGGTTCCACAGTGGGGAAGTCCTTAAGTGATATCTAAAACTGAAATATCAAGAAAGAACAGTTGTGCAAGTATAATATTTATAAAATTGGAAATGAATACTAGAAGAACCAGGTAAAAGAGTTATAAGTGGTTGCCTTGGGGAGTCAGATTCGGGGGTGAGAAGGGGTGAGGCAGTGGGCTGCTATTTTTTCATTACAAGCTTTAAAAAATTTTGACTTTAAAACTCAACATGCATGACTTGGAGAAAAATAGAAATTAAACTTTAAAATTACTGCACACACAAAAAAAGTGTAGGATGAAAGGAGTGTATAAGACTATTAATCTAGCATTGTGGGGGGAGGATTGGCCTGAAGAGAGACCAGATACAGGAGGATTGAGGAGGAAACAGCCATATTAGTCAACTCTGGGGTACTAAGAGCCTTGGGGGACTTGTGAAATGGTTATGAGGGAAAGACAAGAGACAGTGTGAAGAAGTCCTTAATAGTGTGTATCACGAGTGGAGAGTCATGAGACATAATGCGATTTCTTATGTATGTACTCATTCAGTGAGCATTTATTGACATCCTTTATGCTCAATAGGTAATTCTCTCCACATAGCCTATAGCTACAACTCACCTGCTCTACCTCAATGACTGCCCAGGAGGGACCTGACCATGGACTTCTTTCTTCTTGTATTTCTACTGAGGGGATAGTCTCTTGTTTGTAGAATCTTATCCGACATTCTTTGTCCTTACTTGTCCATGATTTAGTTGAGAAAATTCAAGTCAGATTCTCACTATTGAATAACAGGTCATTGATGTTCCAGATAAGGTTCCAGTGTGGGTTGAGGATGTGTCATAACAGAGCTGGAAATGGGACAGAGCACTGCCCTGAAACACAATTCCTGTCTGACCGTGTCCACTCTGATGGACTAGCTGTAGTGTGGAATTGCATCTTTGAATTCTCCTACATCCTTCTCTGGGTGGGAAAGCATGGGAGGTTGGGAGAAATGTGAGCTTGGGCATCTGACAGTCACGGGTGAGATCCGAACCCTGCCGCTTGTTAGCATTGTGCATTTGGACAAGTTACTCTGAGCCTGCTTCCTCCTCTGTGAAATGGGATAGCCATATCCCTCTCCCAGGCAGAAGCCTAGCCCAGGTCTGGCATGGAGTAGCCGTCAGCTCCTACACCCTTTGATATTATCGATGTTCGTTTTCTCTACCTCTTAGGTGCAGGTGGCTATCATCTGAGTAGCAGCCTATGATTTTGGGCTTGGACCTGCCGCGAGGCCATCAGTTCCTCTCTGACCGGGAGGCGGCCTCCTCAGGTTGGGAGATGAAACAGAACTGCATGGCATATGCCTCCTTAGCACTTCTGGAGAAGCCTAGGAAGTGACAGCAGCAGCTGGGAACAGCTGGTGTGAATAAAGTCCAACATTTAAAAGAGTGTTAACAATAGGGGCCTTACAAGCTGGGGCTGGAATATTTCTGTCCTGGTTTCTTTTTCTTGTTCTGATGCTCAACATGTATTGGGTTTCACTGGTGTCTGCGGAGGGTTCAGCAGCAGCTAGTTCTGTGTACAGGGTTGGGGGAGGGGGCATGGGCTCTCTCTCCTGCTTTGTCTGGTTCTCACATGCCTCTGGAGGGGATGGAGGCATTCTCCTTTGAGTAAGAGGTTGCTTGGGAGTTACACTCATAAGCCAGGGAAAAGCTCTGAAGGTTTTATCTCTGGGATACATGTTCCCAGTGACCTGCAGGCAGTTTGAACGTTAGGTACCGAGGTTTCCTAAAGCAGGGAGAAGGCAATGGAAGGAGGAACCCTCTGTTGGGCAAGTGAAGAAGAGTCCGGTGAGTTGGGGCAGGCAGCCCACACCGGTGCTTATGGCCCACCAAGTGTGGAAGTGATGGATGCACCTGTCCCAGGGGCATGGGCCTAGGTGGGAGGAGGGCTCAGAGGTATGTTTGTCAGTTTCAGTGTATTTAAACAGGAAGTGTGGATAGAAGCTTTGTCGCATTTTTACTTGTCTCAGAGGAAATGGGATTTGATGAAAACCATTAGTTTAGGCTTGAAGAGAAGCAGAGCTTCCTGTCTCCATGGAAACAAACCAGGGCTGCTTAAGCACATCCTGAAGTGCAGTCGGGGGCTACAGGGCAGAAGACTCACGCAAACAGAAAATGACCCTTATCCCATCGCCTCTACTCTCTGCTCCCAGGGCTTCTGGAGAGAGGGAGGTAGGCTTGGGGGAGCAGCTGTGCTGTCTCCAAACCAGGGCAGGGACAGCCAAGCCAGGGATTGCTTACGCATGCACACAGGGAGCATGTATGTAAAGCATGTCATAGTTTTCAGAGCACCTTTGCTTAGGTAGACACTATCTTTATTTACAGATGGGAAGAGGGCAGTTTAGAGGTGCTAACCCCCAAGTAGTTACTGGCAGAGGTGTGGCCAGAGGTAATAATTTCCCACCTTCTGGTTAGGGACTTGTTTTAATACACCTACACCAGGTGGCCTCCATCCAGGAATACTGGCACCCAATGTGGCACAACTAGAGCAAGTTGGCCAGTGGTTAACCTAGAATATCATCCTGACCATACAGATGTTGGTACGAGTTTTAATCTGTACCTACATTGAAGCACATACTTATTCTCATACACTGGTCTTCAGCACACAATGTGACCTGGTACATACAAGATAGAAGATGCCAAGGCCCACTCTCCAGGTCCTCTTGCCCTCAAGACTAATGGGGAGTGGTGGACTGTCCGTATAAGAGGAGGAATTCTTCTGGTTGCATCTCTTGAATGAGTGGAGTGGCTCCCATTACTGGCAAGATGACTGTGGTCTGTCTGTCTTGCCACCAACTCCTTTGCTGGGTAGGTTTGACGATTCAATGCAATTCAGCAAAAGCTGATTGTGTGGCTACCACGCTTAAGACACCACGCTAGACTCTGAGATTACAAAGATGAGTAAAAGAGATTGTAGATTAATTAAGGAAATCATTCAAAATACATGTAATGGTGTCTAAATTCAATAGATCCAGAATTCTAGCCCTATCAAAAGTTAAAGATTCATATGTCATGTATTTTGGGCACCTACTATCTTGTGAAGCATTGCTGAGAATACAAAGGTGAGTAGGACCTAAGTCCTGTCCACAGGGAAGAGGCTAACGAATGTACCTTCAATATTAAATGCTGGATCTCCTGAGTCACCTGCCATTGCTTCCCTCTGGATGTTAGGAAGCGGCACCTGAGCATTTCCCAGGGCTGACTTGAGATAGGAATGGCTGGTGGTCTTAAGAAGGAAATTGTTCCTGCCCAGATCAGTGGTCCAGATGAGCACTCTGAGGGGTTGGTGGGTATCAGTTTGGCCTGTGTGTGATCTTCCCGAGGCAGACTGACATCGAAGGAGACTGGCTAAGATAAGCGTGTGCATGAACCACACGGTAATTCTCCTGCCAGGATTCCAACACTGGAATCAACTGGGAGAAATTCAGCGAGCAGTTCCTGAGTGCTTGCTATATGTCACTTGCTCCTAGGGCTGGGAATGAGATCAGACAGGGACAGAGAGCTGCTACCCTCAGGGAGCTTGTAATCTAGGTGGAGAGGTAGAGAGATAGCACAGGGTGAGCATTTATATTAGATGGGGGCAAGGATCAGGCAGGGCCACCTGAAGAAGGTGACATTGATGCATTCTTTTGAAGAATGAGTAATGGCCAGCAAGAAGAAGGGAAGAAGACTTTCCAGCAGGTTGGTAGTCAGGAAGATGTATAATGAGAGGCCATTCTGAGTGACTGGAGTGAAGCACGTCGGGGGCTGTAGAGGAGGTGAAACTAGAGGCAGAGGCTCGTCGTGCAGGGCCCACCCTATGGGCTAAACCTGAGTTCAAACCTGACCCCTAGAGCTCTTGGGGGGGTTCTCAAACTTAGCAGGGAAGACAGCCAGTTTGCATTTGAAGATGATTACCCTGGAGAAGCGAGATTAGAGGCAGGGAGACATGTTTGGAGCAACAGATGAAGAAAGAAGCAGAGAAGCAGTGAGGCAGAGGGGAGTGGTGATGGAGAAGGTGGACCAGATCCAGGAGGTGTTGGTGGGATGGGATCTGCGTGACTTGGTGACTGTGTGGGTGTGTGTGAGTGTGTACTGGGGGTGGAAATAAGAGGGAAGTGTCTTGGACTACTTCTAGATTTTTAAAAAAATTTTTTTATTGAAGTATAGTTGATTTACAATATCGTGTAAGTTTCAGGTATGCAGCACAGCATATATATATATATATATATATATGTACACAAACACACACATGCACACATATATATTCTTTTCCAGATTCTTTTCTCTTATAGGTTATTACGTAATATTGAGTATAGTTCCCTGCGCTATACAGTAGGTCCTTGTTGATTATTTTATACATAGCAGTGTGTATATGTTAACCTCAGCCTCCTAATTTATCCCTCCCCTAACCCCTCTTTCCCCCTTGGTAATCACAAGTTTGTTTTCTGTCTGTGAGTCTCTTTCCTTCTGAATTGAGCCACTAGGTAGCCGAGGGAGAACATAGGACAAAGAGGTTTTGAGGGAAATAGTTTAGGTTTTGTACCTATAGGGTTTGAGAAAGTGTAACGCATTTTACACCTTTGGCTAGTTCACAGCAGTAGTGTAGGGTTTGTTTTAGGTTGATTTTTTTTTTAAGCTGTAATTTATTGAGACTGTGCTATGCACCAAGCATTGTGCTAATCCCATGGCACACATTGTTTCATTTAATCCTCACCATGACCCTTGAGTTATTACTGTCTTTTATAAATAGGATAGCTGTGATGGGGAGGTTTGGTAATTTGCCTAAGCTCACAAAGCAGCAGGTTCAGAATTTGGATGGAGGTCTGGCTAGACCCAAATACATCTTGCATATAGTTTAAATGTCCTTGTTAAAAGGAATTTATCTGGGATCTAGTATGGCAGAACTCGATGGAAATGAAGGGGCCCTTGGTGGCTGGTGGGACATATAGAACTTTCCAGTCCTGCAGACAGAGATTTCATGCCAAACACCTGTAATGACCAGAGTAGAGTGTTTATAGTTCCCACCTTGACTGGAAGCATGCTCCTGGATGAGTTGCGTGCCCATGAGGCTCCCACATAAAGCTATGAGGGTTTGTGGAAAGAGTCTGCATTTCCCCAAGAAGCTGTTTTGTGTATCAGTTGTCAGAGTTGTATCTTAGAGTGTGATAAAAATTATTGGAGGCAGAAGGGACTATAAGTGTAGTTTATTCCTGGCCTCCATGTTATAACCGAAGAAGTCCGACCAGAGAGTGAAGAGACTTCCTGAAGTCATGCGCAGCTATTTAGCGGCAGATCTTGACTAGAACCAAGTCCTCTGGTTCCCTGTTCAGAGTGCTTATTTCCTCTGCACAATGGGGATAGCTTAGTAGTGAAATACAGACTCTGTAGAGAGCATACCTGGGTTTGAATCCCATGTCCATCACTTGTCATCTGCATGACCTTAGGCAAGTTGCTCCACCTTTCTATACCCTCGATTACCTGATTGCAAACAAGGATTCTAGGATCCACCATGTAGGATTGTTGGGGAAACTAAATCAGATCATTCATGTTAAGTGTTCAGTACCTGGGAGATAGTAAATACTTAATCAGCGTTAGCTCTGAGTAGCAGATTTCCTCTCTCCAGACCTTGGTTTACACCTCAGTAGGTAGGGCCGGGAAAGAGTCATTTTTACTTACCAAGTCCCCCCATTGAGTCAACTGGCATGAACTCGGATGTTTTCAGTTACCGCTGGTAGGGCTGACCATCCATGGCACCCTATTCCCTAGAGGGAATAGTAATGACGGATCATTGGACCACACCCCTGTACCTCTACATGTGGCCATCGCCTTGGACACTATACCTCTTGCAGTTTCTTAGCAATGCCCTCTGCCCCTGTGGTCTGGAGTAAGCCTTGCCCCCTTAGTTTTCCTTGTTGAATTCCTGCTCATCCCTCATCACCTGTTTCAGCTTTGACTTCCTTCATGAGATCTTTCCGGATCCATACGCCCACTCCCATTCTGCAGTTAGGATTCAAATCTTTCTCCCATATGCTCCTATAGCACTAGGTACCTGTCCATTAGAACCTATTACTCAGTATAACATTACACTATTCTGTTATGTCATTTAATAATAATAATAATAATGCTAAAGAAAACAGCTAACATTTATTGAAAGCTCGTTATCTGCCTGATAGTATGCTAAACACTTTATACACATTATTTTGATTAATTTTATAACAGCCTCATGAGTAAGGTAGTATTGTTAACCCCATTTTATAATAAATGAGGAAATGGAGGCTGAGAAAGTTTGAGTCTTGAATATGACTGTTATCAGGGGGCAGGACTCTCCTGTCCCGCCCAGGATGCACTGTCTTCCTTGTATTGGAGTTATGAATGTCCCTGTCACCTGTTAGGTTTTATTTCTTTTTTTTTTTTTTATTGTTTCTTGCCCTTTTTTTTTTTTTTTCGCTGCATTGGGTCTTTGTTGCTGCGAGTGGGGGCTACTCTTCGTTGCGGTGCGTGGGCTTCTCATTGCGGTGGCTTCTCTGGTTGCAGAGCATGGGCTCTAGGCGCACGGGCTTCAGTAGTTGCAGCACGCAGGCTCAGTAGTTGTGGCACGTGAGCTTAGTTGCTCTGTGGCACGTGGGATCTTCCCAGACCAGGGATTGAACCCGTGTCCCCTGCATTGGCAGGCAGTTTCTTAACCACTGAGCCACAAGGAAGTCCAGGTTTTATTTCTTATGTTGGAGATGGCTTTCCACATAATTGGACCTCTCTTAACATCTTAGTGCCTTATCTTGTGCTCAGGACATAGTTGCTGAATTGAAGGGAAACCAACTAACACCAGGCCCCTCTTAGAAGATTTCTTACCGCCTTGTGACATTCTGGAGAATAATACTGCAGAGGACTATGAAGAGGCTGGTATCTTGAAAGTCAGGAGCACAATCACTAGCATTGGAGATCCAGGGGAAAGCTCAAGAGAGGCTGTTTACTTTGCAGAGTGGTGGTCCCTGCTTGCATCTAACAGGTGTTACAAACATGAAATTGTCACATACTGAACATTTTTTCACATAGCTATTGATTTTTTTCTTTTAGTTAATTGCTCATGTCCTTTGCCCATTTTCCTCTAGCCATATTTATCTTTTTCAAATGAACTTAAAATTTCTATTTGTATAGTGAGGATATTAATCCATATATATCACATGTGGCAAATATTTAGGGAACAATCACTTAAGGATCGTTAAAGCTGTCATCCTAGTGGGAATTGTGGGCAACTAAGTCTGTTGGAAGCACAGAAAGACTAAAGCAGTTATTCTTTTATTCTTTTCTTTTTTCTTTTTTTTTTTTTTTTTTTTTTTTTTTTTCCGTGGAGCACTTCATTTAGAAAGCATTTCATGGGTATTCATTTGTTTAATTCTCATAGTGACTCTAGGAATTGTGTTGTTATTTTATAACTAAGGAGACTGAAGTTCAAAAGTGAGCAAGCAACATGCCTTAAATCCTAAATCTAAGGGTGTGGTGTTCTGACCCTTAGTCCAGTGCTCCTGGTTACACAAAACACTTCTTCCCATTCTGGAGTTGGGTATTGCCAGTAGAATCTTTGCTGCTCAGCTTCTACTCAAGACATAGCAGTGTGATTTACATGCATGCTCCAACAAACCACAAAATGCTCTTTTGAATTTAGTTATTAGGTTGATAAATATTTATTGAGCACTTACTATGTGCCAAACACTGTTCTAGATGCTGGAATTGAAAAATCCCTCCCCTCATGTAACTTATATTTTTGTGTTGCACATGTAATCTCTATTTTCTAGAATATTACTCCCCATTTTAAGATGAACTAATATGAAGAAGTATAATCAGTGCCAATACCCTGAAATCACCCTTGTTGATAACTTTATGGGCTGAGATTGTGAATGTGAAATGTAATGCTTTGAGAATAAAAAGGCTCTAGGTCTCTTTTATTGTTTAAAATTTGGTTCCCTCTCAAAAGTCAAGCTCTAGTGCACTCTTTTATTTATCTGGGGGAGTATGGGCTGGACTGGGATAGATGGTTCTGAGGGCCCGGGCCAAGGTGGGAGGATCATTGTCTGAATGTGTATGTGGTGGGGATGGAGCGGTGAAGTCATATCTGGTAGAAGCTAACAATCTTATCAAGAAAGGTCAACTCCGAGAGGCAGGGTCAAAGTGTTAACAGAAAAGGAATAGAGAAATCACTGAGTAGGACAGTCAAGATAAATCATCAAAACAAGGTACTGTTTTACATGGACTCATACTTTTTCTAGAGCAATTTGAACAATTAGACCTGCAATTCAATAGGTGCCTTTTTGGTGATGAAGACTAAATACAAAAATGCCTCCATTCTCTGTTGAAGGATTTTTCGTGCATTAAATTTTTAGTTGGCCAAGTTCTTAGGTGGCTGAAACAATACTGTTATCTCCTCTGCCATAACCTGAATAACTAGGTTCGAGATTCATTCTCGAACACTCTGATACCTTTATTTATATATGTGTGTGTATATACATACATTTGTACACACAAACACACACAAATATACACACATATTTATATGCATACACACAAATATACACATATTTATATGCATACACACATGCACACACATATTTCCACACATGTACATGATGCTTATATTCATGCTCAAACTTTATATACATGCTGTATTCCAGTCTTTGTTCCTCCATGAAGTACTTAAGGACCCCGTAGGTGACTATACCATTCTCTGTTTGCCTTGTACAGTGTACACTTTATTTTTGCACACTATTTTTTATAATTGCACACTTGCACACTATATTTAAGCCTCTTTCAAGACTGTTTCTGTCTTAAAATCCCATTTAAGTTATCTGTTTTTCAGAGGAGGAGCTAATTTGTGTTTAATAAAATAATATAATAAAGTTATATTTAAGAAAATGGCTTATTCAGGCCAGCCTGGATTTAATTTACCCATCTGCTACTAAGCTCCAAAAGGGATATTTTCACTTGGGTATCCCTTACGTGTCTGAAACTTAGGATGCTCTAAACTGAATTCATTGCCTCATTCCCCTACTCCACCACTAAAAACACCCACTACTCTTCCACACTCTCCCTCTGTTATCTTTTATTACTTTAGTTATCCAAGATAGTAACCTTAGTTAACCTTAGTCCTTTCATTTTACTTATTCTCTGCATCTAGTTGCTCATCAAGACCTACTGATTCCCCTTTTGAAAGGTTTCATGAGCTGTATCCTGAACTGTAGCAAGTGCCTCTTTAAGTGCTCTGCCTACTCTAATCCAGCCTGCTCTCCATGATCAAAGCAGTCTTTCCTAACTAGACATCTAATTACACAGTTTGTGTACCTTAATTATTTATAATGGCTTTCTATTGCCTAAATAATAGACTAATTTATGTGTTCATTTGTTTAGTTTTTCAACAAATAGGTATTGTGCTTCTACTGTGCCAGAAAGTGTTCTAGAAACTAGGAATATAGCACAGAACAAAACAAAAAGTCCTGCCCTTGTAGAGCTTGAATTCCAACACGGAGAGATTCTAAGTTGTTTATTCTCATTTAGGTAAATAAGAAGACAAACACTGTACTCAAAAAGGAATGCTTCAGACGACAAAGATGTCTATTTTCCCTAGTTTCATCTTTAACTTGAATATTAATAAATGCAAATAAGATTTTTACTTTACTAAATGGAAATTTATCTGAAAACTATAGTATATAAGAATATCCAAGATATTTCTTAGAACAGTGAGGAACAGGGACTTTTCTCCAAGTAGTAAAATGTATTCTAAAGCTGCAGTAATTGAAACAGTGTGGCCTGATGTAGGAATAGGAGGACCAAAAGGAGATTCAAATATATATATGAATTTACAGTGTATGTAAGTGTCATTTCAAATTAGTGAAATTATTCAATGAATGGTGTTGATAACTGGCCAGTCACTTGGAAAGAAAAAGTTGAATTGGCTCCCCATCTCTTATATCTTATACCAAAGTAAATTGCAGGTGGAGCAAGTACACATGTTTTTAAAATTAAACTATAAATATTCAAAAAGATTATGGACTGTTTAAAACTCTTTAAGGGGGAAAGCCTTTCTAAGCATGATACAAATCAGTAAGCCATTAAGGAAACAATTGATAAATTGAATTTGTAAAAATAAAAATGTGCTGACTACCGTAAATCATTAATAAGATCAAAAGACAAAACTTGAGTTTGTTTTGAATTTTATTTATTTATTTATTTTCTTCTTATTTTTTTCCACACAAACACAAACTGTATTTTATTTTTACAAGAGATAAATAAACTGACACCAAGCATTGTAAATGGATGACCGCAACAAAAGCAACAATGATTGCAATTACCAAACATGAAACACACTCATACTATGTCATAATATTGACATTCAGTCCAGTAATCCTCCACTGTAACAGCTCCTTTACTTTGCAGTGAAAATTGATTTGTATATATTTTTGCCTCTGAGTCCTTGTGGGATTTTTTTTTTTATTCAAACACAAAGTCACAAAAATTATAATCATCCTCATTAGTTCACTCAATCCCATGTAATTAATTTTTTTTTCATCTTGATCTTTTGTTAGCGCTTTTATGAATTCATCAGTTTTCCATTAGAGTTCTGAAAATGCTTATTCATTCAGTTCAGCAGTATAGTCAGTTACCAGAAACCTGTACTTGTCAGAGTCTTTTCCATGAATTCCTTGAAGATGACACCCTTTTACAGGAATATTTTTGCAAAAGCATCAGAGTATACCCAGAACTGTCTGTAAATGACAAAAGACTTAAAAATGACCATGGTTAAAGATTTGATGAAAGTTCATAATAATGCAATTGACAAGGAAATTTAGTTATTTCTGAGATATACATTTTAAAGTAATAACTAGAATTATGACTTATAACGTTATACCAGACCATATAAGATTTTTAGAAATTTCATGTAATGCCTGAAACATTTATATTAACATATTTCCATACAAATAACCCAAAGAAAGTTTAGTATTAGTTGTTTTGGGTTTTTTTTGTTTTTTCTTTTTTTATACTGCAGGTTCTTATTAGTCATCAATTTTATACACATCAGTGTATACATGTCAATCTCGATCGCCTAATTCAGCACACCACCATCCCCACCCCACCGCGGTTTTCCCCCCTTGGGGTCCATACATTTGTTCTCTACATCTTTGTCTCAACTTATGCCCTGCAACCTGGTTCATCTGTAACATTTTTCTAGGTTCCACATACATGCGTTAATATATGATATTTGTTTTTCTCTTTCTGACTTACTGCACTCTGTATGACAGTCTCTAGATCCATCCACGTCTCAACAAATGACTCAATTTCGTTCCTTTTTATGGCTGAGTAATATTCCATTGTATATATGCACCACAACTTCTTTATCCATTAGTCTGTTGGTGGGCATTTAGGTTGCTTCCATGGCCTGGCTATTGTAAATAGTGCTGCAATGAACATTGGGGTGCATGTGTCTTTTTGAATTGTGATTTTCTCTGGGTATATGCCCAGTAGTGGGATTGCTGGGTCATATGGTAATTCTATTTTTACTTTTTTAAGGAACCTCCATACTGTTCTCCATAGTGGCTGTATCAATTTACATTCCCACCAACAGTGCAAGAGGGTTCCCTTTTCTCCACACCCTCTCCAGCATTTGTTGTTTGTAGATTTTCTGATGATGCCCACTCTAACTGGTGTGAAGTGATACCTCATTGTAGTTTTGATTTGCATTTCTCTAATAATTAGTGATGTTGAGCAGCTTTTCATGTCCTTCTTGGCCATCTGTATGTCTTCTTTGGAGAAATGTCTACTTCGGTCTTCTGCCCATTTTTGGATTGGGGTATTTGTTTCTTTAATATTGAGCTGCATGAGCTGTTTATATATTTTGGAGATTAATCCTTTGTCCGTTGATTCGTTTGCAAATATTTTCTCCCATTCTGAGGGTTGTCTTTTCATCTTGTTTATGGTTTCCTTTGCTGTGCAAAAGCTTTAAAGTTTCATTAGGTCCCATTTGTTTATTTTTGTTTTTATTTCCATTACTCTAGGAGGTGGATCAAAAAAGATCTTGCTGTAATTTATGTCAAAGAGTGTTCTTCCTATGTTTTCCTCTAAGAGTTTTATAGTGGCTGGTCTTACATTCAGGTCTCGAATCCATTTTGAGTTTATTTTTGTGTATGGTGTTAGGGAGTATTCTAATTTCATTCTTTTACATGTAGCTGTCCAGTTTTCCCAGCACCACTTATTGAAGAGACTGTCTTTTCTCCATTGTATATCTTTGCCTCCTTTGTCATAGATTAGTTGACCATAGGTGCATGAGTTTATGTCTGGGCTTTCTATCTTGTTCCATTTATCTGTGTTTCTGTTTTTGTGCCAGTACCATATTGTCTTGATTACTGTAGCTTTGTAGTATAGTCTGAAGTCAGGGTGTCTGATTCCCCCAGCTCCGTTTTTTTCCCTCAAGACTGCCTTGGCTATGCGGGGTCTTTTGTGTCCCCATACAAATTTTAAGATGATTTGTTCTAGTTCCGTGAAAAATGCCATTGGTAATTTGATAGGGATTGCATTGAATCTGTAGATTGCTTTGGGTAGTAGAGTCATTTTCAAAATATTGATTCTTCTAATCTGAGAACATGGTATATCTCTCCATCTGTTGGTATCATCTTTAATTTCTTTCATCAGTATCTTATACTTTTCTGCATACAGATCTTTTGTCTCCCTAGGTAGGTTTATTCCTATGTATTTTATTCTTTTTGTTGCAGTGGTAAATGGGAGTGTTTCCATAATTTCTTTTTGAGATTTTTCATCATTAGTGTATAGGAACGCAAGAGATTTCTGTGCATTAATTTTGTATCCTGCAACTTTACCAAATTCATTAATTAGCTCTAGTAGTTTTCTGGTGACATTTTTAGGATTCTCTATGTATAGTATCATGTCATCTGCAAACAATGACAGTTTTACTTCTTCTTTTCCAAATTGTATTCCTTTCATTTCTTTTTCTTCTCTGATTGCCCTGGCTAGGACTTCCAGAACTATGTTGAATAATAGTGGTTAGAGTGGACATCCTTGTCTCATTCCTGATCTTAGAGGAAATGCTTTCAGTTTTTAAGCATTGAGAATGATGTTTGCTGTGGGTTTGTCGTATATGGCCTTTATTATGTTGAGGTAGGTTCCCTCTATGCCCACTTTCTGGAGAGTTTTTATCATAAATAGATGTTGAATTTTGTCAAAAGATTTTCTGCATCTATTGAGATCATCATACGGTTTTTATTCTTCAATTTGTTAATATGGTGTTTCACATTGATTGATTTGCATATATTGAAGAATCCTTGTATCCCTGGGAAAAATCCCACTTGATCGTGGTGTATGATCCTTTTAATGTGTTGTTGGATTCTGTTTGCTAGTATTTTGTTGAGGATTTTTGCATCTATATTCATCAGTGATATTGGTCTGTAATTTTCTTTTTTTGTGGTATCTTTGTCTGGTTTTGGTATCAGGGTGATGGTGGCCTCATAGAATGAGTTTGGGAGTGTTCCTTCCTCTGCAAATTTTTGGAAGAGTTTGAGAAGGATGGGTGTTAGCTCTTCTCTAAATGTTTGATAGAATTCACCTGTGAAGCCATCTGGTCCTGGACTTTTGCTTGTTGGAAGATTTTTAATCACAATTTCAATTTCATTACTTGTGATTGGTCTGTTCATATTTTCTGTTTCTTCCTGGTTCAGTCTTGGAAGGTTATACCTTTCTAAGAATTTGTCCATTTCTTCCAGGTTGTCCATTTTATTGGCATAGAGTTGCTTGTAGTAGTCTCTTAGGATGCTTTGTATTTCTGCAGTGTCTGTTGTAACTTCTCCTTTTTCATTTCTAATTTTATTGATTTGAATTCTCTCCCTCTTTTTCTTGATGAGTCTGGCTAATGGTTTATAAACTTTGTTTATCTTCTCAAAGAACCAGCTTTTAGTTTTATTGATCTTTGCTATTGTTTTCTTTGTTTCTATTTCATTTATTTCTGCTCTGATCTTGATGATTTCTTTTCTTCTGCTAACTTTGGCTTTTGTTTGTTCTTCTTTCTGTAGTTCCTTTAGGTGTACGGTTAGATTGTTTATTTGAGATTTTTCTTGTTTTTTGAGGAAGGCTTGTATAGCTATAAACTTCCCTCTTAGAACTGCTTTTGCTGCATCCCATAGGTTTTGGATCATCGTGTTTTCATTGTCATTTGTCTCTAGGTATTTTTTGATTTCCTCTTTGATTTCTTCAGTGATGTCTTGGTTATTTAGTAACATATTGTTTAGCCTCCATGTGTTTGTGTTTTTTACGTTTTTCTCCAGGTAATTCATTTCTAATCTCATAGTGTTGTGGTCAGAAAAGATGCTTGATATGATTTCAATTTTCTTAAATTTACTGAGGCTTGATTTGTGACCCAAGATGTGATCTATCCTGGAGAATGTTCCGTGCGCACTTGAGAAGAAAGTGTAATCTGCTGTTTTTGGATGGAATGTCCTATAAATATCAATTAAATCTATCTGGTCAATTTTGTCATTTAAAGCTTCTGTTTCCTTATTTATTTTCATTTTTGGTGATCTGTCCGTTGGTGTAAGTGAGGTGTTAAAGTCCCCCAATATTATTGTGTTACTGTCGATTTTCTCTTTTATAGCTGTTAGCAGTTGCCTTATGCATTGAGGTGCTCCTATGTTGGGTGCATATATATTTATAATTGTTATATCTTCTTCTTGGGTTGATCCCTTGATCATTATGTAGTGTCCTTCCTTGTCTCTTGTAACATTCTTTATTTTAAAGTCTATTTTATCTGATATGAGTATTGCTACTCCAGCTTTCTTTTGATTTCCATTTGCATGGAATATCTTTTTCCATCCCCTCACATTCAGTCTGTGTGTGTCCCTAGGTCTGAAGTGGGTCTCTTGTAGACAGCATATATATGGGTCTTGTTTTTGTAGCCACTCAGCAAGCCTGTGTCTTTTGGTTGGAGCATTTAATCCATTCACGTTTAAGGTAATTATTGATATGTATATTCCTATGACCATTTTCTTAATTGTTTTGGGTTTGTTTTTGTAGGTCCTTTTCTTCTCTTGTGTTTCCCACTTAGAGAAGTTCCTTTAGCATTTGTTGTAGAGCTGGTTTGGTGGTGCTGAATTCTCTTAGCTTTTGCTTGTCTGCAAAGCTTTTGATTTCTCCATCAAATCTAAATGAGATCCTTGCCGGGTAGAGTAATCTTGGTTGTAGGTTCTTCCCTTTCATCACTTTAAGTATATCATGCCACTCCCTTCTGGCTTGCAGAGTTTCTGCTGAGAAATCAGCTGTTAACCTTATGGGAGTTCCCTTGTATGTTATCTGTCGTTTTTCCCTTGCTGCTTTCAATAATTTTTCTTTGTCTTTAATTTTTGCTAATTTTATTACTATGTGTCTCGGCGTATTTCTCCTCGGGTTTATCCTGTATGGGACTCTCTGTGCTTCCTGGACTTGGGTGGCTATTTCCTTTCCCATGTTAGGGAAGTTTTCGACTATAATCTCTTCAAATATTTTCTCTGGTCCTTTCTCTCTCTCTTCTCCTTCTGGGACCCCTATAATGCCAATGTTGTTGTGTTTAATGTTCTCCCATAGGTCTCTTAGGCTGTCTTCATTTCTTTTCATTCTTTTCTCTTTAGTCTGTTCTGCAGCAGTGAATTCCACCATTCTGTCTTCCAGGTCACTTATCCGTTCTTCTGCCTCAGTTATTCTGCTATTGATTCCTTCTAGTGTAGTTTTCATTTCAGTTATTGTATTGTTCATCTCTGTTTGTTTGTTCTTTAATTCTTCTAGGTCTTTGTTAAACATTTCTTGCATCTTCTCGATCTTTGCCTCCATTCTTTTTCCATGGTCCTGGATCATCTTCACTATCATTATTCTGAATTCTTTTTCTGGAAGGTTGCCTATCTCCACTTCATTTAGTTGTTTTTCTGGGGTTTTATCTTGTTCCTTCATCTGGTATATAGCCCTCTGCCTTTTCATCTTGTCTATCTTCCTGTGGATGTGGTTTTTGTTTAGCCTGCTGCAGGATTGTAGTTCTTCTTGCTTCTGCTGTCTGCCGTCTGGTGGATGAGGCTGTCTAAGAGGCTTGATGGGAGGGACTGGTGGTGGGTAGAGCTGACTGTTGCTGTGGTGGGCAAAGCTCAGTAAAACTTTAATCTACTTGACTGTTGATGGGTGGGGCTGGGTTCCCTCCTTGTTGGTTGTTTGGCCTGAGGCAACCCAACACTGGAGCCTACCTGGGCTCTTTGGTGGGGCTAATGACAGACTCTGGGAGGGCTCATGCCAAGGAGTACTTCCCAGAACTTCTGCTGCCACTGTCCTTCTCCCCACGGTGAAACAGAGCCACCCCCCGCCTCTGCAGGAGACCCTCCAACACTAGCAGGTAGGTCTGGTTCAGTCTCCTCCAGGGTCACTGCTCCTTCCCCTGGGTCCCGATGCACACACTACTTTGTGTGTGCCCTCCAAGAGTGGAGTATGTTTCCCCCAGTCCTGTCGAAGTCCTGCAATCAATTCCCACTAGGCTTCAAAATCTGATTCTCTAGGAATTCCTCCTCCTGTTGCCAGACCCCCAGGTTGGGAAGCCTGACGTGGGGCTCAGAACCTTCACTCCAGTGGGTGGACTTCTGTGGTATAAGTGTTCGCCTGTCTGTGAGTCACCCACCCAGCAGTTATGGGATTTGATTTTACTCTGATTGCGCCCCTCCTACCATCTCATTGTGGCTTCTCCTTTGTCTTTGCATGTGGGGTATCTTTTTTGGTGAGTTCCAGTGTCTTCCTGTCCATGATTGTCCAGCAGCTAGTTGTGATTATTGTGTTCTTGCAAGAGGGAGTGAGAGCACGTCCTTCTACTCCGCCATCTTGGTTCTTCCTCTAGTTTTGAATTTTAGATTGAAGAATAGGGAAGGTGGTTTAAAAAAAAGGTGATTGATTAGTAGTAAGACTGTTAAAAGCTCTAGTTGTGGATAGAAAGTGAGGATCTTAGGTACTGATGGCTGAAATATAAAAGGGAAAACATAGGTGAAGATTTTAGGTGGTAAAATAGTCAGGACAACGTAAATGATTGGCTGTAATGGGTGAGGGAAGGTCATTTAGGATACATCCCAAGATTCACTTGCAAATGTCTTGGAGGACTTTGGTTTTCCATTTACTGAGATGAATAATATAGGAAGAAAAACATCTCTGTTCTGGGAGGAACATGCATTCAATTTCAGACAGAGAGTGTTTGAGGTTCAGGAGGGCCAAACAAGTAGATAGGATTAGCCAATATCTGTGTTTTGAGAACAGATGCGACACACTCTCAGAACATAGTAGAGAAGATGGCACAAACAGATAAGGTTATCTGTGGAGGGCATGTAGAGAAGAAAAAACAGAGCCAAGGATTAAGATTTCTAGAACACTAGCTATTAAAGAATTAGAATATCAAGACTGGTCAAAAGGATATCACAAAAGCATCACATCATGGAGGACAAAGAAATACAGGATTTCTAAAAGGAATGATAAAATCCCAAATGCTGAATGAATCATAGAGTCAATACAAAGACGACTAAAAACTAGCTGTTGAAGTTTTCAATGTGGAGGACCTGACTAGCTTTTTTTAAAAGTTTTTTTTTTTTTTTTTTTGAAACAACTGTAGTCACAGGAAGTTGAAAAAAAAAAAGTACAGGGAAGGCTTGTATCCTCTTCACCTGGTTTCCCCAATGATAACATCTTTTATGACTATAGTACAATACCAAAACTAGGAAATTTACATTGGTGCAATCTGCAGAGCTTATTCAGATTTAACTGGTTTTACATGCACTCCTGTGTGTGTGCAAGTGTGTGTTTGTGTGTGTGTGGTTCCATGCAGTTTTATCAAGTGTAGATTTGTGTAACCACCACCATAATCAAGACACAGAACTATTTCATTACCATGAGACTTCCTCATGCTACCCCTTTATAATCACACCCACTGTCCTCCACTCCTCAACCCCTGGTAACTACTCAATTGTTCTCCATCTCTCTAATTTTGTCATTTTAAGAATGTTATTTAAATGGAATCATACAGTATATAACCTTTTTAAATTGACTTTCTTTTCACTCAGCATAGTTTCCTTGAAATCTATCCAGATCTTTGCACGTGTCAATAGCTTATTCCTGTTTGTTTCTGAATAGCATTTCATGGTGTGGATGTACCGTGGTTTGTTTATCCATTCACCCCTTGGGAAGACATTTGAGTTGTTTTGAGTTTTGAGCTATTACAGATAAAGCTGCTCTGAACATTTGTCTACATGGTTTTGTGTGAACGTAACCATGAGATAAATGCCCAGGAATATAATTGCTGGGTCATAGGGTAAGTGCATGTTTAGTTTTATAAGAAACTGCCTATCTGCTTTCCAGAGTGGCCGTATCATTTTACATTCCTACCAGCAAAAGTGAGAATTCTGGTTTTTCCTTGTCCTCACTGGCTGGTTTTTAAAAATTAAATAATAATATACAATGAACACTAAAAAGTATCACAATTTATTTGGAAATTTTAAGGTAATATAAGTAATGTAAACCAATGATTATTAGATAGATCATGTTTTTAAGCATTATGGACCAGGAAGTTCTCAGAAAAAGAGAATAAACAACAACAACAAAACCAATATTGGATGGGTTGGAAAGATGAATATGGAGTTAATAACTTTTAATTTTAATAGTTAAAACAGGATAATCACAAACACATCTTCAACTGCTAGCTTCTTTAATCATCAATTTATTAAAAAGTCCAAAGAAACGGTCCTTGTCTTGCAAGACTTCTCAAAGCTTAGCCCAACCTACTTTTCTAGCCTCAATGCTATGTTCCCTCTCCTTTAGCCCTGCTACACACTCGCTGTTCCTGGATGCCCCAGGTACACACACCTCCATTCCTTTGTTCCCTTTGCCTAGAAAGAACCACCATATCTCCCTTCACACACCTGCCTTATTTGACTAGGAAACTCTGACTCATCTTGCAAGGTCAAATTCCCCTTAAGTACCCTCATCTGTGTTTTTCTTGCACTATAGATAATCCTCTATTAGAGCACTTGTCTTATTTTATAGCTATTTGTGGAGGTCTCTGCCCCTTTCATAGGGTTATGAAAGCAGGCACCATGTGAGCTCACCTTCCTTTCTCCAGCACTTGGCAAGCGTAATTAACAGGTGTTCAGTGGGCTCCCAGTAGATACCCTCTAGTGAACAAATCAAAGGCCGTCTTCCTGTGTATGGGTTGTCCGCATTTGTCAGAAATTTTCCTGAGATTTTGGGCACTGTTTTCAGTGGCTATAATTCCCCTGAAACCCAAGTTTAACATTAGTTGAAGAGCGGAGCACAGATGACTGTAGCAGAACTCCATTCTTTTGCTGGTGTCAAGGAACAACTCTAAGAATTGTGCTTAGACCTTCTCCATTACAGGGAGAAGGAGGGAACATTTGTCATTATCAGATTGATGGACATAAGCCACTGTATCAAATCACTGCTGTTTGAGGGGCTTTTTAACAGATTTTTTTTGCTGACAAAATTTATCCCATATGCTCATTTCACTGTGGCTTTTATGCCAAAATCTTAGTCTTTTCAACATTAGAAAAATTTTTTTTGCTTGAACCAATGTCTCTTTTTCTGGTCTGTGGAATCTCATAGTAACTGATTTCACCACATGGAAATTCGTAATAGTATTAGAGCCTCACTTCATTCTGAGCTTATAGCCCACAGTCAAGCCCCTGTAATTAGACATGTCTTCTGTGTGCTTGCAGACATGTGCACACTGAGGTGGCTGAAATAATACCTCCCAATTTCCCTGGTTGATAATCACAGTCTTTATAACTTGGTTATATACTGGGTGCTTGGCATTTCTAGCTGTTAAGTTCCAATGCCATTAGAGTTGTAGTTGAATTAAAAGTTCTTTATTTTCCCCTCGGTGTCAAGTGCATCACTACATTCTCAACACTTAATTATCATTGCATCCCCAAATATTCCTCATTTAGCAAAAATATTGAAATTACTCTTTCCTGGTGAAGAAACAAACTCTGTTACGCAGGGAGAACACGGAGATGGTGTGTTCCATAGAGAACCCAGGAAATGAACAGCTATTGAGAGCTTTGAGAGAACAGGAGGGACCCCAAAGCCTGTTAAAGGGGCCACATTACTCTTACCCATGTTAAACTAAACTTGATAACCAAACTGTTTACCAGCTGACAAATCCATAAGCTCAAGTTGACCAGACCAGAGGAGACCCTCACCAGAGTTGACTGAAATGGCAGTAAAATGAGACACGAATCTTCCCCACTCCTCCCACGACCTTGTGTGCTGTACACAGAGAAGTACCTCTTCCATCACCTTGCCCCCGCTTTTTCACATTATGCTCTTCCTTTAGAACAATACCCAATGGTCAGATATAACACAAGGGAGGGATGATCTTATTAGCAGACATCAATGCCTCAGCCAGCAGGTATCTGAGACCCAGAACTGAGAGAAGGAGATATGAGATAATTTTTTTAAGTAGAGGAAGGCAAGGAGAAGAAACACCCATTTGATGATTTATGAAGATTTTTTTTTCAGCACACATTTATCAAGCACCTGTGTTTGACAGTGGACGAAAAGTGGAGTCCCTCGCCCTCATGAACTTCATAGTCATGAAGTTCTAATGGCCAGGACAGAAAACAAGCAAGTAGCACCATATTAATGGTACATGTTATGAAGAAAATGAACAGGCTTTGAATAACAGCTCTAACTCTTGTCTTAGGATGAAAAACATCAGACTTGAGAGAACAACATGGGTCTGACCTAGGTGTCAGATCTGTAGACATACTTTTCTCAGCCTGACACAAGGGCTCCCTCACTGGAGAGATGGCATGTGTTTTTCTCTAGAAGAACAGTGTCTGTTATTCTGAAAATGTCACTTCCCAACCAATGGGGCTGCAAAAAATTAACAAGCAATAGTATCTTGAATGTGTTAATTAATCTGTGTGGGGCACCTCCTGTTCTGCACTCGGTGGGGTTAAAAAGGGTGCCTCTGTGTTAACCATCAGTGAAAGAGGCCCCAGTGGATCAAGCAACTTAATATTCCTTCCAGAGATAATGAGCCGGCATCCAGGACTATGCTTTTATTCATATCTCTGCCTTCTACATTCCCTCTGCATACACCTATGAATAGGAAAAGTCTAAAACGGTCAGAGGGAACCTCAAGGCCAAGTCATGTCCCAGATTATCTACTCCCCAGAGAGGAAGGATGTTATTCATTCAGTCACTCATTTCTGGCCCCTTTTCTCAGCACTATCCTTAGAAGCAGTAACAAATAGCTATCTCTAGGTTGGTCATTTTTACAGATGAGTTAAACAAAAATTAACCTTTCTTTCTAGGAATTTCTGGTCCATGTATATAATCTTTCAACCCTGGTCAAGATTTGGTCCTGGCAAAATTTGAAAAGTAGTCATTGATACTTGAGATGACGTACCTTTGTTCTCCCCAAGTTTAATATCACCCATTCCTTTTTCCCATCCTTTTGTCAGGGAGGAAAATGATTTGCTGGACTAACTGGCTCACAGGTAGTGTTTTGGGCTGGGTTCCTCTGAAAGAAGACCCTAAGAAAAGGATTGGGGCTCTGTAGTTTATTTGGGAAGTGATCTCTAGCTGCAAAAGGGAAAGAATGGGGAAATTGAGACAGAAGTGGAAAAGCCAAATAATATGTATTAATTGAGAGAGTTACTAGTATGGGTTGCTGAGGCTTAACCCACTGGGAACCTTCTAAGGAACCATATAGGATATATTTCAGAATTGCTCCACTGAGGACTGAGCCATTAGGATATATATTTATGTATAATCTCCCTTAATTCCTGGCCCTCCTTGAGTGATGGCACTTGGGGGCTGCCCTGCTTGTGGGCTGATCAAGCCCCTGGGGGGCTGGAGAAATCCCTCGGGCAGAGAAACAGAAAGATGTGGGCACTTGAAGGGGGGACTGTCACATTTGTCAAAGCGCACAGGACCCGTCCACCGCAGCTTCAGGACAACTCAAAGGGGACCTGAGGGGATATGAAGTGGGCCATCCAGAGCATACACTGCTTGCTGCCCATTCAAGGAATATTTCATTCATCCAGCATTTGTTGAGCACCTACTATGTGCTCAGGAACAGTATTTCTGAGGTTAGTGTCCAGGTAAGTTAAAAGAAGCAGAGTGGGAATAGAGCCTGAGGTATGGAGTGGGCTGGAGGAGCAGGTGGTCGGTCCACTGCCCAGAATGAGAGCATCCTTCAATGGGGAGGAGACAGGTGCTCTGGGGGTAGGTGTGCTGCTTAGAAGCCAGGGGCTGGGCAGGACACCCCTGTCATATCCCACAAGGCCAACCCAAGTCCTGAAAGTTGAGGTCAACGTGACCCCACTCTTTTCCTCCTTACCCATCTCTCTCCTCCTTCTCCTCTCCCCAACACACCCACCATTCCAGTTTATCCTAACATGCGTTTGTCCTACTCAGCCTTCCTTCCCTTTTCACCCTCCCCTCCCCTTGCTGTGAAGTACAGTATTCCCTTTATCATTATTTAGTTCCCTTGTCTACACAGCTAATCCTGTTATGGGCCAATTTAAGCAATGCTGGAGTCTGGAGCTTTTATGACTTAAGCAAGTGGGGATCTCCTTCTGTTAACAGTGATGAATGATATAATAAGTAAGCAGAGTCTCAATTAAAATACTCATCCATCACTGGTGATGTCACAAAGTCTAATCTCAAACTCAATTGGTCCATGAATTGAAAATACTGGGTCTCAGTAGCCAGAGGATCATTCAATCTTAGAACCTCAGAACACTGTCCCATAATCTGGGTCAGGCCCCTTCTGTCAGTTTCATACCCCCCTCAGCCTAGAATTCCTATGTTCTCTGGCCCAGTCATCCTCGCTTTCCCCAGTGGGGAGAGCAGCAGATGTATGGGGCTGTCAGGAGGAAGGAGTTGGTGGGTGTACTTTGTCCTGACCACCTCTCTTGGGTCACCCAGACCCCAGCCCAGAGAACCAGAGCATGAGTCCTTGGGGTGACAGCTCCTTTAGCAGCAGTGTGGCCCAAACAACCATTTCACCTACAGGTGCCCCAGCGTGCCAGAGCCCAGAGCTTCCTCCTCACAAGTGAATGAAGCAGGTGGGAGCCAGCGCCAGCCTCTCGTGATGGCTCGTGTTCAGTGTGGGAGTTCAGGCTCTCTCCTCCCCGTTTTGGTTTCCTTTCCCTCTCTGTCTCCATCTGGTTCTTTTTTTTTTTTTTTTTTTTTAAATTTATTTATTTATTTTTAGCTGTGTTGGGTCTTCGTTTCTGTGCGAGGGCTTTCTCTAGTTGCGGCGAGTGGGGGCCACTCTTCATCGCGGTGCGCAGGCCTCTCACCGTCGCGGCCTCTCTTGTTGCGGAGCACAGGCTCCAGATGCACAGGCAGTTGTGGCTCACGGGTCTAGTTGCTCTGCAGCATGTGGGATCCTCCCAGACCAGGGCTCGAACCCGTGTCCCCTGCATTGGCAGGCAGACCCTCAACCACTGCGCCACCAGGGAAGCCCCCTCTATCTGGTTCTTGATAGCAAAGGTTAATGTTATAATTAAACAATCAATGTAGCAACTTTTCTTTGGGGCTTGCCTGTCCTTTCCTTTTGGCAACTGTAGCTCCTCTGATCTCCAGAGAGCCCACGTCCAAGGTGTTTTCACTTACCTTCATGTACAGTTGTGGCTGTTTCTTTTTTTAAATGCTGTTTTCTAGGGCTAACAAATGATAAATAAGACACAGCATGTGCACGGTTTATATAAGCAGGAAGGAATAAATCTGCTTCTCTCTGCAGGAAGAGAGAAGGAGGAGAGAAGAGAGGGCCAAGCTGATGGCTGTTACCCAAGGCCTTGCTCCCAAACATCACAGGGATTTGAAGCCTAAGAATATTAATTGGATATTGTGAGAACAGGGGCAATTTCAAATACCCAGGGGGACAAGCAGTGCTGACGTAGAAAGTGTGTGAGAAAATTTACCTGGCGGTGGTATTGGTCGTATTTTCTTCCATGTTTTGTTTCATGTGCAAATCATATACACGGCAAGAGATGGAAGAGGGAAAAGGAGTTCATGGAAGGGAGAAGAGGAGGAGAAATAAACTTTGAGAATTCTAGTTGCCATAACAACATAATGAGCTCCAAAATGGCATCTCTGAACTAGTTTTGCAGGGGAAGGCAGGGGAGCCCAGAAGGAAAGAATTAAAATAATACAAATAATAAAGCAGCGATCATGAGGCCAAGGACACCTCTGAAGAGGCTCTTAACACATCCTGCCACTCTCTGGGGACCTGGACTGTGGAGCTGCTTGCTCCAGGCTGAGCGCGGCAGAGACTGCGGGGATTGCCGGCTGCGTACAATGCTTCTCGCAACCTCCTGGGCTCTGGACAATGCGAGGCTAAGAGATTCTGACAAAGGAAACTGCATTGTGTGTGAGGCATATTGTGGGGGGAGAAGCCTCTGAAAGCCGGGCTCTCGTCCCGCTCTGCTGCCCCTTCCTCTCCTCCCACCTGCCCCCCTCTCAGCGTTCCTCCTTGCAGTGGGTTCCCTGGCACTCAAGTGACAGTGTGCGCTGTATCCCTCTCACCACAACAGTTTAGAACAGAAAGTCTCCATCACGGGGCACTCATTATAACTAGAAAGCTCTTCTCCCCAGTCCCAGAACTGTGTAGGGTTCAGACAAAAGAAGGCAGCATTGAGAAGCATAAAATGTGAGGGCTGAGAAGGATTTGTAGGTAGTGGTTTGTTTGTCTACCATACTCAAATTGGAAATGCACCCAAAGCATCTTAGAATTGTTTACTCTTAAAAAAGGTATATTTAATGAAGCAACCCCTCGGTGTTCTCTTTTCCTTGTTCAAATATCATTCATTTTTTTTCTCATTAGAATAGCTGTGGACATTGCAATACATATCCTTCCCTCGTATAATCAGCGATTATCTTACAGCATTTTGAATCAATCAGTGAATTAACAGGCTTGTTCTTAGAACTGGGTGAAATTGGGGATCCTGCTGCCACCTTGTGCTTGCTTGACATGGGTACCCATTAATCTGTACGCTGTTATATCTCTACTGCCAAGCACAGTAGCTAGCACACTATAATTACTTAATATATGTTTGTTGAATGAATGAATGAGTGCTTGATTCTGGTTCAGGTTTCAGGCCCTTTTTATTATATGTGCTCTGGCCAGACTCTAACAAAGGGCTCTTTGGCCATAATGCACATCAAGCTCAACAGACGACATATAGGTGAGCCCCTATACCCCTAAGAAGGACAGCAACGCCACTGAAATTAGCAAATCACACTGAGTGAGTTCTTTGGATCAGCAGAGACCCATCTACAAATCTCCCTTTCAGATATTAACCAGTTACATTGTTAGTATTGCATTACACTTCCTATATTTTAGACCCATTTATTAGTGAGGGGACCTCCTTTTTCTCTGGCTTCATGTATCCATGTGGAGGACCTTCCTCCAGAAAACACTACATTTCTCTCCCTACCCTTCATTCATTTCTCCCGACTCATAACTGGTCAGAATAAAAGAACTGGGTATGGCTCCCTCAGGTTTCTTCTCCTTTTTAGGGCCGGCCTGCCCTCCAGGTGTGGGTGTCCTCGCCTCCTCTGGCTCTTGGCTTACAAGGACAGCACCCTGTAACAGGGCGGGCTTAGACTCGTAACTTGTGCCTATGACTGGGTGGCTCAAAATGCTGAAGCAAACATTAGAGATGGAGCTGAAGCCATGTCTCCACTGGGCTGGATCCGAAATAAGGCTGATGTTTTTGTCTTCTTGTATCAGACTCCTGCATATTCTGTTGATCTCAGTTGGTTCCATAATCAGGAGGAGAAGAAATATATTGATCCCCACAGCACTGTTAGGCTTGATTGGAAAGTCTTTTTCCCCCTTAAACGTGCAATTTAAAATGATACAGTACAGATGCGATTTTTGTCACATTCAAGGAATCCAGAAATTTCACTGTGCATCCCTTAGATATTTATATTGAAGGTCAGTTGGGAAAGCATAGTTACAGAACAGAAATTATCTTTATAGCACACTTGACTAGTGTATGACCTTCTGACCACCAAAAACAGGAGAATGAAAGAGAAGTCTGAGAACTGGTTCTTTCTCTTGGGGCTTACGTCCTCCCCAAGAAGCTTAAACTTGCCGTTCTTTCATATTGGCCATTGCTGTAACAGGCGTTCTGTGACTGGGGATCAACCGTGGCTTCTATCAGAAGAGCAGCTTTGTGGAAAGAAGGGGGATTTGAGCCGGACTTTGAAGGGTGGCTAAAATTTAGGTAAGCCAGGGACGATGTGGAGTAGGGTTGGGGGAGAGGAGCATTTCAGGCTGGAGGAATAGGATGAGCACCAGCTTTGAGGCCCTAATTTATTTGTGGGTTAGAGAGGACATTGCATTTGACAGTGGTGCAAACAAGGTTGGCTTATAGTTGGGTCTGGCCAGATGATGGCAGGGCTCACAAAAGAGGGGATTAGGTTTGATCCTGTAGGTGGGTGAGTCATTGTGTATACTGGATGGAGGATACAGGATGACCATGCGGGACATAGTATTTTAGGAAGATGGACTTACAGACCTGTCCTGTGGGCAAGGACTCCTGCTTATCTAGTTCCTTTGACACCTCCCCAACTCTTTCATCTTCTAGGAGCTCTGAGCTGTCTCTCAGGAGGACTATGGCTGTGTCCCTCTGTCAGCCACTCTGTGCTATGACAGACATGCCGGGCACAGAAGGTAGGCTAGGATGCTTCTGAAAGGACTGAAAGAGCATTCATTCCACCGAGACCATGGCTTTGAGATTTGCAGTTACATGTGAGGATGCACATTGTTTCAAAAGAAAGGCCTTTTTTTAAAGATAAATGAAAAATCAGAAATAGTAGTCACCATTCCCCTGTAAACACACACATCTAGGAGCTGTAGCAAAGGGCTGTACGTCATAACAGTAATAGTAATAATAAAGCCCCTGTTTATAAAGTGTTTACTGAGTGTTAAGGCTTTTCTTACTGTGTTTGGGCATCTCTAACACATATGCTTCTAACAAGGACATAATGAACAGTCATTAGGATTTTACAGTGCTGGGGGTAAATACAGACAAAAAAAGGCAACCCCTGATGGGGATGTTTTGGAAGAGTCCCTTACCAAAACTAGGAGACAGTTATAGTGGTTTTGGAATTGGAGAGCTCAAGTTTAAATCCTAACTCTTCATTTTACTATTGTATGATGAATGGGCAAATTTTCCAACCTCTGTAAGCTTCAGTTTCCCAGTCTTTGAAGTGGGGATCACAATACTTCGTAGACTTATTTTGGCGTTGATTAAATGAGATAATAAGCGCAGTGAACTTTAAACAGTGCCTGGTGCATAATAGATGTTCAATAGCGTATAGCTATCATTATTAAGGGCATCTTAACTAACCTCCTGTGGAAACATAATTTTTCTATTATCCGCTGTATCTTTGAGTTGAGGCTTTGTAAGAGCCTCTAAATAACTAAAACACGATATATAGTGAAAGTTACACATTTTCTCCCTCATACTCTTTCAACAGCTTTGCATGACTCATGTATTAGCATCTTAGAATAACAGAGCCCCAGAAGAGTGGTAGCTAGGCAGGACAGAATCATTTTATTTATTTACTTACTTATTTTTTAAAATTTATTTATTATTTATTTATTTTTGGCTGTGTCGAGTCTTCGTTGCTCTGCGTGGGCTTTCTCTAATTGTGACAAGCTGGGACTACTCGTTGCGGTGCGCCGACTTCTCATTTGTGGTGGCTTCTCTTATGGCAGAGCACGGGCTCTAGGCACATGGGCTTCAGTAGTTGTGGCACTCAGGCTCAGTAGTTGTGGCTCGCGGGCTCTAGAGCACCAGCTCAGTAGTTGTGGTGCACGGGCTTTGTTGCTCCGCGGCATGTGGAATCTTCCTGGACCAGGGCTTGAACCCGTGTCCCCTGCATTGGCAGGTGGATTCTTAACCACTGCGCCACCAGGGAAGTCCCAGAATCATTTTAATAGTTGGGGAATGGCGTTGTAAAAGATGAAGGAGTCTGGAAAAAGCTAAAACATCTTGTTCCAAACAAGATGTATTGAGTAACCACAATATGGTAGAAAATTTTTATATATTATCTATTGAATCCTCATAACAACTCAGTAAGGTAGGCTGTGTTCTCCTCATATTACAAATGAGGAAATGTGGACTACAGGAGATTAAGTAACTTGCCCAAGGATCCCCGGCTAGTACATGGAGGGACCAGGATTTGAACTCAGGGCTCTCTTAATCCAAAGACTGTGTGCTTTGTCCTGTACTCTGCTGGCCCTTGGGAAATGCACAGAGCGATGATGCCCATTGGAAGAAGGCAAACTCGGGGGGCCAAGTGTCCTAGGGAAGCCAAGGAGAGGCTAAGGGCATAATGCCAAAGGGCCCAATGTAAAGATGTGAAAGAGGTAGACATGTTAACAGGGAAATGGGGGAAAGTGGAGGAAAGGTATGCTTTCACAGCTTCTACTTCCTGTGTCCCTTAGGGCTGGCTTGGTTTGGGGGAGACAGAGTGAACCCCTGTCCACACTCCCAAGGCACGTTACCCGTCAGGACAGTGCAGCAGGGCTGGGGTTCTGAGAGGTGCTGCTCAGCATCTGTCCCCTCTCCGTGGCTGGGCAAGGAGCAGGTCTGAGTGGGCAGTGGCCGGGGGAGCTTAGGATAGGCAGGCCATTCATTATTTAGCATAATAGTGTGCAGAATTGACAAACAGATCCATGCCCAGAAGGGGACCAAAGTCAGAGTGAGGGCTGATGTTCTAAATCTGGGTCCCCAATCTAAGGAGCTACAGAGAGAACAGGAGTCAGGATACAGGCTGGAGGACCCAGTGGGTAGGAGGGGTCAGTGAGCGAGGAGAATCAACATGGGTGTGGGGAGGTGGCTCTGGAAGGATTCCCTGGGCAGAGAGTGGGCTTTTAGTGTGGTTTCTCTGTCCTTCTTGTGAAGGCAGGCTGGGCACTTTTCAAGCAGCCAGGTCTGATGTGCTATAATGCATGAAACTCCAACCCCGGGGGCGGGGGGGGTGGGCAGGAGAGATGTGGTTTGGGGTGAGAGCACAAGCCAAGGATGTGGCAACCCAGTGGGCTAGAGCGAATGAAAATTGCCACAGTGAGAAGTGTGTAAGCTGCCAACCAACAGGGCCAAGGCCAATCAAGGAACTGTGTGTTCTCTAATTCACATGCAAACCAGCCCAGGCCACCCTGCCTCTCAGGCTCTCTGCGTCCGGAAATGAAGAGCCAAAAGAAAGAAAACCTCCTGCTGGTGGTTTCTACAGTTTTCCAGACATCAGTCCACTTGACGGCACACTTCACCACACCCCATACCTGTCTCTAGTTATTCCCAGGGAATCCCCATTGCCGAGTCAATTGTCTCTTCAGTCATGAAACTGTTCCACGCTTTGCAGCATTTGAAAATGTTGATGACTTCATGGAGACCTTTCCTCTTCTCTTAGGTTTCTCTTTTTCACTTCCTAGATTTCTGACCACTCCCTCTCAGTATTTGTATAGATTAAGCTATGTGGCTGAAACAACCCCCAAATCTCAGTAGCTTGAAATAATAGAAGTTTATTTTTTACTCAAGCTACACGGTCAAGGTTGCATATCATAGATGCCTCTCAGAGACTCAGGCTGACAGTTCTGTATTCTCGCACAGAAGTGCCACGTAACAGTTCTCACATTTCATTGGTCAGAACCTGTCACATAGCCTTGCCTAATGTCAAAGTTGGAAGATGAGCAGTCCTGCATGTTCCTGGAAGTTGAGGAGAACTATCAGTAGTGTCTCCCTCACTCTGTTTGCTGGTCTTTTTTTTCCTAGGTCCTGGTGAAACACTGGTTTCCCACAGGGAGCCATTCTGAGCCACATCACCCTGCCCTTCCTGGGAAGTCTTATTTACTCCCCCAGCTATAAGCCTTCCATGTCCTTCTGACCCTTAGATCCACATCCCCAACTTTTGCTTCTCTCTTCTGCTGCAAAGCCGTATTCCCAATTGTGTGATAGATCTGAATGAATTACTTTAAGCTCATCATACTGCAAACCAAATGAACTTCTGACACCAAACTCCCCACCTCCTCTCTCTGCTAACACACCCACTTAGCCATCTTGGGGACCTTTGAAATTTCTGGCTCTTCCTTGTCTGGTCTACAAATTCCTTTTTATTCTGTGAAATGTCTGTTGGCCTATCCATCCTCCTTTCCATTGTCAATGCCCTTGGTCACGTCAGGCCCAGATTCCCGCCATAGTCTACTAAATAGTGTTTCTTCCGCATCTTTAGTCTTTGGCAAAAACATAGCGATTTTCCTAAGAATAGATCTAACTGTGTTGCTCCCTTATGTAAAAACCTTTGAGAATTTCCTGCGACCCACAGAATAAAGTAAATCACGTCAACTCTTCGGGGGGAACGGAGTTGTATTTGAACAGAGACCGACAAGAGCTTGAATCCTGGTCCACCTGGTCCACCGCCTACTAGCTGTGAGTAAGTTATTTAATCTCATTGATTCTCAGTTTTCCAACCTATAAAAAGAAGATAATAATACCTACCTCACAGGGTTGCTTTATTTTTTGCTCATGTTCATGTCCATCATCCAGCAGGCTGGGGGCTCGTTATTATGCTTCCTCTCAAACCCAGGCTGATGGTGCAGCCATTCTCTGACCTCGTCCCCTCCTCCTCCCCCACTGCCTACTGTACTTCAGCACCTCCTCACACCATAACAAGGGGAAAGAGAGCTCTGGAGGCTCTAATCCTGGCAGTGAAGTGTTTCTGTCAAACATATTTGACAGAACTGGCCGTATGGCCATATCTAGCCTCAGGGGCTAAGAAGGCAGAAAGCCAAAAACATTATGTGAGCGGCTTGAATGACTGCTCCATTACCCCATAGCAGTTGCCTCAGACCCTTGGCCTCTGGATTGCCTCCTTGCCTGATCAAGCTCTGACACAAAGACTCCATGGGACCACTAGTTAGTCAACCTTGTCAGGTTTTTCTTAGCCTCCTTCCAAAGAGGATGGGACACAATAGTTTTAAGTATGTCAAGGACTTTAAGACAAGAACTGACCATCAAAGATACTCCAACTAGAAGGAATGCAAACTGTCCTTTAGTCAGTTCTGCTCATCACAGATGAGGAAACTGAAGGATCAAGAAGGGCAAGACATCCCCACCTAGTGCTCCCTGGCGTCTTAGACTCAGCATGTCCATCCTGAGCCCTCATTATCTCTGCCAGCAAATCCCACCATTCAACCTGTGTTTTCTCAGTGGCTGGTGTTACCATTTATTCTTGACTTATCTTTCAAAACATGTCTTCTTCCCTGGACACCTTCCCTAGTTACTCCCATAGAATTGAAGCCTCTCTCTTCCCTGTTTCATCCATGTCTCATAGCATATGCCATTTTTTATTGTTTTACTTGCATGTCTTCTGGGAAGATTGGATTTACTTGAGTACTGGAATGGTATCTTATACATCTTTGTATTTTCCAATCTAACAAGCGGCACTTTATCCAGTGCCACTGGATAAGATTATGTGTCTGAATGACTGGAAACAAAAACAATTCCCACAGCCACACAAACAGGCAGAGTTGGTACCAAAACCTAAGACTCCTGATTCTTGTTCCCACTTTCTACTGAATTTTATTCAGCTTGTAATTTTTTAGTCTCTTACAGAATTGTGTCCCATGTGCTTATTCTTGGGTTTAGGAGACTGTTTCTTATCAGATTTTCTTCCTCTGTTGTTCATTAGGTTTGCCAATTTGCTTTGTTACTCATTTGGTGATAATACCACTTTCCCATTCTAGATGGCCGTTCTCCCTAAACAAAAGTTTTTGAGTTTTGGGGTTTTTTTTTGTTTTTTGCCCTTTTAGGATCATGCTACAGGAAATAAATAGATTAATACTACTTTGCAATTTGACAGCCTGAATTAAAGGATTCTATATGGCTTTGGGGGCTTAATGTTTTGCAAAGACTGAGTTACTCTTTTTTTTTTAAATAAATTTATTTATTTATTTTTGGCTACATTGGGTCTTTGTTGCTACACGTGGGCTTTTCTCTAGTTGCGGTGAACGGGGGGCTACTCTTCGTTGCAGTGTGTGGGCTTCTCATGGCGGTGGCTTCTCTTGTTGCGGAGCACGGGCTCTAGGTGTGTGGGCTTCAGTAGTTGTGGCTTGCGGGCTCTAGAGCGCAGGCTCAGAAGTTGTGACGCACGAGCTTATTTGCTCTGAGGCATTTGGGATCTTCCCAGACCAGGGCTTGAACCCGTGTCGCCTGCATTGGCAGGCAGATTCTTAACCACTGCACCACCAGGGAAGTCCAAGACTGAGTTACTCTTGAGATACTCTGTGTGAAGGTTTTTTACAAACTGTAAAGTAACATACTGTTATAGGTAGTATACTTAATGTTATATTCTACTTGTCATCCAGCATCATATCTGGTGCATAATAGATGCTGAATGAGAATTTGATGAGCAAATGAAGACTTTTCCCCCCTAGGTGCATGCTTACAAAGAAGATGTTTCCTTGCCTAACTGGGTTGCACATAGCTCACTTTTAATTTTTCAAATTGTTTTTATGTCTATTATTTCATGTTGTCCTCACGACAAGCTGTTTTGCAGCCACAAACTGTACCCCTCAAGTCAGTCAGTGCTGTGTTCTGAAGGCCTTGTTCAAGTCTCCAGGGGAACACAGCTGACCCTGTGGATGACTAACCCAACACAGTCTACTTTTTACCGACAGCAGCGCATTGTACCATCTTCCTCCTTGGGGGTCAGTCCCCTTACCCCTACTGACTCAGACTCTCTTGGCTACCTCTTTTTTACTTCTGGAAGGATCCTAAGTCTTTCCTTTAATGTTCTAAATTGCCATGTTTTGGGCAGGTGTTTCCCTCTCCAGCAGATGTTCTCCATCCTGGTCTCATTCATTCAATGCATAAATATAGTTCCTACTATGAGCCAGGTGCTATGTTCAGTTCTGTGGGAAAAGCATGACTATACCTACTTTTAAGAGACCCTCTCAAACTTTGTCTCCAAGACTGTTTAGAATAATTCACCTATATCTCATTGTTTTACTATCCCTGGTTTCTAGAGTTTACTCATTTTGTACCCTGATTGTTTTGCTTTTTATATAACTTGGACTATTTCTTCATATGCTTCACACCCTGCATCCTAGTTCTGTAAATGTCACTTCCTGGGAGCATCAGATGTAACTAACATCGGGTTTCATTTGAGTTATAATCTGAAAGTGCTCAGGCTAGCAAGGCCCTTAGAGAATGTTTCATG
Organism: Balaenoptera musculus; assembly: GCF_009873245.2. Classification (NCBI taxonomy): domain Eukaryota; kingdom Metazoa; phylum Chordata; class Mammalia; order Artiodactyla; family Balaenopteridae; genus Balaenoptera; species Balaenoptera musculus. Next base: position 136,702,719 of record NC_045785.1, read on the forward strand.
GCTGAGGTCATAGAGTCACCTCCACCCCACCAATTATCTTGACTAAGACCCAGAGGTGGCAAGTGTCAGAGTAAGGCTGGAATCCAGGCCCCTTGACTCCTCTTCAATGTTTATTGTCTAACTACCCTTGTCAGATGTGCCTTTTGATATTTGACTTCCATCCTTATTATCCCCAGCCCTTCACTTGGTACCGAGGACCACACTTTCATCCCATATTAAATTGATTACAGAGCCTTGGAGGTCAACAAGAACCCAGGTTTCCAAACAGTGGCTTCGTGTCTCTGAGTGTTGGCATTTCAGGCTGGTAGCAAGATGATGAGCCTCCTTTAGTCCTTATTGCTATCCAGATACTGCAGCTTGGATTGCAGCTAGTAGGAATCATAAGGCCCTCCTAATCCAGGGAGGACATGTCCAGAGGGGACGGGCCAAGGTGGGGATGCTAACAGGACTTTCCTGTGGAGAGTTCTCTTGTGTGGAGGTGTTTAGGAAAGCAGGCTTGTGGGTGAGGGGCAAAGGGAATTCTAAAAAGACTCTAAAATGGACTTTCCTCTGGCTCCCCTCAAGGAGGGGTGGAGATCCTGGGCGACTTGTGATGCTAATTTTTATTGTTCTGCCTATTGCTACTATGGCTGCTGCGTGTCTTTTGCTATCTCCTTGGCAAGAGAAATGTGATTGGCTTGATTGGGAGCATTGTGGTGGGGGGGGGGGTTTCAACAAGCTACCCTTAATTCACAGATTTCAAGAGAGGTGGTTGGTGTGGGTACAGAAGGGCTCCCCTTGAAGGAAGAAGTATGACATCTAATCCCCAGCAGCCAGATGGGAACAGAGACCCTGGAGTTATCAGGGAACCAGGTGCCGGGGCAGGGACAACAGATGGCACTTTCGCCCCAGCCTTCACAGTCTTCCATTGGGGGTTTCCTATCTTCTGTCTTGATCTTTAATGTTCCTTTAATGAGCTCTGGAATCTATGACAGTCTGCTCTGGAAAGTCGCTCAGGGTGATATGCTGGGAAATCAGGTTTGTTACTTTGGGACTTAAATGGCCTGGGGTTCCTCACAGCTCTTCCGGCTTGTCAAGCCCACCCTCAGCTGGCTGGAGCTTGGCCCTTTGAGAAGGTGGGTAACCGCAGGCTTGGGAGGAAGGCATGCCAAAGGGTCTGTTTAAGTGAACACAGGCAGCTGGGTCTGAGAGCCCAGATGCTCCCCCCTGAACTTGGTGAGGGTAAATATTAACGTGCTTTCCGACCGCCACAAACGTTTTTATAAGAAGGGGCATTGGGTCAACTATAAAAGAATGCAGCTGACAGACACAGTTTCTTGAACTGGAAGAAAAATTATTTCTTGCATGTGTTTTTAGGGTCTTTTGATATATATATATTTCATATATATATATATGGCTTATTACCTTTTCCAGAACACCTTTGTATATATTTTTTATTCTTTTCTTTGCACCATAACTTCAAGAGAAATTATTGTCCCCATTTTGTAAGAAACAGAGACTGTTGACTTAGCCAGAATCACGCAGTTAGGCTATGTCAGAGTCGGGACTGGAAACCAGCTCTTCTCTTTCTAGTCAGTGCTATTTTTCTTATTATTCAAGGTAACTCAACACCCTCATAACCATGAAGCAATGTGTTTTCATGACTCTTGGTTCATTGACTCACAAAAACCCTTCTGTCTGAAATATTTCATATACACAAAAGAAAAAATATATATGTAATTTTATATAAGGTTTGTACCATATATGTGTTACAAACATAAATGAAATGAGTGTCTGGGTATTCACAATGAAGCTGGAGAGAGAGCATTATTACTGGTACCAGTGGAGCCCAACGGCCTTTCTCCAACTGCTTCTCCCACCTCCCCTCAAGGGTAGCACTTATTATCCCTTTGCTTTTCATTAGTTTTACTACCTATGTATGTTTCCCTAAACAATAAATCATTGTTTGGTTATATGAATTGGAACGTACTGTGTATGTTTTTATTCATCTTGGGTCATTGCTGTGTAGAATTCCACTGTGTAAATGTACTGCAAGTTATTTATCCATTCTCCTGTTGGTGGGTCCTTCTAGTTTTTTGCTAATGCAAGTATGTTGCCATGAAGATTCTGGAAGTGGTTTTCTGGGGTTATAGGTCATATGCATTTTCAACTCTATGAGACAATGCATAGTTATTTTTTAAAGTGATTGTACCAGTTTACAATTTCACCAGCAGTTTATAAGAGGTCCTGTTGTTCGCCATCCTTGTTAACACTTAAACTTTTTGACTTTTGATTTTGTGTCAACTTAATGTGTATAAACAGCATCTTGTGGTTTTAATTTGTGTTTTCTTGATTCCTAATGAGGTTGAGCATATTTTCAAATGTTCATTGCCAATTTGTATTTTACCCATTTCCATCTTTTATCTATATTTCTTTTGGATTATTTGTCTTTTTCTAGGAGTTCTTTGTATACTCTAGGTAAACATTACTTTTGTTGCTGTTAGTATTTTGTCTTGAAGTAACTCCTCACAGTTTGTAGCACATCATTATTTTGTTCTGTCATGTCCTAACTATGAACAGAAGTTTGAAGTTTTAATTTATTTGTCTTATTTTTATGGTTTATGTTTTTTAAAACTTGTTTTAAAAAAATCCTTCTCTACCTCAAGGTTATAAAGATATTCTTATATTCTATTCTAAAAATTTTATAAAATGTTGCTCTTTACATGTAAGTCTTTAACTGACTTAGATGTGTGTGTGTGTGTGTGTGTGTGTGTGTGTGTGTGTGTGTGTGTGTGAGAGAGAGAGAGAGAGAATGATTTGGGAAATGGACCCATTTTCATTTTAGGGACCCATCACTTATAAGAAAACAGCTTATTCTTTTTGGTGCTTTTCTTTTTATATGAATTCTAACATCCTTATCAGGCTCCAAGATAATATCTGTTAGGGTTTTTATTGGAATGCTTCGCATCCTCTAGTGCGATTTAGGGAGACTGATATTTACAATAAGAAGTCTATCCACGAACATATAGATATCTTCATTTTCTTGTGCCTTCTTTAATGTCTTTCAATATAATTTCATAACTCCAGAAAGGTCTTACACATCTTTTGTTAGATTTATTCCTAGATACCTCATGATTTGTGTTGCTATTACAAATGGTACCTTTTTATTATTAATTTTCTAATTGCTCTGGTATCTAGTTTTCATTGATTTCTGGAAATTGATAATTTGTATTCATTAATATTGTTACACTCTCTTAATTCTATTAGATTATATGTAGATTCTTTGGGGTTTTCAGCGCATAGTATTATCATCCAAAGATCACATAGCTTTTTAATTCTTTTTTCCACTTAGTCTACTTTATACCTTCTATCAGATGTGAAAGTAGCATTCTATTTCTTTTCTTTTAGTGGATAAATTTTTATTTTTTCCAGGCATTCTAAATTAATGAAATTTTTGTAAACTCAATGCCTTAACCTCCTACCTCATAACATAAAAACTCAATTACTTGTATTACCTGATTTTTGGCTTATAAGCTATTATTGGTCAATATGAAGTTCTAATTTTTTAATTCAACAATTTAGATATAATCTTTACAATTTTAAACAAATATATCTGTTAGATTTACTTGCATGTCTACCACATTTTCTGCTTACCATTCTTTCTTCCATTGTAAACTTTTGTTTTTAGTTTTTCAACATGTTATTTTATTTTTTTAATTTTTATTGGAGTATAATTGATTTACAATGTTGCATTAGTTTCAGGTGTACAGCAAAGTGGATATACATATATCCACTTTTTTTTTTTTTAGATTCTTTTCCCATATACACACTACTATATATAAAATAGATAACTAATAAGAACCTGCTGTATAGCACAGGGAACTCTACTCAATACTCTGTTTTCCTTCTTTCTAAAGTACATCCTTCAGAGTTTCCTTTGGCAGAGATCTTTTGGTGCAGGTTTCTTCAGTTTTTATTTATCTGAAAAATATCTTTATTTTGACCTCATTCTTAAAAGTTTGTCAGGATTCATAATTCAAAGGTGACAATTATTTTGTCTCAGCATTCTAAACATATAATCCCTATATCTTGGCTTCCAACATTACTGATGAGACCTAACTGATATCCCTTAATAAATGATAATTTTAAAAAATCTCTTAGGCTTCTTTAAAGACTTTGTCCTTGGTGTTGTATGGTTTTACTCTAATGGTTCTTGTTATGGGTTGCTTTTTATTTATCCTGCTTTTATATGTATTGTGCTTACTATATCTATATATTTGAGTATTTCATCAATTCTGAGAAATTCAGGCATCTTTTCAAATATTTCCTCTTCTTCTTCTATCTCCTCTATTTTTATGGAACTCTGACTTGACCTGTTTAAGATCTTTATCCTATCTAACATTTGTATTAACCTCCCTTTCATCTTTCCTATCTCTTTACAGTTCACTGCCTTTTTCTTTCAATGCTGTCTGCTTTACTGTATAACTTACCTTTGAAATTTAAATCTCAAAGAAAGAGAAATAAATTATCAACATTAGGAACAAAAAGGGGATCATCACTATAGATCCTACAGACATTAGATAATAGGGATATAGTATGAATAAATTTATGCCAGCAAATTCAACAACTTAGAGAAAATGGCAAGTTCCTTGAAAACATAAATTGCCAAAACTTATACAAGAAATTGAAAATTTAATTAAACCCATATCTATTAAAGAAATCAAATTCGTAATTTAGAATTTTCCCACAAAGAAAACTCCAGTCCACATGGCTTCATCAGTTAGTTCTACCAAACATAATACCAAACCTTCACAAACTCTTTCAAATATAGAGGAGGATAGACTTCCCAACTCATTTGATGTAGACAGCATAACCCCAGTACTTAAGCCTGACAAACATATAATTAGAAAGGAAAATTGCAGAATAATATTCATCATGAACATAGATACAAAATTCCTTAACAAAATATTATCAGTCAAATTTGGCAAACTATAAAGGGTAATGTTGTTTAATCCATGAGTTCAGGGTTGGCTTTGAGAATCAATTAGTGTAATATACCACATTAACAATATTAAAGGGAAAAAGCTCATGTGACAACTCAGTAGATGCCCAAAAAGAATATAACAAAATCCAATAATCTTTTATGATTAAAAACTCACAGTAAACTAATGGTAGAAGGGAACTTTCTCAGTCTGATCAAAGGGCATCTAAAAACCTACAGCTGATGCCATACTTAATGGTGAAATATGAATCCCTTTTTTCCCCTATGATCCGGAAATGGGCAAGAGCTTTCACTTTCACCACTTCTGTTCGACATTGTTCTGTAGATCCGAGCCATTTTAATAAAGGTAGGAAACAGAAATAAAGGGTACATAGATCAGAAAGGAAAAAGTAAAACTGTAATTTTTTCACAGACAATATGATTGCATGTTTTGAAAATCTAACAGTAGAATCTACAAACTACTAGGGCTAATAAGCAAATTTAGCAAGATCATAGGACATAGGTCAAATTCAAAATTTTAATTGGGATAATAATATTTGCAGTGTATTTCAATTTCAACTGAAAATACTTCAGTTTCAACTGAAATGAATTAAGATGAATGAAGAATTTTAAAGTAAAAAAAATCAAACATCTAGGAACAAATCTGACAAAAGATGAGACTGGGGACAATACTTGCATAATATGTATCGTTTTTATCTTTTTTAACCTTAGAGATTTCTATTACTTTCCTGTAAGCTTAGGAATGTATTAATTAGCATGCGTGTTGTAATTTATCCAGCATCCGGATATTTTGTGTAAAAGGTATTTCAGAACATTAGTGCATGAGTCTGCCAGAAGTAGAAGTCAGTTTTTTCACTTTTCAGATTACCTGTGAGATACAACAGTTTCCTGAGCAACATGAGGTGGAAATACAGTTCTAGCATGATAGTGACTACCTTACTTCACACTTAGGCAAAATTGTTTAGTCAAAACCTGTCTAGTTACCCCTTCAGACATAAAGCCTGTACTTACTGCTTCCCCAGGTAGGACGCATGACTGCAAAGCAGTAGGTTAACCTCTGGAAATAATGTCGGCATGGTATGTGTTTTGAGGTGTGAGCCTTCCTATAAGTGGGGCTCTGGCTATATACGTGTTATGTATAGACCCATTGTGTGCATGTACCTTTTCATGACTGTGTAGCCACATGTATTCACAGATAGTGTTTTCAAATAAGGTGTATTTTCTGGTAAGAATGAAGAGTTGAAAATAAGTAATATTTTAACTTAAACTTAGAATTCATTGTAATATTTGGATGCAAGACATGTGAAAAAATGACTAGTGTTTATTAGCAGAGCAGGTTTAACTTACAAAAGGATGTGGCTATGATTTATGCTATTGAATATTGGTGCTTTTAATGAGAATTCGTTTCTCTGAACTACCATTTGGTAATACTTTCTGCACAGGATGAGAATGTGAATTTCATGCCTCCTTATGGCTTCAACCACTCAACCACACAGAGCAGGGTAGGGCAGGGACATCCTCTAGTGGAGTTCAGGGGCTTTTATGACCTCAGGCTCTATCCTTTTGGTTGAGTCCATCCTCAGGGATGAGAAACAGAAAAGAAAAGAATGAAAAAGAAGAAAAACAAAAAGCAGAGGAGGAGGGTGCAAAAAAAGAAAGAAGAGAAAGATACACTGAAAAGATGTGACTAAATGCTACCAATATAATCATAAGGGCATCAAGTGGCACTAGCCTCCTGGCTTCTCATCTGCCTCTCTAGAGCTGTTTGTGGTCAAAAGAATATTGGTGCCATCACTGCTTCATTTTATGACTTCAAACAGGTTTTTTAATATCCTTTGGCCTCTTTTTAAAAGTGAGATGATAGTGTGTATTTTGTGTTTTTATGAAAATTAAATGATATAGTGCTTATAAAACATTTAGCAGAGTTTCTGTTATATCATAAACACAAAATAAATGGTGATTAGTATTATGATCTCAATACCACATCTTCTAGCCACAAAAATCACTTTTTAACATTCTCAGTCTAGTGTGTATTGATACTTTTGTGAAATGCAATTGTAACAAAAATGGATTACCATAATAAGTAAAAATACACAGAGACATAAATATAAGCCCTCAATTTTATTCTTAAATTCAATTGACATAAAATATCTATCAAATTGTTGTAGAAGTTACTAAGCACTTTTAATTTCTGAATTTATTTTATCATGAACTAGTAACAGTGTGCAGATGGGCATTGGTCCATGGACCACACTTTGAGTACCACTGCTCTGTGAGGAGCAGATCTATGATGGCTGTATATATATTAGGATAAATTTTGGTAAGGGAAGGGCTTGGAATTTCTTAGAAGTCTATGCTAGGGTTGGGGGTTATGATCCAAGCTGGCAGCTCCCCCCGCCGACTAATGCATTCATTTGCACACATGACCCTGATTGTTCCAAACTCTGGAACGTCTTCTCTAAAGGAAATTCTCATCAAAAAGTCCTATGAAGGAGTGGTTTCTTCTGAAGGTGGCAGAGTTATCCAGAAATCTATGAGGTGAGCAGTTAGAATTGAGAAGTAGCCAAATAGTTTACTAATGTTTGGTAACATAGACTTTGTCAAAAGACGTACTTTTCTCCTCTCTGAACTTCACTGGTATTCCTTCCTTTCTGGTGTTGATTTATATTATCCTTGACCCAAATACCTGTTTTGAGTTAACATCCCAAGGTGATAAAATATCAACAGCGAGAGTCATCCACTCACAGTGCTTTATACTTTAAGTGAACTAGCTACTTTGGGGCTTCAGATTCAAATTCAGCTTGTGTATATTTAAGATGTACCATGCTCCACACCATGATGGGTACCTTTGCTCTTTTGAGCCCATTGACACAACAGCTCAGTGAGGTTGTTTTTATCAGTGCCATTTATTAGGAAATCAAGCCTCAGAGAGCTTGAATGACTTTCCCATGGACTATCATTCAAGCTAGGTGTACTGAGTCTAAATACAGTTCTTTTAAACTATAGTACATGTTTAATTATCTCTCAGAACATCTTGTTTCTTTGGTTGTGTATGTATTATTACAGAGTCCTCATTGGAAAGTGCATAGCCTACATAGTCCTAAACAGTAATGTCCACCACATGCCAGCCTTTCAGGAGAACATCTTTGCTTGTACATCACCTGCTTTTGTAACATTTGTCTCTAAGAGACACTGAAATTTTCAGTGAGATAATAATTAATTACATTTTCACAAAGAACCCCACTTAACTGTAAGACAAGCTAAAGAAGATGGTGATTTATTAAATATCCTCAACTTGAGAAAGATTTCTGAATACAAGATGATAACCATCAACTTAAGTGAGACTGCAGAAGGATAAGGTCTCAATTGCAGTAGAAAATATTTAAGTAGAATACACTAAAGAATTTCCTGCCATGATTGATGCTTTACAGCTTTGGAGTGGTTTTGAAAGTTCATGTTCTAAGAAAAGGTGCAGATTTTAGTTTTAGATTTGGTTGAGAATTAATTCTTGGAGGTTGAGGAATTGATCACACTACAAGTAGATAGGATATGCAATGGTCATGACTCATAATGTTAACGTACCTCCAGAGAAAAGAATGTATAATTCTGCATGTTCTGTTACCTTTATTCATTCATTCAACAAGTATCTGTTGAGTTCCTTCTAAGTACCAGGCACTGTTCTGAGCACTGAGGATATAATGGTGAACATGGCAGAAGAGACCCCCTTTTTCCCCATAAGACATTCTTATGGGAAGACATAAAACCAAATAGTTGAACAAGGTAATCTTTTAGCAACAAATGTTATTAATAAAATCAAACAGGTAGTTGTAATAGAATATGACAGGTAGTGGGATTACTAATTTTGGTTCTGTGATCAGGGAAGGTTCCCTGAAGTCAAGGAGACAGACAAGAGTCAGACTCATGTAGGTTCTCGTAGACAACTGTGGGATGCCAGGGGAGAGTCTTAAGCAGGAGGGTAACATGACTTATTTTAAAAGTCACTCCTTATTTTTCTTCTATGAGGGAAATAGGGGGATTGGGGCAAGGGTAGAAACAAGAAGTGAGTTAGAGAGGTTACTTCAGGCTACCGAAGGTAGGAAGCATCCAGGCAAGAGAGCAGAGTAGCTTGGACTCAGGGGACAGCAGTGGAGTTGGAGAGAGGCAGTTGGATGGCTAGGAATTGGATTGGATTGGGGTTGCAGTGAGAGGAAGGGGAGAATTGAAAGTGACTCCTAGCTTGGCTGATATTCTTTACTGAGGTGGGACAGTCTAGAGGAGGAGGGATTTGGGGGAGAAATCAAAAATTCGATTTTGGCCATGTTAAGTTTGGGATGCCTGTTTGCCATCCCAGTTGCCGATCACAAGTAGACAGTTGCATAAACGTGTTTGGAGCTCATTGGTGAGTTGGGGCTGGAGCTATAGATTTGATGATATAGAGATGAGGTTGATTCCGTGGGCCTGTACAGGATCATCTGGAGGAAGAATGGCTAGAGGAGAAGACCTAGGCCTGGATGCTGAGGCATTCCCATGTGTCAAGGAGAAGGAAAGAGATGGAGAAGAAGCAAAGCAGAGAAGCCTAAGAGAAGAAGTTTCTTTCTCCTGAAAGAATAAGCTGGAGTCACACACCCACACGTGCCCCCCACCCCTTGTTGACCCTGCACATCCAGGACCCGGGACTGAGACACGGCACAGGCCCCACTCTCTCCACTGGACACAGTCTTGCCTCTTGTTCCAAAATCCGAACCTGCTCTGTGTCCGGTGGTTGCCCCTACTGTGTGGTGCCCTTCGTTCACTTAGTAAACGTCTGTTGAGCAGCCCATCTGTGCTGGGACCGTGGGTGTAACACTGAATGAGAACAATTCGACACAGTCCCTGCCCTCAGAGAGTTTATAACATAATAATAGGGTCACCAACAAGTGGACAATTACATTGAACAGAAATGGTTGAGGTACAGCTGCTATAGACTGTGAGACTCGGGCAAGTGTAGCTGCTGTTCTAAGCCTTGATTTTCCGTCTGAGAAATGGAACTAAGTTTGAGGAGCTTTCTGATAGACCCTGAGGATGTGAATGGATGGATGTGTGAATGAAAACTCCTGTGTAGCCCCTCATGGAACATCTAAAAGGGCAGTGAGTGGGGAGGCCTGGTCAGCCTCTCTGTGTGGCGAGCTCACGTTTGGTGGGTTAGCCTACAGCAAGTCTCTACCTTTTCCTTCAGATGTCTGCTCCTCTCCCCACCCTTCACCATTGCTGTTCTGTCAGCTCTGGGCCTTCTCTTTGGTTCTGCTTGTCCATCCCAAAGCAGAAGAAGGGGCTTATTTTAACGAAGAAGGATCCTTTGATGCTGAACCAAGAAGATTTGACCTTCCTGAGAGGCATCTTTAATGTTTAAATGCTCTGGGGAGGTGGAACAAAGGATTCTGGGAAATTCAAAGTGCCCACACAGTGTTCAGTGTATAATGGCTGAACTTGGTAATAAACTCTCAGCCACTCCCTTGAACCCAGCCGCACCCACTCCTCACGTGCCTCAGAACCTTTCGGGGAGGGTACTGATTGCGGCAGCTTCTCAGAGAAATGCAGGAAGTGTCTCTGAAAAGAACACAGCCATTTGTTCTCTGTCAAGATGCCTCTTTCATACTGTAATTAGAGTGCTGTAGGGGGGTGGAAATGGGGGAGAAGGAGGAATATGAAACGCTCTTACTTCCCCTCGTGGCTTATTCTTCCTGCACCGCAGGGCTTTGAACTCACTGAAATATTGTGACTGAAACACACACTGTTATATGCACAGAGAGGGAGAAAGCGACATGTGTGCCCCTGAGTTTCTGCCTCCATGGTGTCTATGTGCTAAAGTGAGAGGGTACAGCCTGGGGGGGAATTCAACAGAGTAGGGAGATCAGAATTCTGCCTTGTAACCCTGTGCTTCTCCAAGAGTCACGTTGAACTGATTTAGCCTGTATCCCAAGTTTTAAAGAAGAATGAACACATTCTTCAACATAAATTCTGGCAATATTTCTATGTTCACATCTGGAAACGAAGATAGGAATAGTATATACCTAAAAGTGTCGTGAAAATGAATGAAATAATAGAAGTAAAGCAGTTAGAACAATGCCTGTGGCATACAACACATTAAATATGTGTTAAAAATGTGTTTCTATTATTACAATTTTTAATCTAGGGGGTTTCATTTTTACGAAGAAAGGTAGTGGTCATTGATTATATTAGACACACAGTAAAGATCATTATTTTGACATGCTTATATATTTTGAAAAGTAGACTTTGGGAAGAATTTTTGCATTTTCTTACTATTTCTTTAGATGAAACTGAGGCACAGTAGATATGTTAAACTGCTTTTCATTTTAAAAAAAAAGAGTCAGTTGATCCTTCAGGGCTTTATTTTTCCAATCGGAAAAATGGGGGTAAAAGTGTGAGGGCCCCTTAGTTTCCTTCCTGAAAAGTTGTAAGGACAAACTTGTGAGAACTCAAAACTTTTCACTGTGTTCTTAGTACCTGCTACTCCATGGTCATCTCTGATGATAGAAGGAAATGATAAAGCTAGTTGGAGTGAAATAGTGCAGCATTCAAGAATGTTTGTGGGGTTTTGTTTTGAATTGTATTTGCAGCAATAGCTAAAACAATTTCTTGATTATATCTTTCTGAAAAATCAGATAACATCTTTCTAGCACCTGCGGGCAGGGGAGGAGAAAGCAGGGTGTGGAAGGAGTCTAGGATGGCTGTTTCAGTCACAGCAGATGATTTTTGAAGCAGCTGGCTGATCTCGTGTGGATAACAGAGAATTGGTGCTATTGGACCCAATGGTCTTTCATATAAATGTGTCAGGATATCCAGCTGACTTGATACACAGCTGAACTCCTGGTCTGCCCCCCAGAAACTGCTCTTCTCCATCTCAGTTATTTGAACTCCATCCTTCTGGTTGCTCAAGCTAAAAAACCTTGAGGGTCATCTTTGACTCATGTCTCTCTTATATTCCACATTCAATGTGCCAGCAAGTCTTCCTAGCTCTACCTCACAATATACCCAGAATCCCGCTATTTCTCAGTGTCCCCACTCCTCCCACTCTGGCCAAGGCAGTCATGATCTGGAAATAACCTGGGAGGTCTCCTTGCTTCCGCCTTTAGCCCTCGTCAGTCTGTTCTCAACAGGGCAATCAGAGACATTCTTTGAAAACTTTAATCAGGTCACATGAGTTCTCTGCTGCAAACCGCCTCCCCCCACCCCATGGTTTCCAGATCACACCAAGTGAAAGTCAGGTTCTTATCCATGGTCTACCTGGTCTAGCCTCCCACCTCCATGTGGCCTGTTACGCACTCTGACTTCATCTCCTTCATTTTCTATTTATTCCGTCCAGCGTGGCCACACTGGCTCCTTTCAATTCTTCGGAAGCTCCTCCAGGATGTTCCTGCCCCACAGCTTTGCCCTGCCTGTTGCCTCTTCTGGAATGCTCTTCCTCAGAAATCTGCATGGCTCACTCTCTCACACTTCTCCTGTCATTTCTCAAGTCTTCTCAGCGAGGCCCTTCCCAGCCACTGTACCCCCAACCCCAGACCCTATCCCCATACTTACTATTCCTCTTCATGCTTTGTTTTTCCCTCAGCACTTATCAGTATATAACATACTTTTTATTTGTACTTATCTTTGTTATTATTGTCTGTCTCCTCTACTGGAATGTAAGCTCCATGAGGCCAAGGATTATTACTTTTACGTTTGCTGCTGTATCCCCATATGCTAAAGCAATGCCAACCATGTAGTAGGCACTCAATAAATTATATTTTGGAAGCAGAATAAGTAGATAGGTAGATAGATAGATAGATAGATAGATAGATAGATAAGGACCTTGATAGTAGTTTGTGTGTATTATGATACATTCTTAGGAATGTCAGCAATACTTACAATAGGCACTTGGAATACCTATTCTATGCTGGATACTATACTTTGCACTTTCCATCTATTATTTAATTTAATCCTCACAATGCTTTGAGAGAGGTACAGTGTTTATTCCTACTTTACAAACGAGGAAACTGAGACTCAGAGAGGTTAAGAACTTGCCCCAGGTCCCTGACGGAGCCGTGATTTAAACCCAGTTCAGTCACATTTCAGAACTTTTAATCATTATGCTGTAACAGTCTGGATTATACCAACTTCAAGGTTAAAAAGCAAAACAGGAAACATAGCTCCCTCATTATGTCCTTTATGTTAGTTGCCAGGCCTTCCCCTGCATCTGCTCAAACAAATAAATAAACGAGATCTCAATGTCAAGAAGAACAAGGAAAAAAAAAAAAAAAAAAGACCGAGCAAATTTCCCAAGATCCTAAAAGAATCTGCCTCTTTGAGTTCTCATGACTGAAATATCACGAAGATGTGGAGTGGCACTGGCTTTGGAACTTGGAGATCGAAGTGATGGGTCAGGTCAGCCTCCGAGCACCCTGTTAATCTTGGGCCAGCAAGCCCTCTGACCTCTCTGTGCCTTAGTTTCCTTGCATGTAAAAGGCGACACTTGGGGAAGTGGTCTGTGAGGTCCTTCCCACCTGATATTCTGGCCTGTGAGACTCGTGGCCTTTCTTTCATTGCTGTGGGTATAGCGTGGAGGAGTGAGGGTGGGCTGTAGTACTCTGTGTAAGGCCATTTATTTACCTTCACTGCTTTAGGGAAGGACTTCTGCTCATTGGAGCCCCTGATCTCTAAGGAGAAGCGACACAGTATGATGCAGTGCCTGAGTTAATGCATCCCTCACCCTCCTCTATCCCCATCCATTCTGCTTATTAGAGTCAACACTGGATGGCATTTAGAGGACCGGGTGCTGTTTTGGCCTTTATTTTTTGACAACCTAAGTCTCCTTAAATCCTTTCTGGAACAAATCAAGGGATAAGGTGTAAATAACTGTAATACAGCTGAACTGTGTGACCTTCAGTAAGGTATTTACCTTCTCTGAGCTGTGTTTGCTCCTCTGAAAAAGGGGAGAAAATGTTCCCCAGGCTCCTAAGTACACTGAAAGACTGTTTTACAATCCCCTTCCACCCCACCACACCCATGCCATTCTCCAATGAAATCGAAATGAAAACACTGCCAACACACAATTGCCTATCTGACCTCCCCCAATTTCTTTGTTAGTTTTAGAACAGTTAGGGTCAAAGGGTTTTTTTTTTTTTTGATGTCTAACCCAAATTCCTCTTTCCTAAAACAAACGTGTTACAGGAAGACTGGCAAGGTTCCACTGGGGCAGTGAAACACTTTGGAAATATGGGCTTTGAAGATTAATAGAAATATGACCACGTGGCCATTTGTGAGCTTGGCAGTCTGTCCACATATGCTTCTGCGTGCCAGTGTGAGCATGTGTGCATTTGTGCCAGTGTGTGTGTGATGAAGCGTACAAGTGCGTACAGGAGTGTGGGTAAACAGATCTTTGAGTCACAGGGGCCAGCCCCTCCTGGCGGGCTTTGTCTTCCTTTTGGTTGCCATGACAACAGCGAGGGCCTCTGCATCCGTAAACAAAGCTCCCTATGTGGACTGAACCAGGAAGAGGGGTCTGGAGCTAGAAGACAAAACTGGGAGCCATCTAATCCTCCGACAGCGTGTTTCTTGTCACAGCAGACCTACCGGAACATCTTCGCCACTAGGTAAATATAGAGATACCTGTTCAGGTGCCCTGTGATCCTGAGGTAACATAACATGGGCAGGAATTTCCAATTGGAGCAAGGCTTCAGTGAACCTCACTCCTAATCCCCAACAGTTAGTCATCTCATAATAAATTCTAGCAATGTGAGTGGTCAAAGCCCCTCCCATCACCCTCTGGACCAAAACCAATCAATCACCTTAATTTATCAATATACAGATGAGCCGCTTTTTGAATTATCTATGGCTCCTTTATAGGTTCAGAAGTTCATAAAATATAAATTAATTTTAATATTAACCTAAATGTGACTTGAAAGACAACTCTGCCTCCTCCCCACCACCCACCCCCTAGTCAAACATGATAAACACACATGGATGTTGTACCTTGTCTGAGATTATCTACATCATTCTTCCACTTTATCTAATTGTGAATAATATGGAACTGGCTATGTATGAATAGTTGATTTGTACAAGTTATGCCTCTCATGTAAACTGCTAAAAAACAAAAGCAGTCACAAATGTAAATTCACTAACTCAGACGTAAGAAGAAAATTGTACGTAACCGTGCAGTATGGGGAGATCAGCCTCCTTCTTCGTTCCGGTAACTGAGGTTTAAAAACCCAAACCTTGCATACACATGAGACAACCAGAATAGAGTCTCAGCTGTGCTCATCTCCACGTCATCATTCTTCCATCTATGTGACAGCTGTGTTTTGAGGGGAACTGCCAGTTCTCCTGCCAGGAAAAAAAAAAGACAGCCAAAAATTATGGATAACAGAATTGGGTAAGAAATATTTGAATGAAATGCAATGGATTTCCGCCCCCCCCAGTTTTATTGAGATATAATTGACAGATAACATTGTATTAGTTTAAGTTGTATGAGTTCAATATTTGTATGTATTGTGAAATGATCACCACAGTAGGTTAACATTTGTCACCTCACATAGTTACATTTTTTTTCTTGTGATGAGAACTTTGAAGATCTTCTCTCTCAGCAACTTCAAAATACACAGCACGATATTGTTAACTACTGTCACTATGCTATGCGTTACATCTCCAGAACTTACTTATAACTGGAAGTATGTACCTATTGACCACCTTCACCCATTTCCCCCACCCCCTAACCCCACCCCTGGCAACCACCAAAATGTTGTTTCTATGAGTTCAGTTTTTCTAAAATTCCACAAATAAGTGAGATCATACAGTACTTGGCTTTCTCTGTCTGACATATTTTACTTAGCATAATGCCTTCAAGGTTAATCCATATTGTCCCAAATGACAGGATTTCCATCTTTATTATGGCCAAATAATATTCCATTGTGTGTGTGTGTGTGTGTGTGTGTATATATATATATATATATACACACACATATACACACACCCCACATTTTTTTATCCGTTCATCTCTTGATGAGTACTTAGGTTGTTTCCATGTCTTGGCTATTGTAAATAATGCTGCAGTGAACCTGGGGGTATATAATGTCTTTGAGAGAGTAATTTCAATTCCTTTGACTATATGCCCAGAAGCGGGATTGCTAGACCATATCATAATTCTATTTTTAATTTTTTGAGGAACCTTCATACTGTTTTCCATAGTGGCTGCACCAATTTATATTCCCACCAACAGTGCAAAAGGGTTCCATTTTCTCCACATCCTGACAGTTATCTCTTGTCTTTTTGACAGCTTTTCTAATACATGTGAAGTGATAGCTCACTGTGGTTTTGATTTGCATTTCCCTGATGACTAGTGATGTTGAGCACCTTTTCATGTACCTGTTGGTCATTTGTATGTCTTCTTTGGAAAAATGTCTATTTAGTTCCTCTGCCTATTTTATAATGGTATTTTTTTTTTTTTTTTTTTTGCTATTGAGTTGTGTGAGTTCTTTATATATTTTGGATATTAACCCCTTATCAGATATATGATTTGCAAATATTTTCTTCCTTTCCATAGGCTGCCTTTTCATTCCATAGGTTGCCATTTCATTGAATTTTTATCATTTTACAATCTCTTACAAGAATCCACTGAGGACTTCCAGACTAAAACAGATTTATTCCTCCTCTGGTTATGAGCAGGGGGGTTTCGTGTCTTTCTAATGGCAACATTGGCTGAAGAGGAAACTGAGACAGAGAGGTTTACTGCCCAGTTTATTAGCAGCAAAGGTTACCTGGGTACCTAGCTCTGAGAATTGACTTGGTGGTATTTATGCCACATCACATGGGGATTTATTTTTGTTTTCCTGAGTGTCTAGATGCATCCCAGCTTGAGTTCTGTTACATCTAGGGGTGTGGAAACACTGGATGGAGCAAATGAAAAGGAGCTGACTACCCATCCTCTTACCTTGAGCCACAGGCTAATGCCAAGTGCTCTTAGGGGACATGAGCACTCTTCTAATGTAAGCCAGATTTTTCTCCTTTTGAACTTCCTGTTGCTTGATCCAAGGAGACTGGATAAATTGAGTTAGCCATGGGGCCACTCTTTGAGGCACCTTTCATTAAGGAGTTTGGCAGTGGTCACCTAGATGGCTAAGTAAGGGAACGGCCATATATTTTTTTTTTTGGTTTGTTTGTTTTAAGAGTTTCTCTCTTTTTTTTTTTTTTTTAAACTTTTGGGTTTATTTGTTTATTTATTTATGGCTGTGTTGGGTCTTCGTTTCTGTGTGAGGGCTTTCTCTAGTTGTGGCAAGCAGGGGCCACTCTTCATCGCGGTGCGCAGGCCTCTCACTATCGCGGCCTCTCTTGTTGCGGACCACAGGCTCCAGACGCGCAGGCTCAGTAGTTGTGACTCACGGGCCCAGTTGCTCCGCGGCATGTGGGATCTTCCCGGACCAAGGCTCGAACCCTTGTCCCCTGCATTGGCAGGCAGACTCTCAACCACTGTGCCACCAGGGAAGCCCCCGGCCATATGTTTTATCTTTGCAAAAGCATCATCATCTGAATAACCCCAGGATAATCCTCTGTGAAGAGGAGAGAGTACTCAGGCCCTCAGGGAAGAGAGGGACCAGTGGGAGGAACACATTTCCCTTTCTTCCATCTGGCTGCATATATACTCACGAGACTGGCAGACATGTTGAATCTAAGGTTAGAATGATCGCTTATTTTGGGCAGGTAATAGAGCTGAATCCTGTTTGTCCCTGTGTTCTCCAGAATGCAATATGTGTATAAATAAATGGTGACTGTGATATAGACACAAAATCAAGCAGCACATCACTAGCTTGACTAATGCTACAAATTTGATACTAGGTCCTTATTAACCCAACACAGAGCAATGGATTTTTATGCTGCTCTCTCAATTAAAAAGATAGTCCTTTTAGAAAAAAACACAAAACTCTGTTTTTACGTCCTTACTTTCCTCAACCTTTGGCTGAAAAATAAATCCCTCTTGTGGATTTTAAATGTTGACTGCTACATAACATGGAAGACAGCTCAGGCCTCATAGAAACAGCACTTAATCTGGAATCAAAAGGCATTCATTTGAATTCTGGCTCTGCCTCCTGATAATTTGGGAGAAGTAACCTTTCTGAATCTCCCAGGGTTTTTGCAAATCTAAATGAAATAACTTACATGAAAGTGATTTAGAAAATAAAAATTTTACAAATGTGGCTTAAAAAGCTTAATATTTTATTTGTAATCTATGAAATCTACTATAATACTAGGCTGTGGATTAAACTTCATTGGTCCTTGATAGGATGTGATATGATTCAGCCTCTACTTGGCCTCATGGAACCTTCAGATTAGTCAGAGAGAAGCCATGGGCACAAACACTGTGATGGCAAGGGAGGGGGTTAAGAAGTGTCATGAAAGACACTGGTGCCAGACTTTCTGCCCTAGGCTCCCAACTGAAAAACAAAACAAAGCAAAACAAAACACAGAAGGCCACGTGCTATAGACAGTATGCTATGATCCAATTTTTGTAAATATAAATAAATAAATAAGGGCAAAGATAAAAAAAACAAAAAACACAGAAGGCCAAATGATAAACATAGTACAGAAGAACCCCAAACACAGCCCTTCTTCCCCCCACTGACATGCGGGAGCTGCTTAGGAAGTAGCCCCGTTGGTGCATACTCTTCTCTTTATTTCTTTTAGCCAAGAGGCTTCTTAAAAAGACCAAGCCAGATTTGTTGGGCTCTGGGCCTGTAAGATGCCAGGTGGGAGGGTGGGAGGAAATGGGGGCCTGCAGTGGCAGAGGAGAGCAGGGAAGCCAGCTGGTGAGACTGGAGCCAGGAAACTTCCAAATATACAGGGAGGTTAGGCTGCGGTGTCTTGGGCTATCCCACCGGAAATCGAGCCACGCGGTCATCCTGGGGGTCAGATAGAGGTGCCACACTGCATACTTCATAGCCGAATGCTACAGAGATTTTAGTGGAGCCAAACAAAGAAAAATAGTAGTGGCAGTGTCCAGGAGTTACCTGGCAACTGCTAAATTCCCGCTAGTTCACCTAGCTCCATTTGGGTCAGTGCAGAGATACTGTGCCCCTTCTTTTAAGCCTTTGGGAATCGGGTCAGAGCTGTCAGTGTGCTCCTCAAGTCAGCCTGGGTATCTTTAATAAAAAAATCTATTGAATAAGTACTATACGCCAGACCTAATCTAGTCCTGGAGGATGCAAAGTTGAGTAAGACAAAATGTTTTCAAAAAGGTCACATAGAGGGAGAGAGACAGTCACATGTACAACTCACCATAATAGAGGTCTGGCTGTAACATGAGCTGTGAAGAGGTAGAGGGAAGGTAGAAAGGAGGCCAGAAGACTGGGGGCAAGGGAGAGGGGGAGGGGAAAGCTAAACATTAGAGGTGACATTTCAACCTGGCCTTGAAGAAGGAGTTTAACAGACTCAGGCAGGTAAGAAGGGATTCTGGGCAGTGTGAATTAAACCTTGAGATCCCTCACTGCTTTTTCAGGAACTGTGGGAAGTGCGCTGTGTTTCGAGCGTGGCCGTGGTGGGCTACAAGTAGGCAAGAGATAGATCGGATTGATGGGAGGTGAGGTTTGAATGAAAGGTTCAGATCCAGCCATGAAGGCCTTTGAAGGGTCTGTTAGGTGTTTAGCAGCTGGTGGAGGAGACTGTGGAGGAGGGGAGGATAGAGTAGAGAGAAGAGGGAATTTAGAAGATCTGAGGGTCGTGGTTCCTCTTAGTGGCCGGCCACTTAACTCCCCTTAGATTCAGTTTTTGGGTTTTTGTTTTTTGAATTTTTGAATTTTATTTTATTTATTTTTTATATAGCAGGTTCTTATTAGTTATCTATTTTATACATATTAGTGTGTATATGTCAATCCCAACCTCCCAATTCATCCCACCACCGAGATTCAGTTTTCTGAGCTGGAAAATGGAGATGTTGGTAATCATGCAGATGCTAAAAGATTATTGTGTTCCCCTGCTCATAGCTTGCTTAAATTTTCCTTGTTCAATGTCTTGCTCAAAACATTGCCTCCTGCAAAACCCTCTTGGATTTCCCTAGAGCGTAGTTGGAAAATGAAGGCACATATATATGAAAAGATAAAGAAAGCAGCATATAAATATGCCACTGGGCCGGCCGATATGTGGGGAGCCTGGGCTCTTAGAGCAGACAGGCCTGGGTTCCAAACCTGGCTCCATCTCTTACCTGAACCTGAACAAGTTGTTTAACTTTTAAATCGAGGCTGAAAATACATGTTCTACCTTCTTCTCATTTTGGTTGTAAAGATTAAATGCACAAAATGGATGAAGGTGCTTGGAAATTAGAAAGTGCTCCATAAATGGCACTCACTGTGGTTATTATTTTCAGTTTGGAAGTGGTAAAATCCAGGGCACGTTTTAGAAAGATAACTGGAATAACTGTGAAATAGATGAAATGAAGGGAAGAGAGACAGGTGGTTGAGAGACCAAGTAGGTGCTATTGCAGTTGTCCAGGCAGGAAAGGGTGAGGTTCTGGACCAAGAGGCAGTAAGGATGAAGAGGGAGGGTGGATCCAAGTGCCATTCTGAAGATAGAACCAACAGAACAATGGCATTGATCAGACAGGAAGGATAGAAAGAAGACAAAGAACCAAAGGTAAGAACTTTGGTAGATGGTGACGCCATGAACCAAGCTAGCTCTTTGTTACTTTCTAATTGCTGAAATCCAGAAGGGCAGGTGAAAAAAGGAGGTGTCCCAGGGCTTAAGTTCTGTTACCCTGACTCTCGCTGGCCCTGCTCAACTCTTCCTTCCCCCACAGCAGCCTTAGGAGAACCCACTGAGCTTGAAACCAGGCCCAGGAGAACTTCTCCTACCCGTGTGCCTTGTCCCCATGCCCTTAGCCTGATTGTGACCATTGTAAGGTGTCTGTGCCCGAGGAATCTATCTCTGTCTTGGAAGCAGGGCCTGTATGAGACCCAAACCTGTATCCCTCTGCCTCACGGTAGACTGGCACCTCTCCTTTCCCTGCACTGGGGCTGGGGCACGGCCCTCAGCCCCTGGCTCATTTTCTCCTCCCTGGACGTGAGGGAGTAGGTGGCAGGACCCGCAGTGGGTACTAGACTCTCTTATCTTCAGGCCGGTGCTCTTTATTGATGGGCAACACCTTGAATAAGTGGAGCAGCTTCCAGGGCAGTAGGAGAGTGCGTGAGCCGTGGCTGGGAGGCACTACGCTAGCAAGGGGTGGTCTGGCTGGAAGGGTGTTTGGTGATGAGACGGGCATTGGTGCAGAGGTGGTATCTGGAGGGGCCTGTTAGCAAATGAATATTTCTTGATCCCCATTTGCTCACTCGTTGAATCTGATCATCTTCCTCTCTGCCAGGGAACCCTCATTCCTCTTCTGTCTTCTTTTTCCCATGGAGCTTTCATTTTTGTTTTGTTTTTTTTAATCCTCTTGTGCCATAGAGTGGCTCTGGTCCCCTGTGCCTGTCAGTGGGCTCTGTCTTATCTCTGACCCTCATGCTGGCTTTTTCCGTCTGTCTCATTTTCCCCTCCACACCACCCCATCTTCCTACTGTCTTTCTACTGGAGCCACGTGCCCTTCCTCTGTCCTTACCTTTCTTGTTTAATCTCGACCAGCCATCTTCAAACAGCATTTCAGCCTTTCTAGGCCTCAGTGTCATGGTCTTCCGTGGCAGCCCGTACTGAGCGCCACAGGGTACAGACCACCAGAGGAAGCACAGCATAATGGGTAGAGTTCAGGTCCCAGCAAGTTACTTCCCTCCCCTAAACCTTGATTTCCCCATCTATTAAATAGGAATTTTAATAGTGCTTACTTCATAGGGTGATTGTGAGGATTAAATGAGTTAATGGGTATGAAAAACTTCATATGGGCTGGCACTTAATCATTAGTCAATGTACATTAGTCACTGTTGTTATTAAGAGCAGAAAGGGTAGCTGGGCCCCTCAGAGGGTGAAGGGCTTCCGTTGTAGCCGGAGAGACATAACATAGCATTCTGGAACCTAGCTGGTCACATTACTAAGTCAATACCTTTCAAAATAGAGCAAGCAGAGAGCATTAGTGCTGACTGGAATGAAACTGATCTGCGAAGGCTTCCTGCAGGAGGCTGAACAAAGTGCATTTCTGTGCAACATTTTAAGGAGATCCCCGTTGCAGCCTGGGACAAAGGAAATGGGGTATACACAGTGCCTGTTCAAACATGCTCTCTCTCCTGCTTGTTTCACCCTTTTTTTAGTCATGGCACTTCCCAAACCTAGTGAATCTTATCTGCCTTGTGCACAGGGAATTTGCCAAAGAGAGAGAGAGAGTGGAGAACCGGAGAGCTTTCATGAAACTGCGGCGCCAGCAGCAGATCGAGCGTGAGCTAAATGGGTACCGCGCCTGGATAGACAAAGCAGGTAAGGCCTGGGGGCTGGAGGAGGTTGGTGATGGACTGCCCAGACATCAGGGACCTGACCCAGTTCCCACTCCCAATACTTCCATTCAAAGGGGCAGCCTAGACCAGAGCAGAGAGAAGCTCGAGATGACTTGTTGGCTTTTTGGATTCCCCGCTGGTCCCTTTTTCTCCCTCTGGAGTCTGCCCCTGTCTTCAGCCAAACGCCTTTCACGAGGCAGGCATTTTAGCAAGGTGAACTGAGTAAAAGGCAACATAACCCAATGCTAGAGCTGAGTTTGGGCTGATGACATTCTATACTACTACTGTTACTACTAATAATAACAGTCTGTTCATTCCACAAATATTTATTGAGAGCTTACTTTGTGCCAAGTCCTGTTCTAGGCACTTAGGATACAGCAATGAGCCAGAGCTCTACTGTTTTTTTTTTTTTTTTGACCATGCCACGCGGCTTTCAGGATCTTAGTTCCCCAACCGGGGATTGAACCCGGGCCCCCCCACCCCCTGCAGTGAAAGTGCTGAGTCCTAACCACTGGACTGCCGGAGAATTCCCCCAGAGCTCTACTCTTGTGGAGCTCATTACCCTGTAGCTGGGGAAGACAGCGATGAACAAAATAATAACTTTTGATAAGGTGATAAGTACAGTGAAAACAGATCAAGGTAGGGTTAGGGGTTTAGGGTAGGTTGCAGTCTTCAACAGAGGGTCAGGGTAGACCTGGGTGAGGACAGATTCTAAAGAGATGAGGGCATGAGCCACAGGGAGCTCTGAGGGAAGAATACCCCAGTGCCCCGGCTCTAATGTGGGAGGGGCCAGGAGCCCTCCAGGAATAGCAGGAGGTGTGAGCAGGGGAAGGCGTCAGGAGTAAGGATGAGGGCAGCTGTGGTGGGAGCTGAGGCAGTAGATTGTGTATGACCTTCACGGGCCATTGTAAAGTTTGGGGCTTTCCGGTGAGTAAGGCAAGAACCACAGGAGGGTCTTGAGCAGAGAAGGGACATGCTCTGTTTGAGATTTTGAAGGAGACTTGGTTGCTGCACTGAGAACAGACAGTAGGAGGACAAGGCCAGAAGCAGGGAGACTGATTGTGAGGCTACTGCAGCGAGGCAGCTAATAGATGATGGTGAGAACTGGCTTTCCCTGCTCCCTGCACTGTCGCCGGCTCCTCACTCCGGTGGCTCAGCCTCGGGAAAAATTCTTGCCCAGCCCTGAGGATAGGTCCAGATTTATCCCGATTTCATTAATCCACGGAGCCCCCAGAGGCAAGTTTGACTGTGGCTCTGCTGCTTATGAGGGGCATCGATCACCCCCCATCTGTCAGTAAAAAGGATGTATTTCATTTCCTTATTCTTTTAAAGGTTGCGTTGCATTGGTGTTGTATATCTTCCTGAGCAAAAGAGTAAAAATTTTTTTAATAAAAAATACACATGATAGTCAGCATCTTCGCTCTATTCCTGGTAGAAAGCAGAGAACAAAGAGGTCTCTCAGGAAAAATTTGGAATAGGATTGGATACTTAGATGCCTGACCCTTATTCTTCTCTAAGCTTTGGAATGATGCTATGACTCTTATTCAGATCACAGCACACAAAAGCTCTCTCAGTTCAGGAGTCAACTCTTGATTATCTTTCAGGGGTGAGAGGGCATGTGTGATGGAAAGTGCCATGTCAAACCCAGATAAAAGCCACCTCTCATTTGGGACTATCTGCATTCCTTTGTTGCTTCTGGAAGCAAGAGCCATGGGAGTGGTGATTGTACTTCCATTTTGCCCTTTCTCCTCTGAGGCTCTTGTGTGGAGGTGAATGTGAATCTCCCCTCCCTCTTCCCGGAACAGTATCTCAGCAGATTTGCCTGCAGGCCAGGCCGGCAGCTTGAAGTTCCCAACTGCCCTTGGCTTCCTGGGCAGGGGAGCCATCTGACAGACCACCCTAGCGAGCAGGCTGGCAGCAGAGCTGGAAGACAACCCTCCCTGCCCTTCCCACGGCCCTGCTCAGGGTCAGGCAGCCCCGGATGCTGCTCTTTGCCGCTCTGCTTTTCAATCGCATGCAGAATCCCAAGGCACCACTTTCTTCCAGTTGGCAAAGCCAGCAATCTTCTCCTTCTAAGAAAAAAAGACGCACTGCGACGTCAAATTGTGCTTCCTGGCCCTTCCCTTTACAAGTGGAGCGTGAGTGATTCAGAGACATATGGGTTACATTTGCCTGGAAAGACATGCTCAAGTTCGAAAGCGAACTTGGCAAAAGGCATGGGGGGGGGATGGGAGGGCCGTTCCAGCCCATCCAGAGCCCTGGAGCGCTTCCCAGAGGTACTCAGCAGCACCTTACACCCTACGTCTGCCTTGGGGGTCCTCAGATCTGCTGATCCCAAAGCCCCGACACTGCACAGAGCGAAAAAGACTCTCTGGCTGAGGTCATTCATGTTGCTATGAGGTATTTTAACAAGTACCTAATTTGAAAAGGATGCCCTCCAAAAGCAAGTGCTATTAATGACTTTAAAACCCTCTTTGTCCTCATCAAGGAGCATCCCACCAATAACATTTAACCTGTTAACTTAGTTTTGCCAGAGGACTGTACTTAAAAAAGAAAGCTAAATGTTATGACTTTATAATGGCCATCCTGCATGGTACCCTCCGAGCCTCAAAATGTTCCCCTCCCTGGGAAATACATTATATACTCTCAGTTTTATATGCAGGTGGAATTATGGTAATAACTTTACCCTCTTATGCCTGTCCTTTTACTTGTTAGAAGTGCTTAAATTAAAGCATTGCTTCATAGACCCTGCTGCAAGCTTTTCCCCAGCAGCTGGGATCTTAGGGAATGATTGCTGGGGCCTCCAGCTCCCTCGCCTGTGGCTGAGACAGGGGCGGGGATCAGAACTCATCCACGCCACTCCCAATAGTTGGGCTCAGAATCCCAGCAGACATGGGACGGAAGGCTGTTTTGTTGGTAAGTGTGGAGGGATGTCAGTGAGGCACGTTCTAATAAGTCTCAGCAGAAAATAGTATCCTGCCAATGATGACACCACTGTGGAGTAGAGGCTGCTCCCGGGGAGGCCAAGACGGGCATCCAGGGGACTAAGTGGTTGTTTTCCAAATGCCAACAACCAAATACATCGTCCCAATGCCAACCAGGCCTTCCACTCCCTGACACCAGTTGGGGCGTCCAACAATTCAATTCAATTCTGACGCGAAGTTAGTGCAGACACCACAGGTGAAAGGCTCGATCCCACAAGCCTGCCTCTACTTTACACACCGGCCACAGTGGGGTCCCCAGGTGACCTGCGCCTCTTCCTGGCTGACTAAAACTTCAGAGGGCTCCAGATTTGATAATTAGTTAGAATGACTTACAGAACTCAGGAAAAACTACCACCAGTTTATTATGAAGGATACAAGTCAGTAACAGCCAAATGGAAGGGATACACAGGATAAGGTATGAGGGTGGGGTTTGGGGGGGCGTGCAGATCCTATGTGCCCTCTCCAGGCACGTAACCCTCCCATTACCCTGATGTGCTCACCAACCCATAAGTAACCCGGGCCCCGTCGTGTAGGGTTTTTAATGGAGGTTTTATGTAGACATGATTGATTAAATCATTGACCACTGGTGATTGAATAGTCTCAAGACCCTCTCCCCTCCTGCGAGGTGGGAGGGGGATGAGACTGAAAGTTACAACCTTCTAATCATGTGGTTGGTTTTTTGGGGGGACCAGCCCCCATCCTTACACTAACTAGGCCTCTCCCACAGTGAGTCATCTCATTAGCGTACAAAAGACAGTAAATTCCAAGGGTTTTGGAAGCTCTGTGCCAGGAAGGTGGACAGAAACAAAATATTTATATTTTATTATATCACAGGGACAAATTCATGATGGTCCCAAGCCTCTTCAGCTCAAGCTCTGCTCAACTAGGCAGGATGGAAGTGGTGGCGGGGAGAGGAAGCAAGCCCGTAAGCCCTGCTCCTCTCTTTGAGGGGGCCGTGAGCATCTTCCTCTGCCCCTTCCTTAAAGAAGTAGGCTAGAACCCAAAACATGGTCTCACCTTCAGAATGAAGGGGTAGGTGTTATGACCTAGGGGCTGGAGACAAGCAAAACTAAGGGAGCTCCTGCTGCTAGAAAAGGTTTAAGGAACCTGGATAAAAGAAAAAAACAGAAATGGAAATTTGTCATTCTTATCAATTTAGGGGATTTTAGTTAAAAAGATCAGCTTTCGCTCTCAGGGCTATTCTCCTAAACAGTGTATCAGAGACAGAGCTGAATCTTACCGCTCACCCCCCAACACCCCCTCACTGAAGACGTTCCTTTCTGTTCTGACGTTCGGGTGTTCCCTTCGTGACCCTTGATGTCTTGCTGATGCTGATGCCTGCGACCAGCTCTGAACTCTTTGCTCTCTCTCTCTGTTGCCCTGGAACCAGAGCCGTTCCTGAGGGATTTTCATTTTGCAAAGTAATTTGGCATTTACCGATAATTTACTAAACCATTTGTTTCCATATAGAGGAAGTCATGCTCGCTGAAGAAAATAAAAATGCTGGAACGTCAGCCTTAGAAGGTAAGGAAGTGCTCCAAGGCCTCATTCCTTTCGCATTTGCCCCCTCTTCTGCAGAGGCAATCTCTCTTGATCAAAAGAAGAGAAAGAAATAAAAGAGGGGTGCTCTGGGATTTGAAACGCAAGTCTCTCTGTCATAAAATCCCTCATGCTTTAAAACGAAGGGAATTGAGTCATGGATTTAAATGCTTTTTAAAGTGATGAAAATGAAATCCAGGAGTTGCTTTGTTCCAGGGCGTGTGATTGATACGGGCAATGAAAAAGCCATCATACCACCAATGGCACAGAAAGGGATCTTCTTTGACAATTTGTGGGGATCATCTTGGGACCACTTTCATTGGCAGGAAGTGACATTTGTTTGTGAAGAACCAGAACAAATAGATACGGAGTGCCTGTTACCTACTGCATTTAGATAAGCTCTAGCAAGGATTCGGGAGCCTTGTCCCATGGGATTCAAGAGCCTCGTGTGTCAGAGGTGCTGCTGAGCATGGGAGCCATGTTTCCGTAGACATCTGTGACTTCACTAACCCCGGCTCGGGTATTTAAAGGCAGGCGCCTGTGTCAGAGGGGCCTCTTGCCCACAGTCCTCAGTTCTGACCAGACTGATCCGGTTGTTCTTGTGTCCTCTCCCTGGCCTCCGCCTTTCCTGGTGTAGTGCTCCGAAGGGCAACCATCAAAAGGAGCCGGACGGAGGCCATGACGCGGGACTCCAGCGACGAGCGCTGTGTCGACATCTCCTCTGTGGGTGAGTGGAGGCCGTCAGATCTCCTTTCACTGGTCTGAACCTCCTCTGAAAGGGAACATCCTGTCTTTGGAGAAACACCACCAGGAGGAAGGGAGGCCAAAGAATCCAGAACTTTGGGATGTAATTAGGAAAAGGCGTTGGAGTCTAATCTAGTTGACAATGAATGACTTACAGAAAAAGATGGACCAGGGGATACTGTTTATGTGAAACATGGGGCTTAGGGCCAAGAATCCAACCCAGATTCTTCAAGTGTGGCAGATGTATCCCATCGGCATATATATCCTATCTCTCCTGGATGTGATAATGAGAACCCACTTTGGGAAATTGTTCAGAGGATCCTGAGGACACCCATTTGAGAACCTGCAATCATTTGCGTAATCATAGTAGCATCTACCTACTTCCATCGCCTGCTTCCATGTGATACTTAAACAAATTCCTACTGACAACCCTTTAACACGACTGGTGTTCAATCTCAGGTTCCCTTAGGGATTCTGGCTGATGGCAGATGTTTTCCTCCCCAGATAAAAGGGAAGGGTCTGACTTCATCCTCAAAAGCAGAAGAGGCGTACAGAGCTCATCGCTGCTTTAGGCTTCCAGTGGCAGAAAAATCACAAATGCGGCAGGATGATTCCAGTGCCTGAAGCATATTTAAAAAGAAAAGCCAGAGAGAAGCCCAATCTGTTACAGACATAAACACGATCCTGTTAGGATTCAAGATACCGGCTGGATGCCTGGTGTCCTGCCTGGGGAATCTTTCCGTTTCCTAGGACTGAGGGTGCCCAGAGGAAAAGCAGGGTTCCCTGCTGTGCTGTGGAAACTCTTAGCTCATGACGCGTGGCAGTACCCTAGCCCTGGGACCAAAGCTGCCCACCTTGCCCTGCGAATACCTGCTTGCCCTGGAGGGTGATCTCTTTTGCAGCCTCATTCTTCCTCCTTACTTTTCCCCACTTAGGCACACCCCTCGCCCGAGCCAGCATCAAGAGCACAAAGGTGGACGGGGCCTCCTATTTCCGGCACAAGGAGCGGCTTCTGCGTATCTCTATCCGCCACATGGTTAAATCCCAGGTGTTTTACTGGATTGTGCTGAGCCTTGTGGCTCTCAACACCGCCTGTGTGGCCATCGTCCATCACAACCAGCCCCAGTGGCTCACCCACCTCCTCTGTAAGTGAATGGTGACTACTGGCTTTCACGGCAGCAGCTCGATTGGGGTGTGAATGTCAAGAGAGCAAGGTGTCACGTGGGCCTGGCAGTGGTCCTGCCCACCCAGAGTTCTGCCTCTCCACCACATTGTGACCGAGGCCAGAGCTGTCCTCAAGGGGTCGGGGTTATCACATGACCATTCCTAGATGTCATTCATTATTGAATCAGAGCAACAAATCTTTGCTGATGAGTCAACAAGATGGTGTTACCCCTTGGGTAGTCTAAGGCCAGCTTAGTGCCTTAAGTAGGCTCAGTGAGGTAGGGAGTCTTGGTCACCAAAGTCCTAGGGAAGAAGTTCCTAGGGAAATGGATACCTTCAATAGACCAGAAAGGAAACGTATAGGTCAGCTCTGGGTAAGGCTGTCCCTGGGTGCGAGTGAGGCTCCCAGAGGCTGTCACTGCCGGGAGTGTGGAGAGCGAATCCAGCTCTTTCATCAAAGTCATGCTTAAGCCCTTTCTCTCTCTCCTGAGAGCCATCTACCACTTAAAGGGCAGTGACAAAGCCACCTGTCAAGAGAGCAAAGCTGACCTGTGGAGTGTGCCTGGGACTCATTCTGGGTCTGAGCGTTTTCAGACATCATTAGGTTCTGCCTGGCACTGAGCTGGTGTGGTCACTGAAAGTCCCGCTTGTGTAGGTCCTGCTGCTGTTGAGGGTTCCTCTGTAGGTGGGGGGATTGGGCCGGGGAGGACAGAAGCCCGTGCCGTCCATGGAACCAACGCTTCTGCCTTTAATGCTTTCAGACTATGCAGAATTTTTGTTTCTGGGACTCTTCCTCCTGGAAATGTCCCTGAAGATGTACGGCATGGGGCCTCGCCTTTATTTTCACTCTTCGTTCAACTGCTTTGATTTTGGGGTAAGTGCTCTGGAGCCCGCCCATCCTTCTGCCAGGTGTTGCTATGCCATGGTTTGCGATACGCAGCTTGCTCCGGGGCTCGGCGTGAAACACTGAAATCAGAATTTATAAAAGGGGAATAGATAGGATTAGCAAAAGGGAGGTCAGGAGTGAGTGAATCCTTGCCGTACTAGGGTTTGTTTGGGTTTTTTAAATGCTCTTTTATTTTTAATGTTTTTACTGAATGGTAACACACATACCGTAAACACTTCAGTAAATTTTACAAAGCTACCCATAGCCAACGTTTTGAACCACTTATTATCTTGGGGGAAGCCTCGGGGAGAAGGACAAAAGACTTGATTCCAGAAGGTGGTTCAATCAAAAATGAGAAACTTATATATTTATTTTTTTGAGTTCAGTTTAAAATTGGGAAAATTATCTGGGCATACCCTTAAACATTCATACACACATGCACATACACGCTCGTGTATTAGCAAGTCCCCACATAGACTACTTCACCCAGTGTCCACTTTCCTAAATAATATTGATATATAAATGTGTGCGTTACTAACAGTCTTCAAGGTGCTTTCACATACATTTTTGTCCCCCACTGCTTGCAGGGGTCCGACGTCCATGATGTTAGGTGTTGGGAGTTAGGCTGCCCGTTTACACATGAGTAAATAGGAGACCTCGTGTGCAAGTTCACACAGCCAGTTAGCAGCAGAAGTAGGTTGCAAAACTTTGGGTTCCTGAACCACCTCTCTTTCTGCCAAACCTACTTCTTTTTCTGCCAAATCTCCAGTTAGGTGCTAACGACTCTGAGCCCTTGCCAATCTGCATTTTAACTTGGAACATATGCTTCTGGGTACAGGCAATTTTCAGGCATAATAACTAGTGAAAGGCCATTTTCACCTTAGCTCCCTTATGCACATACTTTTCAGCATTGCTGTGAGAATTAATTTTTGTTCTTTCTCCTAGTGCAGTGTGTGGAATACAGTAGACTTTCAATCAACATATAATTAAAGCATAAAACAAATTGGATGGTTAATTTGACATTGCTGTTTCTATAGCAGTCAGATTCTATGCCACCAAGTAGTACCATCACGTTGGGGTATGGGGTCCTGAGTGACTGAAAGATATTTCATGTACAGGTGACTGAAACATTCTTGTTAGCACTGAATTCTAGGACAATGAGAGAACGTGGATCTTCTCAGAGGTTTTTATGTTGGAATGCAATCTGTATTAATTTAAACTTGTTTTCTCATTTGAGGACCACTCTTTTGTCTGTTCAAGGTGTTATAAGAACAGTATGGCTGTCAGATGTGTGCAGAAGTGGTGAATGACTGCTGCAGTTTTCACAAAGGACAGAACAGCAGTCAGTAAAGCAACCTATAGTATGAAGGAGGAAATTTAGCAAGGGGAGTGGGTAGCAGTGGGGAGAGAGGTGGTAGAGTCTTGTTTTTCCTTGGCAGCCTTCACAAATAGGTGGTCCTGTTGCAGGTGGGCTGGGTGGGGGAGGGGAGAGTCTGAATTTCAGAATGGCCCAGTGAGCACTGTTGGTTGCGGAATACAAGATTGCTCCTCTCTCCTCCTCCTCATTCACCTCCTCTTCCTTTTCCTCTTCTCACTGTGGCTGGGTTTGGCTCTTTAGGTCACAGTGGGCAGCATCTTTGAAGTGGTCTGGGCGATCTTCAGACCTGGTACATCTTTTGGAATCAGTGTCTTGCGAGCTCTCCGGCTTCTAAGAATATTTAAAATAACCAAGTAAGTGATCAGAATCTAGACTCTTCCCAACCACCTTCGAGAGTGGATGCTTCTCTCTGCCTCATTATATTTATTTCCTTCCATCCCCACATGCCCTTACCACATGATCCCCTTTCCGACTCCACTCCCCACTCCAGTCTTCAGTTCCTTCTTCTTCTCCGAAGATTAAACCAGAAAAATGCCCATGATGCCGTATCCTGTGCCACATTCCCAAGGGGAGCCACATTATTGCTGTCATCTCTCCTTCCTACAAGTATGCAGATGCTGCTTATCTCATAGACCACCAGGCAGATGCCCAGCTGTGCATGGAGATAATTTGGTATTTAGTGTTCACTGCTGTAATGCTGTCTGGGTTTTTGTAGGTACTGGGCATCCCTACGGAATTTGGTGGTCTCCTTGATGAGTTCCATGAAGTCAATCATCAGTTTGCTCTTCCTTCTCTTCCTCTTCATCGTTGTCTTTGCTCTCCTAGGAATGCAGCTGTTTGGAGGCAGGTAAGCACCAATGAACTTTGCATCCAAAGGAGCCTCAAAACCTAGACTTCAACCTGTGAGCGCTGGGGTCACTAATTTGATTGCCATGTTAACTATCTCGTTTGTTCGTGTCTGTGGCTCTAATCAACCACGAGCATGTGTGTGGAACAAACATCTCTGTTTTTAATCCGTTCACACTGTACAGGGTTCTTATTGAGGGGACCCCTCTCTCTGGAGCTGTCCCTGAAAGGTACAGCCTGGGGCTTTGTAACTCAGGATCAGCCCAGACCCCGTCCCATTACCAGGGCCCTTCAAGTGCACAGTCCCCCAGTAGTAGTCACTAAAACTGTCTTCATAAGTTACTGGGATGAGGGAAGAGTAGGGCAGAGGGGGATGTGGAGAAAGGGGAAAAGTAGTGATGAAAACGGCATAATCTCGGGAAAGGAAAACTTGGTGTGTGAGATTTTCATTTCATTCTCTCTGAATTTCCTTCTTCAGGTTCAACTTCAACGATGGGACTCCTTCAGCAAACTTTGACACCTTCCCTGCAGCCATCATGACTGTATTCCAGGTATGAGACGTTAAGAAATGTTACTTGGGATCCCTTGGTGCACACGCTACAAAATGATGTGTTAAGTGAATCCTCCCTTTCCTCTCCAAGCTCCTGTCAGGCAGCTGGGTACTCTTGCTTATTGAGTAATCATCACCACTGTAATTCCTAGCATTTCTATAGCTATGTCCTTACCAATAATAAAAGAGCTCTACTGTGATGACCTCATTGGCTTTCTCCTTACACTTGTGAGTTTGCAAGGGATGTTAGTCAAAGTCATTCAGCAACATCACATTTCTGGTTTTATGAAATTGGAAGTGTCTTCAAACCCACGTGTCCATTTAAAGAAGTATCTTTTCCACGCACCCCCCCCCCAAATTTTTTTTTAAATCATGGGGGAAACTCAAAATCAGTAATGTCTAAGAGCTAAAGGAGAACACTATTTAGCCAGAATCTGAGGCTCAACCAGAACCCAGGTTTCCAGAACTGGAGCCCATGAGGCCCTTTCCAATAATGCTGCTGTCTCATGAACTGTATCTTGGCAGCTCCCGGGGACAGTTAGGTAGTGACCAGACCACCTCATCTGTGTGATTCGCACAGGCCGGGCAAAGCTGAGGTTTGGGTCAGGGTGGGGGGACTCTATATTTTGAGGAATAGAATCTTTCCTTTTGATGTTCTCCTTCTGTTTTCAGTGTCTCTTACATATCAGAAGGAAGTTGAGGATTATTCATGGGCGTGACATTTTTTTCTCTCTGGCAGGATAATCAAGCAAGGGATAGATGGAAAAGACCCAGGCCCAGAATTTTCCCCCTTCCGTTGACCCCATTTTCTCATCCAACCCAGATCTCTGATTTGCCTGTTGTTTGCTTTGTGTAGATCCTGACGGGTGAGGACTGGAATGAGGTGATGTACAATGGGATCCGCTCCCAGGGTGGGGTCAGCTCAGGCATGTGGTCAGCTATCTATTTCATTGTGCTCACCTTGTTTGGAAACTGTATCCTTTTTAAAAGGCTTCTCTTGTAGTGCCTGCATGGACCAACATGTGAGGAGGAGGAGGAGGTGGTGGTAGTGGTGCTGATGGTGGTGATAGTAGCGGGGGGGTGGGGGTAGTACTGGGGTGACCATTACTAGGTCTACTAAGAGACACAAGGATCCCGATCTTAAGGAACATCTGCTAGTTGGATAAAGAAGATAAATATAAACAAGATAGAGTATCATCCAAATTATCAGATATCATAATATCCAAGTTATCCGATTATCATCACAAATAAAAACATATGAGTCTGTTATAGTAAATGGTTGGAGATACTATGAGCTGGGGAAAATAAGAAAGAACAGAGATCACTATAGGCTGAAATAGTGACAAGATTATAATACTAATGAATTAATTATATGTTTTTTCTTTTTACTTTTTTAAAAAAGACTTTTTTATTTAAGTATAGTTGATTTACAGTGTTGTATTAGTTTGAGGTGTACAGCAAAGTTATTCAGTTACACATATATATATATATTTCAGATTCTTTTCCCTTATAGGTTATTACAAAATATTGAGGATAGTTCCTTGTGCTATACAGAAGGCCCTTGTTGGTTATCTATTTTATATATAGTAGTGTGTATATGTTAATCCCAGACTCTTAATTTATTCCTCCTCCCCCCTTTCCCCTTTGGTAACCATAAGCTTGGTTTTCTATGTCCGTGGGTGTATTTCTGTTTTGTATATAAGTTCATTTGTATCATGGTTTTTAGATTCCACATGTAAATGATATCA
The DNA here is from genome assembly GCF_009873245.2 of Balaenoptera musculus. Taxonomy (NCBI): domain Eukaryota; kingdom Metazoa; phylum Chordata; class Mammalia; order Artiodactyla; family Balaenopteridae; genus Balaenoptera; species Balaenoptera musculus. The sequence continues at coordinate 136,736,968 of NC_045785.1, forward strand.
TGTGATATTTGTCTTTCTCTGTCTGGCTTACTTCACTTAGTATGATAATCTCTAGGTCTATCCATGTTGCTGCAAATGGCAATATTTCATTCTTTTTTATGGCTGAGTAGTATTCCACTGTATATATATCCCATATCTTCTTTATCCATTCATGTGTCAATGGACATTCAGGTTGCTTCCATGTCTTAGCTATTGTAAATAGTGTGCAATGAACATTGGGGTGCATGTATCTTTTCGAATTCTAGTTTTCTCCAGATATATGCCCAGGAGTGGGATTGCAGGATCATATGGCAACTCTATATGTTAATATAGAACAGAGCCTTCCACATAGTAAGTTCTCAAAAATATTAGTATTGTGATTAATGCTGATACTACTGAGCATAGCTAACATTTATCGTACTTGTGCTATTCATGAGACCCTGTACTAAATGCTTTTCAGGCACCATTTCATCTAATCCTTACCTTATAAGACTTAGAAGAAATAACTTAATCAAAGTCAAACAATTACTAAATTGTGAAGGGAGACTAGAAACTAAGTGCATTTAATTCCAAAATCCATGGCTGGTCATGGGCTCTAGACCAGAAAGATTTAGGTTTTAATCCCAGCAACTCTGTTTACCAGCTGTGTGGCCTTGGGAAAGTCACTTTATCTCTCTGAGCTTCTAGTTTTCACATCTGGAAGGAGGAAGCAATATCTCTCTCCTTTGATGGTTATGAATAGTAAATGAGATAATTTGCTTGAATGTTACATTATAAACTGCAAACTTCTACATGATCATTAGAAGTTTTGGGGGGTGGGACTTGCCTTGAACTGGGATTGCTAGAGTGAAAAGGGACAGCCATGTGATGCAGCTATATTTTTGCATTTTCCATAGTCTCACAGAACAGTGATATTCCTTTAAGTTTTCTGCCCTGAAAACTTGTAGGGGCCAGAGCAGACTATAAACTAAACATGAGAAACCCATAAAAAGAAAGCTAGGCAGTGAGTCACAGAAATGGAAGGCCAGTTTGTCACAAAGTAGCTCACTTTGCCCTCTGGGAGCTTTGATTCAGGTATTTCTTTGTCCTGTACAAAGAGATGACATGTGGAAGGAGAGAAGACATATTCTCCATCAAACAGAGTTGCATAACATCTCTCTCCCTCCCCCGACAGCCCCTGCGTAAGTGAGTCTTTGGGGTGGTTTCTGTTCCTGCTGGTGTCCCAGGCAGGAAAGGCCTGGAGATGCCCTCCCAGCCTTGCTGGAGCCGTTTGCTTTTCTTACTTGCCCATCCTTAACTCATCACCCCAGACACGCTGCTGAATGTATTCTTGGCCATCGCTGTGGACAATCTGGCCAATGCCCAGGAGCTGACCAAGGTAAGCATTGTTCTCCGGGGATCCGATGGTTCTCTAGTGCCATTGGGTGCCTGCTGGGCTTTGGGGCTGCTTCCAGAAGTCTGCGTTGCCTGGCTCAAGCCTGCCAGGAAGGCCCCTTCTGGGAGCTTGTGGACAGTTGGAGAGCCACACATCCATGAAAGGAGCCTGGTTCACTTTCACTGAGTTTGCTGAGCCTTGGAGCAGACTGGATCTCTCATGGGATGTAGAAGATAATCACTTAGTCACTGCAAACTCCCAAAGATATCCTTTGCAGAATTATGCCCTGGAAAATAAAGAAAACACCAAAGTCCTGGATTTAAGTCCCACCTCTGCTCCTGTGACCTGTGGCTGTGTGACCTCAATCATGTGCCTTCACACTTCTGGGTTTGGGGGTGAGAGGGGCCAGGATCATCTCTGTTCCTAGACTGTGTCTGCTGGGGTATTCCAGTGGCCATGGTCATCTTGAGGGAAGTTTCAATGAAGCTAGATGCTACATTGCTCAAAGAACTGTTCCTTTCTTTCCTCTGAGTCATTTCTTCAGGGGTGGAGGCAATACTGATTGCAGTGGGATGGTCTAGGGAGCTGAGTGAAAACTTCTCCCCACATAATACAAATTTGGTTTGGGGCAGAGCCCATAGCAACCTGGTGATGTTTCCGTGACTGCTCTTCCCTACATCCTTGAGGGTCTTCTTATCTGCAGGCAGGGGAAAATACCAGCTCTAGTATCTGAAAAGCTGGCTGTGAGTCATGCATCTACCACTTACTGGCTCTTTTAGCTTGTGCTTGACCCCTGGTCTCCATTAGCATTGCTTCTTTCATCTGTAAAAAAGGAATGATATATCTGCCTTGCATACCTCACAGGAGTACTGCAAGGATCAAGTAAAATGATGTGTGTGAAAACCAGAGCAGGCTGTGAAGATGTATGTATTCTTAGTAGCTCTAGTCATTTTACCTGAACTGGCTTTCCTTGGTGTCATCACGTAGAGGGACATTTACGAGCAGGAATGTGGGTGAGGGGATGAGGTCCCTGCCTGAGCCCCATGGTGGGGTCACTTAGCTGTGCAGGGAAGAGGGCGTGATGGGAAGTGTGGCGTTTACTTCAGGGGGCTCTGCCTGGAAGGTCCCCCTCCATCACTTGCAGACACTGCAGAGCATCTGAGAAGGGTCGGCTCTGGCCTCTGACCTCCGCAGCCCTGGCCAGCTCCCCTGAGGACTGGGGTTGGGGTAGAACTGCACGACTCTCCTGAGGAGGTGGGGCAGGGTGGAGGCCAGAATTGCTGGCCAGGAGGCTGCTGTCTCAAGGGGGCTGGCTGCTGGCCACCTGAGGTCTGTGAGCCAACCTGACCTCATTCTGCCTTGTTTCACCTCTTCCCCTGCTTGTCTCGCTTCGCCTGGTCTCCAGAACGCCTTCTGGGGAGAGCCAAGGGAGCTGCTGTCCTTCATGAGGATCCCAGACAAAGTCCTCTCTGCTTTGTGTCTAGGATGAACAGGAAGAAGAGGAGGCCTTCAACCAGAAACACGCGCTGCAGAAGGCCAAGGAGGTCAGCCCGATGTCTGCGCCCAACATGCCTTCCATCGAGTGAGTCGGTGTCCCCACTTCACAGACCCCTGGGCTTCTGTGCTGACAGCCAGTTGCTCGGTTCCAAAGCTGTGAACTCTCGGAGGGCGCCTGCTCCATGCCAGGAAACATCCTGTGAATACAGCAGTGAGCAAGACAGGGTCTCTTTTTTTTCACAGAGCTTTTATTTCAGTGAGCAAAATAGCTGATGAATACACAGAAATAATTTTAGATAGTGAGAATAGCTGTAAAATAAATAAAACAGGGTACTAAGGCAGAGGAACAGGAATTGGGTGGAGTACCTTCGGGCGATCTGGGAGGGGTTCTCTGAAGAGATGATATTTAAGCAGAGACCTAAATGTGTAGAAGATGGTCGTGTGACATTACGAAGATGAAACATCCCCAGCAAGGCCCAGTGTGGCTGGTATGAAGGGAGCAAGGGGGAAGAGAAGGAGACACGGCCGGGGAGGTCCTGAAGGCCCAGGTGAAGGACTTTAGCTTTTGTTCTAATTACAACCATAGGAGGGTCTAGAGGGGAAGGATGGATAGGTTAGGATTTACCCTTTTAAAAGGTCACTGTGCTCTGTGGAGATGGACTGTAGGGGCCCAGACTGGAGCCGGGAAGACAGAGGTTGGCTCTTAGAGTAAAGTAGGTGAGGGTTGGTGGTGGTTTACACCATGGTAGCAATGGAGAAGACGAGAAGTCATCCCACTCGGTCTGTATTTTGGAGGGAGAACCGGTAGGATGAGCTGATGGAATAAATGTGATGGAGGTGGGGATGAAAAAAAAAAAGAAGAAACAAACGTATCTCCCAGGTTTTTAGGTTTGAACCTAAGCAACTGGGTAGATGATGATGGTATTTACTGCTAGCCTGGAGAACAGTGGAAATCCAAGGTTCATTTTGGCCACGTTAAATTTGAGATGCTTATAAGACATGCAAGTGAAGATGTTGAACGGGCTGTTGGCCTGTGAGTCTGGAGTTTAGAAGTCGGGGTTAGAAATAAGGATTTGGGGGAGCATTTGCATTTGGATGGCATTTTAGCTGTCAGCCCGGGCGAGCTGACCCAGGGAGAGGTGGGCTGGAGAAACGAGGAGCTGAGGACAGAGGCCAGAGCACTCCGTGCCTCGAGGAAAACCCGCGAGGAGACTGACGGGGAGCAGCCCGGAGGTGGGAGAGAGAACAAGGGAGCGTGGTGTCCTGGAGACGTGGAGAAGAACACGCTTCCAGATGGAGGGAGTGGACGGCGGAGCTCAGGACCATTGAAAGATCACGTAAGATGAGAACAGAAAAGGGAGCGTTGGGTTTGGCAAAATGAACGCTCTTAGCGACCTTCCCGAGAGCCGTTTCAGTGGCCCAGTGGGAACAGAATCCAGTTGGAGCGGATTAGGGAGAGAATGGGAGGTGATAAATTAGAGTGGCGAGTGTAGACTCTGTTTGAGGATCCAGCCTGGCCCTGTGGCTGCTGGTGGAACCGGCAGGCCGTGGGCCCTGCTGGGGGGGGCTGACCGCTGTATGGTGCTGGGGGAGGGCCTTGGAGAAGGGCCTTGAGAAGTGACCACAGAACCACGGAATTCCTGTTGTGGCTTCTTGGCCCTCCTGAGGACTGAGTGAGGGGTCCTGGGGTATCACTGGGGAGGGTCTGAGACCCCTGGCAGCTGGACCTCTATCCTGGCCCCAGACCCTGTCATCTATTTCTTGAAGCTGATCAGGGAGGAGCCCTTCTCCGCCCAGAGCTCGTGTGAAAGCCTATGAATGTCCTCGGCCTCGCCTGGTAGGAACATTCCAGAGTTACGTGTGGGGACCTCCCTCCCCTGCATGAGAAAAAAAACTCCCCGCCCCGGCAAGTTTTTTAAAGATTGATGAAGAAAGGTGAAACAACTCCTTCCTCCCTAGAGCATTCTCTGGGCCTTGAGCAGTTTCTACTCCACTTTCCCTGCACTCATGAGTCTGGGCTAAAAATATATATACACAGGTATCCAAACATGCTGGTGGGTAGGGCTGGCTGTCACTTAGGAGTGGGTGGTTCTATTTACTGAGATGAGGAAGCCTGGAGGAGGAGTGGGTTTAGAGATACGCGGGGGAAGGATGCTTGGCCCAGAGTAGAAAATCACTATTCATGGAATGAAAGAATGAATGAGATGCTGGTAGGCACATGGCAGTAGGCATTGAGCTGTGTGCGTATCCGGGCACAGTGAGGTGGGAGAGGTGCTGTGACTATCCAAGATGAGCAGAGATCCAGGCTTTGGGTGCGGTGCTTGTGCTGCGAGGTGGGTGCTGCAGGTGGAACGTTGTCAGGGTGTGTGTGCGCTGCCTGGGCTTGCAGGCCAGACCCCTGACTTCCGGACTACGGTATAACTAAGTGCGAACGTGGTGTCCATAGAGAAACACGGAAAGAACATTGTTACAAATTAAAAGGCCCAAGTGCTAGTCATAGCTCGGTCCCTCACACGCTGAGGGAACCTCTTAGCATCTCAGAATCCCTGTTTCCCCATCTTCGAAATGAAGAATACCAACCACCCTTCCTGATCCACAGGGTCCTTGCAGGGTGTATGTGAGGTCATATATGCATGAGTTGGAGAGATGCTTCTCTGTGATTTTAGGTATGAAGACATATTAATGGTTGTGATGGGATGTGAGTCTGGATCTTTGGATGTATGATTGGAGAAGTGAAGTTTGAAGTGTGTATCTGATTTGTGTGGAAATTAGAGGTTGGTTCTCTCTTTTGCCTGGCGTGTGTGTGTGTGTGTGTGTGCGTGCACGTGCGTGCGTATGTGGGTATGCACACATGTGAGCATGTAAGAGAGAGAGAGAATTCTTCCATGTAATTACACTCTTACACATGTGCTTCTGGAGGGCTGGCATTTGAATATTTGAGAATTTGCAAATAGCCAGTGGAAGGTGCTTTTCCTGGTGGGAGTGCATGCTGCCCGTCTAGAGCGTGTGCTTCTCTTTCTCTGTGCTGCCCATGCTTCTTGGCATGGCCGCTCCACGTGCATTGCAGCTGTCGATGCTGAGGGGTGCATTCATTTGTGGAGCTCACAGGTGTCTCCACAGTGATAGCCACATCCATTCCATGGGTGCTCATGTGCATTGCGCCTCCTCAGGCTCAGACCAGCTGCCTCTGCTCCCTTTGCCCGCCGTGGACCACGCTTCTCTGCAGATGTGGACATGGTGTTTGAACGGCGCTAGTTTGCCTGCGTGTTCTCCATTGGTGGCTGTCAGTTTCATCAAGGAAGGAGCAGCATTTGCCAACCTCCCAGGTCCAGGCAGGGCCCACTGGGCCAGACTGGGTTTGTCAGCCCAGGAACTGGGGCAAGCTCATTCCACAGGTGTCCCAGACGTGTAATCCTCCACCTGAGCACTGACAGCTTCATTTTTCCTGTTTGCCTTTGTGGGTGATGCCTCTACCCTACCATTCTGACCTTCCTTGTGTTTGAAAGGCCACAACACTTGTGTGTCTGTAGAAGAGATTTTTCCCTGTGCAAGGCCAGGAAGGTTAATACTGTGCTTTACCCAGCTGAATAGACTGAACATTCAAGGCCTCTGGTCAGGGCCACTGCATTGCACACATGCAGAGGACACTGCTTACATCCTGAAGTATGTGGACAGCAGCACACAGAGTGGTGGCCCCGCCTTCGGCCGTGGGCTACTTGGTGGCCTCGATGGTGTGCATGGCAGTGCATTTGTTCCCTGCATGTTGTGTGAGATTGGAGGGATGAGCTGGGGAGTCACACCCTTGTGAATATCCTAGACATGATCAGGGGGAAATACAACTCTTCGTCCAAGTTTACAGGGTTTCCAAAATAGGTCTCTGAAGGATATTTAGGTGAAAGCGTGAGTGCCAGTGGGGCTTGATGACTGAGTATCCGAAGCTGTTACCTCTGGGAAACAATAGACCCTTTGCGTGCCTGCATGTTTGCTTCAATACTGGATCCGTGTGTTTGCACACAGCCAGGAACCAAGGTCACTCCCTCGGAGAGCTGAAGGTTGGGAGTCTCCAGAGGGCAGCAGACACGTAGGGGATTCTGCACCTCTCCCTGGAGATCGGCTGGTGGCCGTGGGGCTTGCGGGTCCTAGAGGTCAGGATGAACTGAACCTGTCCATTTTTCTTCCCCAGAAGAGACAGAAGGAGACGACACCACATGTCGATGTGGGAGCCACGCAGCAGCCACCTGTATGTGTGTACCGGTTTGCGTGTTTGTGAGTGGTTACGTGTGGGTGCGGGGACACCGTGTCTTTGTCCTTGCCGTGGGCGGAGTGGCACCGGGCGTGCACGTGTCAGTGTGTGCCATGGTGTGTGCGTGGGCGTTCCGTGCACATGGTTTGTGGATCTGCCCCTCCGCACCTCTCACCATGTGCCTATCTCAGTGTGCGTCTCAGGTATGTGACCCCGTGTGCAGTTTGCTCTTCCGTGTGGCCTGTGAGTGGGCACGTGTCGGCGTGGGTCGTTAGTGCCGGTGGGGTGCCTTTCACGCAGGCACTTGTGGACAGCACGTGTGGGCCCCAGTGAGGATGCGTGTGGGCACATGTGAGCATCCCCTGCACGGGCTCTAGGCGTGCGCCCGCAGGTGTGTGTGAGTGCGGGCATAGGCGTGCACCCCACCCCCTCCCCTCCTGTGGGAGCCCACTCTCTGTGTCACGTTTGTGTGTTCCCGCTGCCACGTGAATGCTCAGCCAGGCCCCTGAGCTGGACTGTTCAACGGTTGTTTTGAGTATGAGTTGCTGGTGGTCCCTGGACATAGAGTCCCATGGATTTTATTAGTGGTTGTGGAAGAGACCCCACTGCATCACTGCAAGAGTGATGCCAAGACCTTTTATAACATGGGTCTGCTCGCCACTGTCGTCCGTCACCCTTGGATAGTACCTGCCCATTGTATTTCTCAGCCCTGGCTCTCCCGGGCTGTCCTCAGAAAGGGAAAGGAGAGGGAGAGGAGGAGGAAGAAAGGCCTCTCTCCTTGAACTAAGGGCCATTGGTGGGCACAGAGCAGGTACAGGCTGATGCCCTGAAAGCAAAGGGGAGCTGGGGGAGTGGAGATCCGGTAAGCCTTCGTACTACTGTCCTGGGGACCGGGACTCAGTCCTGGGCTGACCCCACCCCTCTCAGCTCCTGCGGAGCAGGGATTAGAGCGGGAAGCCCCACGGACCGGGGGGCAGTGGTCCAACCACGCCCTCGGCCCCTCGCATCTTTCTGTGCACCCTGTCTGCAGGTCCTGGGCTCTCCCATTTGCTCCCCGCACTGTGTGTCCCCCCATCCCACGGCCACCGAGGGCTGGCCTCTGCCCCGTGGCCGCCCTCCCTGGCCCTTAGCCGTCAGTTCTGACCAAGCCCTCGCCCTCTCCCCTTTGCCAGGAGGGAGCGAAGGCGCCGACACCACATGTCGGTGTGGGAGCAGCGCACCAGCCAGCTGAGAAGGCACATGCAGATGTCCAGCCAGGAGGCCCTCAACAAGGAGGAGGCCCCACCCATGAACCCCCTCAATCCCCTCAACCCCCTGAGCCCCCTCAACCCGCTCAATGCCCACCCCAGCCTCTACCGGAGACCCAGGCCCATCGAGGGGCTGGCCCTGGGCCTGGGTCTGGACAAGTGTGAGGAAGAGCGCGTCAGCCGCGGGGGGTCCCTCAAGGGGGACGGAGGGGACCTGTCGAGTGCCCTGGACAACCAGAGGAGCCCCCTGTCCCTGGGCAAACGGGAGCCGCCCTGGCTGGCCAGGCCCTGTCACGGGAACTGTGACCCGACCCAGCAGGAGGCCGGGGGCGGGGAGACCGTGGTGACCTTCGAGGACCGGGCCAGGCACAGGCAGAGCCAGCGGCGCAGCCGGCACCGCCGCGTCAGGACGGAGGGCAAGGAGTCCTCCTCCGCTTCCAGGAGCAGGTCTGCCAGCCAGGAGCGGAGTCTGGATGAAGCTGTGCCCGGTGACGGGGAGAGGGACCTCGAGCCCAGGGACAGCCACGGGGGCAAGGAGCCCACAATCCAGGAAGAAGAGCGATCCCAGGACTTAAGGAGGTAAATTAGACACAGGAGCATGCTGGAGGCATGTAGCGCGGCTGGCATTTGGAGGTGACGCTAATGCACCTTTTACGAGGCATGTGTAAATATGACAGCAATGGCATCTACCCCTCTGAAAACCAGGGCATCTCCTGTTGGGAGTGGGTAGTGGATGAATGGATAGGAGTGAAGGCAGTGGATACCGCCCGTGGACCTTAGCTCCTCTGCCTGGCTGGGTGGGGTGGGAGGCACCGGATGCCACGTGCTCTCCAGCAGGGCTGCTTTGGCTCCCCTCACTTCTCCCTCTCGCCAGGCGTATCAGCCGTTTCGGAACGGCTTCTCGGTCTGAGCACCACCTGTGTCCCCCTCTCTCTTTACAGGACCAACAGTCTGATGGTGTCCAGAGGCTCCGGGCTGGCAGGAGCCCTCGACGAGGCCGACACACCCCTCGTCCTGCCCCAACCAGAGCTGGAAGCGGAGAAGGATGCAGCGCTGGCGGAGCAGGAGCCGGAGGGCAGCAGTGAGCAAGCCCTGCTGGGGGACGTGCAGCTGGACATGGGCCGGGTCATCAGCCAGAGTGAGCCCGACCTCTCCTGCGTCACGGCCAACACGGACAAGGCTGCCACCGCGAGCACCAGCGTCACCGTCGCCATCCCCGACGTGGGCCCCTTGGTGGACTCGACCGTGGTGCACAGTGAGAATGCAGTTCCTGTCCCCTTCACCCCCATCGCCCATCGTGCCCGGGGCTGGGGGAGTCATGGCTCTGGAGTCATCCCTGGAAAGCTGCGTGGAAAACCCCACCAGTGGGATGAAATCACTCTTCAACATGTAAAAAAAAATAGCAGCAGTTTTATCCCAGTTTGCAAGAAAAATAAGTTAGAATTTTCTCAATCTTAAGTTTTGCCCTTAAAATGTCCTTAGGCCTTTGGCCCCTGTGACCATCCTAGAGTCTTCAGAGAGATCACATGTGATTTTTTACCCATTTGTATATTCAGCTATTTGATTTATTGTATGAATGTCTGATGGCATTCTCTGGGACCCCCCCAGGTGCTCTGCCACTTGACAGTTTGGGGACCGTTGCTGGAACAGAAGATGGCAGGTGGGCTCGGGCCAGCACTGGCTGTGCTCTGTGTGTAGGCTCCTAAACCCTGTGTCTCTCGAGGCCTCAGTTTATTGTCTGTGAAGTGAGGGCATCGAACCAGATGACCTCTGAGATCTTTTCCCTGTGCTAACATTTTACGAATCTATTACTCTCAGCTACTCTTTTTCTCCTAGGAGCTCTTAGTCACACTTTCTCTCATAGTTCCTGAAGGCAATGGATGTTCACCTGTGAGACCTTAAATGGAAACAACCAAAAAGCACTTAACCCACACCCATCCCTGCCCTGACCCCCCGCCCATCTCTGCATTAATCCCACAATCCACCTCATCGTCACTGAATCGTGACCACAGGATTCCACTCTTGCTTTTTTTCCCTCTCTTTCTTTCCCCATATTCTTCTCTTTTCACAGAACAGTCCTCTCTCCCTGTTTTTCTCTCTCCCACTTCTTCACCCTCTCAAAGTGAAGAAAATGTCTCAAAGTATTCTTCAAACTGCCAGTACTACTTTAAAAAGTGAAATCTCGCATATCCGGTGCCCCTGGGGTTGACTTGGGTGGGCATGTCTCAGGATCTCAGACTCACGACCTTTTTTGCTGTCTTATTTAATTTTATGTTCTAATAATGAAGTTTTGGGGGCCCTCCTTTATGAGACACAACATTAAGAAAGTCTGACCCCCCCCTCTGTTCTCTTTCTGGGGCTAGTCCCTGTCCTTGGTCGTAGGTAAGAGCGTGTCATCAGAGGGTTTTTGGACACTTTGGATGACTTACCTTTTGGAAGGACCTGGAAGGGGTCAGGACCTCAGAGGTTTGCTGCTTACACAAGGTTCCAGGGCAGAAGCATTCACTGAATGGGAATGTGGGAGAGGTTCCTTTGCCCCACTCGGATAGCCTCATCCTCTCTGCTGCTCACCCCGCGCTGGGACTTGCGTAAGGAAACAGAGAGTAGTGGTCCAGCGCCCCACTCTGTCTCTGCTTCTTCATCCTCTCAATCCTGGGATAAAGTCATGGACCCATCTTCACGTGAATACTGCATTCTTGTTTCTACATTAATCATGACGGGAAAAAGCACAGCCAGAAAGGCAGCCACGAACAGAGTAATGTCTTCTTAAAATCTTCCATTGCAATGTGATTTCTTTGAAAGGAGATAGAATTTTGAACTGGGAACCCATACCAGCTGTATGACCTTAGGCTAGGTCCTTGAATTCCCTGAACTTCAGTTTTTCCATCTGTAGAAGAGGAATAATAATATATGCCGTCCAGGGTGTACTGATGTGAAAAGTGCCATAAGTGAATATATACAAAGAGTCCAGATTTTAGATATAAATAAACTTTGTAAACTTTACAACAGAAACAGCCATTCTGTTTTACCCAGGGAAACATGATTATCATTTATATGGCAAAAAAAAAAAAAGGCTATACCACCTGAAATCAGGGCAGGGGTAAGGCTAGGAAGAGAGCAGGGCTTAACTCAGTATAATCTAGCAAACACCCCGATGTTTTCAGGCACCTTGCCAGGCGCATCCCTAGCTCCCTCTCCCATCCCCTCCATCCCATCCCCAGTGGAAAATGAAGGGCACCGTTCTGCACGTAGCAAGGTTTCTGAAGATTTCAACACGTTCCTCTTGCAGTCAGCAGCAAGACTGATGGAGAAGCCAGTCCCTTGAAAGAGGCAGAGATCAAAGAGGATGAGGAGGAGGTGGAGAAGCAGCAGCAGAAGAAGGAGAAGCGTGAGACGGGCAAAGCCATGGTGCCCCACAGCTCAATGTTCATCTTCAGCACCACCAACCCGTAAGACACCCTCCGTTGCCACCTCCCTTTGGTGCTGGAGTAAACAGCCAAGGTTTGAGCCAGGGCGGGGTGATGAGAAGGAGGGATGGGGGTCCAGTCTTCCTCCTGAGCCTTCCTGGTGGAATGTGGCCAGACATCTGAAGACTCCAGGGTGCTCACTAGTTGAGGTGAGTCATGGAATTAATGAACAGCCTCGGAACTCTGTGCCCATAGTCTAAAGAGTAATTTAAGACGGTACAGAATGAGAAATGTCATGAGGAAAGGACCCTTCACCTACTCTTTGGTTAGCAGGTTGTTGGGGGGGTGGTGAGAAGGAAGGAAATCTACTTGGGATGTGTCGCCAAATATTCCAGAGGTGGACAGAGCTGAGAATAGGGAGCCTAGTATAATTAGATCATCCGTCGGCTGCCCTACATGTGAATTTTGAAGTGGGTGTGTCCCGCAGAGCAGAGGCAGGGCATGAGATGGGGTTGGCGAGGAAAAATCTGGAAGGTTAGATTTAGGAAAGATGGAATTTTGAAAGAGAAGCTGCCTTCCACTTTGGAAATGAGCAAGATGTACACGTAGACCAGCTTCTGAGTCTAGGAAGGTGAGAAGGCTTTCAGTGACCATGTGGGCAGTATTCAGGCATGGCCCTGGGAAGGAAGGAACCGGGGCTAAGAGATGTCAGGCCAACCGAGGCCAGGATGCTGTCTGTAGAATAGTCACTTTAATCGGAATACCTGAGGCTCAGGGAAGCCCGTTGCTGCTTTCATCAGGAATCTTAGGATCAAGGTCTGTTTTTACATTTATTGGTTCTTAGGATTTCCTTGCTGTGCCCCAGTTTCTGTACAGCTGGGGAGTAGACATTGAGACACAGTGGAAGGTACCTTGTAGCCACCCGAGCGTGTGTCATCTGGTGCTGGCTGCTGCTCCCCACAGCTCAGATGTGCTTGCAGATAGTGTATCTTGGCTTGCATACCGCAGCCTCTAACCAATCTGATTACCTTCCCCCACCGGGACTTTAAGTCAAGGGTGGTGCCTGAGAAATTAAATTGCTCTCCCCCTGGCTTCCTCTGGCCAGGGCCTGGCTGTCTGGAAGAGGCTGATGTGCATGGGCGTGGGGAGGAAAGATGGGAATGGGAGGGAAGCGGGGCCGGCTCAGCGGGCTCATCCGCCGCCCCACAGGATCCGCAGGGCCTGCCACTACGTCGTGAACCTGCGCTACTTTGAGATGTGCATCCTCCTGGTGATCGCAGCCAGCAGCATCGCCCTGGCGGCCGAGGACCCCGTCCTGACCAACTCGGAGCGCAACAAAGTGGGTGCACAGGGGCCGATTGCCAGCCCCCGTCGTGCCCTGGTACCACCTCATCCCAGCCCCTGCCATCCCAACATTAGAGATGAGCTAAGGAAGGTTCCTGGAGAACGAGAAAGGCTTGAGAGATTGCCTGGTCCTATTCCTCAGGGCAAAGTGTGAACCACTTCAAGGCCAGCCCGCACCCCCAGCCCTAACCCTAACCACACTGCTTACCTTTATGCTCAGCGGCGGGCCTTACACCAGAGCCAGCCAGCGCTTTGGAAGGTGGTCTGCAGTCACCCATGGGTTGGATGTGGGGTCTGACCTAGGGGCATGGGTGATGTGGGTGAAGTCGGGGCACTGCAGCTCCTCCCAGGGAGCTGAGGCACCTCCTGGAGGGCCAGGGTGGATGTCAGGAGGGGTCAAGGGGGTGGGGAGGATTGGAACGGACAAGGATCCCAGGGAGGGAGAGATCTGTGGGGCAATTCGGACCCAAGACATTAAGTTCTGACCACAGGGGAGGGAAGGGCCAAGGACTGGCCAGCGGGTCATGGGGCCCCAGCGGTATCCACGGCTCCTCTCTTCCCTGCGTCTGATTAGCAGTTACAACTCCGAGCTTCTGTTCCAGGGTAGAAATGAGCGGGGCTTGGGGTGGGCATGCAGGAGAGCCCGTGTTTGAGGGGTGTGTGTAGCCTGGTGGTCTCTACCTTCTGTGTCTTACAGGTGCTGAGGTATTTTGACTATGTTTTCACTGGCGTCTTCACCTTTGAGATGGTTATAAAGGTAAGAGCCTCTAGAGCAAACCTGGGCTCTGGGGCTTGGATGGGCCACCTGTCTGCCTGTCTAGTCTGGTGCCCTTCCCCAGGGCTGTCACCTCCTGATCAATGACAGAATCTCAGCGGCACCTCTGCTGACCCCTCCTCCAGCCTCAGATCCCAGGGAGGTTTGTCGTGGCAGGACGTGACTGCGGGGATCTGTTTAGACTGGTGCAGACCTGTGGGCGTGGCCCGGGGAGAAGGCAGGCCCCCTCTCAGGCAGGCAGTAGAGGTGCTCCAGGCATGGGGACTGTTCTCACCTCCCCAACACTCTTCCTGGTTTGAGCCTGGGTACCTGCCAAGGCAGAGGGTTAGGTAGGGATGTCTTCCTGGCCTCATTTAGTCCCAACCGTACTCACTGCCCTCCACTCTCTTCCCTGCCACCATAACACCCCACGTTACCGTCTTATTCCCAGTCTCACCCATCTGAGATTTTTCTCATCTGCACATATGTGGCAATGCCTGGGGCTCTGAGCCACTAATGTAAGGAGGGATGTGGAGGCTTTCGCGGAGCCAAGGAGTCTAAGTGAACCCTGGTGGCTGTGAGAAGGGCCTTGGGCCTCACAGTTAGGTGGAGGGAGCCTGTGGGACCTGTCCTCCTGCTCCTTGGGTCCCCGTGCGGGGTTGCTTTCTAGAGGCAGTGGCAGCGGGGGCATTGCCATGGGGAGCCCAGAGCTCAGGGCACGTATGACCGGCACCTCCTGGGGCTCATCGGTGGCTGTTCACATCCTCCTCCTGCAGATGATAGACCAGGGCTTGATCCTGCAGGACGGGTCCTACTTCCGAGACCTGTGGAACATCCTCGACTTTGTGGTAGTGGTTGGTGCATTGGTGGCCTTTGCTCTGGCGTAAGTAACTCTTTTTTTCTTGTTCAATTCCCTTCCCTCCCTCCTTCCTGAGACGGCTGATTTGAGGGCTTCTCCAGGGCCAGTTCACTCAGTGGTGCCAATGAACGCTGCCCTGGGAATCTGCTTCCCAGTTGCCCCTCGACAGAGCTCCTGAGAGCCTTACAGCCTCAGCTCACACGCCCTGAGTCGTGGGACTGGTGAAGCAGGAGCAGAGCGAGTCTCTAGGGAGAAGTCAAAGGCCTTGGCATTCCTCCCTTCAAGATGAGTGAGCCTGGGCAGGCACTCACCTGTGTGCCCCCACGGGCTCAGCGCGGGACCCAGGGACAGCCGAGGTACCCTTTCATTTCTTGATTCTGTCAAACAAAGGATCAGCTTGAAAGAAAAATGCAGCGGGTAGAGCAGAGTTGGGGAATCACAGAATCCTGGGTATGGGGAGATTCTCTGCTCATGAGCGGAAGTA
This sequence comes from Balaenoptera musculus, assembly GCF_009873245.2. Lineage (NCBI taxonomy): Eukaryota > Metazoa > Chordata > Mammalia > Artiodactyla > Balaenopteridae > Balaenoptera > Balaenoptera musculus. The sequence continues at coordinate 136,752,157 of NC_045785.1, forward strand.
CCCCGGAGCTATTCCAAGGACATAAGAAGCAGGTTAATGTGATGAACTCCAGAAGGAAAGACTTTCCCAACCTTCCTTGGTAACACACTTAGGAAAACAGTCTTAAAACTATTCAGGCGACTAACCATGTTCATTACATTAGGGGATTTTTTTTTTTTTTTTCCGAACACTGATCCAGGGAAGGGCTTTCCTAGCCCTCCAGGGTGTAGCTAGGAAGTAGACATATTGTCAGAGCATTTTCCCTAAGCTAGTGGGTAGAGGGCCCCAGAAGATGAATGACAGCCTTCTGGGCTCTGTCTGTACCTTGTTCCACTGTCGGAGCAGCTTTACCCTTTGCCGGATGGCACAGTAGAATGCCCTCCAGCCTTCTGAGTACAAGAGAAAGCCAAGTCTTCTAGGCAAGACGAGCTACACTGTGTGATGGGGCACAAGGAAAGCATTTGGGAGCTTCTGTCATTGATGACAGCTACAAAAGGGAAGGAGCAAAACACCTCCATAGGCTTGACCTTCCCAGATCCAACTGGTCAAGTAGGGATCATCTGTCCCACCTTCTCCCCAGACACTGTCAGCTTCCGTCCCTATCCATCTGGCAGAGAAAGAAATGGGGTAAGAGTTAAGAAGGAATGTTCCTCAGGTGGCCAAGCGTGGGAGGAGAGATGAAAGGTCCCCAGCTGTGCTAAGAATTTGAGACCTCCCAGAACCTGGAAGTAGACTGTGTCCATTGCTGCCCCAGCCATGGGGGACCCTCCAAAGGAGAACCAGGCTGAATGTGACTTGTGACCCTGAGCTGGCAGTCAGGACAATTCCAGTGTCCTTTTTCCTTATGTGCACCAGTGTATTTACCCCATTAGAGTCACGTGGAGTCACCTGTGCCCCTCACAAGGAAACCTCCTATCAGACGTTTCTGAACTGTTCCCAAGGAGATTTCACAAAAGTATGACATTTTTCCAAGCATATGGACTCTCATAGCAAGATAAAAATAAAGGCAACTCTGCCTCTAACAAGGGGACTCCCAGCTCCTCTTCCTCCTCCTTCATGGAAAGAAGCACCAAAGTCTGCCTTTGTCCTAAGGAGGTCCACCTTTTTATGTTAGAGATAAATCTTACCCCTGAGTTTTTAAAGTCACATTCCCTTCTCATTTTACCGGCTCATTTGTGTACATTGTTCACCATATTGTTCTTCTCCCTTACTTTGATCTCAGTAAAATACGTTGTCTCTCTTTGAAGAAATAAAGGACAAGGAGAGGGGAGCATATAGGAAAGGAGCCACCTCATCTTGAGGAAGAACGGAGTTCATTGGGGTCACAGGGCAGAGTGGGAGGAAGGGGGTGGGCTGTGGAGTCAGGAAGGCCCAGCTCCTCCACTTCCCAGTTTCATGGCCTAGAGCAACATAGCAAAGTATTAACCCTCTTAACCTCCGTTCCTCATCTCTGACATGGAGACAAAATCATGTGTGTCAACGGCTTAGCCCGGAGCCTTACCCAGTGTGAGCGATCAGTAAACATGAATTCCCTTCCTTATGCTTCCATTCTCCATCACGTCATGAAGTCCGAATATGGAGCAAAATGTGTGTTGAGACATAATGTACACAAAAAGTTGAACACAGGCTGGTTTCCAAGACCTGGTTGTTGTGCACACACCCACCTGGCCTGTGTTGGTGCCAGTGGGAAGGAGGTGTGTGTTAAAGGAATGCCTGCCCCATGTCCACAGTCCAGCTGTGTCTCCTCAGATCCAGAGCAGTGACGACGGGCTGGAGGGTTGTCATCTGTCTTGTTCTTTCTTTGTGCCCTTTGAAACATGGCAGTGGTAGCTTTGGTGTTTGTGGCGGGGGAAGCCTTAACAGCCCCGGAGCCGAAGCCTCTCTGTTGGTCCTCAGACCAGGTACAGTGCAGGGTACCCCAGGAATCCCCTGGTTCTGGGGTCCACGCGTATTGTGATGGATTGAGTGTTCTGATCCATTGCTTGCTTTTAGTGATTTCACTTCTTGAACTTTTTATTCATTTCTCTCCAAAATGTAAATGGTACTTGCTCATCGTTCTCCAACCACACTCTCTCTTTTGTTAGCATCCTTCTAAGCTTGCCATGCACATTTCCTCTACCCTTTCTCCTGCTTATGGGACAGGCCCACACCCCCCTCCTCTGGCCTTCGTCATGTTTGCTGAGGTCCAGGTAATGCCTTCTCTTGCGCCTATGCTCATGCTTTCTAACTCTGTTCTCTCCCTTTCCTCATTAAGGGCACAGAGAATTCAGCTCTCCCGTCACTTTGGTAGGGTTAGCCAGGGTTTCCCCTGCCAACAAAGCAAGGGCCTGGCCTGAAACGAGTTGACATCGGAATAAGGCCTATGTCCCACTGCGGGGCTGTGGTCAGGGGCTCAGGCCAAGAGAACCACGTGTGAGTTTTTCTGTAGGCTTGTCAAGGACCTCCCTCCCTGTGGATACAACTTTCATTGTCATATCCCATATTTTTGCCCCTAAGAATGTCCACCATTCACATAACCTTACTCCTGCCCTATCTCTCTCTCTCTCTCTCCTTGAAATTGAACCTTGTTTTACTGAGGCTTCTGCAAAGGTTATTGCTCAATTTGAGCAGAACTGATGGTGATTGTCATGGTAATACCTTTCCGTGGCTCCTCAGAAATCAGAAGTGACTTGGTATCTCTTCCACCACTGGCAGCCAGAGCCTTCTCAAAACCCAGCCCAAGTCCCAGGAGCAACACCCCAACCAAGGGGAGAAAATGGCCTCTAGCTGAGTTCTCAGAGAAAGCTGAGCCCTTCTACTGAAGCGGTCTGCACCTGCCATCATGTATATTTTCTAGGAGCATGTATGTTGTTTATGTATTGGCTGAAAAGGGATCTCTCTTCTTTATAGCTGCACATGTGAAGTGAAGGGATTCTTTATAATGTAAACTCGACAGATTCCATGTGGGCACTTTATTGACTTTTGAGGAGGAGGGGAAGGGGGTTTATTTTCTGAGTGTGGGCATAGCAAGGGATAAGAAAATAAATGGAAAGATACCTGTATTGCACCCTTCCTGTTCTTCCGAGTCCACTTTTACATTATAAAGCATTTATAAGGACACTCAGGTCTCCCTCCGTAAGCCCGATACCTGTGTAGAGGGGGGCAGAGTTTTGGCAGAGGTTGGCTACAGCTCTCCCTCATCCCACTGCCCTCACAACACCCCGCTTTCTGGGCCACGTGGGGACACGGAGTGTTTACCAACTATAAATATCCTGACTGTGCCTTTTCCTCTCTGTGGTTTCAAGAAAAGTCTGATGAGTGACTGGGCCTGTGAAACCTTTCTCTTTTATCTTTTTCTATTTGAAAAAGAGGGATTCTTCTGTTTGATAATTATTGTCCACTGAAAGACCAGAAACTGCTTTTCCCACTTTTCTCACACCCTGTTGCCATCACTTCTGCTTCCCGGTCTGCTGGGTGGGAAAGCAGAGATGGTTCCAGCCTTGGCATTTCTGAGTATCTGCACATTGGACACACCCCCTCACTTTGGGGCACCCCCCCCCCCAGAGTCGGCTGCCTTGTAGGGGGGTCATGTGTCCACTGTGCAGGTTGAGTACATGAACCTTATGGGATCCTGCCCAGTGATGGCGATGCTGTCTTCCCCTCAGGCTGCCTGTCTTCCATGTTTAGTGAAGGGCTTCTGACAGGCAGGTGGGCGGGGCCGGGCCAGCATCTCAGTAGGGACCGCAGGGGAGGACGAGAAGGGTGTGATCCTGCACTCCAGCCCAGGCCCCTCCCTCCTCTTCATTCCCATTGCTCTACAACATGTTACTTGACCAGCTCATGTCAAGTCACCAGGTGAGCTGTCCTGGGTTAGATTCTAAATAGTAAATTCGCAGCTTATGATGGCTTCTCAACACAAACAGTTTAAAAGAAAAATAACTAGCAATTCAGCTCCCACATCCTCCCCAGCATGGGTGTGTACATCAGTCAGAGTCATGCAGGCTCTCAGGCAGCTGACGCCAAAGCTTCCCGTTACCATTTTCCATCATAGCGGGGCACGAGGTAAGGTCAGGACTCCCTGGCACGCAGGGGATCTGGATCACAGCCGCACTTGGCCTTTCATTATTCAGTCCTTAGCCAGAAAAGAAAAACATGAGTCAATCGCCTCTTGATGCCAGAAGGAACCGGAATTCCCACGTTAGCTTTTAGTACATTCTTTTCATTGAAGTATGTCACTTTCCTGACACTTGACAGTCTGCCCTAGTCTCTAAGGTGGATAAGGTCTTTTGAACGCATTCAGAACCAGCCACAGCAGCAGAGCTGGTTCTGAATTCATTCAACGAAATACACAAGCGCAGACAATTTTAGACTTGGAAATGGTACTCTGGTTCTGGTTTTGCATTTGAGGCTTTGTGTTTGTGAAGGTGGGAGTGTGCATACGTGAGAAAGGAGTCACTACTTAGAACTGAAATGCTGGTACGTGCTCACACTCAGCGGAGCTTGGTAATAATAGAGCTGACATTTCACCTTACACCTGCCTGACCCTTTCTCCTGTCCTTTGCTGTCTGCCTGTGTCTGAGGCAGTCCCCTCAAACCTCAAGTTTTGCCTTTGGGGCTTCTTTCTTGACAGCCCCCATTCTTTTAAAAGTCAGAGGGGTGTCTCCCGCAGGAAGCTATGACTACTCATTAATCTTGTAGGGGGAAAAAGGGTGGACAGAGTCCTGCTTCATGCAAAGAAGACCCATTTACCACTGAGCCAAACAGTTCATCCAGTTCCACTGCTCTGTGGAAGAGAATGAAGGATTAAAATTAAATTTAGCCGTCAGGTAGCCCATTAACTCTGGATTTAGGATGCCAGCTGAGCTGGAATTGGAAATTTCCAGCTGTGAGCAGATAGAAGGATGTCGTTGCTTGAGACTCCAGCCTTAAGAGTCACCTCAAGAGTGACTTTATCTGACTTTGGACCCCAGCAGGGACACTGAAGATGATTAATGTCCATGGACTCTTGGGATTCCCGCTGCTGTATTTTACACCCTAGCTGCCTTGCAAACAGGGTTTGGGAGGGAAAAAGGAGGGTCATAGTGGCAGCCATAGGAAGGAAGTGTCTGAAAGAAAGACAGAAGTTCCCAGTCTACCTGTTCTTGTCTTTAAGCCCCAGCATGCATGTTTTTTGATGAACACTGGAAAATGCATTCTGTTACAAATGCCCTTGGTGCTGCTGGAGAACCCTCTGTAGAATGTGCGCTTGGGGACCTTTATCATGTGGAGACAATGAGTGTGAACATCTTAATATTTCTCTTTATTAATAAGCACAAACTGGGGAGATGGTTGGTTGTAAATAGGATCTCCGCCTGTGGCCACAGAACCAAGCAAAATGAAATGGTCCAGTCCACATGATAACCGACAATTTGGCTAACCAGACTCAGATGCAAAAGCACCCGGCACAGAAAGGTGAGGCTTCACAGCTGTGGGAAGAGCCCAGTTCTGCAGAATTAGTAGAAACTCATCACAGTGCCCTCCAGATTTAAAAGTAGGTTTTAGAGTAATTTGGGTCAGAAGATTTCATGATGAGACTTGGGAAGTATCTGCTCAGATCATGTGACCTGCCAGCCGTCTGCTTAATCCACACTCACAGAGGCACAGGCTAGCATTATGAGTTAGTCTCCAGCCGGGGGAGTGTATGGGCTGGACTTCAGCTGGCATGAAGGTCTTCTTAGAAAGATCAGCAGATGAGGGGTCTTGGGGTATGTTTAGATTAGGAAGACTAAGAAGCAAGACAAATCAGGTCACTGTTCACCAGAATGAACAACAAAACTGCTAGGCGATAGATGCTTTGCTATCTCTTGCTGCTTCCCAGTGCTTGGACAAAAATATCTTCCAGTAAGAGTATAGTGCTCGAGTTTTGCAAAGGAGAAACTTTGCAAAGGCAATGGTGAGTGTGTTACAGGGAGTTCGTTGAAGTCCATATGCAAGAAGAAAAGGATTACGCACTAACCGCTTAGCATAGAGCTAGTGCTCTGGTCACAGAACAAAGAAAGATGGCAGAGTCCCGAAGGATTTATGGCTCCTGGGTGATCCCGAGAGATGCTGAGGTATGGGTCAGGAAGAAAAATAATCCCCAAATGGCAGCAGCCAAGCAGTGACAATGTCAAAGTGCTGGATTTAGATTCTTCATGCAGATGAACTAGCCTTGCCTAGAGAGTTCTGTTTCCAGAGACAAGCAGGGCCAATGCAAAGGGGGAAACTTCCTCCTCACTTCCATGGGGCTTCAGAATTTATAAAGTGTTTTCACACTCTTTATTTCATTTGTCACTCTACAGTCTTATTTCACAGTTGAGAAATGGATCACCTGAGGTTTGACTAGTTTGACTCATTTGACTAGTAAGTAGCAAAGCCAGTTCTTAAACAACAGATCATTTTGATTTCAAGTTCAGGGCTTTCTCCATTACATTAAGCCCCCTTCCACCTCTGATGTTCTACTTAGTTCCAAGTCATTAACCTCTGTAAACTCAAAGTAGTGGCCTGGTATGGATTTCTCCTAATCCCACAGATCCTCTGTCTCTGCCTGGAAACAGACAAGACTTATGGACCAAATGGAGAAGACATCCCTGACCTTGTCAATCTTGCTGTTCCATCTGTATCTTTTTCTTCCCATGAACCCTCACAGGCCCTAGACTGATGAAGAAGACTAGGATAGATGGCTCAGTATTTGAATTCAGGAGCTGCTGGTTTCTTTTGCCATTTCCTTCTTTGGTTAAAACCCTCCATTTGTTCCCACGTGGAAAGGCATTGTAACGTCGTAAATAAGAGCCTATGTTTCAGAGTCAGGTAAACTTAGCACTGTTAATTATTAGCTACCTTAACTCTCTGAATTTCTACTTGATCATCTGTAAGTAAAAATTAAAAATAACTCTATTTTGGTCTTATGAGAATTAACTAAGGTAAAATATATTGTGTCCAGTGTAGTGCCAAACACTTAGTAAGTACATAATGAGTGATAGTTATTATTGACTACTAAATAATAGTCCAGACACTTTAGCAAGGTTCAAGGCTCCTCACAGCATAACCCCGCCACCCCCTTTACATTCCAGCAAGCCTGTCCATTCCTCTAATGCAAGAGATTCCTTAAAATCCCTGTGCTGTTCCCTCCTGGGCTCATGGGGAAGGGAAGAAGAAGACCATTCCACTTAAAAGAGGGAAGGACTGTTCAGAAACTGATGTTCTGGCTCTGTCCCCCAGCACGCGCCTCCCACCATGGAAGGAGAGTCAGTTCCTAGCAGAAATCAATTTGAGAGTGCGTCCTTTGAGAAAGGGGGGACATAGAAGATGAAAAGCAAGATTACAAGGAATGATGAGTGATTACACGTGAGAGATCTGGAGGGCAGCTTGACAATTGAGCTGGAAGATTCTCATCTTTTACTGATGAGACATAAGAGAAATGTGGCAATTTTTTTTTTTTTGGAGAGCAGCCAGGAACTTAACAAATAAGTAGGAAATAAATGGGGAAATGGGTAGTCCAATTGAGCCCCAATTAAAGTAGGGCCAGTACATACTCGCATGTGAAATTATCCTCAAATTTTAACATTAGAGTCAATTCTTTTTAATTAATTTATTTTTTTAATGTCTTTATTGGAGTATACTTTCTTTACAATGGTGTGTTAGTTTCTGCTTTATGACAAAGTGAATCAGCTGTACGTATACATATATCCCCTTATCTCTTCCCTCCTGTGTCTCCCTCCCACCCTCCCTATCCCACCCCTCTAGGCGGTCACAAAGCACCGAGCTGATCTCCCTGTGCTATGTGGCTGCTTCCCACTAGCTATCTATTTTACATTTGGTAGTGTATATATGTCAGTGCTACTCTCTCACTTCATCCCAGCTTACCCTTCCCCCTCCCCGTGTCCTCAACTCCATTCTCTATGTCTGCGTTTTTATTCCTGTCCTGCCCCTAGGTTCTTCAGAACCTTTTTTTTTTTTTTTTTTAGATTCCATATATATGTGTTAGCATATGGTATTTGTTTTTCTCTTTCTGACTTACTTCACTCTGTATGACAGTCTCTAGGTCCATCCACCTCACACAAATAACTCAATTTCATTTCTCTTTATGGCTGAATAATATTCCATTGTATATATGTGCCACATCATCTTTATCCATTCATCTGTCGATGGACACTTAGGTTGCTTCCATGTCCTGGCTATTGTATATAGAGCTGCAATGAACATTGTGGTACATAACTCTTCTTGAATTATGGTTTTCTCAGGGTATATGCCCAGTAGTGGGCTTGCTGGGTCATATGGTACTTCTATTTTTAGTTTTTTAAGGAACCTCCATACTGTTCTCCATAGTGGCTGTATCAATTTACATTCCCACCAACAGTGCAAGAGGGTTCCCTTTTCTCCACACCCTCTCCAGCATTTATTGTTTGTAGATTTTTTGATGATGGCCATTCTGACTGGTGTGAGGTGATACCTCATTGTAGTTTTGATTCACATTTCTCTAATGATTAGTGATGTTCAGCATCCTTTCATGTGTTTGTTGGCAATCTGTATATCTTCTTTGGAGAAATGTCTATTTAGGTCTTCTGCCCATTTTTGGATTGGGTTATTTGTTTTTTTGATATTGAGCTGCATGAGCTGCTTGTATATTTTGGAGATTACTTCTTTGTCAGTTGCTTCATTTGCAAATATTTTCTCCTATTCTGAAGGTTGTCTTTTCGTCTTGTTTATGGTTTCCTTTGCTGTGCAAAAGCTTTTAAGTTTCATTAGGTCCCATTTATTTATTTTTGTTTTTATTTCCATTTTTCTAGGAGATGGGTCAAAAAGGATCTTGCTGTGATTTATGTCATAGAGTGTTCTGCCTATGTTTTCCTCTAAGAGTTTGATAGTGTTTGGCCTTACATTTAGATCTTTAATCCATTTTGAGTTTATTTTTGTGTATGGTGTTAGGGAGTGTTCTAATTTCATTCTTTTACATGTAGCTGTCCAGTTTTCCCAGCACCACTTATTGAAGAGGCTGTCTTTTCTCCATTGTATAGTCTTGCCTCCTTTATCAAAAATAAGGTGACCATATGTGCATGGGTTTATCTCTGGGCTTTCTATCCTGTTCCATTGATCTATATTTCTGTTTTTGTGCCAGTACCATACTGTCTTGATTACTGTAGCTTTGTAGTATAGTCTGAAGTCTGGGAGCCTGATTCCTCCAGCTCCGTTTTTCTTTCTCAAGATTGCTTTGACTATTTGGGGTCTTTTGTGTTTCCATACAAATTGTGAAATGTTTTGTTCTAGTTCTGTGAAAAATGCCATTGGTAGTTTGATAGGGATTGCATTGAATCTGTAGATTGCTTTGGGTAGTATAGTCACTTTCACAATGTTGATTCTTCCAATCCAAGAACATGGTATATCTCTCCATCTGCTTGTATCTTCTTTAATTTCTTTCATCAGTGTCTTATAGTTTTCTGCATACAGGTCTTTTTGTCTCCTTAGGTAGGTTTATTCGTAGGTATTTTATTCTTTTTGTTGCAGTGGTAAATGGGAGTGTTTCCTTAGTTTCTCTTTCAGATTTTTCATCATTAGTGTATAGGAATCCAAGAGATTTCTGTGCATTAATTTTGTATCCTGCTACTTTACCAAATTCATTGATTAGTTCTAGTAGTTTTCTGGTAGCATCTTTAGGATTCTCTATGTATAGTATCATGTCATCTGCAAACAGTGACAGCTTTACTTCTTCTTTTCCGATTTGGATTCCTTTTATTTCTTTTTCTTCTCTGATTGCTGTGGCTAAAACTTCTAGAGTCAATTTTAAACCTGATAAAATTTCACCAATTATCCAGGCAGTGTAAAAAAATTTTGCTTATACATTTAGTAGCAAAGAGTAGCAGAGTGTTATCAAATGATTATATTTAAATGATCTGTAAAAAGCTCATGAATTTTTTCTTAAACAATATGCCGCAATTGAAGTACTTGAAGAGTCTGTTCTCTTGGTTTGATAAAACCTGTCCCTTGCAATCTTGTTGACTTGGATAATGGCTTAAATGACTCTTGTATGCAGGGATTTGGGAGAGGTAGTTTAGCCTAACTCATGTGTAAATTATGATATATTTTAATTAATGGGCACTACGTTGTTGATGCTTTTCCTGACCCTGTGGCTTTGTTAGCCAGTATTCCTTTCATTTCAAATGACAGTTTTCAAGTTCATACTGAATGTATGTTAACAAAACTGAGAACCCAAGCATGCTTTTTTGCAGCCACTCAAAATCCTAGTTTTTCAGTGGCTCTTCTGCAGATCTGTTTGAAAGATGTGCAGAGCAATGACTAATCTTTATTTTACTTTTGGCCTGTGTCTGATTACTATCCTTGGCTCAACTCTGTAGGAGTCAGAATGGGACTAATAGCCCATTACTTTGGCAACCACAGTCAACTGTTAAGATCAGAGTGTACCATCGAAGAATTCCACTTCCCAAACCAAGGGACACACACACACAGGTCAGAGATCCCCTTTGTTCCATAGCATGACATTTTACTAGGATCCTGGGACAAAATTAATTGTAGAGAGCAAATTCTGTCCTTTATCTGGGTGTGTAGGAGGAGAAAAAATTATTGAACTTTCCTTCAGTATGATGGGCATCTGTGAGTATGAACCCATTTAGACTCTACTGGATATAAAGGTCTTGGGGTTTAGGACCTGGGTTAACGGAAGGTGAAAGCCTGGACCACCTGTCCATCCATTGATCCCACTTTGTTCTCTCATTTCAAGGATTTGGAAAATTCTCCCTGAGCTTTTGCTAAAGATGAATGTAGCCTGGGGAAAAGATGGTGACCTATGTAGTTGTTCTGGCAAAATTTTCAGTCAAATGATTCTATCTTTCCCAAGCATTTAGCTTGCAATTATACCTTCATTTGTTTGCTTGTTTATTTAAGGCCTGTCTTCCCTCCTAGATTAGGTAAACTCCAAGAGGGTAGGGACCTCATTTGTTTCGTTCACAACCGTGTAGTCAGTACTTAGAATAGTCCCAGACATTTATTAAGGACTCCATCAGTGCTGTTATATGAATGGATAAAGGTATATTTGGCTGACCTACCACGTGCCCAGTCTCATGCATGAGAAGACACTGTTATAACTCAGAGGAAGATATTTCCTCTGCCTTCTGAGCATTTGGAGATTATCACATGAGGGATTTAAGGTTTATAAGGCCTTGGGTTTAATTCTCAAACCACCATTCATTTGGCATTTACAGTGAAAATTAATATAATTTTGAATGTGGGATCATTCACTGAATAAAATGGTCATTGGAAATCTTTGCTTGTGGCATATGGTGGTGTAACATAGGTTTGTGGTAAGTAAAAACAATTAAAAGAAAGGAAGAAAAAGTACCCTTCACAGCCAACTGTCAACCAAGAAGCAAAGGCTGAATTTTAGGCACTTCTTCATAGCAGCCGGCCTGTTCACCCGTGGCACTGGGGCTCACTTACTGAGATCTTATGCAAGGCACACCTTCCTCGGGCTGCAGTTTTGTTTGCAGTTAAGTGGATTTCAAGGATCTGTTCCAGCTGTAGAATTTGGTGAGCTGTTTGACAGAGCCTAGAACCAAAAACTTGCTGACGCAGAAGCTTAATGGTTCAGAGCAAGAGCTCTGAGCATCATATAGACTTGGGTTCAAATCCCAGCTCGCCCTGCCACTGCTGGGCACTCAACCTCTCGGCATCTCATCTGTGAAATGGAGATAATAATACCTTTGTCCGAAAGTTACTAGGACGTCCGAATAAAGAGTTGCACTAAAAGTGCTTAACAGAGTCTGGCCAAGAATAAATATTCAGAAAGTTAGCTTTTATTATTTCTATCTCAAATGTTTCATGTTTATGCTCTCCATCTTTATTTTTGTCATTTTTAAGCCTCACCAATAGAACTGGGATGATTTGTCTGCAAGCTACACGGTAAATAGCTCACAAAGGATGGGTGGTCATTTAATTTATCAAAAGGCATCCCTTTATGTGACATCAGGACCTTGATAGACAATGCCTTCCCCCATATTTCAAGGTGGTTTTATGGTATGGCCCATCTGTGCTTTTGAGAGATGTCAGAGTAGCCCTCTCCTGGACATTGTGTCTCCCTCTTCAAATGAACTCCTTCATAAGCATAAGTATGCCACTATGTCTTGAAACACCTTTTCCAAGACATAGTTTCTGGCCCAGAGCAGGCCTTTTTTCCTCTAGCCTGGCTTCTTATGAATTCACTGGAAACAGAAGGAGTTTGTCTGAAGGCTACTAAGGAAGTGGAAGTGAAAGACTACATTTAGAAAACTCCAATTCAGCGAGGCTCCATGGGATAAAGTACACCTGGGGAATGCTATATAGTTAGAGGCAGCGTCCCTAATGCTTGCAGAGGTCCTTTGCCTTTGCAGGGTGGAGAGGTGGGTGTGGAGCGATGGTGTGCTGGCCCTTCCTTTCCTTCACAAAGCGTGCGGACTCTGCAAGTGCCAAGGCTGTAAGCGGGATCTCTAGGGTCTGGGCATCTCCAATTTCCCGTTGTCCTAAAGTTCTCTTTTCTCCCTGAATTTACTGACTCTCTCCCTTCTCTCCATTACCTCTCCTCCTTTTTTTTTTTTTTTTTTTTTTTTACTGCTTTCTGCTTGGATCCTCCATAGGAATGCTTTGGGGTAAATATTTTTTCCTTCAGTTTTCTTTGAAGTAAAAAAATATGGGGAGTAGGTTGGAGGAGGGAGAAAGTATGGTTGAGAGGGAAGGAACTGGATCACTAAGAAAGGAGTGGTGAGTTTATGTGAGTGGTGTGTTTTCACTGATATCCAAGAGAACAAAACTAGGAGTCACGAAGCCTTCTTGGGAAATGATCATTCTTATTGGTTTGGATATATATTCGGCCTATATGTTGCCTTTTTAGAAAGGTAGATAGACGAACCTACTAAAGTAAAAGAGTTTATACAATATACAAAGCCCATGGATACAAGAGTCCATTGATATCAATGTGATACTTTTGGGTTATCTATATTCAGATCTAGAACTGAGTAAAAGCAACTTATAGATCATGGATTGTAACCATTTAAGAGGGTCTCAAAATTCACATTCTAGGCAGTCAGCATTCCATTAAATGTCTTCCTACCGTGCCTTGTATGAAGGAATGGATGGCCTTTGATCTCCCTATTTGGAGGATGGGTATGGCAGGAAGGACAGGGTGAGAAGCAGGCAGAAGCCTTGTAATTCCCATCTGATGTTCTAGATGGATCCCATTTCCTCCGATAGTTGTTGTCATGGTGATCTGGGCCAACATGAGAAAAGAACCAGAACCTGAGCTCACTATTTAGAGTCTCATTTTCTACCATCTGCATGTTTTACAAATTGCAGTTGTTTGACTTGAATGCAAAGATCTCAGGGGATGGGCAGGGTGGAGAGAGAAATGCAGGTTGATTTATTCATTTCCTTCCTAAAAATAGAAAGATGTATTTTGTCTACTAGGAGCAAACATTTCCGAGAGGCTGAAGAGGGAGGGTCATTAGCTGTAGGGCGAGGATAAAGGTGGGCGGGGGCTGCAGTTTGGGCCTCCTCCAACTGCAGGCTCTCCGCAGCTTGTGCTAGGTGCAGAGGGCTGGAAATGGGAAGGGACTGCTGGAAGAGCCACTCGCACAGAAATAATCGGGGTGTGAGCCAAAGTCCTGGCTAGAAGCCTGCATGACATGCTCTCTCTGGAGCCAGCAGCCCAGCACAGCACGGGTGTCATGTCCCCACCAGCCTTCCTTACCCTGCTCTCCCCTGAACTCATGAACTGTGCAGAGGTGACAAACCTAGAGCTGAAGGAAGGACTAGGTTGAGTCCTCTGATGAGACTTGCTCTCAACCATGGCTCCCTATTCAATTCAGCAAATACTATTTGAGAGCCTTCTACTGAAGACTCCCTAGGCTAGGCACCATGCCGGTCCACAATGGGCTACGGTCATGTTCCCCAGTCGATGGATCCTCCATTTCCATTTGGTCAGTGTGGTCATGAGCAGCATTGCTCTGGCTGTTAGGGGTAGGAAGTGTTGATTAACGTGTGTGCATGGGTGCCTCTGTGGTGTGCCTGTGTCTTCCTCTTTGTGAGTATGCATGAGTGTGCGTGCATATGAGTGTGTGCACACTGGGGAGTGATTGGAAAATTTTCCCAGAGAGTGTTGTTTGGGGTCTACTCTGACCCAATTTCAGGCCTTTTGCCCACCTCTTTCCCCCTTCTCCCTGTTGTTGTTAACGTAGTAGTGTGACTGTCACTTTAACTCTCCCCTGTCCTGTGATTTCCCGGGGCTTCTCCCCTGCAGAACCAACAAGGGCCGGGACATCAAGACCATCAAGTCCCTGCGGGTGCTGCGTGTGCTGAGACCACTAAAGACCATCAAGCGCCTGCCCAAGCTCAAGGTGACGTTCACCAGTTTCTTCCCATCAGCTCCCCTTCATCTAGAGAGAGAAGCCTAGGTGGCCTGCTTTTGGAGAATTATTTCTGGGAATATTCCTTTTGCTCACACAGAGACTGAGATTCTTTTCATCTGCTTGAACTAAGGGTCTGAGTTTCAAAGGAAAATAACCCATATCCTAAGAAATCTATCTCTAAGGACTTTTACCCCTTGAGTCCAAACCCAGGAGGTATGTTCTACCCTCAGTGGGAGGTCATAGGAAGAACCCTGTGTGGCTTTATCCTGGAGCCTCCTGTGTCATTAAGGTGGGTCAGACACCAGAATGGAAGGAGCAGGAGCCCTGCGTGTTGTAGTCCGCACACTAGGTCAGACCAAGTCACCTGGGTTGGTTTCTTTCCTCATGATTCTAGAGAAAGAAAGAATCTTCTAGCCCTGACCCTTCATATTTTAGAGGCCAATAACTTGCCCAAAGACACACAGTCATTTTTGGCACAAGCAGAGAAGAAATGGGGAAGTGAGCTCACACAACTAAGTTCTCCCTGTTTCCAGGACCTGTGTCTTCATAGGTCTGTTATCTGCGTTCTCCTGCCCTCTGACCTGCTCACCCACCCTGAGCTCCTTCCCTGAGCCTTCCTGCCCTCAGGTTGCTGGCTTGTGGAACCCGCCTCTCCCACACACATCCGTTGCTGTTATGGAAGCTGAAGCCTCATGGGAGAAAAGTTCTTCCTTCCTGAATTCCTGTGAATGAGACCCAACCACCTCCAGGGAGGGAACAAGGGACTCCCCTGCTCCCCAGTTCCTCTTTCCCACTGGGTTTGCATCACCTCTGATATTCCCCACCAATCCCTCCACCGCCACCCCAACTGCTTCCCTTTCAGCCCTCTGGCCCTGCAGAGAGGTGTTAAACCAACCAGGTTGATCAAAGGCTTAAGACCACAAGAAAGTCTTTTTTGGAAGACCCCTAACTGGCTCAGACATGGCTTCCTCTCAGAGCCCAGGGCCCTGGCCTCCTGCGTGGATTCCCAAGGAGAGGTACTCATGCTCCAAAGGAAATGTCCTCACTGCCTGCTCTCCTCCTCCACTGCCCTGCCTTCCCTCCTGGATCAGGCACCTCCCACGGTATCGGGAAATCCTTCACACGCTGTTCATTATAACCCTCCACCTGGTGATGGGCCCCAGCACAGGGCCTGGCCGGGGTCAGTGCCTGTGAACATTCATTCCTTTCTGCCTCACCCCCAGAAAAATATGGCCGGGAGGCCTGGGGCCCTAACCAATGTTGTTAGCGGCAGCCCAGGTCCACTGGTCTCCTCCTCTGAGCTATGTTGGGGTCCTGAGAAGAGCTTGGACAGGGTGATGAGATTAGTTAACAGGCTGAAGAATTCGACCCAACCTTGGGTAATTCCAATTAATTAGGAAGGGCTGGCTCCATAACCTGAAGGAAATGTAGGTGGATCTGATAATTCCACAAGACTGCATGTCACTCACATTCCCTGCAGTGCTGAACTAATTAAACCAGCAGCGTTCACCCAGCGCTGTGAAGAGGCAACTGCTCAAATGCAGCGCCACTGTGGGGCTAGACTCTCCAGTGAGCTAAACCTACAAACCTAGAAAATAACCTAAAAATGGTTTGAAATGTGTTGAATTCCCATGTAACTCTTCATGGCTTAGGGCCTAGAATGGATTCTTCAGAGGGAGATTCACTTCCTTGAACTGAAATGCAAATTCCTGATTCTGTCCATCTGGTCCTCCCATCTCTAAGAGAGGGTGGCTCTTACCCCTTCCCACATCACCTGTTGAATCTTCATCCCCAGCACAGCCAGCTTTAAACTAGAGAACATTTACGTGAAGTGCGGAATGTAACTGGGGTAAATGTATGAACTTATTATAAAATATCATTAAAATGAACAAAGATGATAGTTTATTATCACTCCCTGATCTATTTAGAAAGGCTAAGAGAAAACAATACATATTCAGTATATAAATCAAATCTAAGAATGTGCCCCAAATAGATGAAGTTACGGGTAAGCTATTTAACACCTAAAACAGGCTAAATGATTTCAAGGATCCCTTTTCTGGAATAAATTTCTGTTTCACACTAAGTGGAATGCATGTAATACGATTCCACAAAGGACTCCCTCCACTGCCTGATACCATCTGGTCTCTACTGCTTTGGGTTTCCTTTCAGATTCAGAACATGTGTTCCCCTCCCAAATTATAGGTTCCTGCAGTCATGACCAGCTTAGAAAACAGGTCCGAATCCCATGAGTGTCACTTCTTACTAGGGTGATATCTCCTGGGGCACCTTCTCAGTGGGCTGGCTGGTGGTAGTATGGGTCCAACTCAGCTGTAGGCAAATACACAGGCCATTCCAGGGACTCACACACCAGGACTCTTTTTTCTGTTCACAGGCTGTCTTCGACTGTGTGGTCACCTCCTTGAAAAATGTCTTCAACATACTAATTGTCTATAAGCTCTTCATGTTCATCTTTGCTGTCATCGCAGTTCAACTTTTCAAGGGCAAGTTCTTCTATTGCACAGACAGTTCCAAGGACACAGAGAAGGAGTGCATGTAAGCGCCCCCAGCACATACCACTCACTTTCTGCTAAAGTGTGTTCCGCCAAGGTCCACGCAACCCTTTACAGATAGGTCTTTTCTTTCTCCCTTTCTTAAATCCATTCCTCTTTTGGGAAAAAAGACAAAATAAGAAGTTGCTACATTTTGAGTGAGTACCTCTTTTGTGTCAGACATGGAACATAGCATTTTGCATCAGGTTTTAATTTTAAATCTTTCTAATGACCTTTCGAGATAGGTTTTATTTGCACATTAGAGGTGTGGAAGCCTAGGCACAGAAAGTTTAAGGAAGTTGCTCAAGGTTACACAGTGACTAGTGAAAGAATTAGGATTTAATCTTCTATGTCTGTTGGGCACCAAATCTCATTTTTATTCCATGATAATACACTGCCTTAATAAAATCCCCTTTTGCTTGCGTTTGAGTGCTGATAATTACTACTGTACATTATCGAAGTCCCTAGAATTTCTTTGCTCTTCCATGAGCTGTAGTGAAGAGGTTCTGGTTCACTTCTGCTCTGGTTTTAGAGGAAACTATGTAGATCATGAGAAAAACAAGATGGAGGTGAAAGGCCGAGAATGGAAGCGCCATGAATTCCACTATGACAACATCATCTGGGCCCTGCTGACCCTCTTCACCGTCTCCACAGGGGAAGGATGGCCTCAGTGAGTGATGGGTTTGGTTTGGCATGCTTGTCTATGAGCTGGGCTAGGGCCATGTGTTTGCCTTGAGAAGTTGATTCGAGATAAACAAGGCTAACCCTTTGTTATTGTACCAAGGAAGGTAAGTGGTTATGAGTAGGTGAGATGGGCAGGAGAGAGGAAGAATGAAAATCCTTCAGGCAGGAATCAGGAGGGAGCTGACGGAGTCAGGGAAATATTTGAAACACAATGTTTTAGCCGATGATCAAGGAGTTGAATAGAGCCATCTGATTCCTACAGAACAAATGAGTTTTGAACAGCTCTCCACACCATAGGAGAGTCCCTGAGGACTGTTTTAGATGGATTTATCCTCCGAGTTGGCCCTGGACATGAGGGTCAAGGGTTCAGGATGAGGTGGCAGAACCCAGAGATGCTTTCTGTGGTCATACCTCACATGTCAAAGACAACAGAATGCAGTTTTTATGCTGCTTGTAGCTGCAGGCTGATTTTTTCAGAGACTTGGCAGTAACCAAGACACCACTTTCTTGGTGGCAGCAAAATGCCAAAGGGAAATTCAGGAGTCTCTTGGTATTTTGTGACAACCTCAACTATAAAATAATGTCACTCTGATGTTTAGGAGTTGGATGCATGATGGCACCGGGGCTAGAAAGAGCAGTGGATTGGGGGTCACTGGACCTCCACCAGCTTGGTTGTGGAGCCCCAAATTCACGGAGGATCCACAAAGTTTAAAAAGTCAGATAAGAGGGCTGCCCTGGTGGCGCAGTGGTTGAGAATCTGCCTGCCAATGCAGGGGACACGGGTTCGAGCCCTGGTCTGGGAAGATCCCACATGCCGTGGAGCAACTGGGCCCGTGAGCCACAACTACTGAGCCTGCGCGTCTGGAGCCTGTGCTCCGCAACAAGAGAGGCCGCGATAGTGAGAGGGCCCGCGCACCGCGATGAAGAGTGGCCCCCGCTTGCCATAACTAGAGAAAGCCCTCGCACAGAAACGAAGACCCAACACAGCCATAAATAAATAAATAAATAAATTAATTAATTAAAACACACATTTAAAAAAAAAAACAAAAAACTTAACTCTCGGTATCAGAAAGCTCAAAGTGTTTATTCAGTGAACTAATTATTGAAAAAAAAAAAGTCAGATAAGAAAATACAGTAGATGGCACATCTGCTAATGAAGCCTTGAGTCACAGCAGCTGCCGAGATCGCCGTCCACCATGCGTGCCCTCTCATTCTGTCCCCAGAGTTTTGCAGCACTCTGTCGATGTGACAGAGGAAGACCGAGGCCCGAGCCGCAGCAACCGCATGG
Organism: Balaenoptera musculus; assembly: GCF_009873245.2. NCBI lineage: Eukaryota > Metazoa > Chordata > Mammalia > Artiodactyla > Balaenopteridae > Balaenoptera > Balaenoptera musculus. The sequence goes on from NC_045785.1 coordinate 136,771,044, forward strand.
AGATGTCCATCTTTTACGTGGTCTACTTTGTGGTCTTTCCTTTCTTCTTCGTCAACATCTTTGTGGCTCTCATCATCATCACCTTCCAGGAGCAGGGGGACAAGATGATGGAGGAGTGCAGCCTGGAGAAGAACGAGGTGAAACGAGGGGTCTGGAGTGTAGGGCAGGGGGGGCGCTCTGGAAAGGACTCTCAGACCAGCAGTGTTAGGATGAAGACAGAATGCTCTCCACTTTATTGTGAATTAGAGAGAGAATTGGGGGAAAATGTATTAGCCAGTCATTAAATAAATGTTTTTGGAGTATCCGCTCTGTTTAAAGCCCAGGTATGAGACACAGAGAACTGGGAGGGATGTAAAGTGTTTAAGATGCAGCCCCTACGTTTATACGGCGCATCATCTGGAGGTGGGGGTGAAAGACGTGTGCCAACATCATAACGTTAACACGTCTGCTTCCCTTCCTGCATCCCTCAATGGTGTATATTTGCTGTAAGGGCAGGGAACCTGTCTAACTTATTACTGCTTTTGTAGTAACAAGTGTAGTTCTGGCACATTGTCGGGTCCATTGTCTTTATCCTGGACGTGAACTAGAAATTGTTAGAGTCTATAAGAGAAATGCAAATAAAGTGCTATGGGAATGCACAGGGAGATAGATTTTTACTTCTGACTGTGGGCTTCCTGCCCAAATATCTAAGTCTTGTGCTGTGTAAAAGGACATTGTTAATAACCATCAAGTCCTTACCGCATGGGACAGAACCCTTCTAGTTCTATGTATTCATTTAAGGTGACATCTCACCTGTAGCTTTGTCCAGATAATTTATTTTGCTGCTTTTACCTCTGCTTGCCCAACCCTAGCCTCTTCTCACACACTGTCCTCTTCTTCTAACCATCTAACAGAGAGCTCACCAGTGTGCGAGGTTTAGGGAATCTGAGCTTGGCTAATCAGTGTGACTCTCCTGCAGAGGGCGTGCATCGACTTCGCCATCAGTGCCAAACCGCTCACCCGCTACATGCCCCAGAACAGGCACACCTTCCAGTACCGCGTCTGGCACTTCGTGGTGTCTCCATCCTTTGAGTACACCATCATGGCCATGATCGCCCTGAACACCATCGTGCTCATGATGAAGGTGAGAAGGTGGTGGCTGGGAGGTACTCGGGCAGGCTGAGCCTCGGCAACTGTCCCCTCGCAGAGCACTTGTGTGTGTGCCCGAGACACAGAAAACACTCCAGCTTACCAGTCTGTTGCCTCCTTACCTACTTTTCCATCGTGGAATCTCTCTTTGATCTTGTCTCCATCAACAGCCCAGCCTTTGGGTCTTTGGGGCAAAATGCAGTGAAATATATAGTAGCAGTCCAGGAACTCTGAAAGCAAAGGTTGGTGATGGCAATCAGACGCAGACAAGGGTGGAAATGTCAGGAGATGTAGATGATCATGGGGTTCTAAAAGAGTGTTGGAAGAGGTTTTTAATACTAAATGGTAAAGTAATTAACTCTAGGAAATGTTTCTGCCCTTCTCACCTTCAACTCTAGGAAGACTGGCCATTTTGCTAATAAGACCTGTGTTTTCCTCTGTTTTGTTTTGCTACATAGGATGTGTGCTTCTCCTCTCTAGCCCTAGATGACTGTCTCTCCTCCTGCATCATGCACCAGAATGTCCCCCAAGGGCAGGGACGCGAGATGGCCAGCCTCTCTCATGGACCCTCTCACCTTTGATTCTTTCCTCTTTTCTCTTCCTGGCAGTACTACTCTGCTCCCTGTACCTATGAACTGGCCCTGAAGTACCTGAATATCGCCTTCACCATGGTGTTTTCCCTGGAATGTGTCCTAAAGATCATTGCGTTTGGCTTCTTGGTATGTCATGGAATTTATCCCAGCATCATTCTTGTCTTCCCTTCTCTTCGGGTACATTCCCAGCCTTTGTTGGAAGGGAGGGCGGTCACCGCTATTCCAGAAATGGTTCGCACACCTGCCCACCTAATTGTGGGCTTGTTTTGACTGCTCAAAAAACTGCCATAGAGACAGGATGATGTGTGAGGGTGTTAGGAGAAAAGACAAAGAGAACCAGATCCCCAGCTCCACACCCATCTAGCTATCAGCTCTGTTCTTGTCAAAGTCTGTCAGTTGTCAAGGGGTGACAATCATTGAGTCTTACTAGAACTTAGTAAGATTTATCTGTCAGGAAGAGCAAAACAAGGATTGGACTAATAAACCTGAGTGCTTATTTACTGATGAAAGGTTTAAAATCTTAAAACTCAAATGGGAAAATATCCCACTTAGCCTCAAACATAGCAAATAATAGATTTTACCTAGTAGTCCTCCTCCCTTTAGTTACGTGAAGAGTAATTTCTGCCACTAAAAATAAATGTTTAGTACTTAAGCTTTCAAAGGCTAATAGCCTTTAAAGTGTGTGTATGAGAGCGAGAAAGAGAGAGAGTGAGTAAGTGTGGGGTCGGGGGGGGCAGTTTCTGGAATTGGTTTGGGGAGGGTTGGGTTGAGTTTTTCTGGCATGAGTCCTCCTTTTCCTTCTCCTCAACTACTAATTATAGTTGTTTGGCAGATTCTCGCATCTGCCATCAAGAGTGTTAAGCAAACCTAGCCCTTCACTTCAGTGTCCTGTAAACAAAATAATCCTCTTTGCCACCCTTGGCTCAGTGTTTACAGTGAGATCAGTGGGCTGCAGATAAACCCACCCAACAGCTGTTTCACACTTATTTTGTGTGTGAGCTACCATTTCAAATTATATGTATATGGCTTTCCCTGCAAGAAGAGAAACTCAGCTTATTATCTGAATATGGGTTTGTCTGGTGGCAGCTTGAACAGGGACTCTGGCCTCGGCTTGATGGTTGTGAGTGTTGATGGTGGGGTTTGCTTCTGGTTTCCTGGTGGTTCTTTGAAGTCATTGATTTGATGGTTTGGGGAGGAGTGTTGAAGGGAACCCATTGCAGGTGGCTGTATTGTTGGTTGTTTGACTCCCTTTTGAGTCTTGGAGAAATAAAGAAAAGTAAACTACCAGCAACAAAGATGCCATTATAATACAGTCTGGCCCTGGGCAGGAGGAGCAGGGGGTGGGGGAAGCCTGTGTAAAAACAGGGAACGTTTTTCTCTGCATCTTGATTATTTGCATGTCGGACTGGCGTCGTCTGTGACTTAAGTCCCCAATTCTGTGTCAAATTATGGTGAATGCCGAATACATGCTTACAGGCTTAACTAGATGATTTGGCCCCAAAGCCTGCCTCCTTCCCACCTTCACCCCTGTATTTTCATTCAAGGTCTAGAAGCATTCTCACACTATAAAAGGCACCACTAGTCCCAAATAAGTCTTTTCATTGATATAGTACTGTAGATTTTCAGAACGCCCTAGTATATACTGTTTTTCAGATCTTCTCAATGACTCTGAAATAGGCATGGCAGAAACTGTCATTATCGTTGTTGTTGTTATTTTAAATGAGGAAATTGAAGTTCAGAAAAATTGTGTTGCTTTTTGAAGATTACAGAATAAAAGGCAGTAGAATTGGAAAGTGGAGTGGGAATAGAAAAGGAAGGAAGAGGAAAAAGAAAGAGGGAGAGAATTGACATACATTGGTTGTCTACTAAGTACCAAAAGCTTTATGTATTATTCATTTTAGCTTCATAAGAACTCTATTAGATGGCCATTATGGTTTTCTTCTTATACGGATGAGCTAGGGCTCAAGAAGATTCAGTACTTTGCACAAGGTTACTAAAAGGCAGAGCCAGTGTTCAGATCCTGGTCTCTCTGGCTTCAAAGCCCACACTTTGTCCACCATAATCTACTAGTCTGTACTATGCTATGCTGTGCTCTACCATACTGTATTGTAAGGCCTCCTCTACTGGAATCTAGGGCTTCTGTCCCCTGAGAGCTAGTTTTATATTCTAGCTCTTATATAGGGATCTAACCAAGAATTAGGAAGCTCACCCCAGGTTGGTAATAGGAGAGCACTGAGAATTGAGGAACTCAGAGACTCAACTTGACCCCACTCCTGAGGTAGTCATCCTTAACAGCAGTGAGTTTGTGAGGCTGTGTGCTTAGTTTCTGTACATGCCTGGGAGGCTGTGTGCTTAGTTTCTGTACATGCCTGGCAGGTGTCTGTGACTTTGCAATCAGACAGGCCTTCCTAAGCCTCAGTTTTCTCATTCATAGAAGGAGGATAACAATAGCTGCCATATAGCCTTAGATACTGTGTGTGTGTCCCATGAGGGAATATACCTAAGGTGGCTAGTCCTGAGTAGGTGCTCATAAACGTACCTTCTCTCTCCCCAGAACATTTCTCTCTCTATCGCATATCTCTACCCATTCTTCTTGCTAGCCCTACCACTCAGTAATTTATGAGGTATTTATCACTACCTACTTATAGCATCCATGGGAGGAATAAATGAACTGAAAGAATGCCAAGGGAGGACCTGGCACAAAATCTGGCATGGATTCATGAATGCCAGTTGTGGGGATGGAAGAGGGTGTATTTTGCAGTGCTCTGAGGGTCTCTTATGGGAAGTGCCACCCAAGGGCAAGTGGGTAACGTTTTGGAGTCCTAAGTATTCTGTTTCTTTTAAGGAATATAGTCCAAGATCTGTTTTCACCAGAGCACTGGAGATGGGAGCAGAGCCCACTTTCTCTATTTAGCTTAACGTTGGCTGGCTGGTGCATTATCCAGGTCCTTTACTTCTTCGTTTCCTTTAACCCACTCATTCTATTACTGCTTCCTTGTATTTTATTTAGTTACACCTCCTCGAAAGGTGTAACAGAGCAGGGAAGGAGGGGAAAGATGAGTTTGTTCATCCTATTGCCAGTCAGCAGTTGGTGTGAAAAGGCTCAATGGAGTTAGGAAGAGATTTTTGACACATCTTTGATCTTTAGTTACTTAGGACGTCTCTGTGAATTTTATTGTTAGTTGAAAGTCAGAACTGTATATTTATAGGGTCACATGATACTATATAAATAATTTAGAAGTTATAGAAAACCTTAGAGTAATACTGTAAATAATTTTATGGTCTTGTAGGTGACAATTATGATCTTTCATTTTTGGATATCAAAATGTTCTAGGCCACAAATCTCTTTCTTACATATTTTTATGTAATATTACATTAAAAAATCTTACACTTTTTTAAATGTAACTTTTTAGTGACGGCTTCAAAAACAAGGTCTCCAAATAGTGATGAAACTGCTTCCCAAATGAGAAACTCTCAAATTAGTGAAGGAGAAACAGCATTTTTGGTTAGAAATAGGAAACTAAAGCCAAAGTTAGAATGAACTTGTCCTGGAATTGACAAGTTTTAATTCCAAGTGACAAAGTTATGTCATGAAAGATGTCTTTTTTTCCATTTTCTCCCGTGTTTTCTTTTCCTTTTTTTTCCTGATGCTCCCATGGCTGAATTCACTTGGCAGAACTATTTCCGAGATACCTGGAATATCTTTGACTTCATCACCGTGATCGGCAGTATCACAGAAATTATTCTGACAGACAGCAAGGTGAATGGCTCCTTGATCCTTCTCTTTAGGCTCGGCCCTGGAGTTGCATTAAAAAAAAATTCTCTGCACATTCAGTCCATTTTTAACTGCACAAACCCAATGTGCAGCCCCCTATTCACTTCCTCATTCCTGAGCTTTTGCCATAAAATGGGAACATTGGATGGCGCTGGATCTCATGGAAGGCTTGGTCCCATTTGCACCACTCAAGATAGCAGCCATCCAATGGGGGTGAATGGGATAGAGGGCCCAGGAGAGGCCGAGTGTACACAGTGTCCTGCTAGATTCTTTGGGAGACACAAAAGAGGCACAGGGTCTTCGCCCTCAGAGTTGTTAGACCTGAACTGTTTCCCTGAAATGGTTCACCCTAAGGAAGACTTGGAGAGCTCATCACAAGTCTTTGAATATTGGAGGGCCATCACGTGCAAGAGAGATTGTTAGGTCTGCCCTCTGGCATCCAAGTGCAGAGTTAGGACCACATAGAGAAGACTGGGGAGGCCATTAGAGAAGACTGGGGAGGCCAGTTTTGTCAGTTGTATGCGGGGCATCCGTCTGTGGTAGTTCCATGCCTTCCTTAGAGGGCAGTCCTGGGGAGGCTGTGAGAGATGGTCCCCACTGGCCCATCAGCTGGAAATGGGGTTAAAAACAAAAGACAGCATCCATGTTCCATTCTATGATCTGAATGAGAGATAAACACACAAATACCAGTGCTTAGATGTTCTAAATGACCATAATGTCACTAATGATATGTTTCCTTTTGATCCACCAGCTGGTGAACACCAGTGGCTTCAATATGAGCTTTCTGAAGCTCTTCCGAGCCGCCCGCCTCATCAAGCTTCTGCGTCAAGGCTACACCATCCGTATTTTACTTTGGACCTTCGTGCAGTCCTTTAAGGTAAAGGGCACAAGCTCCTCCCCTCTGAGGGTTGCAGCGGCCCTGTCACATCAGACAGCACTCCAGGCAACGCAGCATGATTCCACAAGTCCCCTCGCCTCTGGGGATGGGCGTTTGTCAGAAGCGTTAGATAAACACAGCGGTTCTTAGTTACAACACAACTTGGCCAGGCAGCGATTAGCTTATGACTAATTGGCCAGAATCTCATGCTAAAAAATCACCCCAACTTTGTAACTCAGTTACCTTCTCTGTCCACTGAGGCAGGGGGCTCGTTTTATGAGGTGTGCTCCCTCCCAAGGTATTTCAATATGCCCTGGGCAATCCCATCCACGGACAGAGCCAGCCACCTGTAGTCACATATCCTCTGCATTTTTCAGGGATTCATCCGTGGCTTTATTTCACAGAACGGTATTTCAAAGGACTCCTTGAGTTGTGTTTGATAACAAGATGATTCATACCAGTCCCACCCATGTCATCATTAGTGTGTATTTCTTGAACCACTGAATATACGGCACGCTAATGGTCACCTCTGCGTCCCACAAACCAATAGGGTATCTGGGCAAGGTTAATATGGTGAGCTTCTTTTGAATGATCTCATGGAGCCGTACAGAGATGTATATGTAATAAACAAGTTAAAAATTGATACCTGAGATCCACTTTAATGGCAGAGACTTCCAGTAAAAGAAGTTTTCCAAACATATTTCAATATCTTCAAGCTCTAACAAATATAATTAGTTTGTTTTTCAGCTTTGGGGGACATCAATGCTGCTCAAAAGCCTACTATTTTCCTCCTATAAAAAAGAGTCTTTCAATGAATGTACTTTAAAAATATATTCGGGGCTTCCCTGGTGGCGCAGTGGTTGAGAATCTGCCTGCCAATGCAGGGGACATGGGTTCGAGCCCTGGTCTGGGAGGATCCCACATGCCACGGACCGACTAGGCCCGTGAGCCACAACTGCTGAGCCTGCGCGTCTGGAGCCTGTGCTCTGCAACAAGAGAGGCCGCGACAGTGAGAGGCCCGCGCACCGCGATGAAGAGTGGCCCCCGCTTGCCACAACTAGAGAAAGCCCTCGCACAGAAACGAAGACCCAATACAGCCAAAAATAAATGAATAAATTAATTAATTAAAAAAAATATATATATATATATTTGATGAAATTGATTCAAAGATGAAAAATCATGAATTTATTGAATTGCCTTCTTTATTTTAATTGTTTGTACATTTTAATTACAAATTGAGCTAAAGAAAGCTTGTCAGTGAATTCATGGTTTCTTGTCACTTGAAAGGGACTTCACGCCACACCATCATTACTGATTTACTTCTTCAGCAAAGTCCTGGGGATCTGAGATGTGAGGCCAGTTGTAAGGATGCTCAGGGTCCCACGAGCAACCTTGACATTTTTATTGTATTCAGAGTAATTGTTTGGTGCTGTGACTCCCACAGAGGTGTCACCTCAATGTAAACTATTTCTCCAAAGCTCAGTGACAGAGGAGAAATCGAAAACCTTAGCAAGAATTTACCATTTGAGTCTCGGGTGGATCTGGATTTAGAATTTGAAACACAAGATGGTCTTCAAATCTTTTTATAGAGGCCTGTGCAACAAGTTACAGTTGTTAGTGAGTCTCTTAAGAAATATGTGTCAGCCTGTCATATTCTCATGATCACTGATTCTCTGTAAAAGTGTATACCATCGAGGGCAGAGAAAAGCATGTCAAAAATTGATGACCAAATGGTTGGCTTATTCCAGTGAATAGAGAGAGAACAGTGAAGACAGCTGAATCTGCCTCCAGGTGACACTGTGATGGATGGGTGCAGCCCTGGGACACAGTGTAGAAGTTGTTTTCTTGAAGCTGGTTTAACAAAGGCTGCCTCTGCGCATACACGGCAGAAAGTAACACCGTGTAAACAGTGTTGCCCCTGCCTCTACCTTCCCCACCCCCCACCCTGAGCATCACCCAGTTCTCCACCACTGACCCCTACTCAGTTCTTCTCTCTTTTCCTTATTTTGTGTTGGAATTTACCACATGACAAGAAGAGAGATGAGGATGACTCTTTGGTCCTCTCCTCAAAGCTGGGAGAGAAACCTGCCTCCCTACTCCTTCCTTTCAGCAGATGGTGTCTTCACATGCCCCCTCGGGGTGTAGTCGCTCCTCACAGATCTTGAGAATCAGCACTCCACTGGACAAAGGATTCTCCCACCAACTCTCTATTGCATTTTTTTTTAATAAATTTATTTATTTATTTATTTATTTTTGGCTCTGTTGAGTCTTCGTTGCTGTGCAGGCTTTCTCTAGTTGCGGTGAGCGGGCTTCTCATTGTCATGGCTTATCTTGTTGCGGAGCACGGGCTCTAGGCGCACAGGCTTCAGTAATTGTGGCACGTGGGCTCAGTAATTGTGGCTTGTGGGCTCTAGAGCTCAGGCTCAGTAGTTGTGGCACACGGGCTTAGTTGCTATGCGGCATGTGGGATCTTCCTGGGCCAGAGCTTGAACCCGTGTCCCCTGCAATGGCAGGCAGATTCTTAACCACTGCACCACCAGGGAAACCCCTCTATTGCATTTTAATGTTATTCTTTATTCAAGTTGTAAAAGTCTCCCAGGGCTCTTCATTTAGTTAGCTCTGTTGATAAGCTCTGCCTGGTTCATGCAGTCTGAAAGCCTTCAACTGCTCTCCGGGGAGTTGTGCTGTACACACTCGAGAGAGAGTGGAGACTCGGAGTTGCATGAACTGCCAGGGAGGCTTCTTGGGTGGTAAAGAAGAGGGGCTTCCATGTCAGCACTGAGATCACCCCAGAATTATAATGCCCACCCTGGCCTCCAAACCAAACTGCCCTATGTCTCCATCCTCTCCCAGCCACCAGGGGCAGTTCCCTGCCTTCTGTCTCTTCCACTCGCCCTTTCACCCCCATCAGTAAAGTGTTGTCATCCCAGAGTGGCAGTTAGCTTGCACAGGATGGAATTTTGTGCCATGTGGCTTCATGGCAGGGTATTGTGATGGCTCACACTTTGAAAGCCTTTTTGGAATTTTGCGTGACACAGAATGAAAGGTCAGGATGCTTAAACATTGGAAAAAGATGTTTCATCAGAGCTTGAAGGAGCCTGCTAGGAACTGACCAGCAACTGAGACCCCAGCCATTTCATTTTGCTTCCAAATGCTCCGTTATGAACCTCACATTGAGCGAGGGGGTGGGAAGGGTAATACAGGGATTTGGGAGCCAAAGCTAGATGCTTGCTGTGTAATTTGCATCACAACTGCCCAGGTTATTAATATTCTGCATACAGAGTGGGATGAATCCCAATCCCAAGAAGTTTTCCCAACTCTCCCTTGGAGATATGGGCCACACACTTGTGGGTCAGGGAATATTCTCGACAGAGGGGAAATTACAAGCCTCTCTGGGGCCACCAGCTTACATATCTGTCAGAGGATGTGGACATCTGCACAAGTATGGAATCCCAAAATAGAACATTCTGGGGGAATAGAGAGCCCCAGGCCTGTGTTTAAGTCAGTCTCAGGACAAGAGTTCCTGTACTGTCCGTGCTGCAGGTTGTTGACCTTGGAGCTGCCTGCCTTTAAATTCATGGTTGTGTCTCTGCTTTCCTTCCAGGCCCTCCCCTACGTCTGCCTTCTGATTGCCATGCTTTTCTTCATCTATGCCATCATTGGGATGCAGGTGAGAGGGTGCATCAGGGCTCTGGTGGGGGACAGTTGTTGCCCAGGTTGTCTCTGGCTTTCTAGCCTGAGCCTACAGGATTGAGGTCCTTTAAAGAATCCCTTCTTGCCCTGAGGCTTGCTCCCAAGATCTTGTTGCAATATGACCTTGGGAATTCACATGCGCAGGGTTCCCCACTCGGGTTGCCCAGATGGTCAGGGTGGTCTGATACAGGGGCTTCCTCTGAGGTTGTCAGGTCATGGTGCTGCCTCATAAGCAGCTGGACTCCAGTGAAGATGACACTGCTGTTCTTAGCCAGAGGGGTTCCCCCCCAAGACTAAGGATAGGGTGAGGCTCGTGATGATCCGTATCTCAGGACCCTCCCATATTTGAGCCAGACCTAAAAGAAGGTCAGGTGGTTGTTCTTCTGCAGACTGCGACACAAAATGTATGCGAGTTACATCCCAAATGGCTGAGATTGATGCCCTAAGACCCACCACTGGGAACAGCTCAGAGTTCCTGGCAGTGTGCCCAATACTCAGGAAACCCAAGGGCCACATCCCAGCAGATGCCTGTCAAAGGACCACGCAGCTCGCTGGATGGTTCTCCTTGGTTACCACATCCTTTCCAGTTTCGGAATTGAGAAGTGGATGAGGTTCCCACCCTGGGTACTTATGCAGGTAACCAGAAGCCCACTGAGCAGAAGAGGCCAAAAGATCTTTCAAAGGCAGCTGTCATTTGTGGTGGGTGAACTCCTACCATAAACAACCAGCAGCACATCCCATGCACCTGTCTAGTTGGATACACAGGTTCTCTGCTGGGCTCCAAGAGGCTGATTTTCTGACTTGGAGATTTGGAGACTAAACCCCAGCGTAGGACCTCAGCCAAGTGGGAGTCTCTGCATTCAGGTGGTCTGGCTGCCTTTGAACGGCCAGCTGCCTTCTCAACGGCGGCTGCCATCTGGAGCCACTGCACGCATCCCCCAGGCTTGCCGTGTCAGCAGCCCTTTCGAGCGCTTCTCTGAAATGTCTTCTTTTTGTTCCTCTCTCTTGCCTGCACTTCCAAATTTTGTTCATCTTCTGATCCCATTACTGGAGAGTTTTGTTCTCCAAAAATACAATAGAATGTCAAGTGTCAAAAAATGTGAGATTTGGTTGAAAAGTAATGAGTTCTCCTTCACGGAGGATATTTCGGTAGAGCTTTAATGATGATGTCAGAGGTGGGTGCAAGCTGAATCCCAGCTGAAGTGGAAGATTGGCTTGATGACTTCTATTAAGTCCATCCAAACTCTCAAATATTTGATTCTAGAATTAAAATGTTCTTGAACGGCCAAATGAAACTTGATTAAATTAGGGTTCTTTTTTTTTTTTGGTCCATGCTTAAAATAGTTCTTATCCCCTTTTCATCTTCCAGCAAAATAAACTAGAATAACACCATCTCTAATACTAACCCGTTAGTAATACTACTGATGATGATGGTAATACCGTTTACCATCACTTGAATTCCTGAGTGTTCCAGACACTGTGCTAAATAGATATTCTTACCCACTCCTGCCTCCCTTTCTCTCCCTCACTTTCTCTCTCTCCCCGCAAATATATATATTACACACACACACACACACACACACACACACACACACACACACACACACACACACACACACACACACCACACAAGATACATGACTGATGTATTCAGGAGTGATGTGAAAATGTTTATATGTGGGTTTCATTGTCTCCACTGTTGCTTAGCGTGGTTAAGTAACTTGTAACACACTCAAGATCTCAGATAGTAAGTGGGAGAGCTGAGTTTAAATCTCAGCTCTGTCTGCTCTGCAGCCCATGTTCCTACTGTACTGCAAGTTCTCTGCACTGTCTCTCCTCCCACCAACAAGCACACACAAGTATTTCTCTGACCCTTTAGTGGGAGATAGGAGTTCTTCAGTTGTGAAATTGTGATATTTACAGTGACCACAATGTGTAATAATTTATTGCCCTTAGACTTATTTCCAAAAAATAAGATCACTATTTCCATTCCACCAAGACATGAATGCCATTCCCACTGTGACTTACCTTTAGCTGGCCATCTTCATCCTGTCCCATGACAGAGACCCCACACCACGCACAAAGCAGACACCTAGCTTGTACCTAGAAAGGTTGTGTCTCATACAGTCATAACAAAGCAGAGGGATCCATACAAACAGAAAAGCAAAAGGAAAGTAGACCAGCATTGGAAAGATATGAATAGCAATAGGAGGTATCTGTGAGATGCACCATTATTCTGAACTTTCAAGGGCTTCTTAGAAGAAGAGAGCTTTGCAGAGAAATCTGAAGATGGAAGGGAGGAGTAACTTGCTGGGTTTGGGAGAGTCCTGGGGCTACAGGCTTCCAGCCTCAGCTCCACCACTGACCAGCTGTGCAAACTTGGTCAGGTCACTGAACCTCTCTGGGTCTTAACCCCATCACCAGTGCAGTAGAGGAGTTGGATAGATAGCTTTACAGGTCTCTTCTAGTTCTAAAGTTCTGTAATCCCAAATGAAACAGATTTAAGCCTGTACTTTCATTAAGTGTTCCGATGGGTCTCATCAAACCTTCTTTCTCTTCCATAGCCTTTCCTTTTGATGTAGGAGATTTGGGTTAATGACAAGGACTAAGTGAAAAGCTTTTTAAAAAGCTGGAAAAATTTAAACACTACCTTCATAATAGATATACATTATTGGCTTGACAGTAATTCCTTGACTATTACACACATAACTTTTGTAAAATCACAGTGTGCTCTCCAGCTAGTTCACAATTGGGTAAGGTATTCGAGAATATTGTAAAGAGGACAACTAATGATGGCTTCAGAAGTGTCACAGGGAGGAAATACACTGTAAGTTGTGTGTGTGTGATGAATCAGGGATAAATTATGGATTTTGAGTTAAGTGGGTGTAAAGAAAGACAGAAGGGGATGTGAACATGGGCAAGGATATGTGACAGTTTCCTCCTGGGGCATCCAGAACTAGGTTTGATTGTTTGGGTGGGATTTTTTTCAGTGCTACTATTTGTCTGACTGGGGGCCCTCAGCCTTATCTCCCTCCTTCCCTTGCTCCCCAGCACTGCCTAGCTTGCCACCTCCATTCTCCCTGAGAGGCAAGTAGTATTTAGGTTTTGAAAATCAGCGTTGAGAACAAATTCCCCAAGCAGATGTCAGTGGGAGCTATTTGAGCAAGATAGCAGAGACTGTTCCTCAATTGCACATTCTAGACACTGTTGGGTGGGGGGGGGGAATGTGTTCCATTTAGCACATATTAGGTAAACTGAAGCATGTTAAATACAGGCTGAAAATAATCTCAAAGGCCGGAAAAGTGACCTGTAAGCCTTCGGTTGTACAAACATTGCCTCGTGAGAGTAGATCCTGAGATCTGAATCATGGCTGGGGAGGAAAGTACACGTGTAAGGGCACCCTTCCCATCTAGAGAGACATGGAATCGACCTTGGCTCCAGACAGCACTGTGTCTGAGAGCTCATCATTATTCACTGTAGATAAAGATCTCTGACTTTTCCCTCTTTTTTTCACATGAAGTTGCACAGTGACCTCATTCTAAGCCCAGCGACCCACAGCAGATTAGTAAACTCACTCTATAGCCAGATCTGCCCAAATCCATTTTCTTTTTCCTTTTCCAAGTATCCAGTTTTCCAGACATTCTTCATTCTATTGGCCTGGACTTGGTGTGTGTTCATTCTCATGGACTCTGGGTTATAGATGTATCACACTTCTGAGATGTGACTCTCCGGATGGGAACATACCCAAGGAAGATAGAGATACCCTTCTCTGACTTAAACTGCTTGCAAATTCCAAGGCAGCATCTGCCTATTTATCCTTTATAAGGGATAAATCACATCTTCTGCAAATACAAATGTTCTCATCACTACCAGCTGAGACAGGAAGAGGGGGGTAACTCGTTCCCTGCATGCCTATTATAGGGTAATGTCTTTGACAGACTGCTTGAGTACCATAGTGAATAGGTATCATAGAAATAAAAAGACCAAATTAGGTGTGGGAGGAACTACATCTAAGCAGAATGGCTTTCAAAGATCTTGTCTTCTATGGTCCTTGCAAGCATTCACCCTCTTTGCTTCACTGGAGAATATAACTCTTCCCGCATATCAAGCCAAGAACATGGGGTCTACCAGCCTTCCTGGGTTTTGAGTTGTCTGCTTCATGGTTAGGCCAGCGGGAGGAGCCACGCATGTGAATTCACCAAGCCTGCAGGTGCATCTACTATCCTGTGCTGGACACATCCCGCTACTCAATAATGCTTAGGGCTTTCTGTTGTTTTTCTCATCCAGGTCTTTGGAAACATAAAATTAGATGAGGAGAGTCACATCAACCGGCACAACAACTTCCGGAGTTTCTTTGGGTCCCTCATGCTACTCTTCAGGTACCTGGATCCGTAACTGTGGTGGCCGGAGCTCTCCTGCGAGAGAGAAACAGTCGGCCTGCCTCTTCCTCCCGTTCCCCTTTGTCTCTGCTCACTCTGCTCCTATGAGGATAGACAGTGGGATGGGGGCGGAAGTGGGGGCAGGAAAAACTGCTCCGATGACTTGACTTTAGAACGTTTCCTCCACATCTTTGACTCAGTAGTCGATTTGCAAAATGCAGTTTCAGCACGTCCTCCAGGGCTTTGAGAGGGGGAAGGCGAGGATGGATTGCAGGCCAGATTCCATTTAAGGGCTGAAACCACGGATGACCAGGTTTACGTGGGGTCTTAGAGAGTCCCACTGCCCTCTCTACCACTGTCAACAGAAGATGGAGAGGCAGTGGGTGAGGTGGCAGAGCCCAAGAGAGACCTCACTGGCACTCTCCATCGCACTCGAAGGAGGCTGAGCGTAAGAGAAGCCTAGATGGGTGAGTCGGGGAGAGTGCTGAGGAGAGGTTAGGACACGCAGACCTGCTGCTACTAACCGAGTTGTCTTTTGGGCTCAGGAGTGCCACAGGCGAGGCCTGGCAGGAGATAATGCTGTCGTGCCTCGGGGAGAAGGGCTGTGAGCCTGACACCACCGCACCATCGGGGCAGAGCGAGAGCGAGCGCTGTGGCACCGACCTGGCCTACGTGTACTTCGTCTCCTTCATCTTCTTCTGTTCCTTCTTGGTGAGCGGCAGTGTGATCTTGGCTTGAGATGTGGCCCAGTCCCCGCCTCTGATAAATAGGCGAGAGGTTTCCCTCGGTGTACGTTCCACCACAAGCCCCAGCCCATGATGAGAAATAGGTCCTCCTCAAGGAGGCTCTTGGAGGCCAGGGTGGGTGACTTTCCAAGGCTGAGAGATGTCTCTGCTGCTTCTAGGCGAGGACTGTGTGAGAAGAGCTAATTCGGGGAGTAGGTAGGGTTCAGTGAATAGAGTATTGACTATCACGTTGACTCAGTTGTGACCCAGAGTAAATCTTTCTCTTCTGTATCTCTGGTGTTTTATCTCACAAGCAAGGCTCAGAATCTTTTCTCTCTCTTTCAGAGACCTTTGAACTGTTTGAGAAAACGTACTTTGAAACTGTAAGGGGATAGCATTAATCAGAGTAGGATGATGACAATATACAATGTAATAGATGCGGTTCTCTCTTATGTCGCTACGTTCGGTGACAGTTGGCCAGCTTGATAGACATGAAAGGATATGACTGCTTTGGGCATTAGTAAATATTGAGTAATGTACGTGGCACACACCCACCTATAAAATAGTGAGAAGCCCTAGGTGCCTTCTTAATTCTTTCTCTGGGAGAAAACATGACTCGGCACGGCAGCATCCAGAAATCTCTACCCTGCACAATCACACAAGCGGTGATAAAGAGAATAATGGGCGAGGTGCTACCAGATCACTGAAAGGGTCAGTCTGGCGTTTCTGGCCACCCTGACATCCCTCAGCTCGGCTTCACTGCTGATGCCACCGGCTACAGAAAAAATCTAAAACTAAAGCAACGCCACTTAAAAGTGGTCAGCTTCATGGCTGGGAATCCCAAAGTGAATTGTTTGGTGTCCAGGAATTTCTACCTCTTTAAAGTGATCCCAAGGGGACTTGCCATGTGTCCAGCTGTTGGGTGTGGGGAAGTGGCTAACAAACGGACTGGTAAGGGTGGTGGGCAGGCCGATGTAGCAGGGGTTGAACTGACCGGAGACTTGGGGAGCCCACATTGGCGTTGTTGCTGTTCTAGCCTTGGCCAAGGCACCTTCCCATTTGTGGCTTCTGTAAAATGGGAAGAAAAAGTACTTGCTGATAAGAGTATTATCGGTATAGTGAGCTGATACATGTGTTCCTTCTCATGGATGTGAAAGGTTTTTTGATGAAAAAAGAACAGAAAATATTATCTTACTTAGAAATAGGGAAGTATAATCTATAATGAAAATAACTGCAAGGAAATTTAGAATGATGGTATAAATTGGAGTTTTTTTGTTTATTCATTCCTGTATTCAGCACTTTCGGCACATTTTTATTGAGTGGCCATTAAAAGGCTCACACTGAGCTAGACACTGGGGTGAAGCCGTCAGTGAGTTTCAGTGCATCCATCACCTAGAACTGAAAGGTGAAACTCATACAGGAGTATCAGCGCTTATCATAGGAGGAAGTGGAGCATATAGAAGGCCATGCAGACATCTCCATTTTATCCTACATCATTTAAGCGTTTAATAAATATTTTAAAAGAAACCAAAGATATAACTGGAAAATTAATTAGCGACTATGAAGGTACTTTTAGAATTTTGAGATGGAGGCTACTGCATAATTCACATGAATGTTATTTTTATAGAGGCTATAGTCAGTATGAGATGATCTGCTTTCAAATCTCAGCCCTACACGGACTCTGTGACCTTGGGCAAGTCACACAGCTTCTCAACTCAAGCCAACCACTCTAGAAAGATTTACCGATGCGTTGGGATGTGCCCGGCTATGTGCTTGGAGCTAAAGAACACAGATGTGTATAGGAAGCACTTATGTCCTTGAAAGGCTGGTGGTAATTAAACCTGCTTCACAAAAGGTTAGAGCAAGCATTAAACGTATGGTAGGTGTGAATACGCACACAACGCTATAGAAGACTATGCAAATGTAAAGCAATAATAATACAAATAGTTTTTGTTAACATTAATAATAGGTATCCGGAAAGGAGTGTAAAGAAAATGTGTGGATACAGTCGGCCCTATCTGCGGGTTCTGCATCCGTGAGTTCAACCAACCTCAGATTGAAAATGTTAAAAAAAAAAAAAATTCCAGAAAGTTCCAAAATCCAAAACTTGAACTTGCGGCATACCAGCAGCTATTTACGTAGCATTTACATTGTATTAGGAATTATAAGCAATCTAGAGATGATTTAAAGTATGCAGGAGGATGTGCATAGGTTATATGCAAATACTACACCATTTTTTTTTTTGGCTGCGCCGCGTGGCTTGCGGGATCTTAGTCCCCACAACCAGGGATCGAACCCGGGCTCCCGCGGTGAAAGCGCCAAGTCTTAACCATTGGACCACAAGAGAATTCCTAATACTATACCATTTTACATAAGGGACTTGAGCATCTGCACATTTTAGTATCTGGGAAGGTCCTGGAACTAATTCCCAGCAGATACCGAGGGATGATTGTATATGGAAACCCCTTTATAACCCAGACAGTGATTGAATAAATTCACTGTGGCTCCAGTCACAGTGACAGAAAGAAAAGTCCATGCTAGGATTAGGTTCAGCTGCTTGAAGCGGAGCTCCTCAAATAACAGTAGATTCACCAAGAGGGATGTTTATTTTCCTGGCATGTTAGTGAAGCCTGGAAGAAGGCAGTGAGTCTGGTTACGGTGGCTCCACAGAGTGGCTGGTGCCCCAGACCCCGTCCCTCTTTTTGCTCCCGCACTTCCAAGGAGTGTCCCTCAACCTCATGGTAAGAGGACGGCTGGATTCCAGGCATCCACTTCCATTCTAGGCAGTAGAATGAAGGAAGGAAGGGAAGGGAGAGAGGAGGGAGGAAGGAAGAGAAGAGACTGGTTATTAGGATGCAGCCAGCAGTCTCTCTTGCAGAGAAGACTCCCAGCAACTCCATCCTGCAGACTTTCTCTTTATCCTGTGTATCCTGTCTGCATATCTGGCACCTCCACCCACCCAGCCACTTAACCTGGGAATCAGCAGCAGAGGCTCCTATTCGCTCACCTCCACAGCCAATTCATCTCTGTCAGGCAAGGTTCTTTCACTTGCAAGTGGCAGAAAGTTCAGCTGCATCCGACCTAAGCAAAAAGGGATTTTATCGGCTCATATAAATGAAGAGTCTGGCAGCACAGGCTTAAGCAAGCTTGATCTGGGGCTCAGATGACATCCCCAGGACTAGGTTTCCTTCTTTATTGACAGATCTCTTCCCCAGGCTTCTCCATGTGAGCTCTTTTCTCCAACACCTCCAGTCCTTGGCTCTAAGACGGCTGTAGCAGCACCTGTATACCTCACTCCCCACATATTCAAGGCCAGCAAGGAAGAACAAGTCTCTTGCTCAGAAGATTCAATGCCATTTTCTTGGCCTTGATTGGCTCACCAGTCACTGTAGCCCAGGGGGATGGGATTCAATGGCTGGTTGAGGCCTGGGTCATGGTGGTGCCCCACTAAACCATATTAACTGGGAATAGGTAAGGGGTGTGTCCCCAGGAGACCAGAAGTACAGTATATGGGTGCTGGGTGGCCAAGAAACAACAAAGAAGTGCTGTTCACTGTGGTCGAGGCCTGTTGAGTCCACCTCCTTAAACTCTCTATCCAGGCTGCTGTCCTGGCACTGGCTTGGTTCAGGAGCATCGCAAAACTCTCCCCCTGGTCTCCTGCCCACCTTCCACACCTTCCACATTGCGACCAAGTGTTCTTTCTGAGTGTATATAGCCCTTGGTCTCTCTCCTAGTTTAAACCCCTTTAGGGGTTCCTGTTGCTTCCTGTATTATCTGGATAAGATTATATAGAGCTCCACAAGCTATAGCCCACAAGCCAAATCCAGTTTACCACTTGTTTTTCTATGGCCCATGAGCTAGTAATGATTTTTACATTTTTCAATAGTTGAGAAAAAAAATCAAAAGATGAATAATATTTCATGAAATGAAAATTATATGAAATTCGAACCCATACTCCTTTTTGTCCCTGCTGTACATGCTTCTTTCATGGCTCTTAAAAAAATATGTAACATTTGTA
Organism: Balaenoptera musculus; assembly: GCF_009873245.2. Lineage (NCBI taxonomy): Eukaryota > Metazoa > Chordata > Mammalia > Artiodactyla > Balaenopteridae > Balaenoptera > Balaenoptera musculus. Next base: position 136,790,232 of record NC_045785.1, read on the forward strand.
TGTTTCCAACACATCACAGTCTCTGCTAAATACTAAATGTCTTTAAGAATATTCAAGTAACAACATCTAGTGAACGCCTGCTGTGCCTTAAGCAACGAGCTAGTTATGGAAATGTATCTCGGACCAGACCTTTCTTAACTCCCACCCCCAGCACCTGGAGCTCTGTCTGGAACATAGTAGGTGCACAATAAACGTTGTTGAACAAATAAGCGGGAGAACAGGGTCTTGGAAGCACTTAAGAGCCGTGAACAGCTTCAAGTTGTCGCACAGTGAGCCCTTCATCCGCTCTAAGGCATCCCACCAGTTCTCTCACTGGCCGCTTTGGGGAGCAAGGGTTGGGGAGGGAGGCTGGAAGGGGGGCTTGGTGTCGGGCCTTGACTTCCTCTAGCCTTTGAGAACGTGTTGCTGCTGCTACTCCCTCTGCTGCTGCACTAACAATGAAAGAAATTTAATAGATAACAAAAGTGACTGAGGAGTACTTTGCAAATATAAAGTGGCATAGGAAAGTGAAATCATAATGCACGCAGAATGACACGTGTAGTTCAGTCGTGAAAATGCTGCGTTGCCTTCATCAGGATCAACAGTGCTTTGGTTAGGAGCTTCAGCCTTACAAACTTCTGAATTCTTTATTTGCCTTGAAGCCTGTTTTTCTGCTTTGGGTTTCTCCTAACTCCTCTTCTCCCCCTTGCCCTCCAGATGCTCAACCTGTTCGTGGCCGTCATCATGGACAACTTTGAGTACCTGACTCGGGACTCATCCATCCTGGGGCCTCACCACCTGGACGAGTTTGTCCGTGTCTGGGCAGAGTATGACAGAGCGGCATGGTGCGTAGGCCTCTCGGCGCCCCCCGTGAGGCCCATATCAAGGGCCTCTGGAGTTCTCAAGGAAGAGGTTGGAATTGGAGCCACCCATGCTTGCCTGTTAGAGAAGGAGAGGAGATTCCTCTTGGTTGTGGCCCGTGGAAGAGGCCAGGTCCTCAGACTGGCTCTGGGATCAAGCCAGTTATGGACCACTTAGCTTCTTTATCTTCCTTTCCCCTCTCTTTCCTTCTGTGACAGGCTTTTCCCTTTCTTTGCCTATCTCAGTACACAGTCTGCACCTCAGAGTGTTTGAGTCAGTCCCTAGAGGAGCTTCCAAAATGGTTACTGGACTCCTCTGAGTCACCAGGGGGGTTGACCAGGGTTTTTGGGGCCAGCTGGACATCTGGCCACCATGGTCAATGACATTAGTCTTTTCTCTCCCTCATCCCTCTCAAAAGGTACAGTTTCAGATAACTCTGAAATTATATAAAAAAGCAAGCAGGTTATTCTTCTAACTGACTGCTTAAATACTTGTGGATTTTTATTGCATGGAACTGAGTTAAATGGCAGGAATTTGCGGGGATGACCTCCCTAGGTCTTTTTCACTTTCCGATAGTTCTCAAGTGATATTGTGCCTTCTGGACTTTAAAGCAGAGGCTGGCAAACTATAACCCGTGGGCTAAATGTGGCTCACTGTCTATTTTTGCAAATAAAGTTTTATTGGAGCACAGCCATGGTCATTTATGCACTGTCTATGGCTGCTTTCACACTACAAGGCAGAGCTGCATATTGTGACAAAGACAGCATGGCCCTCAAATTCAAAAATATTTATTATCTGACCCTTTACTTAAAAAGTTTGCTAAGCCCTGATTTAGAGTTCAAAGGCAGCCTTTTGGTCCTCACAGTTGAAGACAGGGTAAGAGTGCTGTGAGCGCTCACTCCATGGGAACTTTTCTGTCCGAAGTCATCTTAGTTTTAGGATCTTATCTCGCCAATCTATCCATTCTGGTCCCCCTCTGAAAATACTACAAGAAATTCCATCCTTCATGGGAATGGACCACGTTGCTTCCACCTGGAACTACTTCATAATCTAAGACTCTTCCCAAATCTGTCCTCCTATGAGGCTTGTTGAACTTGGGTCACTTCTTTAGATGTTGAAATAATGAATCAGAATTCCTCTTCCCCTCAGTAATTATTAATGACTTAGCACAGAGTTCTCTAAATCCATTTCTGTTACAATGGCTGAGCAATGGCTTTTACTTTCTGGGCCTTCTTTCTAGTAGGATAGGCTGCTTAGAATGCAGTGGGCACTGTGTTACAGGGGAATACAGCCAGGCCTGTATCTTGTCAGCTCTGTGGCCTTGGACAAGTCACTCAACCACTCTGAGCTTCCACATTTGTTGTATAATAGTGGTAATGATCCTACCTACCTTGAAGGCTGGTTGTGAAGATTATATTAAATCATGTATGTAACTGTTGTTATAATTAATTACCAAATGGGAAAGAAAATACGAAAAATTGGTGTCTGTAAAGCTGGATGGCCATGGGATTGGGAGACCAAGAAGGGACCTCTTCACTCACCTGAGAGAGGAGAAAGCAGCTGCTAGCAAAGGAGTTCATTGCTCACCTAGCCTCACTCAGGAGCCCTTGGCTCTCAGAAACCCCAGCTTCTTGGGGTTCACATTATTTTGGGACCCAAGTGCCTTGGGCATTAAACATGCTGCTCCCCAGTTCTTCCATCTGCTGGGAAGAACAATTCCACGAGAACTAATCATGAGACTCAGACACATGAGCTGTGAAAGAGCAAAAAGACCAAGGAGAACCTCTTGTGTCTACTTTGAAATTCACAGCGTAACTTGTCCTGGTTATAGTTTTACTGGCCTTCTCTATGAGATGAGAGGGGAAACAAACCAAGATAAAGTAAACCAATGTCTTCAAAAAGGAGACAGACAGGTTGCAGAGCACATCAGCCTGTAGACAGCAGGACCAACTCACCCACGTCCCATCCACAATAAGAAACAAACGAACACATGGTAAAATGAACCTCCCCTCAAGAGTCAAGAGACTTGGAAGTACGGCTGAGCTGCTATTTGGAAGAAGAGGAGGAATCAACAGCAAAATCAAGAAAAGATTAGGAAGAGTGACACTGGGGCAAAGTTGTAGTCTCGACATCACTGGCGAGGATTGGATGCTTGGAGGTGGAGAATGTGTGCTTATAATTTCCAGTGGAAACCCTGGTCTGTACCAGGATGTGTCCAGACCCTCAGATCCCTGGCCGTTGCTGACTTGTTCTGGCCCCTGAGGGAGCAATGCTTTAGCCACTGAAAATGAATCAACTGTTGAGTCTGCCCTTTACACAGGAAATCAGAATTCTCTAGCAGGCTCTGTGAAAGGGGAGTGATAAGATAGGTCACAGTGTTCCTGGAATTCTGACTGGATCTGACCAAGCTGCCTATGGGCTGGGTTGCAGGAGCAGGGCTGGCAGGAGAGCATTTCAGCTCCCTTGCAGGCTGCTTTCTGAGCACAGATCCCGGCAGGCTCCAGCCAAATTGAGAAGAGTTTGCCCAAGCAGAACTCGGGGAAAAATCTGCCACAAAGAGAAGCAAAGCCCTTTGCAAATTCCCTCATGCCAACGGTGCTCCTTGCTAATTAGCCTAACGGGAAATTTCTTTCTCGCAGTCTGTAGAAGGAGGCTGACTTTCCCACTGCCCTGACAAGCGGGTCTGAGTAACTGACTGTAATCAGTGTCTGCGAAAAGCAAAGGGTTCTGCAGTCTGCTTCACGGCAGCCTGGTGTCCGCTGTTGGTGGCAGTCAGAGCTATTTGTGAATTGGTGGGCTTCGTTCTTAGAGGCCTAGCTGGAACCAGGCTCTGTTTTCTGCATCTGGCCAGGTATAGGCCCAACAGATATCTCTGGGTGCTCGTGGCCACTAGGCATTGAATGAGCTCTGATTCCTTAGAAAATTCGAGGCCGTGCATTTTGCAGTGATGGTTCTCTGATACTTACCATGCTGTTTGCAAGGTGGTGGTTCTCTGATGCTTTTCGTCCTCAGTCTCTCCTAATCTGGCTTTGCCGGGCCCAAGGAAAGAAGCCGCCCTTCCTCTTCCAGCCATCCCCTTCATGGCTAGGCTGTCATTTCTCTCCTACCCTTCTCTGAGTGTCCTATTAACCCACCTCTGCTTCCTTTACAGCGGCAGGATCCCGTATAAGGATATGTACAAATTAGTGCGGGTGATCTCGCCACCTCTGGGCCTGGGAGAGAACTGCCCCTACAGGGTGGCTTGCAAGGTTTGCCTCCGGTCCCCAGCTGTGACCATGACCATGACCGTGACCGGCGGCGGGGTGCAGCCTCCAACCCCCCTCCTCTCCGTTCTGCTCCACCACCACTGCGCCACATGAGGGAACCTTCATGTTGCTTTCCTTTGAGTTTAAAGAGGTCCAAACCCTCCCAGAACCAGCAGCTGTTACACAAGGAAGAAGGGCACGTTTTGGGGGGAAGGCGGATAAAAAAAGAGTTAAGGACTTAATAACGGAGGCTGCTTTGACCTCTGTTTTCTTCACATGCACACACTCATTCGTGCACGTATAACACACACATTCTTCTCTCTCTCTTCCTCACTCCACCTTAATCTGTGGATTTAACCACAAGGACCTCTCCCTCCTCCAGAGAATGCAGAAATCTTTTGAATCCAGCAAGGAGTTCTGGTTTCATTTCCCTGGAGACAGAGAGCCTCCTTTTAGCAAACTAGTAGCACCATCCCATATACGGTGTAGAAAAGTGTGATTCTAGCCATGCCTACCTCTGCCCAGCTCTGGATAGTTTGGCCACAAGCGATTATAAAAGCTGTAGGACAAAAGGGAGGTGAGAAATAATTTTAAAATGAGGACAGGAGGGGAGGATAAGTCAAGAAGGCAAAGAGGATAGAGTCGGTGGGAGAATTTACTAGCTCAGAGGGTCTGGGAAGGTCTCAGCAGAGGACGGAGGGCTCGGAGCAGATTTCTTGCCTGAGGGTCCTGCCATGTATTGTTGGAGACACCGAGGGCTCTGTCGTAACTGCCGAGTCACTGTTTGTTGGTGAGACCAAGGACGTTGTTCAGGGGCACACAGGACCTCCCTCTCCACCCAGCCCCTCTCCAAGGCCAAGCCCACTAGATAAGGAAGTCTCTCCTGGTGTTACAGGAGGGAAGCGCGGGCTCCCGGGGGCGTAGCACAGTCTGGCAGCTGGAAGACGACTTAGGCCCAGGAAGATGCCAGGCTGGGCGATGGGAAGGAGCTGGCCTGGGCTGGTGACAAGTGATTCCCATACTCAGGAGGCCGAACAGCTGCCTCTGCAGAGACTCTTTAAACTCCACCCTGGTGAAACCTGCAGCCGCATGTGGGAGAGCCGGGGAGGGCAGCATGGCATGCGAGATGCTCTTCCTCCTCCTGGTTTTGTTTCTTCTGTGCCCAGCATGCCGTCGCCCCCGGGGCATGCCGGGGCACAAAGAGCACTCTTGCCACCAGAGCCAGGTGGAAGCAACGGGCCGACTCTGAGCAGCAGCCGTAGCGCAAGCCGCCGTCTCCCGCTGCACTCACACCACAGAGGGGGATACACGATGCTCCGCCTGCGGGTTCAGAGCAGGACAAAGGCCTGACTTCCAGGCCAGCACCCCCGTCCCCAGCCGGGGCCAGAAATCCTAACCCACGGCTGGAACACCGTCTATCTGGTTTATACCACTCTCACACAGCCCTGGGAATTGAAGACAAGCTTGTGTTGTATGCGGGATGGATGGGTGAACAGAGAGGTAGGGTGATGCTCATCCTGGAGGAGACAACTGGTCCCTGTGACAGCCGCGCAGAGAGACCAAAGGTTGCTGCCATGTTCCCGGGTCTGTGTTGGGTGTGCTATAAACCCGCACCAGGATGGAGACACGTGTACGACTTGCCTTGATTAACGGGTTTCCTGTTCTTTTCCTGTTTGTCCATTTTGTTTCGTTTTTCTTCTCCTGTTTTCTGTACTCTTTTGTTTGTGTGTTTTGGCTCCCCGGGAATGCCTGTTCTCCTCTCCTCCCTGTCTGCATCCTTGCCCTGCCACCCCGTCCCCATCCCCACTCACCACCCCGCCATGAGCAGTGGCCGCATCCATTACACTGAGATGTATGAAATGCTGACTCTCATGTCACCACCGCTAGGCCTCGGCAAGAGATGTCCCTCCAAGGTGGCATATAAGGTAGACCACCTCTTCCTTTGTTCTGGGCTAGTGGCCAGCAGGAAATGGGCGCCAGCTGTGGGGAGGTCAGAACGTGGGGAGGAAGCCGGGCTGGGGAGGGAGAGGAGGGAACCAAGGAAAAAAGGAATGATGAGATGAAAAGGTCATGAAGCTTCACAAAAGGATGAAGTCCTGAATCGATACACAAGGTGGTGTGTAAGACTATTCGACCTGGTTTTTTTTTTTTTAATGTTATTCTGTTGCTACAAGTGTGTGGCTCCTTCTGAGTGGGTTACTAGAAAGGAAGTGTTAAGTAGCGTGTTTCCTTCTAGAGAAGACAGAGTGGTGGGCTGTGGAATAGCATATATGGGCAAGAAGAAAGCCTACAGCAAGACAGCTATCAGAGCTTATTTTAAAAAAATCTTCCATCAGATAAGCTAAGGAAATAATGCAGAAATTCCTCTAAACATGGTTCAAGAAGAAATTTTTAGGAGAGAGGAAAACTCTTAACAAATTTCTTCCTCCATGACGTAGGGAGGAATGATGGCATGGTTCCTTCTAGGTACCAGAAAAGAAAGAGGAACAACCACCTCCATCCCATGATATATGATGAAGGATGCAGCTCCCTTCCCCATTAGCCCAGCTACCCATTTTTCCTGGCAATTCAAAGGAAAGGGTAATGATGGACACAAGTTGCATTCAGCATTAGATTTGCCTTCTCGGCATGACTGAGCTATGGGTGGCTTCCCCTCAGCTTGCTTAGGACAGCATTGTACATTGGGAGTCAACTGCCATTGGCATGCTCAGAGCCTTGGGGCCTGAACTTGTTCTCCACAATGAATAATAGTTGCTGTTAATTCCCCATTGCTGTTCAGACTGACCCAGAGCTCTGGAGCTCTTTCATTCACCTAGGAATACAACCTAGCAATGTCTCCACTTCTCTAGAAGCCTAAAGAAGTGGGAGAGAGATGGAAGTCAGATACAAACAAGAAACTGGCCTTACACTCTAAGACACCATGTTTGTGGTATCACATTAAGCAAGATGTTCCAGTGGAGTTTTAGAAGCCCTGTCTTGGGAAGAAACACTTGCCTTCCTGCTAGGCTGGTGGTTCTGTTGGAGGACCTTCTTCTGCTGCTACCTCCAAGTTTAAAGCTCCAGAGAGCATCTCATTGGAATTGGGGGGGGGGGCCCATTAGGGACCCTTATCCACCCCACTGCATGGCTCCTCCTTTGCAGCTTAGGGGCTGGCATCCTTTTTGCTCATGATTCCACATCTAACGGTACCAGGTGGTGGAATGTGGCCCTAAGTTCTTTGAATTTCTGGGGTGAAGCTCAGTGGGAGAAGGGATGTGGGGAATGGAGGAAAAGTTAATTCCAAAAGCAAGATACTCTCTGGAAAGTGGATTTGGCCATTTCAGTTTGATCCCCTTCCTTTGGGTGAGGGGAACAAGGCCTGCCCACTCTGCTCCTGCCTTGGTCACCCTTCTCTTCTCTGCTCTCCCCAGCCCTCTTCCCCTAGACCTTGTTTGCACTCTCCCACTTTTCCATTCTGCTCCACTTCATCTTTTGGATAAGCTGGACTTCTGCATGTTCAACCATGTGCTGGCAAATTTCATCTTTTAAAGACTCAAAAAGGGGGCATCAGGATGCATCTTTCAAGTCAGATAAGCAAAGCAAAATCTCCCCCTTGTGAGTTTTGGGGGTATTCATGGGACAAGTGGAATTGTAGAGCAGCCCTGAAACAGGGAATGGAGTCACCTCACAGAGCTGACTCCTTCCCGTGAGCCACTGCTTTTAGGAATCCCTATTAAAGACGTTCTTAGGACTGTGGAGGAGTCCTACAGAATGATTAGTCCCTCTTCCCTTGGAATTTGGCATCATTCCCTAGAAATAAACAAAGCAAAACAAAACAGCAGCCAATGAGCCTTAAGTGAGAAGCAGGGAGAGGGCAGGACTGGGACAGGGGACGGGGGAATCCTTGCCCTTCTTTTTTGTCTCTGCACTTGACCTCTGCACTTCTCCTCCCTTCTCACCAAGGTTTCTCTCGATATATTTTTTTCCTCCTGCTGTGTCTTTTCTCTCTTTCACACAGAGGTTAGTCCTGATGAATATGCCAGTGGCTGAGGACATGACTGTCCACTTCACTTCCACGCTTATGGCTCTGATCCGGACAGCTCTGGACATTAAAATTGCCAAAGGTCAGTAAGCTTAGGAAGGAAAAAGATTCTGAAACAACTCACACAGGGTGGCGCAGGATGGAAATGTTTGACCTTTCATTCATCTGATGATGCAGTGACCTGGAGATCCAATAGTAGGGTCCCTGTTTCACCTCTGAGCTACAGTAACTATAATATTTGCCCTTTCTTCTTGGTGAAATGAATGGTTTGATAATCACTAAGCCTCCTTTTGACTTCAACAGTATGTGATCTTTGGTGTCTGGCACATAGTAGGCATTTTAGAAATATTTGTTGATTGAACAAACGAGTTTTAATTTAGTTCCTTTTTTTTTTTTTTTTTTCCTTATGTGGTGCCTTTAACAACTTGGAAGGCTTCTGTGGCAGGTGCTTTCATGGCAGTATCTTGTTCCTCTTGATTTCTAATTCAGTGGTTTAGGAAAGAAAGGGTTTACTACTTCCAGATGGGCCTCCAGCTTCCTGCTCTTGCCTGACCCAAATCCTTTGTAAAATCAGGTCACTCAGACTCTGGAGTCAGATCGCTGGAAGAACTGATACACGTATAAAGGCAGAGGAGGCTGGCTCGTGGCTCTCTGCATTTCCCCTTCTGATATATTGAGCAGCTGGGAGCCTCTGCAAATGAATGAGGAGGCTGATCTTGGTCCCAGGGCCTCAGCTCTCTGTGACAGGATATCCCTGAGTCACTGAAAACGGGAGCCAAAATGTGTTCTGCTTCTTCAGCAGAAAGACCCAGTATTGCAAGATCCACTGTCACTAAGTACCAAGATCCCCTCTGAGAATATGAGGTGCCATGCTGACTCAGCTCCTGCCCCACCTCCTCCCTCCGTCCTTGTTATTTCTGTGTCTGTTCTGTTTTTGCTATTAATAAATTTATCTTCCCCTAGGTGGTGCGGACAGGCAGCAGCTAGACTCAGAGCTACAGAAGGAGACCCTGGCCATCTGGCCTCACCTGTCCCAGAAGATGTTAGATCTGCTTGTGCCCATGCCCAAAGGTGTGGGGTCTCCTCCAGGGTATCCTTGTCACTGTGGGCCCAGCACTCCAAGACCACACCTTTGGGGGGAACACAGAACGATCAAAGAGATAAGGGAAGGGTGCTCTTTTATTCTTAGGAAACAAAAATCCCTCACTTCTCAAGTTCCTTTGGTCATTAATTGAAAACAGTTTCTTTTTTTTTTTTTACTGAAGTATAGTTGATTTACAGTGTTGTGTTAATTTCTGCTATATAGCAAAGTGACTCAATCATATACATAAATATATTCTTTTTTATATTCTTTTCCATTATGGTTTATCCCAGGATATTGAATATAGTTCCCTGTGCTATGCTAACCTTGTTGTTTATCCATCCTATATGTAACAGTTTGCATCTACTAACCCCAAACTCCCAATCCTTCCCTCCTCCACCCTCCCTCCCCCTTGGCAACCACAAGTCTGTTCTTTATGTCCGTGAGTCTGTTTCCATTTCGTGCCATATTTTAGAGTCCACATATAAGTGACATCATATGTTATTTGTCTTTCTCTTTCTGACTTACTTCACTTAGTATGATAATCCCTAGTTGCATCCTTGTTGCTGCAAATGGCATTATTTTGTTCTTTTTTATGGCTGAGTAGTATTCCACTGTATATATGTACCACAGCTTCTTTATCCATTCATCTGTTGATGGACATTTAGGTTGCTTCCATGTCTTGGCTATTGTGAATAGTGCTGCTATGAACACTGAGGTGTGTGTATCTTTTTGAATTAGAGTTTTGTCTGGATATATGCCCAGGAGTAGGATTGCCGGATCACATGGTAGTTCTAGTTTCAGTTTTCTGAGGAACCTCTACACTGGAAAACAGTTTCTTAAGATAGGTCACTGTGGTTGTGGATGAAACTTCTTGGCTACATAGCTCTGTCCTTCCACATAACACAGTTCAGCAAACCTTCAAGCCGTTGGGGAAAAGGTGGTGTTACTAAGAGATGGAAACCTAGACCATTCTGGGGGTGGGGAGGTGCTTACCAATGTGTTGCACATCATTGGTAACATCACCCTCCCTGGGTGGCCGTGGAAGCTCCCTGAGGCTAGACATGGGGACCTATTCACTCTGTATCCTCAGTGCCTGGCACAGATGGAACCCTCAATAAATGTTGGATGGGTGGGTGGCCGAAGGGGCAAACCTGCTTCCTAGGTGTCCTGACTCTCCCCCCACCGTCTTCTCCCTGTTCCCCTCCATGCCACACTTGTGTCTTCAGCCTCCGACCTGACTGTGGGCAAAATCTATGCAGCAATGATGATCATGGACTACTATAAACAGAGCAAGATGAAGAAGCAGAGGCAGCAGCTGGAGGAACAGGTGAAGGTCAAGGACAGCGTGGTGGGTGGGTGGGCCCCTGAAGGGACAGGCCTGTGCATCCCTGGGGTACAGTGCCCTGCAAGTGCTTAGAAGCAGAGGTCAGGCTTTGCAGGGTCCAGGAACCTCCCTAGGATCAAGGGATTAGAAACCCAGTGGGGCAGAGGTTCAGATAGTCAAACAGGGTATCAGTCATATTCCTGTTTTACTTAAATGGTATTTTGCCCCCACAGTCATTTGAGTTCCTTTTTCCTCCTTTCCACTTCTAACACAGAAAAACGCACCCATGTTCCAGCGGATGGAGCCGTCATCTCTGCCTCAGGAGATCATTGCTAATGCCAAAGCCCTGCCTTATCTCCAGCAGGACCCCGGTTCAGGCCTGTGAGTATAACCAGAGGGTCCATGACTCCCCTGCTTGCATTATCACGTGTGCCATCGGGCAGACCCAGAAACTCATTGCCTAGAAGTGCCCGAGCTAATACTAATGCTGAGGTGCATGGATGATCCCCTCTCTGAGGGTGAGAAGACAACATGTTGTATCTTAAGATGGTTATTCAGCAGGGGTAATAGAAAAGCAGACTGAGCGTGTTTGGTGCTATGGCCAGCTCGAGAGACAGGGAGCGCTGTGAATGGACAAAGGAAGAAAGGGGCTGTGTTAGTATCATCACTTTAGAGTGAGCTCAGAGAGGTTCACTAAGTGGCCCAAAGCCATATGGCTGGTAGGAAGCTGAATTGGAATTTAAGTCAGTTATTTCCAAGCCCAGAGTCTTCCCACTACACTGTGATATCTGTAATGAACAAAAAGGACCTTAAATCAGGCAAAACAATTTTTTGTTAATTTTCTATATTGAAAGTGGAAACAAAACCCTAATTAAGGAATGTGCCAATTCTTCCGAGTTGTAAGCCTTAGCCCCAATGTGGTCATTCGCCATAAAGGATCTAATGTAATATACATACTTCATTTTAATGCTTTCTTTCTCTCATCACAAGTGATGTACCCAAAGGGTCCCTCTACCCAACGTAAATGGCTTGTGGTCGTTGGTTATGATTAGTGACTTTTTTCCAGTCTAGCTCTCGTGGAACCAGTAAATCACTAAATATCACAACTTCAGTCATTGTCAGAAGAGTGAAATCCCAGGCTTAGGAACGAGCCCTCAGTCAGAATACCATTTGGAATCTCTCACGCCATAAATTTCTTTCTGCCTGTGGTGTGTTGGAGACCTGTGTTTGAAAAGCATTGTTTTCAAAGGTCCCAATCCAACGCATTTGGAAAAGAAGAAAAACGACCAAGGCCGTCGGTCATTTTTACAAAACATGTGAGGTGTTGAAGTAGCAGGTATGGATTCTCCTGTCTACAAAAAAACAAGTGCATGTTGATCTTTGGTCTGTGCAGGCAGGTGGTCAAGAGCTATGATCAGAGTACTAGGACTACCTCCTTGGAAGAGTTTACAGTGTTTTTCAAGGGTCTTTGGCTTAGAAATAGAGGACACCCTCCACCATCTAGATCTGTTTTAGCCACAACAATTTGCTGTGCTCAATTAACTCCCATCATTGGACTATTCCAGCCTCTCTTCCGTATGTTTATTAATCCATTTACTCATTGATTTGACCAATATTTACTGAGAGTCGGTGTGACCCAAAAACTGGCTCAGACGCTGGGGATTCAGTCAAGATGATCACAGTCTCCATGGACACAGTTCTTAAAAAAGAAATTACAAGAGTGATAAAGGTTAAAATGTGGAAGGGTAGGCTACTGTGACTCCGTGTAAAGGAAGCAACTCACGTAGGATTTGAGGACGCTTCCCTGAGGAAGTAACATTTGAGTGAGACTCAAAAGCAAGCACTTCAAGAGGTGAAATAAACTATGGTAAGTAAGTTTAAGGAACCGAAGAACTGTCATGATGGTTGGAGCACAGAGATATCAGGGGACGTGGCAGGTGATGGATTTGGAGGGGCCAGGATGTAGGGATACAGAAGTTTACAGGCAGGATACAGAAGTTTAGTGTCATCCAAGGATAATGGGTGACACGATCATCAGAGTGACATGATCAGGTTTGGGCTTTCCAAAGATCATTCTTTAATCCAGTGTGGGCTCAGTGGCTTGGAGGGAAGCAGTTCGAGAGATAGAACACCGTTAATATGTGGCTGCAATTGTGTATATTATGAGACTGTGGCTTGGACTAACAGGATAGAAATGGGGAGAGAGAATCAGACTTGAGAGGCAATTAATACACAGAACGGATAGGATTTGGTGATTGATTTGCTACATGGTGTGAAGGACAGGGAGGAATCCAAGATGACCCTCGGGTTTCTGGTTTGAGCTTCTAGGTGGATGTCGGTCCATTTCCTGAAACGGAGATGCTGGTGGAGCAGCAGGCTGGTTCTTTGGAACCATCTGTGTTTCTAGAGCCCTGAATTGTTCAAGTAGAGATTGCTTTGCGGGTAGCGTGGTGAACATGACAGGTCTCCTCTCTCATTGAGCTTCCAGCTGGTAGAAAAACAAACATGAAACAGAATTATCAGAAAGAAAAAAACTTGTCACGTTTGATGATTTAATCGCAGTTCTGGTGAGTGCTAGGATGGGAAAAAAATGCATTATGACCTGAGTGCATGTGAGAGAGACCTCTGATGAGTTTATCAGGTAAGGTTTCCTTAAGGAAGTGACTTCTTTTAAGAAGAATTTTGAAGGATGAATTCAAAAAAGAGTTTGCAAGGGACCGGGTGTTTGAGAAGCATCCTGCACTCTGGGAACAGCCTTTATTCAAGTCCTGAGGCAGAAAGAAGCCTGGCACATTCAACCAACTGAGAGAGCCCAGCATGTTGGAATTCAGGGAATAAGGGAAAGTAATGCAAGAGGAGGGTGGCCAGGTAGGAAGTGGGTCATGAAAGAGGCCTCTGGACTCTCTCCTAATAACCATGAGAAGCCAGACAAGGTTTTCAAAGTAAGAGGTTACTCAGGGTTCAAATTCTTCAAGTCTATAAGCTTGTTCAGTGCTTTTAAGTGTCCTCTCGACCTATTGGGGATCCTGGAGTTACTCATTTTCTGTAGGACAAAAGGGGGCCCATTTCCTACAGAGCAGTGCTTATCTTGTTTCCCATGGTTCTCAGGCCAAGGCACACAGAAGAAGATGATTGACATTTAAGCAGTCGTTTAAATAGCAGACTGCTCTCTAGCAGTTGTAAAAATTCAGCTAAAGCCCTCACTAGCAGCAAGGGGACAGGTTGGGTGAAAAGTCTGCTCTTCAGATTTTCCCCTATGATCCCAGTCTAATGGATTATTTTTCAGTAACTGGCAATCCTTGCTTAGGTCTCAGATTTTCCACTGGATTCGCAGTCATTAGCAGCAGACTCTGCAGTGGCTTTCTCTGGAGCAGATGGGACGCTGGCAGAGACGGTATCCCATCTCTCCCTCCTAATTCCACACCCACTGAGGGAGCTGCTGCCCCAGTAGCACTGACCACTTTCCTCTTCCTGTGATCAGGAAGCTGAGTCTGCATGCTGGCTTTTAGGTCAAAGAGGAACTGTTACTGTACTAGTAGCAATGAGTGGCAGCAGCAGCCAAATTCTCAGGAAAGATTGGCTGCCTCTTTTTTTTCTCCTACCCAGCCCAGTGGATCCCACTGGCTGAGGGTGTCTTTCAGGTACCAAACCACGGTTTAATAACAGGCACACTGCAAGAGCTCTCCATGCTTTTCATTCAGAGGCCCCTAAACACTTGGCCAACTCTGCCCCTGTCCTTTTACCTCATCACCATTGAAGCATCCTCCTACATAGCCATCGACCCAGACGTTGTCACCTCTTTCACCTCTTCTGAAATCGTTCCATTCAGTTCATACGCCAACAGACAGTGTCTGGTACAGAGCAGTCCTTCAGTAAATGTTCATGGCATTGGATTGTTTGGTTTGGCCGGGGATGTTGGCACAGTAAAACCATATTCTTACTGAGAGTGGAGGAAATTTTTTAAAAGACCATGACTGCTTAATATTTAAACAAACTGTTCACTGTTTAAACTATGGCATTTTTCTGCCGAATGGAGAAACTGAGCAGAAACAGGTTTACAATCTAGCATTGGTCTTCCATATGGCTGAGTGTGACAAATGATGTCATTTGTCATAAATATGCTAGTCGCCAGCAAAATGATGAATGGTTCCAAATGCAGGTTGAAAACAGTGGTTCCTCTTTTCCAATGCTTTTTTAAAAAATTTTCTATTCTAGGGCTAGCCACCTGTAAGTTACCAGGCTTGCGAGGCAGCCAAGGCTAAAGGGTATTGCCCTTGCTGGGAAGGAAGTCTTGTCTGGGTGGGAATTGGTAATGACAACTACGTCATGACTGTTTCTCTCTCTCTCATGCACACATTACCTCTGAACTTGGCATTGCTTTGCAGGAGTGGCCGGAGTGGATACCCTTCGATGAGTCCACTCTCCCCGCAGGAAATATTCCAGTTGGCCTGTATGGACCCAGCTGATGATGGACAATTCCAGGAACAGCAATCTCTGGTGAATGAATGAGTTACATGACCTCAAAAATACTTCCTTGGTTTCCCGATCCCTCCCACTCTCATTTTCAAATTTTATCCATAGCCTTGCTCCATCAGAAAAAAAACCTTTCTGGTAGTCCAACCAATTACCCTGAAAGTTTCCTGCCATCTCCCCTTTCATAGATGAGTTTCTCATGTTCTTTGACAAATGCTCCCGCTTCAGGTTTTACAACCCCAGAGGCTCCTTACCTGCTTCAGGAACTTATAATGCTTCAGGCCAAGCCCTCTTAATTTATGCCCCTGGGCATCAAATGGAGAAGCAGAAGTCACAAATGAAATCTTGCCTTTGAGAGGGAGCCTTAGGATGAATCATCATAAGAATGAATGGCAAAATGGATGACAGATGGATCTTTAGATTTTGATAATACAAAGCTAAAATGGGACTCCCAGAGATGATGGACTTTACTATTAGTTCAGGAGCCATGAGATCAAGTTCCCTCTGGAGCTTAGAATTAAAGTCCAGGTGGTTATTGGTCTGGAAAGAAAAAGGGTAAAACCCAACCTTTGCAACAGTCTATATAGACAGCTTGTATTAAGTGAGTTCCGTGTCACTTTGATTCTAATTCACCTGTGTTCTTCTCTCCCCTTCATTTTTTTCCCTGACCCCTCCCCACTGTTAACTGTGTGCCCCAGCGCCTTCCTGAATGGATGTGTGGGTGGAGTGTGGGTGTGGCCTGCTTGTGGAGGGCATGTCTGATGGAATGGGTACCCTTCAGAGGGGAAAAAGCACTTCAATAACTCCAGCAAATGAGTGATTCCATCTCCTGTGACTGAGGAGACAGGGAATTGTACACAGTTGTATTGGGGAGACAGCCATACTCCCCCCCTCCCAGTGTATGAGTGGTGGCCTGAAGGTGTACTTGGTAAAGTGGGTAAGAGTGCTTAGAGCAATTCCCTGCCTTCCTGAGGAGATTAGCACCAAAGCCCAGGGACTAATTGGTACAGATAGTTTTTAATTCTTAAAAGGGCCTCTCATCATTTTATGGCTTGCCTGGTGATGTGTCTGTCTGATGAGAAAAATCTCAATAATGTGTCCTTTCTTTCACAGGGAGGTTTTATTACATCATCCTTTCTGCAGGTTCCCCAGGGCTGAGCTGTAGTGCCAGGACTTTTTGGATATATGTTCATCTCATTGTCAATACTGGTGTCTGTAATTCAATTCAGGTGTCAGCCCGTGCTATACACTCACCACTGTGTACTCCTGCCCATCCTTTGGGGCCCCCTACTCAATGTCCTGGGACATGGCCATGATTTGTGTGTGTGGGCGTGTGTTGCACGACCTCTGATACCCGTTGACTGCAGTTGTTGTTACCACGTAGACTGCAGTGTTGTTATCACATCTGTTTTGAGTCAGACCTGGGTGCTATATAAAGCACATACTGCAAACAAACAAACACTAACTTCTTCAGGTGCACACATCATGTCCTTTGAAGGCAGTCCTCCCATTCATACCAGGAACCACTCAGCTAAATGGTCATTGAGGCCAAGGGGGTGTCTCAGGCCCCCTTTCCTTTAATAGTACCCTACTCATACACCCATGTTTTTAGGTGTCATTTCCTAAATGTAAAATGCTTTTTTTCTGGTATAATCTCCAGATGTCCAAGATATTCCTAGGTCTCTTTGTTGGGTGACCCATGTAAACATTTTTAAAGCAGCTCTACTCTTTATACAATGACACTAGCTGTCTATACAGAGCATGTACATTTGCCAAACTAACATTCTTTAACCAGGAAAATTAAATGATTTGGGCACGACCCTAGAGTTCTCCAATCCAACCTTCTTAAAAGCTCTCAAGTGCTCTCATAGTCCAGTACAGTAACCACTGCCCACATACGGTAATTGAGCACTTGAAATGTGACTAGTCCAAATTGAGATGTGCCATAGGTGTAAAATATATACCAATGTCAAAGACTTGGTACCAAAAAATGTAAAATATCTCATTAATTTTTTATATTGATTACATGTTGCCATGAGAATATTTGGATATATTGGGTTACATAAAATCTATTATTAAATTTCATACTTCTTTTTACTTTTTAAAATGTAATTACTAGGAAATTTTAAATTATATAAGTGGCTTGCGTTATATTTCTATTAGACTGCACTAGTCTAAAGCATTCCTGAAAGATGGCTACCCACCCCCATTATTGGATGGTTTCAATCATAAGAAAGCTCTTAAAATCATGTGTCTTAAGGTTTCAGAAGATACACTTGACACCAGAAATTGGTGACTTTCCTTAAAACAGTGGTTTCTATTTAATTGACAAATGGCTTCTTCAGATTACAAGAATAAACCCCATACTGTCAACTTGCAGAAGGTAAATTTCACAAAGCTATAAAATCTGAAGCATTGCTCAGTGATAACTAAGATGATACTTAACTAGAAAAGGTGATCCTTATCCCCCAATCCTAGTTAGAGCTTTCTGTTTGGGACATCTGGTATACCACATATGTGCACACATAGACACAAACATATATACACATACAACTGAGACCTTAGAGATGCAAGTGCCTCTTCTGAAAGCCGTTCTTCACATGGAGGAGGCAGAATCATCCACTGGAAGTGAGAAGCAATGGGATGGAATCAAGTCCCACAAGCTTGGCTGTGTGTTTATTTCTAGGAGCCAGAGGTTAGTGAATTAAAAAGCGTGCAGCCCTCTAACCATGGCATCTACCTTCCTTCGGACACCCAGGAGCATGCGGGATCTGGGAGGGCATCCTCTATGCCACGCCTGACTGTGGATCCCCAGGTAAAACGCAACCACCACCTACCATATGCAGTGGCATCCTGGGCTGTATTGAATTGGTGGGTTATGAACAAACATCTGATATTTTCAGGTGAGCCCTTGACTTGCCCCCACCCCTTCTCTATAAGCACAACCTGGCTCATGGGCCTTCTCTACAGAGCCTGCTCCTCCACACTGTGTTTCCAGTGAAACCCTAACCACAACAGCCTAGCCAGCAAAAGGGCAGGCCCCCGATGGGCTCAACATCCTCAAGACTCAACCAGCCATGCAAGAAATATTTTCCAGAATTTCCCCTGTGTATTTTTCCTTCCTTTTCTCCTTTCCTGGTTCCTCTAGCACATACACAGTTACTTACACACACAGCTCTGTGTCAGGACTGTCTGTCCTAACCAGTGCAGGCCACGCCTCATTTCTTTGTCTGTTTTCCTGGCTTCTTTTTTCTGTCTGTCTGTCTTACATCAAGTTTTGACAGAGACAAGAAGTTTTTGTGGATCTGTTTTAACATCTGTGGCAAGTCAAACTGCCAGAGTTTAAGGTGGAGCTGGCGTGGGACTGATCGAGAGAGAGCAGTGCATTCTCAGGAGCTATTCATTTACAAGCTCTCCTAAGCTCTAGCGCTATAAGGTGGCGCCTTCTCTGAGGAGGGCAAAAGACAAAAGGCAAAGCTGTGCTTCTTTCATGGTGGAGACTTTTTGACAGTTGCCCCCGCTTATTTCAAAGTGGCTCAAGGTTCACGGCAGGTCCTGGCTGAGTCTCCAGGGTAGATGGCTCTATGGGCAGCTTGCACAGGACCCTCAGCTCCTTGCTTTCCTGAGCGTGAAGAGGAGCCCTGCACCAGCCCAGTGACTATGTTAACGTAAAGACACTTTCTGAAACAGCTTCCTCCAGCTAAGGTCTGAGCAAGAGGCATTTATGGGAGGTGACAATTTGCAATCTTCAACAATCTCAGTCCTACATCTTCCTTACTTTTAGACCATTTCAGTAATTAATCCATACCTTGTGTTCTTCTGGGGGCTCATGTTTCCAGGTGGTGACAGAACCTAGCTCCATGAGACGTTCATTTTCCACTATTCGGGAAAAGCGTTCAAATTCCTCTTGGCTGGAGGAATTCTCCATGGAGCGAAGCAGCGAAAACACCTACAAGTCGCGTCGCCGGAGTTACCACTCCTCCCTGAGGCTGTCAGCCCACCGCCTGAACTCTGACTCAGGTGAGGGAGTTTTCACCGTTTGCCTCTTTTCTGACAAGAACTGAAAATCACGGGAACAGAATCCAGATAAAGATAGGCTTGCGGAGAGTGAAGGAAGAATGCTCCTTAACAAAGGGGGTTTCCTGTCTGACTCACATCATGAAACAAAGCAACAAAACCCTCTCTAGTCATCACAAAGGCTGATGAGATTTCTTTCTTCCAGAGCAGGGCTATAGAAATCATTAAAACAGAGTTTTCCCAAGGGCCTTCTACAAAACCACTCCACTGCCTTAGGGATGCATTAGAGACCCCCTGGCAAGGGCGGAGCTTTACCCACTAACTGCACTACCTGGAATTGTTTTATGCATTTGAGTTTTGTTTTTTAAGGAAAAGGGTCATATAGATAGAAACAGAAAATCACTAGTCTGGTTCAAACTATTTTACTAAGTGAAGAAACAAAGATAAAAAAGCAGTGACATGTCCCATATCATAGGGCCAGTAAGTGGCAGAGAAGGGACTAGAAGTGAAATCCTTTGACTTCAGTCCTAGGGCATTACAGTAACTGTGCTTACTTTGTTCATAGCCACTTCTTAATTCCCTTCTGCTAATGCCATTTTCCCTCTAAAAAGTTACACACCCATGTTTAGGACATAGAGGATTCTTGGGCCACATTGCTGGCAGAGATTCTACCTTAATTGTATCTAGCATAAATGGAAGCAGTAGAGAGTGATTGCATCCTTGAATTTGCAAGTCTTTCCAGTGGCGGCTTGCACACTTACCTCTTCATAAAAGGGTCATTTTCCAGTCCTTCTCTCCTTCTTCCCTTTCAGATCACCTGTTGGCATGTCTGCAGAAGCCAGGGTCCTTGAGGGGCCTGGTCCCAAGCTGTAAGACTTATCTTTGTGTTCAGCAGCCAGGATGGGCAGAGTTATGATAGTTGCTTTTGTCATCTCTCATAGGCCACAAGTCCGACACCCACCGCTCAGGGGGCAGAGAGCGGGGACGATCGAAAGAGCGAAAGCATCTTCTCTCTCCCGACGTGTCCCGCTGCAACTCCGAGGAGCGAGGGACCCAGGCCGACTGGGAGTCCCCAGAACGTCATCAGTCCCGGTCTCCCAGTGAGGGCAGGTCACAGACCCCCAACAGACCGGTGAGCATGGAGAGGAAGCTGAGCCTCTGCAGAAGACAGGGAGGGGCGGGCTGTTAACATTAGGTGCAAAATGTGGGCATCCAGCACCCACACAGACCTCAGCTTCACAGGAAACTGCATCCATTGTGCAGAGAGGTTAGCTTTTTACTTAACACTTGTGTACTCAGAAATGGTATGAATTCACAGGAAACCAAAGAGTCCCCCAAGAAAGACAGTGGTGTCTAGGGGTCATTCCATCTTGGTTCTCAGAATCCAGAGTCACAAAATCACAACAAATAAGTTCATAAATATCTCAGGCAGATTTCAGAGGAAAGGATGGTTTTTTAGCCGGAAAAGTTTTGACCAGTCGCATGACCCTTAGTATTGGTTGGAATGGTGATTCCTCTCTCAACACAGGATTCAAAAGTCAGATCAATTCTAGCTTCCAGCCATCCCAAGAGGAAGAGCATCTCTTCTTCCAGCCTGTTGCTGAAACATCAGCCTAGGTCTAAGATATAACTACCAGAGCTGTGTGAAAACATTCTCTGGCCCTGTTTTCCTCCTGACTACCATCCCTCACTCCCTGCCCTACCTTGCTCCAATACTCTCGGAGTCCAGATGTGAGACCCATCAGCAGTGAGCAGTGGGGAAGAGGAAGGGCTTCCACAGCCAACTTTCAGACACAGTTGAGAAGTTTACTTCTAGAGCAGTGGTGTCGAGTTTTAGTGCAGAACAGAGTCACCTAGGGCTTGTTATAAGTGCACATTCCTGGGACCTCAAGCCTTCTGCTTCAGTAGTGAGACCTGCTGTAAAGTAGAACCCAGAAATCTTCACTTGGAAGGACCCCAGAATCTCCCAGGAGATCTTGAGCATGTGGTTCCTAGGTTACACGCACACCTTAAGCCTCAACACCGAGCTGGAGGTCCATTTACCAACCCCTGGGCTCAGAGACCCTTGGGGATAGGTGAACAGGTCAAGTCAGGCCTGAACCAGCAGATGAGTAGGGGGGTGTAGAAGCCAAGTTAGTCTTAGCATGCCACTGAAAACCCAGATGCAAAAAGAGAAGATGAGGGAAGGTATTTGCCATGGCCTTAGATCCAATTCCCAAGAACGTTCCCCAGACAGAGCAACTCTAGAGCATTCGTTTACCTTTCATGTAGTTGTCTTTCCCAAAAGCTTCAAGTCTTTCTTTCAACGTGCCACGTGCTAGAGAGAGTGAGCTTCCAGATCTTTGCTACTCAACGTGTCTGTTCCATGGACTGGCAGCACCTGTGATCTTGTTAGAAATGCAGGATCTCAGGCCCCACCCCAGACTTCCTGAGCTGCATCTGCAGTTTAACAAGACCCCAGAGATGCATAAGCATATTGAAAGTTGACATACCCTGGTCTCAGTGGTACTGGCTCCTCAGTCTCCTGTAATCTCTGCGTCCCTGAGTGGATGTGACTGGTAGCAGAGGGGACTCTGGTGGCTCTCTGTAGGAGGGGTTAGGGACCTTAACCAGGTCCCAAGTAAGAATGATGCCAAACCCAGGCTAACATGCCATGTTTTTCCTGCCACACAGGGCACAGGGTCCCTCAGTGAAAGCTCCATCCCCTCCGTCTCTGACACCAGCACCCCAAGACGAAGTCGTCGGCAGCTCCCACCCGTCCCTCCAAAGCCTCGGCCCCTCCTTTCCTACAGCTCCCTGCTCAGACACACTGGGAGCATCTCCCCACCTGCTGATGGGAGCGAGGGCGGCTCCCCACTGACTTCCCAAGCTCTGGAGGGCAATGACGCCAGCCTGCCTGAGTCTTCCAACCCCCGGTACGTACATCAGGGCCACCCCTCCTCCCCACAGCGCTACATCTCTGAGCCCTACCTGGCCCTGCACGAAGACTCCCACGCCTCGGACTGTGGCGAGGAGGAGACGCTCACCTTTGAAGCAGCTGTGGCTACCAGCCTTGGCCGGTCCAACACCATCGGCTCAGCCCCGCCCCTGCGGCACAGCTGGCAGATGCCCAATGGGCACTATCGGCGGCGGAGGCGCGGGGGGCCTGGACCAGGCGTGATGTGCGGAGCTGTCAGCGACCTTCTGAGTGATACGGAAGAAGACGACAAATGCTAGAGGCCGCTCCCCCCTCCGATGCATGCTCTTCTCTCAACACGGAGATAACCAAGACCCCAATTGGGAAGCCAGTGCGGCCCGGGGGGGGAGGAGGAAGAGGGAGGAAGAAGATAGAAGGACACCGTGCATTATCAGAGAAGAGGAAGGGAAGGACAGAAGGAAAACCGGTCAAACCCACCAAATCGCTGTATTTCCCTTGGCAAGATGGGCACTGCCATAGTTCTGCCTCTTTGCTGGGGAAAGAATATACAAGAACATGGAGGGTTATTCCCAGGGGAGAAGGGACACGAGGATGGCTTTGCTTCCCCTTGCCCCTTCCCACTTTTCTATAGCCGTGGGGATGTCGGGCCAGCCTGTGGCTACGCCCGTTGCCCTGAGAAGCCTGGAAGACATTCTGGCTCTTAACTGGGGAGTCATGGAGACCCTGGGAGAGCACTCTCCTCCCTCACCAGCCCTTCCTCCTCGGCCAGCACCCCTGCCACCAGGCCAACCACGACGGCATCTCATGCATTATCCTGTGGCTTGCGTCCCCAGAGGAAGCACAGGCTGAGTTCAGGAGCATTGGATGTCAAGGGTAGGAGGCAGAGAGGGAGGAGAAAGGGGAAGGGGTCGGGGTGCTGTGGTGGCAGCAGCGAGAGCTGGTCTGGGTGAGCAAAGCCATAGTCCGGCCGCCCTCACCGTAGCGGAGGGGGCAAAGGAGCGGAGAGCTGCTGGTGCTGGTCGCTACAGTCCCGTGTGAGGCCTGTCGCCCACTCAGTAGGTGCTGTGTTCACTTAGGATAGGCCAGGGAGGTCCCCTGAGGTCCAGGGAGGTGCCGAAGGCTCTGGTAAGGGTGATATTTTCAAAGTATTTAACAACCCGTGTGACCAGGGCACCAGCTGATGAGAGTGGAGTCTGGCCTTAGCACTGGCGCCCCATGCCATGACAGGCCTTACTTAGCCCGGGAGATGCCAGGCACGGGGGAGCCCCGAGGGTGGGCTGAGTGTGGCAGGGGGGCACTTAAGGGGCTCAGGCAGAGTCAGTTTTCCAACCAGTATAGAGGTAATTCAGTATGTAGAATGGTGCTGCAGCCGGCCCAGCACATACTGGCTGAATGTCAGCCCAGACTCTGGGCCAGGAGCAGAAGACCTCTTTGCCAGGCAGCAAGGCCAGTGCCGTGCCAAGGCCAGTGAGCCCAAGTGCCAGTGGTCTAGCCTTCCCAGCCACTCCCCAAGAGGGCAGCCCACACACATCCAAGGTGAGCTACACATCACCTGGTAGGGACTTCATCCGTAGAGATGAGAAAGGCCAACAGATTGCAACCAGAGAAGCTTCAATGAGAGAGTCCCTCTGAGTTTACTGAGGAGCTCCCGTGAGGGAGGGACCCTTGGACGGGCAGCTTCTGCAGCTAGTTTGTGATTGAGGGTCAGTTTGTCAGGATACTTTAAGGTGATGAGTAAATATACCTCAGCTTAGACCCGGGCTGCTCCTTCTAGCAAAGCAGGCTCCAGTGGGGCCTCAGTACACAAGGTGACAGGCCTGGGGCCCCGGTGGTCCTGAATATTCCCCATCCCTGAAGTAGGAGCTGAGCAGAAGACAACCTCAGGACATTGTTCCTAACCCCCAAAACTCATAAGCATTGAGAAAAAAGAGCCCTCTCTTGGCTGATCAGTGCTCCTTCACTGTATCGATTATCCATTCGGTGGAAACGCACCACCCCCTTATGTCCTTCTCCAGTCCTCCAGCACCATCACTGTTTGTTAGGTGGAAGGATTTCCTGGAGGGGGTACCAGGCAGGGCCCTCCTCTCCCAGCCAGGAGCCTGCCTCCCGGGACCCTCCATGGGGCGACTCAGAGGCCCCCAACTGAGATCGCAGCGGATAAACTCTTTATCCTCCTCCAGCCCAGGCAGACGACTTCACGTCTTGGGTAGGAGCAGTCAGTGGCTGTTATTTTTCTTATGAACTTGGGTTATTTTGTTTTGTTGTTGTTGTTGAAATAGAAATAAGGCATCGTCGTATCAGCTCTGAAAAGCCAGATTCAACCCTGTGGCTGCAAAATCATTTGTGATGGCCCTGCCTTCTGTCCTAGACATGGATGGAGCTTCACGGCCCAGAGTCAGCCCCCAAACCAAAGCAGTCCCGGGGCAGGAGACCAGTGAGGCAGAGACGTAGGCCTCCCACTCTGAAACCCTCGTCTCTTTTCCCTTTCCTCTCCCACTCAGCACACGTGTGTGCTCAGGGGTACCTGGGAGTGTGACTCTGTAACACCCTGATCCTAACAGGCGGGATCGTTACCTGAGACTCAGACGCGGGGCCTTGTACTGTCTTAAAGGTTTCCCCTGCTCGGTGTCATTTCCTGCCAAAGTGCTGCTATGGGCTGCTTCGCACAAAATTGCTTTCTTCCACCTCGGAAATGCAGCTTTCCTGAGGGAAAGGCTGACACAGGACGGCCATTCTGCACCAGCGAGTCTATTGCATTGTGTTTTGAGAATGGTTGTTGAAGTGATGTCTTACACCATTGCAACAGGAGACACTGAGGCTGGCAGAGCAATTACCAGAAGTGGGATTTGCCTGCAAACAACATTACAGACACTCAATTTGCTGTGCCAGGAAACCTTCCTGGACACCTGAACTCCTTAAACTCCCATCCACACAAGCACTTGAGTCCTGAATAAAGTGGCATACTGCACCATAGATGCAGGCCCCTGACCAACTCCTTGGGCTTTTTTAGTACCCATGAACTTAAGAACTCATCTCTTTAATTCAACTCCCCCTGACCAAGAAATCAGGTTTCTAATCTCTTAGCCCGCATTTACCCTTCTATTAAGACCAGAAAATAAAAGAAAATTTTCTATGAAGTCACGGAACGCATCAGCATAATCGTACAATGGTTTCCTTCCACCTCTGAATAAATATGAACTCTAACCTCCCCCCAATAGCCAACCTGGAGATCCATTCCTAGGTGTCAGATTCTGCCTCTTTCCCTTGAAAAGAGCCCCCCCCCCTTTAAATCTCAAAACCTGCGCTTCTCTTTGGATTAAAAAGTATGGCAGCATCTTGAGAAATTCCAAGCAAAACAGAACCACCACCAGTGTTTGAGATACACAGCGTGATCAAACTCAGCACTGTAGGTTCCCTCAGAAGAATCTTTAGCTGTTTGTCCAGTTTCCCTTGCCTGAGACTTCAGGATCCCCTCAAAATAAGAAAGAGGGAGGTAGTGGGGAGAGGACGGGAAAAAGAAGGAAGGAGAGGAAAAGAAAATAAACCAAGGCAGAGAGATGTTCTAACTAGGTTTGTGTTTAGATACTCCTCTTTTCACTTAAGGTTCCAGACAGACTTCTGGTGGGGAATTCATCTCTCTTTTCGTGTACGCATATGTGTGTCCCTCTGCCTGTCTCAGTCACCAAGGGGGCAGAGTGCCAGCAGGCCTTCAGACAAGGGGGTAGAGCTCTAGGCTCTAGGCCAAGGTGCCCTGTGAGCCAGGGTCAGGATAGACTTACCTACACCGTGAAGGGACGGTACCCTTGAGGGTCCCCCAGGCTCAACATGAGCCATGAACACAGCTGCCCAATGTGGGGCTGTGTGCTTTTCTAGCTGAGGAATCTATTTCTAATCTGGGTTTCACTTCTCCCCATTCAGTGTTTCTATGAGGTACCGAAATCACTGATAGCAGTTCTCTGAAGCTGAACTCCAGATCTTCTGGTTTTGCCTTCCCTTGACTCTGGCACCACAAAGAGAAGACCCCATGTTCCACCACTCGGCCGGCACGCATCCTCCCCACACATCCTCCTTCACATAGGCTTTGTGATGAGCCTGGGCGCCCTCTGTCCTCCCATCCCAGCCCTTGTTTTGCCACATGTTAGTAATGACCCAACTCCTGAGATGGTTAAGTCCACCCAATCCAAGCTTATCTGCCGATCTGCCTGCCTCTGCTGGGCTGTCTGCCGTTAGGGCATGCTTGAGCCTCATGAAATACAGTCGGGGACTCACCTGGTGGTACGAGATGATCTGAGATAGTGTAATGTGCAGAACTCTTGCTGGTGTGTATGAAACGTCCACATACTTGATGAAAGCCCATCGTAGGGAAATCAGGTCTCTCCTGGAGTAATGGAACAAAATTGAATAACTTTGATGCTTTAAGAAAGTTCTCAATTTTTCATTACATCCTTATTTCTAAAGCCTGCTCTAGATGCCTCGTTTTTGGACAGAATATTTCTTTAGTGGGTCAAGCCAGGGATAAGTTGAGAGATTCTTTAATTTCTAAGCTCAGCTATAATACATCTTATGAGGTTGTATTGAAAAAGGGGTACATGTATAACAGGAGGGGAGCAGAAAGTCACCTACTTTGCTGAGATTTTATGAGAAGGTTAAGGAACTTTCACTGCTATTTTTATCAGTTTCATGTCTCTTACGTTTGAGATCTTAAAGGCCCAGTGCCAGTGTATGCAGAGAATCAGGGTGAAGAGAGGCGTTTCCATGCCTTAGGGTAGATTCTTCCTCACTTGCTTCTCACCCATCCTGTCTGTCCTTCCCCCCGTGGATTCCAGAGCATTGAGTACTTCCCTGGAGTTTCAGGAGAGGACTTTATGCTGTAGGAAATGAGGACAGAGGACCCCTGCAAGTGGCCAGTCAGGGCATGATGGTTTAACTACAGACAAGAGACCCATAAGGAATCAGGTCCCGGTTTAGATAACTATATATCCACACTGAGACTCTTATTTTAACAAAAGCCAAACGAGATTAACTCAGGAGTTGCGACCTAACATTTTCATGAGGCGATCAGAGGAGATCCCACGTTGATAAACACTGCCTCTGTCAGCAGTGTTGTCTTTTTTTTTTTTTTTTTTTAAAGCTTACTGGATGATTTTTTTTTTTTTTTTTTAATTTATGGCTGTGTTGGGTCTTCGTTTCTGTGCGAGGGCTTTCTCTAGTTGTGGCAAGCGGGGGCCACTCTTCATCGCGGTGCGCGGGCCTCTCATTATCGCGGCCTCCCTTGCTGCGGAGCACAGGTTCCAGACGCGCAGGCTCAGTAGTTGTGGCTCACGGGCTTAGTTGCTCCGCGGCATGCAGGATCCTCCCAGACCAGGGCTCGAACCCGTGTCCCCTGCATTAGCAGGCAGACCCTCAACCACTGCGCCACCAGGGAAGCCCTGAGTGTTGTCTTTTTGATTTTTGTTTTTTCCTCTCTGAACCACCCAGTCATCATAGGCAGGTCTAACCCAACAGAGCAGCAGCCAGTGGCTTCTCTGCTGGCTCTAGTGGCAGGCTCAGCTCCAGCCTGCTGGGGCGATTGTCAGCTGCCATGTGCTACAACTCACCCCGTCAGAGATATAGATGTACCACTTGGGGGCAGAAAAGACTAGGAACGGAAGGAACCATCTGGTTTCTGATGGCTGTCTTTTTCTTGAGTCCCTTCTGCTTTGAGCCTCTGAGACTTATGCATCCCAGAGAGATCACTCCAAGCCAAAGATAACTGATTCATAGATTGTTCCAACCTACCCAAGGGCCTGAAAAGCTGCTCTTAAAATTCAAGCCAGTTAGTTAAGAAGCAGGAATGGTTCTCAGAGGAGAGTCCTATCACATTGCTGGTGAGGCTGGGGTGTCCCCAAACTGCGCTTCTATTTTTATAGTCTTGCTTCTTCCTACTTCCTCCCCCCATGCTAAAAATAGGGGGGCTGGTATCTTGACCTTCTAAATGCAAGAAGAGATTTTATAATAAGTCATGCTGTGATGTAAATATATTATTGAGATTGATTTTTTTTTTTTGATGTGGACCATTTTTAAAGTCTTTATTGAATTTGTTACAATATTGATTCTGTTTTATGTTTTGGTTTGTTGGCCCTGAGGCAGGTGGGATCTTAGCTCCCCGACCAGGGATCGAACCCACACCCCCTGCATTAGAAGGCAAAGTCTTAACCACTGGACCGCCAGGGAAGTCCCTGAATTCTTATTTCTGGGGGTTTGAAAGAGTTGAGTAGATCAGGTAAAAAGAGATAATGGGATTTATGTTTATTTTTAGTTGGATTTTTGTTTTTGTTTGGTTAGTTGCAGTTTTTGGTAAGAGACCTGCTCTAGAACATCAAAGAAGGGTAAATGTGTGCTCTGCATTGTTTCTGAATTAGCTTCTCTTTAGGAATTAATTTCTGTCCAATCTAATGATGTGATATTTAAGTCCAAAATCTGAGGTTACACAGTACCAGCTCTATTTTCTCTCTCTGGTTTCCTTTTTGTCTTCTTTCTCCTTCTAGGTCAGCTTCTGTCTCTCATTTCTCTGTCTCTTCTCCTTTTAGGGACTTAACATATTATCTAGAAGACTGAAAAACTCTGAAATCATAGGGAAAGCCAAGGAAATAATAGAATGGATACAGAATTTTTCTAGGACATCTTTAACCAATAAATACAAAATTTATGTCTTGATGAAAAGATAAAAAATTTTAAAAAGGGCGTAGTAATTTGGTAAATGAAAATTATGGAAAGTCAAAAATAATAAAATCTATCCCAGCCTTCTGTACTAACTTGTGCCTTCAGCAGGGTATCGCCTCTCTCTACTTTCTTTCCCTTATTAGGAAAATTAAAATACTAATGCTTGGCTAGTTCATGGGTGTGTCAAGTGTTTGCAAGTAAGTTACTAACCCATCATTTAAATAAAGCACTTAGTCTCCACAAATCAGTTTAGAAAAATCTTCACTCCCTATATCCCATTTAGGACCTATGACATTCTTGGCATTGCTCTAAGCATTTAAATTTTTTTTTTTTTTTTGGAAGAAACTTCATGTTTAATGGATCCTGAATCCAGGATTTACTTTAATTTCACCCTCTAGTTTTCCCCTTTTCCCTTCCTCTTCCTCTCAGCTTGCTAACAATAACAACAACAACAAAAATCCAGACTTTCTTTTTTTAATCCAGGAAGGCAGTTGAGTGTTCATGCTCAGAGCTTCCCAGTCCAGTGTCTCCTTTGTGGCCACTGAGCCAGTCTTAGATCAAATGCTCACAAGCTAACACGTAGGATCCTCACTGAGACACCTTCTCCTACTCAGCATTGGAAATCTGGGTGGGTCTTTCTCTCTCTCTCTCTTCTGCCAGTTTGTCAGAGATAAGGATGGATTATTCTCTATGTTCTGGACCAGATCCGAGAATGTGTACCAGGCAGTACCACTTCCTTCTTGGTTCACTCAGAGGGGGACCCCCAAACTGCAAGGAGACTAAATCAGTCAAAACTGCCAGATTCAAATTTGACCTTATTTGGTGACTCAATTTTCCTTCCAGTACTCTAATTTCTTCTAGTGATGGCCTGTAGCACAGAAGAACCGCCACTGAAAATCTATTAGAAATCTTGATAAGAGATGAGCAGGAAAAACACACCGCAAAACTTCAAAGTGCCATTAATCAATTTAAAAAAATAAAAGTAATAGGAAATGAGGGCTAAAAAAGGTAATCTAACTGCCAGTTAAAGTATACTGTAGTTCTGGTCTTAGTTACATTTGATATTGGGGCTATGTAGCATTAAGCAGATCCCAACAGATTTAGTAAAAACATAGGTATTATATTTTAATGGCTACCCATGGAGATATATACTTAGCCTGCAGGCCAAACTTCAATCAGTGTTTTTCTACCCTGGGGTTTTGTGACCAACCAAAATTTATACAAAGCCACCCTAAGTGCTGTGATTGCAGAGGAACCTCCTTCTTGGTGACATTAGAGAGCCGTCCATCTCCACTCAAACTGAGTCCAAGATTTGGAACTCACCCAGAAAAACAAACAGAGGAGAAAAATCTAAAGTACTAAGTGTGCAGGACATTTCATAGCTGGGACGAATGGGGTAGAGGTGGGGAAAACAAGCTCTAGAACAAAGACAAGGTTAAGGTGAGAAATACCAGCTGGTCCCAGGTAGAGGAAGGCTTAGAGGTGTGTGACCTGGGATCCTCATTTATGCCAGATCACGGGTCAACTTGTTAGCATGATATCGGGGGCAGAGGGGTTCTTTCCACTCTAGGTAGTGGATTTGAAGGCCTCAGAAGATTAATAGAGGCCAGAAAAAAATTTTCCAGACTCGGGAGATGGAGAGAAAGGAGGTTCTTGCTTTCAAGCAGCCTGAAGACAATCTCGATGACTTTAACATCTCTTCAATATAGTAGTGCCAGTAGTGGAGAGATTTCATTGGTCTTCCTAGTGGCACAAGCACCATAGGAGGGGAGAGGGAGGAGGGGCAGTGAGTGGGACGGGAGATAAGCTTTATCAGGAATAGATTTCAAACTCCACATGGTGCACTAGCCTCAAAAGATAACACTGCAAGGAAGTGGACAACAGGGTGCCCGGGCCATGCCCTCTGTCCTTTGGGACCCAAGGTCAGGCCATTCCCCCTGCTTGGTTTGCTCTTAGAGAATGAGCACATCAGATGGGACCAAGAGGGAAATTGGGTGATCTGCTTTAGGCTGTTAAAATGCTGCCACCTGCATTACAAAACACGTGTGAGTCAAGGCACTTGAGACACTTCCTTACAGGCAGCAACCACTGTGGTGTGCCAGCCTGATGCCCCTTCAGTGACCGTGTTGGAATGGCAGCCAGTGCTGGCCTGCCCACGGTATTGGTGCATCTCTCCCAAAGCCAGAGTTCAGCACTGCATGTTAACCAGGTGGATACCCTGTAATATAAATGCTCGTTTGGATCCAAAAGGAAAACCATTAAAAATAAAAGAAAGATGAACAACTTTGATGTTTCTTTTTTTTTGGGTGGGTGGGTGGGGGGGTCAAAGCAAATAAATAAATAAAACCTTGTTGTAAAGAATTCATCGGCCTGATTCCCTCTCTCACTCGATGTGTTTCTTTGCTCCCACTCAAAAGGGAGATCATGGAAGTGAAGCCTTGCCAGGACTCTCAAGGGGGATGGGCAGCAGCTTCTGGATGTCAACATCTGCTCAGCCCAGCTACTTATGAGGAATTCCAGAGTTTCCCAAAGTTCCAAGGACATCCTGGTCCTAGAAGATTTTCTTTTATTAATAAATGTTCTTCATCTTAGAGGAAATAACCAATAAATAAATAACCAGATAAACTAGCTGGAAAAAGTTGGGCAAATTTTTCTAATCAGAAAAATACTATGTCCGGGGGAGGAGTTTAAGAATAGGCAGAGAATCTCTTTATGGGACACACGGCTTCTTGACTAGAAGAACTATAACCAGCCTCCCTCCCAAAAGAGGGAGAAGATTATGGGACACCAGCTTAGCTGCCAAGTTTAGGGCGGAGCAGGCTCCCCAAGCCTTTCGGGAAATACTGTCCATTCTTTCCTTCTGCCCATATCATTCCGTATTTAACCATCATGGCTTCTTTAATAAAAAGAAAGAAATCAGTCTCCGGGTCCAGTGGTCCCTTTGAGTCTCCATTCGGAGGACAACTTTTTGTCTCATTCTCCCGGGGGAAGCATCATCATCTTCTAATCCTAGTGTTGGGTTTATTATTTTAATCTGAATAATTATTTTATCAATTAAGTAAAACCAAGAATTCTAGGATAAGTCCCCCATTTCTGCAGTTCCATCAAAGATAACCTCTCAAACCCTAAGACATATAATTTTGTTAAGTAAGAATTACTGCATCACATTTTTTGGACGGTTTTGATTATAAGAAAATGGTCTAGGTCCTTGGAGGCTGGATTGGAAAGTTCTGAGATCTCGTCCAACTCTCAGATTTTGTGTATTTTCCAGTCACAATTTCTTTGCCATGGCTTCCATCACCATTGGAGCTGGGAAGATGGAATGTCAGCAACAGCCTTCCTTACCTTCATTCTTTTATGGGCTTACTAGTTGGTTTGTTTAGGCAAATGTTGGTCTGTAAGGAATTTCTACATGGATTGATGAGGGATTTTGCTTTTTTTTTTTTTGGTTTCCTTCTAATCTAGACCATAGGTCCATAGTATTTCACAGGGTAATGGCACTAGGAAACATACAAAGAAAAATAGACACTATTCTGCACTTCTTTCTGGTGTTTCTGTATTATGCTTCTGAGAATTTGTTGGTTACCCTAACACATGTCCTTTAAATTTTCTACAATATTAAAAACTTGTTTTTACTTGTATACCAAGTTCCTTTACTAATAAGCTAGGAAAATTCCCAAAGACCAAGATGTCAGTTCCTTAAACACAAAATACTGGGACTAGTCACAGGTGTATATGACTCTAGAACACCTCAAGCATAAGAGGCAACACAGAGAAAGAGGAAAAGAGATGTTATAAAAGCAAGTGCTGGAGTCAGACCCAACTGAGTTCAAATCTGTGCACCACCATTCATTAACTGTGTGCCCTTGAGCAAGCCATTTAACCTAACACTCACTTTCTTCGTCTTTAAAATGGAACAATAGGACTTCCCTGGCGGTGCAGTGGTTGAAACTCTGCGCTTCCAATGCAAGGGGCGAGTGTTCAATCCCTGGTCGGGGAACTAAGATCCCACATGCTGCACGGCGCGGCCAAAAAAAAAAAAAGTTATCAAAAAAAATTTAAAATAGAATAAAATAAAATGGAACAATAGTAGTAACTACCTCATAGGGTGGTTATATGGCACTGACAAGTTATTGCATATAAAGAGAATAGCCAGTGCCGGCCCCATAGGGACACCATCCTTGTCATCTTCATCACATAAAAGTACATTCCCCAACCCCCCTAAACCCAAGCAACTGAACCCTCAGAGACACGTTCTAACCAGAAGAGTATGCCGGGTGGGTGTCCCTCTTCTGTCAGTGAAACACAGAGGACAATCTGATCTGTAGACAGGTTTCTAACGCGAAGGGAATAAATTAAGCTTTAAAAAGCAAGCAAAACATTATTGTATATCTATTTTTAAATAATGCCTCCATTCTTGTCTCAGAAACAAGCCCTAATTTGCTTATTCTTCACTTCTAACTTCCATATTCAGTTAATAACAAAATGGGAGAAACATTAGTGGGATATAGTAATTGTAAAAGTAGGAATAAAGTTAATGGCAATATTAAAAATACTGCACACATATTCAAGGCAATTTGAAATATGAAGCAACTCACAAATTAACGGCACATGTAAGAGAATCATAGATTCAGCGTCAATGGCCTGATTGTTACTCCATTAAAAGAAAAAAAATCAGAAAAATCCTTTAAAAAAACCATTGCTAGGTGGTCAATAAAAATTATTAGTTCATAAGGCATCAGCTCTGGACATAAATAAATTGCAGTGCTTTGCAGGGAATTGAGTACCAAAAGGGCAGAGCAACGTGACTCAACAGCTGCGAGTCCATCCAGGAAGGGGATCCCCATGCATCAGGGTATTGTATCCAAATCTCTGGCCTCTGCTTCTGCATGCAAGACCACATGTGTGCATAAAATACCTGTAGCCTCCGTGTGCTGATATTTAAATGATTCTGTAACACACAGGAATCATAGAACCAGAATATTAGAGCAGGAAGGAGCCTAGGTGTCAATTCTGGCCCAAGCTCATTCATACGTGAGGGATATGAGATTTAGAAAAACTCTAACGTGGGTTTTCCAGAGATCAAGGGGGTCTCCTGTGAATCTGGACAGCCATAGTAGGCTCCACCCACCCTAGCACAACTTCCAAAACAGAAGAGGGGAAGAAAACAGCAGGGAAATACCCAGGAGGCCCTTTTGCTCACACAGCCAGAAGACTCCTTTGGGAATCTAATGGAAGCTATGGATCCTCTCCCTTGAAAAAAAACACAAAAAAACCTGAGTCTTCACATCCCCCAGCCCTACCCCAAAGGCTGTTTATAATTCCCCCACAACAGTCCCAGGAGGTATTAGGGAAAGACCAAGCCCAAAACAGAGCTACTTGCATCAAAGGAATTCAAAGGAAGAGCTGTGACATCAAACTGTTTGGGCCTGGAAATAAAGGATGGAATCCAGGCCCAGTTCCCAGGTATGAGGGAAACACTGCTTTCCTCGGCTTCCAGATCTGATGGCTTGACTTGGATGGGATTACAGTGTGAATGGCTGGGAGGGGTTTGAGAGGGGAAAAGGGTGCTTCATTATAAATACAGGTCAGTAAATATACTGACATAAAGCAACAGATAGATCTGGCCCCAAATTCCAGTTATGCATCGAATAGTGACCCCAGCCATGTAACTTAGCCTCTAATCCTTGGTTTTCCCAACTACAGAATTAGGATAACAAGACCAACCTTGCATAGTTGTATTTAGGATTAGAGATTACAGTTGACCTTTGAGCAATGCAGGGTTTAGGGGCCTCGACCCCGAGCCATTGAAAATCTGCATACCGCTATCTCTGCCTCAAAAATAGAGGAACTGAAAAGTGACTCAAACAAGGGCAAGAAGCTGAAACAGTTTGGATAGAATCAGGATTCAAACCTTAGTTCTTTTGATTCCACATATTGTGATCTCTAATTGAACACAAACTTTTCCCTATACTTACTTAATTTAAAGATCTGTAAAATGAAAATACAGGTACTATATTTATTGAAAAAATCTGCAGATAAGTGGATCCAAGCAGTTCAAACCTGTGTTGTTCAAGGGTCAGCTGCACACACACACACACACACACACACACACACACAGAGTACCTTGCATGGTGCCTATCACACAGCAGGCATTCCATAAAGCATGATTACTATTATTATGAATCCATTCACCCATTCATCAGATGTATTTATTAATCACACACTATGGTGCCAAGAACTAGGATTTTGATGGTGAAGAAGACAGGTGAAATGGTGGCTTTGAATTGTCCACCGCCTAATGGAGTTACAGAAAACAAATAA
The DNA here is from genome assembly GCF_009873245.2 of Balaenoptera musculus. Lineage (NCBI taxonomy): Eukaryota > Metazoa > Chordata > Mammalia > Artiodactyla > Balaenopteridae > Balaenoptera > Balaenoptera musculus. The sequence goes on from NC_045785.1 coordinate 136,825,179, forward strand.
ACCACTGCCCCACTGTGTGATTCTTATGCGGGGGGGAACTTTCAGGGAACTATGGAAGCCCCTAAGAGGGGCTTGGGAGTCAGAAACAGCTTCCTGGGAGAGCCAGTATTTGAGTTGAGGGCTGAAGGATAGCAGTTTAGCTGGGCCACAAGGATGGGGAAAAGGGTGCCAGGTAGAGGTGTGGGAGAACATATTAATAGCTTGCTGTGGTTCAAGGGCAGAGCTTTGAGAGGGTGTGTGAAGGGATAAGGTTGGAGCATTAAGGGGAGAGCACATAGACCGTGTTCAGAGCTTAGCCTTCATGCAACCACCGTGTTAGTCAATGGCAATGGCAAGTATTAAATTATGAGAAGACTAGACACAGACATGGCACGGGTGAGCCAGAGTGGGTTCGCTTACCGAAAGGATAAAGAAGAAAGTCACGACAGTCAGTATACACTGAAGAGAAATAACAATGTTCTCCAAGACAGTCAGAGATACAATCTTGTGACCACCAAATTTGGCACTGGGAGTACACTGCCGAAGATGATAATGTGAATGAGTGGGGTTACATCAGACCCTTTGGAGGCTTAACCATCTCCTCCAGGTGCCACTCCCAGGTGTGACACTGAAGCTGTTCTCCCTGTAGGTTAATCTGGAGAGGTGCCAGGGGATGCCTCCACTGGTGCACCTCATCAGTCTTGAAATCACACCGTGATGACAAGGCTTGTACAGGGCAGAACTGCCAGGCTGGAGGACAGCTCCCATCTGTCACCCACAACTCCACCCCCTCCACAGCCTAACACAGTCCAGCCCACATAAATCCCTCAGTTTTGTGCTGTAGAACCCCAGAGGGGCCGTTTCCCAGGAGACTCTGGGAACCTCCATGACAAACCCTCTGACCTGTGACTCTGTTTATCCCCGAGACTTTATCCTGAAGTCAGTGAGCAGCCGCTGAGGTGGTTAGAAGCAGAGAAATGACATGGTCTGATTTGTAAGAACAAAACAAAACAAAAACACTTTGGCTGAAACGAGGTGAATGGGGTTCAAAGAGGAGAAATCCACTGTAGGGGAAATCCATTATCCTGGGCGAGGATAATGACAGCAGAGATGGAAAGAAGTGGACAGAATTGAGAAGTCCATTTAGGGGAGGATTAGGCAGGATTTGACGATTGGCTGATGTGGCACACTGACAGACGAATCTGTAGTTTCCAGTAAGTGAGCCAGAAAGTCAGTTAAAATGGTGTATTAGTTTCCTTTTGCTATTGCAACAAATTATACAAACTAGTGGCTTGAAACCATACAGATTTATTCTCTTATTGTTCTGGAGGTCAGAAGTCAGTTTCACTGGACTAAAGTCAAGGTGTTCGCAGGGCTGGTTCTTTCTGCAGCCTCTGAGGGAGAATTCCTTGCCTTGCCTTTTGCAGCTTTTAGTGGCCACCTGTATCCTTTGGCTTGTGAACCCTTGCTCCATCTTCAAAGTGTATCACTCCAAGCATCACAGTGCCTTCTCATCTAAGAAGGCAACCCCTCATCCCTCACATAAGAAACGTTGTGGTTACATCAGTCTTTATACGTCATTATATATCTGTTTTTAAATAATGCCCCCACTCTTGTCTCAGAGACAAGTCCCAATTTGCTTATTCTTCATTTCTAATTTCCATATTCATTTAATGAAAAATGGGAGCTGCTCTGCCAGATAGAGGGACTAAGAGAGAGTTTTCAGGCACCATGATTGATCACCAGCAGCTAACCTTCCTTGAGAGAGAGAGAGAGAAAGCTAGGATAGGAGAGGGAGGAAAAGAAAGAAGAAGAAGGAGAAGCATTAACACAAGCAGAGTGCAACTTCACCATTACCAAGCATCACCATCGAGTCACCAAGCGTGGCAGAAAGTTTCTTTTGTAATTAGAAAAAAATCAGTGGGTTAGTCACACGCTAATTGAGACCTATTTTTGCTTGAATTAGGTCAGTCTTCGTTAAATGCCTCTCTAGAAATAGGCAGAGGTCGGACTCCCCATGGGTGGTTTGCACTGATGCAGCAGAGATGACTCACGTTAGCTCACGCTACAAGCTGTACAGATGGATGGGAGTGGCTGATGGAAGCTGCCCTGCCAACTCCCCACGAGACTGAAGCCCACCCACCCACCATCCCCACTGCGAGCTGTGCAAATGGACTACAGAGAGGGCAACAGTTTCTGAGCTGACCATCATGCCAAGGGGCACATCAGTTTCTTGACCCTTTGCTATCAGAGTGCCAGGAATTATAATCTCAACTAGATGTGTATTTGTGACTGGCACAGAGAAGTTTCCGGCATCCTGGTGAACTGGCAGGTCTCTCTAGTGGAAGAAATAATCACTTCAGCTGGGTCCTCATGGGATGACAGACTTGTTTCAGTTTGCCTGAAAGGCTTGCATCCTGGGAATCCCCTCACTCCCGGGTAAACCAACCATTGGTCAGCCTAGGTCCCTCCATAAAGGGTAAGACGCAGGACCAAATCTTTACTTGAAAGATATTCCAGGTTCTCCGCAGTGGATGAAAAAGTATTGGATGAGAAAATGTTCGAGATGAAAGGGATATTAATGACTATCTGACCCAATAGTCCTCCAACTGTAGTGTATATCAGAATCCCCTAGGCTGTTTATTAAAAATGCAGATTCCTGGGTTCTACCTCCAGAAATACTGATAGAGTAGGTCTTGGTGGGGCTCCATATTTTCACATTTTATAAGCATCCTGGATGATTCAGATTAAAGTGGTCCAAGAAGCCATGTTTGAGAAATAGGGATTTAATTCCAGCACCTCATATTAGATAAGAAATCTATCCTGAACTGAATCACTTTGCTGTTCACCTAAAACGAATAGAGCATTGTTAATCAACTATGCTCCAATATAAAATAAAAATTAGAAAAAAAAAAAAAGAAATCTATCCTGTGTAAGGCTACACAATAGGCCAACTACAGCCTGATCTAAAATAAAAACTCAAATACACATTCCCTTCTGAGTCCAAAGTTATTTCCATTTATAGCATTTGGGGGCTACATGGTCCTTTCTTCTTGCAAAAGTCTCTTTATATCTTCCCTCCAGAAAATATCATCTATCTGAGAAAATATTTAACAAAAAGGAAAACTGAGACTCACTGGATGTAACCATATTTATAAGGCTTGGAATTTCTTTTCTGTTAGTAGCTGATGTCAGCTTCAAAGGAAAAGAAGCTATAATGTTTTGTTTTCCTTCTTGAGGAGTTTCTTAGAAGCATCAGCTGCTTTGAGCCAGTCTAGTCTTATATAGAAGGTTTGATACCTCACACTGATTCAGCCAGGATAAGGGATATTAATTATAAAGGTATCTGGGATTAGACAGACACAAAATCTTTAATTCAGGCTCCAAAATTTGTCCTTTGTGGAACTGGACCCAGGGCATTTCCTGTCAGTGTGATTCCTCTCTGGTTTGCCCATACCATGTAGAGCCAGTCTTTAAATATCAAAGGGTAAGCTTTTGAATGTAGTATTTTAAGGTGGATCTGACTAAATAGGTGGCAATTTGAGATGGGCCCCGTTTCATGGCGTTTTTTTCCCTCTCTGTGTAACTTTCATCTATTACTCATAGACCCGTCCTCTGGAGCTACCTAAGTCTAATTCTTCTTCCAGAAGACAGGTCATCAGATATTTGAAGACTGTTATCAAGACACCCAGGATAAACATCCCTAATTTATCCAGGTGTCCTCTTTCTAAATTCCTCCTTCTCCTTGGGGTATGATCTAGAACACTGCTGTCTTGTTAAAGTGTGTCATGCAGATCTGAACCCAGTTCCTGGGCTCCGCCCCCTTCCCTCACATCAGCACCATCATTAGAACTGGGAGAGAGATGTGAAGGGAGATGACACATCTCACTTGGAGATTTGAATGTTTCCAAGATTGAAAAGAGTTTGTGAAAAGGGACCCACCCCGGGAATGGAGGGAGAGATCACCTATGCCTCCCACCTGCCAGGTAAGGACTGGGGATTGCTTTAGCTGTGGTGACAATAAACTGAAGTCACATGGATTTGTCTTAATTAACAGCTTTAGATACAATTCACAGGTCACACAGTGCATCCACTTACAGTTACGATTCAGTATTTTTTATTATATTCAGAGTTGTGCAACTATCACCACAATTAATTTGAGAACATTTTCATCATCCCAAAAATATAATCAAATTTTAAATATTATCCTAATCAATTTATTTCCTAATTACTGATAATCATTTACAAGACCTTCACTCTATGGAGTGATACTTGAACCTTCTAGTGAGGTGCTGGATATAAGAACTCAGTATGAAAGAAAGAGGGAAAAAAAGGGCAATGCACATCTTAGAGACTACATGACCCTGTTGTGTAACGTTAACTACCAAGTATTTCACAGTTTTCTATAGAGGCTAAGAACAAGGACTCTGGGGCCATAGTGGTTGGGTTCAAATTCTGGCTTCACCACTTACTGACCTTGGGAGAGTCAGTTCTATCTGTAAAATGAGGACAGTATTTGTTCCCACCTCATATGGTTCTTATAAGGATTACATAGATTAACATAGAAAGCATTTAGAACAGAACCTGATTCTATATCACTGCTTGCTAATCTAATTATTATATGTATAATTTACTGTTATGGATACTGACCTTCTACCAGGTAACCCTTTGTGATGCTCTGAGTCATGAGGTTTTGTATTTGTACATCTAATCTGTTAGCAGTTCAGTATGTATTGAAAGTCTGTGGTTAGAATTAAAGTCCCTGTGAGATTATTGGTTATTGGGCATTTTACTTGGGAGAAAAGTTAGACAGTCTAGTCTTATTTCATGAACACAAAGAAATTTACATAGCTATGGAATGGCAGTTTCTGGCTTAACAACACAGTCTTTTAACTCTCATTCCAGCTTTCCAGTGCCCAGAAGGGGACTAGTACATAATAAGCACTGAAAATATCTTATTGAAAAAAATAAATGATTCACTTAGAATATATTAGAGTGACCTAAGAGAGTCACCACCCTTTCTTAGGTTTCTTTATTCAGCATGCACTAAGTTTCTCGCCTCAGGAAGTAAACACACACTTTTATTTACCTAGAAAATCTTTCCCAACTACATTTTGCCTTGCTTCCTACTCAGGCTTCAGGGAGAACTGAAGCTGGGTTGAGTACCTTTCCTATATATTCCCATAGCTCCCTATAGTTTCCCTATTAGAGCAATAATCACACCAAATTAGGGGCTTCCCTGGTGGCGCAGTGGTTGAGAATCTGCCTGCCAATGCAGGGAACACGGGTGCGAGCCCTGGTCCGGGAAGATCCCACATGCCACGGAGCAACAAAGCCCATGCATCACAACTACTGAGTCTGTGTGCCACAACTACTGAACCTGTGCTCTAGAGCTCAGGAGCCACAACAACTGCAGCCCACGTGCCTAGAGCCCATGCTCTGCAACAAGAGAAGCCACGACAATGAGAAGCCCGTGCACCGCAACTAAGAGTAGCCCCCGCTCGCCACAACTAGAGAAAGCCCACGCTCAGCAACGAAGACCCAACGCAGCCCAAAAATAATAATAATAATTTTAAAAAATTAATTAATTAAAAAAAGAATCACACCAAATTATAATGTGTCAGTTCACTCCACTAGAATGTAAGCTACGTGAGGGCAGACACCATGTTACTGTTATAACAATGTTTATCCTTGGCACAACAAGGACCTAGCATATAATAGTAGTATTTTCAGATGAACATTAGAAACTGTGGAAGACATTGATAACTGTTTCCCCATATTCATTCCCCCTGATTCTTTCAAGAATAGTAGTCTCCCTCAACACTAATATTTTAAAAGGTCACGGGACCACCAAACCAGAGAAGACATCACAGCCAACCTTTCAGCCAGTGACCGAGTTGTCACCAAGGGAAAGTAAGCAGAAGTGATATGCACAAGTGTCTTGAAAGGATATGCTTGCCATCTACTTTGTCTCTTTCCCTCTTTCTTTCAGCTGGAAGGCAGTTGTGGTGCTAGTGAGTGAGACTGAAACATGTAGAGACAGAAAGCACCCTAAGGTATGGTAAAACAACAAGGTACAAGGAACCTAGGTTCCTGGATGATCTTGTAGGGTGAAACTGCTTGACCTACCATGCACAGGCTGCTTGACTTTGACTGTTAAATGAGGAATATATAAACCTACAACATGTTTGAGTCCCTCTGTTTTGGAGTCTCTTTGTTACAGCTGCTTAGGCTCTTCCTTAACTAAAATTTGAAACAGGGCATGAGAATTCTAGACAATCCTTGGGGAGGCACTAACCTTTCAGAACCTTTGAAATTCTAGGCACTTAGTAGTACATAAGTTCCACTGCTTATAAGAAATGAATGGCTGTATTCAGCAAGGTTGATCCTAGTACCAGAGGGAATTTTATACATCTGGACATAAGAATAACAGTGATCTTGACCATATACAGGTGTCAACGAAACTGGAAGAGATTCATGATACTGCAGAGTCCTGACAACTTGACAAATAGGTTAATAACTGGCCCCTTGGAAGTAGGCATCCATTCATGGCCACCCTTGTACTCTGCCCTACTAGCATGACTCAGCTACTCTTCCCAGAGCTGATTCCTTCTGGGCCTTTCCACTTCTATCTTCTGTTTCTATTGAACTCTGGCTTTTTCATATCTCTAGTTCCAAGGCTCAAGGGAAAACATCTGATTAATCCAATTTAATCAACGCCTGATTGTCCACTGGCCAGATTATAGATGGGCTGCTTTTATGTGGCATGTCTTCCATGTGCAAATTAGCTGTGGCTAAATTGGGGTTAGGAGTCCTGTGGTGAAGAACATGGCCCTGTTGGTGTAAGAATCTGCCTGAGATTTTACCCACAGCAAGAGTGTTAGTTTTCTACTACTGCTATGACAAATCACAAAATATCTAGTGTTTTAAAGGAACAACAGTTTATTATCTTACACTGCTGTAGACCATAAACCCAACATGGATCTCACTGGACTAAGGTCAATGTGTCAACAGGATACATTTCTTTCTGAAGATTCTAGAGAAGAAGTTATTTCCTTGCCTTTTCCAGTTACTAGAGGCCTCCTGCACTCCTTATCTCACGGACCGCCCATCCCATCTTCAAAGCCACCAATGTCAACCAAGTCCTTTACATACTACCATCACTTTGGTTCTCTCCTCTGCCTGCCTCTTCCAATTTTAAGGACCTTTGTGATTATTTTGGGCCCACTCAGATAATCCAAGATAATCTCCTTATTTTAAGGTTAGCTGATTAGCAAACTTAATTCTGTCCTCTCCCTTAATTCTCCTTTGCCATGTCTGACTCTGGTCACCAATTACAATCCATGTGGGGCAGGGTTCTCCCCACATACCACCACACAATTCTCAAACACCAGCTGGTTGTTCAACACCAGTTGAATTGTCCTACAATTAATCTCAATTCTGACACTCAATTCTAATGCTATCGTTTCTATCATTTCTGTTCCTATTGATTGATTTTTGCTCTAATTATGAGTCACATTTTCCTTTTCTTGGAATGTCTATTAATTTTTGCTGGATGCAGGACTTTGTGAATACTATGTTGTTGAGTGTCTGGATTGTGTTGTCTTTCCTTAAAGAGTGTTGGGCAGGCAGTTAGATAATTTACAGATCAGTTTCATCTCTAAGGCCTGTCTTTAACCTTCTCTAGAGCAGGTCTAGAGAAGAAGTCTTCACCCTATGATAGCATAGCCCTAGTGCCAAGCTGTGGAGTCTACACTGAATGCCCTGGTGTGATCACCAATGGCTCTCCAATTTGGCTAGTCATAGTTTGAATACCTCCTCACAGCTTAAACATCTCATTGACCTGTATGAGCTCTGGGGATTATTCTGATTACAATTCTCTTGGGTTTTCTTTACCTGGCTTTGTATGGTTTTCCTCTATGACTGTACAGCTTGTATTCAGCAAAGATTCATAAGGATTCTTTTTTAGGTTTCTGGAGTTCTTTTTCTGCACATATTTTCTGAAATTCTTTACTGTAATGTCCACCACTGTAGCTGCCTTGAGCCGAATTTCCAAGTATCTATGTCTTGAATTCATGAAGGTCACTGGGCCCTGCTTGAGTTGGCCCCCCTCCACCTATGCCCACAGCCTAGAAGTTGCCTCCAGGCAGAAATCCAAGATGATCACAAGGCTCACTTTACTTGTCTCTCTCCATTTATCTAATAGGGGACATGCTCCTGTCCTGCTTGTTGTAAAATGTTGGAAAATACTTGTTTTGTGTTACTATAGACTGAATATTTGTGTCTCTCCAAAATTCATATGTGAAATCTAATGTTCAACTTGATGATATTTGGAGGTGGAGCCTTTGGGAGGTGATTAGGTCATGACCATGAACTCTCATAAATGAAATTAATGCTCTTATAAAAGTGACCCCATAGAGCTCCATAGCCCCTTTCACCATGTAAGGACATAGTGAGAAGACTGCCATCTATGAACTAGAAACGGGCTCTCACCAGACACCAAATCTGCAGGTGTCTTGATTTTGTACTTTCCAGCCTCCAGAACTGTGAGAAATAAATTCCTGTTGCTTATAAGCCACACAGTCTATGATAATTTGTTAAAGCATCCTGAATGAACTAAGACACATGTATATTATCTAGTTTTCTAGCTGTTTATAAGCTAAGTTTGCCCTAGTCCATGTTATTTCATCATGCTTTCAAGTAGAAGTCCAGTCAGAGACCTTTTATTTAACCCATTTTTATACGTAAAGTTTTCCTCTTAACTCATTCATGTAAATACAAATTTCAAACATAATGTAAATAGAGAAGGAAGAGGCAAAGAAAGAGAGGAGGTGAAAGAGTGAGATTGCAAAACATGAGTTTAGGCTCCTCATCTTTTAACCCAAATCTTTGTTCATCTTTAGTATTTTTTTGAAACTATAAAAAAGGAAATATTAGATATTTTAGCAGGAGTTTGCTCTCATTGGCCTATAGATAAATATTGCCTATTTAAAAAATAATCAGACTAAACTAGTAAGCTAAAGGGGCTTCATGCCTTGAGGGAGGTTTTGATATGTGCCTGTAACTGCATACATTTAAAATTAGTTACGAGCAGTAAACCCATCATGCTGTTCCCAAAGTCCTTTTTTCTCTGTGACCCTGAGAGATTAGGACAGCAAAGATCCATTGATACATCCCCAAATTTGTACAGAAGAGTAAATAAAGATAGAAACCAAAAGCTCCTATCCCGAGAGCCTCCCATCAAGCCTCTTAGATAGCCTCAAACACCAGAGGGCAGACAGCAGAAGCAAGAAAAACTACAATCCTGCAGCCTGTGGAACAAAAACCACAGTTACAGAAAGACAGACAAGATGAAAAGGCAGAGGGCTATATACCAGATGAAGGAACAAGAAAAACCCCCAGAAAAACAACTAAATGAAGTGGAGATAGGCAACCTTCCAGAAAAAGAATTCAGAATAATGATAGTGAAGATGATCCAGGACCTCGGAATAAGAATGGAGGCAAAGATTGAGAAGATGCAAGAAATGATTAACAAAGACCTAGAAGAATTAAAGAACAAACAAACAGAGATGAACAATACAATAACTGAAATGAAAACTACACTAGAAGGAATCAATAGCAGAATAACTGAGGCAGAAGAACGGATAAGTGACCTGGAAGACAGAATGGTGGAATTCAGTGCTGTGGAACAGACTAAAGAAAAAAGAATGAAAAGAAATGAAGACAGCCTAAGAGACCTCTGGGACAACATTAAACGCAACAACATTCACATTATAGGGGTCCCAGAAGGAGAAGAGAGAGAGAAAGGACCAGAGAAAATATTTGAAGAGATTGTAGTCGAAAACTTCCCTAACATGGGAAAGGAAATAGCCACCCAAGTCCAGGAAGTGCAGAGAGTCCCATACAGGATAAACCCAAGGAGAAGCACGCCGAGACACATAGTAATCAAATTGGCAAAAATTAAAGACAAAGAAAAATTATTGAAAGCAGCAAGGGAAAAACGACAAATAACATACAAGGGAACTCCCATAAGGTTAACAGCTGATTTCTCAGCAGAAACCCTACAAGCCAGAAGGGAGTGGCATGATATACTTAAAGTGATGAAAGGGAAGAACCTACAACCAAGATTACTCTACCCGGCAAGGATCTCTTTAGATTTGATGGAGTAATCAAAAGCTTTACAGACAAGCAAAAGCTAAGAGAATTCAGCACCACCAAACCAGCTCTACAACAAATGCTGAAGGAACTTCTCTAAGTGGGAAACACAAGAGAAGAAAAGGACCTACAAAAACAAACCCAAAACAATTAAGAAAATGGTCATAGGAACATACATATCGATAATTACCTTAAACGTGAATGGATTAAATGCTCCAACCAAAAGACACAGGCTTGCTGAATGGATACAAAAACAAGACCCATATATATGTTGTCTACAAGAGACCCACTTTAGACCTAGGGACACATACAGACTGAAAGTGAGGGGATGGAAAAAGATATTCCATGCAAATGGAAATCAAAAGAAAGCTGGAGTAGCTATACTCATATCAGATAAAATAGACTTTAAAATAAAGAATGTTACAAGAGACAAGGAAGGACACTACATAATGATCAAGGGATCAATCCAAGAAGAAGATATAACAATTATAAATATATATGCACCCAACATAGGAGCACCTCAATACATAAGGCAACTGCTAACAGCTATAAAAGAAGAAATTGACAGTAACACAATAATAGTGGGGGACTTTAACACCTCACTTACACCAACGGACAGATCATCCAAAATGAAAATAAATAAGGAAACAGAAGCTTTAAATGACACAATAGACCAGACAGATTTAATTGATATTTATAGGACATTCCATCCAAAAACAGCAGATTACATGTTCTTCTCAAGTGCTCACGGAACATTCTCCAGGATAGATCACATCTTGGGTCACAAATCAAGCCTCAGCAAATTTAAGAAAATTGAAATCATATCAAGCATCTTTCTGACCACAACGCTATGAGATTAGAAATGAATTACAGGGAAAAAAACGTAAAAAACACAAACACATGGAGGCTAAACAATACGTTCCTAAATAACCAAGAGATCACTGAAGAAATCAAAGAGGAAATCAAAAAATAAAAGTAAAAAAATAAAAAAAGCTCCCATCCCTGGTAAGATTTATAAAATAACTAAGTAGATAGGTCAGTAGTGCCTAAATAAAGCTGAAAATAACCTCTGCTGAAAACTTTCCTTTAAAAGCCCTCATATGTTATCATTTAGTCTGAGCTAAAAGCTATTGGGAGAAACAGGTACTATCTATATATGTCTGGACTACCCTTGCTATCTCTCAGCCTGGAGCTGTACTGCATCCACAGCAATGATTATGTCCCATAGATGTAAATGATTAGCACCATCATTCCCAAGCATAGTCCTCTTACAAATATTCATAAGAAACAAAACACTTTTTCTTCTAAATTCAACAACCAGGGCCTCTTGAGGGACTCTTGCCTTGCTTTGATCAAACTTGCAGAGACGTAACAGTTACTGCTGAGAAGGAATGACTTTTACAAAGAAAGGACTATATTGTCTCCTCAAAATTGTTTTCTGTGTGAAAGCTGCAAGTCAGTAAGTAAGGAATACACAGACAAGGTATATAATATCTATATTTTTAAAAACACAAATGCACATGTGTATTTAAAAGTTCATTCCAAATGGAAATCATTTACTGAGGTTTTTCTAGATTCTAGAAAATATGTCAAATGCTATGGGGGATATATAGATGTTAAATAAGGTACGGATTTTGAATGAAATAAGTTCACACGTCAGAAGAGAGATTGACATTATATATTGACACAAAACAAAGAGTAATAAGGTATAAAGTGCTAAAGAGAGACACACATATACAACCCAAGGGAGTGAAGGTGCCTGGCACATAATAGGTTCTCAAATATTTATTTAGTAGATAAATGAATGATGAATAGGTTCTCAAATATTTATTTAGTAGATAAATGAATGATGAATACATTTCTCTGACCATATATCTTAAATACTATCATCACTGAATAAACTATTTTTTGGAAGGAGACAAAGACTGGGGAGTTCAAAAACACTCATAAAATAGTCTGATCTTTCATCTATGATTCAGACCTGTGTAGTCCAGAAATATCAGAAAGAGATGTTTCTGAATAATTTTTCTAAATATTTTCTCTGGAGGTTATATTATAGTAAAATATTATTTCGGTATGTCATGAGTTATCAATATTAGGTACACTTTGCTCTCTACCAACAGTACACACCCAGGAAGAATGGTCCACAGAAAGCTGCAGCACTGCATAAAGGCAGATGGCAGATCCAGTATGGATATTAAAGAATATACTAGAAAACGAGAAACCAAATAAATATCTGATGCTGAGACATGCTAGAGGAATGTGAACTCCTCTAGGAAAGGCAGTATGTCTTCTAGAATTCCATTCCTCTCCCTTGCTGCCTATGCAAAATAGTTTCTACTCTTTAAAAAAAATGAGGCTATGGGGACTTCAGCTTCTCTGTAAAGTGGAATAATAGGGACCATATTTAACCTTTCAACTGAAACAATTAAAAAAGGACTAAATATATGAAACAAAGGTTTGCAAGACACTACATATCAGGCAATGAAGGCAAATGGTCCTTGAGAGATGGGAAACACCATATTCCTATGAGAGATGGAGTATTATGATGGCCATGGTGCAGGGTGGAGGGATGTGAGGGCAATCATGTAGAGCCCAGTGAACTCCCTGAACTGAGGATAAGGAGTGGAGAGTTTGTAGGAGACTATGTCAGCTCAAGTTGCTAAAAAGAGAGTACTAGAAAGGAAAGCGCTACACAGAGAGAGAACTCTGGAGATATGCAAAGATTTACCCTTGAGTATTTAGGTGAATACTGATTAGCACATGCATATGAAGAAACTACTCAAGGCTGGGGGAAAACTATTTGAAATATTATAATTAGCGGTAGCAGTGCCTGGTAATCAGACAGGGCTTGGAATGGTGTCTAGTCCCAAACCAAAAACCAGACTGAAAAACCAAAAAATTGAGGAGGATTTGGGTAGAGTATACACAAGGCTCTTACCTCAGTAATAGGGAATAATAAGCCATGGATTGATAACTGCTCCAGTCTTCTCTTATAAATCTTAACAGCAAAACTTGAAAAGATCAAAGTTTCATGTAACATAACTACAACCCATAATAAAGCTCAGGAATATTTATGGGAATATAAAAATATACTGCATCTCAGAAAGTAAAATTCAAAACATCTGACATCCAATAAAAAATTGCCAGGATGTAAAGAAGCAGGACAATGCAACCCATAGTTAGGAGATAAACTGATCAAATGAAATTGACTCAGAACTGATACAGATGTTAGAATTAGCAGACAAAGACATTAAAGCAATTATTATACCTGAGTTCCATACGCTCAAAACTTAAGAAGAGAAGAAGAGACATGGAAAATATAAAAGTGACTAAAATTGAGCTTCTAGAAATGAAAATTACAAAGTGTGAGATAAAAATAAACCTAATGAAATTAATGGCAGATTAGGCTTAGAAGAAAAAATTAGTAAACTTCAAGATATAGTAAGAGAAAAAATTTAAAAACCATACACACAGAGAAATGAGAATCTAAAAATGTAAACAGAGAGATTAGCTTAAGATGGCAGAGTAGAAGGACATGAGCTCACACCCTTCTTACAAAGACACCAAAATCACAACTAACTGCTGAACAACCATCAGCAAAAAAACACTGGAAACTACCAAAAAAGACACCCTACATCGAAAGACAAAGAAGAAGTTGCAACAAGACAGTAGGAGGGGCACGATTGCGATAAAATTAAACCCCAGACCTGCTGGGTGAGAGACCCACAAACTGGAAAACAATTGTACCACAGAAGTTATGCAACAGGAGTGAAAGTTCTGAGCCCCACATCAGACTTCCCAGCCTGGGATTCTGGCAATGGGAGGAGGAGTTCTCAGAGAATCTGGATTTGAAGGCCAGCAGGGTTTGATCACAGGACTTCCACAGGACTGGGGGAGACAGAAACTCCACTTTTGGAGGGCACACACAAAGTCCTGTGTGCACCAGGACCCAGGGGAAAAAAGCAGTGACTCCAGAAGAGACTGGGCCAGACTTACCTGCTAGTATTGGAGGGTCTCTGGTGGAGGCAGGGGTTGCTGTGGCTCACTGTGGTGACAACAACATTGGCAGTAGCAGTTTTGGGAAGTCCTCATTGGCATGAGCCCTCCCAGAAGCTGCCATTAGCCCCGAACAGCCTGTAGGCTCCAGTACTGAGTTGCCTCAGGCCAAAAACCAACCAGCCCCACCCATCAGCAGACAAGTGGCTTAAAGTCTCCCTGAGCACAGCCCTGCTCACCAGAGGGACAAGACCCAGCTCCACCCAACTGGGCAGGAACCAGCCCCTCCCATCAGGAAGTCTGCACAAGCCTCGTAGACAGCCTCAGCCACCAGAGGGCAGAGAGCAGAAGCAAGAATTACAGTCCTGCAGGCTGTGGAATGGAAGCCACAATCACAGAAAGTTAGACAAAATGAGATGGTAGAGGAATATGTCCCAGATGAAGGAACAAGATGAAACCCCAGAAGAACAACTAAGTGAAGTGGGGATAACCAACCTACTGGAAAAAGAATTCAGAATAATGATAGTGAAGAAGATCCAATATCTCGGAAAAAGAATGGAAGTAAGGATTGAGAAGATGCAAGAAATGTTTAACAAAGACCTAGAAGAACTAAAGAACAAACAAAGAGATGAACAATACAATAACTGAAATGAAAAATACACTAGAAGGAATCAATAGCAGAATAAGTGAGACAGAAGAATGGATAAGTGACCTAGAAGACACAATGATGGAAATCACTGCCATGGAACAGAATAAAGAAAAAAAGAATGAAAAGAAAGGAAGACAGTCTAACAGACCTCTGGGACAACATTAAACACAACAATGCTTGCAATATAGGCGTCCCAGAAGGAGAAGAGAGAGAGAAAGGACCTGAGAAAATCTTTGAAGAGATAATAGCTGAAAATTGCCCTTACATGGGAAAGGAAATAGCCACCCAAGTTCAGGAAGCACAGAGAGTCTCAGGTAAGATAAACCCAAAGAGGAACATACCAAGACACATAATAATCAAATTAACAAAAATTAAACACACAAAAAAATATTAAAAGCAACAAGGAGGGCTTCCTTGGTGGCACAGTGGTTGAGAATCTGCCTGCTAATGCAGGGGACATGGGTTTGAGCCCGGGTCTGGGAAGATCCCACATGCCGTGGAGCAACTGGGCCCGTGAGCCACAACTACTGAGCCTGCGCGTCTGGAGCCTGTGCTCTGCAACAAAAGAGGCCACGACAGTGAGAGGCCCACGCACTGCAATGAAGAGTGGCCCCCGCTCGCCGCAGCTAGAGAAAGCCCTCGCACAGAAACGAAGACCCAACACAGCCAAAAATAAATAACTAAATAAATAATTTTTTTTAAAAAGCAACAAAGGAAAAGCAACAAATAACATACAAGGGGACTCTCACGAGGATATCAGCTGATTTCTCCGCAGAAGCTCTGCAGGTCAGAAGGGAACGGCATGATACATTTAAAGTGATGGAAGGGAAGAACCTACAAGCAAGAGTGCTCTAACCAGCAGGGCTCTAATTCAGATTCAACAGAGAAATCAAAAGCTTTACAGACAAGCAAAAGCTAAGAGAATTCAGCACCACCAGACCAACTTTGCTACAAATGCTAAAGGAACTTCTTTAAACAGAAAAGACCAAAACTAGAAAAAAGAAAATTATGGATGGAAAAGCTCACTGGTAAAGGCAAACATACATTAAATGTAGGAAATCATCCACACACAAATATATCAAAACCATCAATTATGAGAAGAGGAGAGCACAAATGCAGGATATTGGAAATGCATTTGAAATTAAAAGACCAGCAACTTAAAACAATCTTGTTTATATATAGACTGCTATATCAAAACCTCATGTTAATCACAAACCAAAAATCTATGATACATACACAAAAAAGAAAAAGGAATCCAAACACAACACTAAAGTTAGTCATCAAATCACAAGAGAAGAGAACAAAAGAGGAAGGGAAGAAAAAACACCTACAAAAACAAATCCAAAACAAGTAACAAAATGGCAATAAGAACATACATATGGATAATTACCTTAAATGTAAATGGATTAAATGCTCCAACCAAAAGACATAGACTGGCCTGAATGGATACAAAAACAAGACCCATATATATGCTGTCAATAAGAGACCCACTTCAGATCTAGGGACACATACAGACTGAAAGTGAGGGGATGGGAAAATGTATTCCATGCAAATGGAAATCAAAAGAAAGCTGGAGTTGCAATACTCATATCAGACAAAATAGACTTAAAAATAAAGACTATTAGAAGAGACAAAGAAGGATACTATATAATGATCAAGAGATCAATCCAAGAAGAAGATATAACAATTGTAAATATATATGCACCCAACATAGGAGCCCACTTCAATACATAAGGCAAATACTAACAATCATAAAGAGAGAAATCGACAGTAACACAATAATATTGGGGAACTTTAACACCCCACTTTCATCAATAGACAGATGATCCAGACAGAAAACCAATAAGGAAACACAGGCCTTAAATGACACATTACAGCAGATGGAGTTAATTTATATTTATAGAGCATTCCATTCAAAAGCAGCAGAATACACATTCTTCTCACTTGCACATGGAACATTCTCCAGGATTGACCACATGCTGGACCACAAAGCGAGCCTCAGTAAATTTAAGAAAATTGAAATCATATCAAGCATCTTTTCCAACCACAAAGCTATGAGATTAGAAATAAATGACAAGGAAAAAACACTTAAAAAACACAAACAGATGGAGGCTAAACAATATGCAACCAAACAACCAATGGATCACTGAAGAAATCAAAGAGGAAATCCAAAAACACCTAGAGACAAATGAAAACGAAAGCTCAAGGATTCAAAACCTATGGGATGCAGCAAATCAATTCTAAGAGGGAAGTTTATAGCATACAATCTTACCTCAGTAAACAAAAAAAATCTCAAATAAACAACCTAACCTTACACCTAAAGCAACTAGAGAAAGAAGAACAAACAAAACCTAAAGTTAGTAGGAGGAAAGAAATCATAAAGATCAGAGCAAAAATAATGAAATAGAGATGAAGAAAACAACAAGATTAATGAAACTAAATGTTGGTTCTTTGAGAAGATAAGCAAAATTGATAAACTTTTAGCCAGGCTCATCAAGAAAAAAAAAAAAAAGGAGAGGACTCAAATCAATAAAATTAGAAATGAAAGAGAAGTTACAACTGACACCACAGAAATACAAAGGATCATAAGAGACTTCTACAAGCAAACATATGTCAATAAAATGGACAACCTGGAAGAAATGGACAAATTCTTAGAAAGGTATAATCTCCCAAGATTGGACAAGGAAGGAATAGAAAATATGAACAGATCAATCACAAGTACTGAAATTGAAACTGTGATTTAAAAACTCCCAACAAACAAAAATCCAGGACCAGATGGCTTCACAGGCGAATTCTCTCAAACATTTAGAGAAGAGTTAACACTTATCCTTCTGAAAAATGTTCCGAAAAGTTGCAGAGGAAGGAAAACTCCCAAACTCATTCTATGAGGCCACCATCACCCTGGTGCCAAACCCAGAAAAAGATACCCCCAAAAAAAGAAAATTATAGGGCAATATCACTGACGAACATAGATGCAAAAATCCTCAACAAAATACTAGCAAACAGAATCCAACAACACATTAAAAGGATCATACACCATGATCAAGTGGGATGTATCCCAGGGATGCAAGGATTCTTCAATATCCGCAAGTCAATCAGTGTGATACAGCACATCAACAAATTGAAGAATAAAAACCAAATGATCATCTCAATAGATGCAGAAAAGGCTTCTGACAAAATTCAACACCAATTTATGACCAACACTCTCCAGAAAGTGGGTATAGAGGGAGCATACCTCAACATAATAAAGGCCATATACAAGAAACCTACAACTAACATCATACTCAATGGTGAAAAGCTGAAAGTATTTCCTCTAAGATCAGGAAAAAGACAAGGATGTCCACTCTTGCCACTTTTATTCAACACAGTTTTGGAAGTCCTAGCTATGGCAATCAGAGAAGAAAAAGAAAGAAAAGGAACCCAGATTGGAAAAGAAGAAGTTAAATTGGCACTGTTTGCAGATGACATGATACTATACATAGAAAATCCTAAAGACATTACCAGAAAACTACTAGAGCTCATCAATGAATTTGGTAAAGTTGCAGGATACAAAATTAGTACACAGAAATCTCTTGCATTTCTATACACTAACTACGAAAGATCAGGAAGAGAAATTCAAGAAACAATCCCATTTGCCATCACATCAAAAAGAATAAAATACCTTGGAATAAACTTACCTAAGGAGGCAAAAACCTGTACTCCCAAAATTATAAGACACTGATAAAAGAAATAACAGACTAGACAAATAGATGGAAAGATATACCATGTTCTTGGATTGGCAAAACCACTATTGTCAAAATGACTATATTACTCAATGCAATCTACAGATTAAATGCAATCCCTATCAAATTACCAATGGCATTTTTCACAGAACTAGAACAAAAAATCTTAAAATTTGTATGGAGACACAAAAGACCCTGAATAGCCAAAGCAATCTTGAGAAAGAAAAACAGAGCTGTAGGGATCAGTGTCCCTGACCTCAGATTATACCACAAAGCAATAGTTATCAAAACAGTATGGTACTGGCACAAAAACAGAAATATAGATCAATGGTACAGGATAGA
This sequence comes from Balaenoptera musculus, assembly GCF_009873245.2. Classification (NCBI taxonomy): domain Eukaryota; kingdom Metazoa; phylum Chordata; class Mammalia; order Artiodactyla; family Balaenopteridae; genus Balaenoptera; species Balaenoptera musculus. Next base: position 136,844,025 of record NC_045785.1, read on the forward strand.
AGCCCAGATATAAACCCACGCCCCTATCGTCAATGAATCTATGACAAAGGAGGCAAGACTATACAATGGAGGAAAGACAGTATCTTCAATAAATGGTGCTGGGAAAACTGGAAGGTTCCATGTAAAAGAATGAAATTAGAACACTCCCTAACACCATACACAAAGTAAACTCAAAATGGATTAAAGGCCTAAATGTAAGGCTGGATAATATAAAACTCTTAGAAGAAAACATAGGTAGAACACTCTCTGACATAAATCACAGCAATATCTTTTTCAATCCATCTCCCAAAGTAATGGAAATAAAAAACAAAAATAAATAAATAGGACCTAATTAAACTCAAAAGCTTTTGCACAGCAAAAGAAACCATAAACAAAACGAAAAGACAACCCACAGAATGGGAGAAAATGTTTGCAAATGATGCAACCAACAAGGGATTAGTCTCCAAAATTTACAAACAACAGCTCATGTGGCTTAATATCATAAAAACAAGCAACCCAATCAAAAAATGGGCAGAAGACCTAAATAGACATTTCTCCAAAGAAGACATACAAATGGCCAAAAGGCATGTGAAAAGATGTTCAACATTGTTAGTTATGAGGGAAATGAAAATCCAAACTACACTGAGATATCACCTCACACCAGTCAGAATGGCTATCACCATTGTCGGAGAGAAGATGGGATTGTCGGAGAGAAGATGGCGGAAGAGTAAGACGCGGAGATCACCTTCCTTCCCACAGATACAGTAGAAATACATCTACACGTGGAACTGCTCCTCCAGAACACCCACTGAACGCTGGCAGAAAACGTCAGACCTCCCAAAAGGCAAGAAACTCCCCCCATACTTGGGTAGGGCAAAAGAAAAAAGAAATAACAGAGACAAAAGAACCTATTCTTTTGTGCAGGGACGGGACCTGCACCAGTGGGAGGGAGCCGTGAAGGAGGAAAGATTTCCACGCACTAGGAAGCCCCTTCGCGGGCAGAGACTGCGGGTGGCGGAGGGGGGAAGCTTCGGAGCCACGGAGGAGAGTGCAGCAACAGGGGTGCGGAGGACAAAGCGGAGAGATTCCCACACGGAGGATCGGTGCCGACCAGCACTCACCAGCCCGAGAGGCTTGTCTGCTCACCTGCCGGGGTGGGCGGGGCTGGGAGCTGAGGCTCGGCTTCGGTCGGATCGCGGGGAGAGGACTGGGGTTGGCGGCGTGAACACAGCCTGAAGGGGTTAGTGCACCACAGCTAGCCGGGAGGGAGTCCGGGAAAAAGTCTGCAGCTGCCAAAGAGGCAAGAGACTTTTTCTTCCCTCTTTGTTTCCTGGTGTGCGAGGAGAGGGGATTCAGAGCACCGCCTAAACGAACTCCAGAGACGGGCGAGAGCCGCGGCTATCAGCGCGGATCCCACAGCAACAGGGGCGCAGAGGAAAAAACGGAGAGATTCCCGCACAGAGGCTCGGCGCTGAGCAGCACTCAGCAGCCCGAGAGGCTTGTCTGCTCACCCGCCGGGGTGGGCGGGGCTGGGAGCTGAGGCTCGGGCTTCGGTAGGATCGCAGGGAGAGGACTGGGGTTGGCGGTGTGAACACAGCCTGAAGGGGTTAGCGCACCACAGCTGGCTGGGAGGGAGACCAGGAAAAAGTCTGCAGCTGCCGAAGAAGCAAGAGACTTTTTCTTGCCTCTTTGTTTCGTGGTGCGCAAGGAGAGGGGATTCAGAGCGCCGCCTAAACGAACTCCAGAGACTGGCGCGAGCTGCGGCTATCAGCGCGGACGCCAGAGACGGGCGTGAGACGCTGGGGCTGCTGCTGCCGCCTCCAAAAAGCCTGTGTGCGAGCACAGGTCACTCTCCACACCGCCCCTCCCGGGAGCCTGTGCAGCCCGCCACTGCCAGGGTCCCGTGATCCAGGGACAACTTCCCCGGGAGAACACACGGCACGCCTCAGGCTGGCGCAATGTCACGCCGGCCTCTGACGCCGCAGGCTCGCCCTGCCTCCACTGTACCCCTCCCTCCCCGCAGCCTGGGTGAGCCAGAGCCCCCGAAGCAGCTGCTCCTTTAACCCCGTCCTGTCTGGGCGGGGAACAGACGCCCTCAGGCGACCTACACGCAGAAGCGGGTCCAAATCCAAAGCTGATCCCCAGGAGCTGTGCAAACAGAGAAGAGAAGGGGAAATCTCTCCCAGCAGCCTCAGAAGCAGCGGATTAAAACTCCACAAACAACTTGATGTGCCTGCATCTGTTGAATACCTGAATAGACAACGAATCATCCCAAATTCAGAAGGTGGACTTTGGGAGCAGGATATATTAATTTTTCCCCTTTTCCTTTTTTTGTGAGTGTATATGTATATGCTTCTGGGTGAGATTTTGTCTGTATAGCTTTGCTTTATAATAGCTTTATTTTACTTCACTATATTATAGCCTCTTTCTTTCTTTCTTTCTATTTTTTCTCCCTTTTACTCTGAGCCATGTGGATGAAAGGCTCTTGGTGCTCCAGCCAGGCATCAGGGCCGTACCTCTGAGGTGGGAGAGCCAACTTCAGGACACTGGTCCACAAGAGACCTCCCAGCTCCACGTAATACCAAACGGCAAAAATCTCTCAGAGATCTCCATCTCAACATCAAGACCCAGCATCACTCAATGACCAGCAAGCTACAGTGCTGAACACCCTATGCCAAACAACTAGCAAGACAGGAACACAGCCCCATCCATTAGCAGAGAGGCGGCCTAAAATCATAATAAGGCCACAGATACCCCAAAATACACCACCAGACGTGGACGTGCCCACCAGAAAGACAAGATCCAGCCTCATCCACCAGAACTCAGGCACTAGTTCCCTCCACCAGGAAGCCTACACAACCCACTGAACCGACCTTAACCACTGGGGACAGATACCAAAAACAACGGGAACTACGAACCTGCAGCCTGTGAAAAGGAGACCCCAAACACAGTAAGATAAGCAAAATGAGATGACAGAAAAACACACAGCAGATGAAGGAGCAGGGTCAAAACACACCAGACTTAACAAACGAAGAGGAAATAGGTAGTCTACCGGAAAAAGGATTCAGAATAATGATAGTAAGGATGATTCAAAATCTGGGAAATCGAATAGACAAAATGCAAGAAACATTTAACAAGGACGTAGAAGAACTAAAGAGGAACCAAGCAACGATGAAAAACACAATAAATGAAATTAAAAATACTCTAGATGGGATCAATAGCAGAATAACTGAGGCAGAAGAAAGGATAAGTGACCTGGAAGATAAAATGGTGGAAATAACTACTGCAGAGCAGGATAAAGAAAAAAGAATGAAAAGAACTGAGGACAGTCTCAGAGACCTCTGGGACAACATTAAACGTACCAACATTCGAATTATAGGGGTCCCAGAAGAAGAAGAGAAAAAGAAAGGGACTGAGAAAATATTTGAAGAGATTATAGTTGAAAACTTCCCTAATATGGGAAAGGAAATAGTTAATCAAGTCCTGGAAGCACAGAGTCCCATACAGGATAAATCCAAGGAGAAACACGCCAAGACACATATTAATCAAACTGTCAAAAATTAAATATAAGGAAAACATATTAAAAGCAGCAAGGGAAAAACAACAAATAACACACAAGGGAATCCCCATAAGGTTAACATCTGATCTTTCAGCAGAAACTCTGCAAGCCAGAAGGGAGTGGCAGGATATACTTAAAGTGATGAAGGAGAAAAACCTACAACCAAGATTACTCTACCCAGCAAGGATCTCATTCAGATTCGATGGAGAAATTAAAACCTTTACAGACAAGCAAAAGCTGAGAGAGTTCAGCACCACCAAACCAGCTTTACAACAAATGCTAAAGGAACTTCTCTAGGCAAGAAACACAAGAGAAGGAAAACACCTACAATAACAAACCCAAAACATTTAAGAAAATGGGAATAGGAACATACATATCGATAATTACCTTGAATGTAAATGGATTAAATGCTCCCACCAAAAGACACAGACTGGCTGAATGGATACAAAAACAAGACCCATATATATGCTGTCTACAAGAGACCCACTTCAGACCTAGAGACACATACAGACTGAAAGTGAGGGGATGGAAAAAGATATTCCATGCAAATGGAAATCAAAAGAAAGCTGGAGTAGCAATTCTCATATCAGACAAAATAGACTTTAAAATAAAGAATATTATAAGAGACAAAGAAGGACACTATATAATGATCAAGGGATCATTCCAAGAAGAAGACATAACAATTGTAAATATTTATGCACCCAGCATAGGAGCACCTCAATACATAAGGCAAATACTAACAGCCATAAAAGGGGAAATCGACAGCAACACAATCATAGTAGGGGACTTTAACACCCCACTTTCACCAATGGACAGATCATCCAAAATGAAAATAAATAAGGAAACACAAGCTTTAAATGATACATTAAAAAAGATGGACTTAATTGATATTTATAGGACATTCCACCCAAAAACAACAGAATACACATTTTTCTCAAGTGCTCATGGAACATTCTCCAGGATAGATCATATCTTGGGTCACAAATCAAGCCTTGGTAAATTTAAGAAAATTGAAATCGTATCAAGTATCTTTTCCGACCACAACGCTATGAGACTAGATATCAATTACAGGAAAAGATCTGTAAAAAATACAAACACATGGAGGCTACACAACACACTACTTAATAACGAAGTGATCACTGAAGAAATCAAAGAGGAAATCAAAAAATACCTAGAAACAAATGACAATGGAGATACGACGACCCAAAACCTATGGGACGCAGCAAAAGCAGTGCTAAGAGGGAAGTTTATAGCAATAAAAGCCTACCTCAAGAAACAGGAAACATCTCGAATAAACAACCTAACCTTGCACCTAAAGCAATTAGAGAAAGAAGAACAAAAAAACCCCAAAGCCAGCAGAAGGAAAGAAATCATAAAGATTAGGTCAGAAATAAATGAAAAAGAAATGAAGGAAACAATAGCAAAAATCAATGAAACTAAAAGCTAGTTCTTTGAGAAGATAAACAAAATTGATAAACCATTAGCCAGACTCATCAAGAGAAAAAGGGAGAAGACTCAAATCAATAGAATCAGAAATGAAAAAGGAGAAGTAACCACTGACACTGCAGAAATACAAAAGATCATGAGAGATTACTACAAGCAACTCTATGCCAATAAAATGGACAACCTGGAAGAAATGGACAGATTCTTAGAAATGCACAAACTGCCGAGACTGAACCAGGAAGAAATAGAAAATATGAACAGACCAATCACAAGCACTGAAATTGAAACTGTGAATAAAAACCTTCCAACAAACAAAAGCCCAGGACCAGATGGCTTCACAGGCGAATTCTATCAAACATTTAGAGAAGAGCTAACACCTATCCTTCTCAAACTCTTCCAAAATATGGCAGAGGGAATAACACTCCCAAACTCATTCTACGAGGCCACCATCACCCTGATACCAAAACCAGACAAAGATGTCACAAAGAAAGAAAACTACAGGCCAATATCACTGATGAACATAGATGCAAAAATCCTCAACAAAATACTAGCAAACAGAATCCAACAGCACATTAAAAGGATCATACACCATGATCAAGTGGGGTTTATCCCAGGAATGCAAGGATTCTTCAATATACGCAAATCAATCAATGTGATACACCATATTAACAAATTGAAGGAGAAAAACCATATGATCATCTCAATAGATGCAGAGAAAGCTTTTGACAGAATTCAACACCCATTTATGATAAAAGCCCTGCAGAAAGTAGGCATAGAGGGAACTTTCCTCAACATAATAAAGGCCATATATGACAAACCCACAGCCAACATTGTCCTCAATGGTGAAAAACTGAAACCATTTCCACTAAGATCAGGAACAAGACAAGGTTGCCCACTCTCACCACTATTATTCAACATAGTTTTGGAAGTGTTAGCCACAGCAATCAGAGAAGACAAAGAAATAAAAGGAATCCAAATCGGAAAAGAAGAAGTAAAGCTGTCACTATTTGCAGATGACATGATACTATACATAGAGAATCCTAAAGATGCTACCAGAAAACTACTAGAGCTAATCAATGAATTTGGTAAAGTAGCAGGATACAAAATTAATCCACAGAAATCTCTTGCATTTCTATACACTAATGACGAAAAATCTGAAAGTGAAATTAAGAAAACACTCCCGTTTACCATTGCAACAAAAAGAATAAAATATCTATGAATAAACCTACCTAAGGAGACAAAAGACCAGTATGCAGAAAATTATAAGACACTGATGAAAGAAATTAAAGATGATACAAATAGATGGAGAGATATACCATGTTCCTGGATTGGAAGAATCAACATTGTGAAAATGACTCTACTACCCAAAGCAATCTACAGATTCAATGCAATCCCTATCAAACTACCAGTGGCATTTTTCACAGAACTAGAACAAAAAATTTCACAATTTGTATGGAAACACAAAAGACCCCGAATAGCCAAAGCAATCTTGAGAACGAAAAATGGAGCTGGAGGAATCAGGCTCCCTGACTTCAGACTATATTACAAAGCTTCAGTAATCAAGACAGTTTGGTACTGGCACAAAAACAGAAATATAGATCAATGGAACAGGATAGAAAGCCCAGAGATAAACCCACACACATATGGTCACCTTATCTTTGATAAAGGAGGCAAGCATATACAGTGGAGAAAAGACAGCCTCTTCAATAAGTGGTGCTGGGAAAATTGGACAGGTACATGTAAAAGTATGAAATTAGAACACTCCCTGACACCATGCACAAAAATAAACTCAAAATTGATTAAAGACCTAAGTGTAAGGGCAGACACTATCAAACTCTTAGAGGAAAACATAGGCAGAACACTCTATGTCATACATCACAGCAAGATTCTTTTTGACCCAGCTCCCAGAGAAATGGAAATAAGAACACAAATAAACAAATGGGACCTAATGAAACTTAAAAGCTTTTGCACAGCAAGGGAAACCATAAACAAGACCAAAAGACAACCCTCAGAATGGGAGAAAATATTTGCAAATGAAGCAACTGACAATGGTTTAATCTCCAAGATTTACAAGCAGCTCATGCAGCTCAATAACAAAAAAACGAACAACCCAATCCAAAAATGGGCAGAAGACCTAAATAGACATTTCTCCAAAGAAGATATACAGATGGCCTACAGACATATGAAAGAATGCTCAACATCATTAATCATTAGAGAAATGCAAATCAAAACTACTACAATGAGATATCATCTCACACCGGTCAGAATGGCCATCATCAAAAAATCTAGAAACAATAAATGCTGGAGAGGGTGTGGAGGAAAGGGAACACTCTTGCACTGTTGGTGGGAATGTAAATTGATACAGCCACTATGGAGAACAGTATGGAGGTTCCTTAAAAAACTACAAATAGAACTACCATACGACCCAGCAATCCCACTACTGGGCATACTCCCTGAGAAAACCATAGGTCAAAAAGAGTCATGTACCAAAATGTTCATTGCAGCTCTATTTACAATAGCCAGGACATGGAAGCAACCTAAATGTCCATCGACAGATGAATGGATAAAGAAGATGTGGTACATATATACAATGGAATATTACTCAGCCATAAAAAGAAATGAAATGGAGGTATTTGTAATGAGGTGGATGGAGTTAGAGTCTGTCATACAGAGTGAAGTAAGTCAGAAAGAGAAAAACAAATACAGTATGCTAACACATATATACGGAATGTAAGGAAAAAAAAAAAAGGCCATGAAGAACCTAGTGGCAAGACGGGAATAAAGACACAGACCTACTAGAGAATGGACTTGAGGATATGGGGAGGGGGAGGGGTGAGATGTGACAGGGTGAGAGAGTGTCATGGACATATATACACTACCAAATGTAAAATAGATAGCTAGTGGGAAGCAGCCACATAGCACAGGGAGATCAGCTCGGTGCTTTGTGACCATCTAGAGGGGTGGGATGGGGAGGGTGGGAGGGAGGGAGATGCAAGAGGGAAGAGATATGGGAACATATTGTATATGTATAACTGATTCACTTTGTTATAAAGCAGAAGCTAAAAAAAAAAAAAGAATGGCCATCATCAAAAAATCTACAAACAATAAATGGTGGAGAGAGTGTGGAGAAAAGGGAACCGTCCTACACTGTTGGTGAAAATGTAAATTGATACAGCCACTATGGAGAATACAGCCAGTATGGAGGTTCCTTAAAAAACTAAAATACAACTACCATACGATCCTGCAATCCCACTCCTGGGCATATATCCAGAGAAAAGTATGGTCCAAAAGGATACGTGCACTCCAATGTTATTTGAAGCACTGTTTACAACAGCCAAGACATGGCAGCAACCTGAATGTCCATCAACAGATGACGGATAAAGAAGCTGTTGTACATATATACAATGGAATATTACTCAGCCATTAAAATGAATGAAATAATGCCATTTGCAGCAACATGGATGGACCTAGAGATGATCATACTGAGTGCAGTAAGTCAGATAAAGACAAATATCGTATGATATTGTTTATATGTAGAATCTAAAAAAAATGACAGAAATTAACTTATTTACAAAACAGAAAGAGTCACAGTCTTCGAGAATGAACTTATGGTTACCAGGGGGGAATGATGGGGGGGTGGGATAATTAGGGAGTTTGGGCTTGACATGTACACACTGCTATATTTAAAATGGATAACCAACAAGTCCTACTGTATAGCACAGGGAACTCTCTTCAATATTATGTAACAACTTAAATGAGAAACGAATTTGAAATAGAATAAATACATGTGTATGTATAACTGAATCACTTTGCTGTACAACTGAAAGTAACACAACATTGTTAATCAACTATACTCCAATATAAAATACAGAGTTAAAGAAATAAAAATGTAAATAGAGCATGAGTGATCTGTGGGACAACTTTAAGCAGCCTAACAATTGCTTAATTGGAATCCCTGTGAAAGAAGCTACAGAAAAATTTGAAAAATAATGGTTGAAAAATTTCCAAAATTGATATAAACTATAAACTCATAGATCCAAAAAGCTAGTTGAGGGATCAGATCAAGATGGTGGAGGAGTAGGAAGAGGAGCTCACCTTCTCCCCACAGTAACTTCAAAAATACATCTCCACATGGAACGACTCTCACAGAACATCTACTGAATGCTGGCAGAAGACTTCAGACTTCCAAAAGGGCAAGAAAATCTCCACATAACTGGATAGTGCAAAAGAAAAAAGAAAAAAAAAAGAGAGAAAGGAATCAGGAGGGGAACTGAGCCTCTGGGAGGGAGTTGTGAAAGAGGAAAGGTTTCCACACACTGGGAAGTCCCCTTATTGTTGAGGACAGAGGGGGAACTTCAGAGACTTGGAAGAGAGCACAGCAAAAGGTGTGTGGAGGGCACAGTGGAGAGAGACCTGCATGGAGGGACGGTGCCGACTGACACTCCCCAGCCTGAGATGCTTGTCCGCTTGCCTACTGGGGCTGGTGGAGGCTGGGTACTAAGGCTCAGGCTTTGGAGGTCAGACCCTGGGGAAAGGATGGGGGTTGGCTGCCTGAAGACAGCCTGAGGGGGTTAGAGTGTAGTGTACCACAACTGAGCATGGCCGGGAAGAAGCCTGGGCCCACTAGAGAAACAAGGGACCATTGTTGGTGGGCGCATGAGGAGAGGGGAGGGCCTGCCATAGGAGCTTCTTTCTCCATGTGCTCGCTGGTGGCACAGCACCAGCTACATGAGCTCCGGGGGGCAGGCATGAGCTGTGGCTGCCATCTCGGACTCCAGAGGTGGGTGTGCATCACTGCCACTTCCACTGCTGTAAATGGGTGCAGGTCACTGCCCCTACCTTCCCAGGAGCTGGCATGGTCCGCCACTGCCAAGGGCCCCAATGTCTGGGGCCAACTTTCCCAGCAGAGCATGTGGCCTGCCACTGCTGCTGAGGACCCTGTGACTTGGAGCCAACCACTGCCCCTACCTCCCTGGGGGTGCACGACCCACTGCCACTGCTGTCCAGGGACCCGCAATCTGGGGCCAACTTCCCCAGGGTGCACAACCCACTACCACTGCAGTGGGACCTGCAACCAGGATCCAACCACTGCCCCCACCTTCCTGGGAGCCTGTGTGAGCTGTGCGCCTGGGCAACTGCACACCCCCTATCAAGCGGATAATAGCCAGTACACTCTGAGGAAAGAGACAGAAAGCATGCAAACCAAAAACAGCCCTCATGCCTCCAAAATATTAAACTCTCACAAGCTACACAGGATGCTCCTGCTTATAAATAGCCCTCCAAGACTACAGTAGATAACTGTTTCTCCTAAATTCAGAGACTAAGAGACATATAAGCAAATGAAGAAGCGGAGTAACCACTTTCAGTTAAAAGAAAAATTAACTTTCTTAATTAACCAAGAAAATTCTCCTGAAGGAACAAACAATGAAATAGACCTCTTCAGTCTAATAGACACTGAGTTCAAAAAGGAGGTAATAGAAATACTGAAGGAATTAAGAAAGGCTATTGACAGAAATGCAAATTACTGTAAAAAGGAACTAGAGACTATAAGGAGGAGCCAAGAAAAATTAGAAAACTCATTTGACGAGACAAAAGCTGAGCTCAAGGCAATGAATAACAGAATGAATAATGCAGAAGAAAGAATTAGTGACCTGGAAGATAGACTAATGGAAATTACCCAATCAAAACATCAGACAGAAAGCCAAATGAAAAAAAAAAAAGAAAGCAATATAAGAGACCTATGCGATAATATAAAGTGGGTCAATCTACACATAATAGGGATACCCAAAAGAGAAGAAAGACAGGAGGGAAATGAGAATGTATTTGAAGAAATTATGGCTGAAAATTTCCCAAACATAAAGAAGGACATAGACATCCAGATACAGGAAGCACAGAGGGTCTCAAACAAGATGGACCCAAACAGACCTACAACAAAACATATTATAATAAAAATGGCAAAAGTTAAAGATAAAGAGAGGATTCTAAAGGCAGCAAGAGAAAAACCAAGAGTTCTTTACAAGGGAACCCCTATAAGGCTATTAGCTGATTTCCCTACAGAAACACTGCAGGCCAGAAGGGAGTGGCAAAATATATTCAAAGTCTTGAAAGAGAAATATCTGCAACCTAGAATACTCTACCTAGCAAAATTATCATTTAGTATAGGAGGAGAAATAAAAAATTTTTCAGACAAGCAAAAACTAAAAAATACAGCAATACTAAACCTATCCTAAAAGAAATATTGAAAGGCCATCTCTAAATAGAAAAGAGGCAAGAAGAAATAGGAAGGAGGAATTCACAGTTGGAAAGTAAATCACTTAAATTAGCCAGTATAAAGATAAAAAGAAAAAGAAAAAAAAAACCTATTTGTGAAAGCAATGATAAACACAAGGAACAGCAAAGAATAAACATGAAGATGGAAAAAGGAACATCAAAATCAAAACATGTGGGGAAGGAGAGTAAGAAAATGCAGATTCTTTAGAATGTGTTTGAGCCTATACAACTATCAATCTAAAACAAGCAGATATAGGAGGGGGTTAAAATATTTGAAATACAGGGCAACCACAAATCAAAACATACAATAGAGTCACAAAAGCCTAAAAGAAGAGAACACGAGCATAAAATAAAAGGAAATCATCAAACCACAAAAAGAAAAAGAAAGGAACAAAGAAGAAACAAAGAATCAACTGGAAAACAAGGTTTGAAATGGAAATAAATACATATCTATCAGTAATTACCTTAACTGTCAATGGACTGAATGCTCCAATCAAAAGACATAGAGTGGTAGACTGGATAAAAAAACAAGAGCCTACAATATGCTGTCCACAAGAGACCCACCTTAGGGCAAAGGACACACATAGATTGAAAGTGTGGGAATAGAAAAAATATTTTGTGCAAATGGAAATGACAAGAAAGTGGGAGTCGCAATACTCATATCAGACATTAAACTTTAAATCAAAGGCTATAAAGAAAGATAAAGAAGGACACTATAAAATGATAAAAGGATCAATACAAGAAGAGGATTTTACACTCATCAACATATATGCACCTAATATAGGAGGACCCAAATACATAAAACAAATATTATCAGACATAAAGGGAGAAATTGATAGGAATATAGTAATAGTAGGAGACTTTAACACCCCACTCACATCAATGGACAGATCTTCTAGACAGAGAATCAATAAGGCAACAGAGGTCCTAAATGATACAATAGAACAGTTAGACTTAATTGATATTTTCAAGACACTGCATCCAAAAAAGAGAAACAGAATATACATTCTTTTCAAGTGAACACAGAACATTCTCTAGGATTGACCACATCCTAGGGCACAAAACTAACCTCAACAAATTTAAGAGTATAGAAATTATTTCAAGCCTCTGACCACAGTGACATGAAACTAGAAATCAACCACAGGAAGAGAAATGAGAAAAAAACGATTACATGGAGACTAAATAACATGTTACTAAAAAACCAATGGGTTGGACTTCCCTGGTGGTCCAGTAGTAAAGAATCCACCTTCCAATGTAGGGGACGTGGGTTCAATCCCTTGTCAGGGAACTAAGATCCCACATGCTGTGGGGCAACTAAGTCCATGTGCCACAACTACTGAGTTCCTGTGCCTCAACTAGAGAGTCCATGTGCTGCAAACTACAGAGCCCATGCACTCTGGAGCCCACACGCCACAACTAGAGAGAGAAAAACCACACACCACAACTAGAGAAAAGCCCACATTATGCAATGAAGAGCCCACGCACTGCAACAAAAGATCCTGCATGCCTCAACGAAGATCCTGTGTGCCACAACTAAGACCCAATGAAGCCAAAAAATAAAATAAATAAATAAAATGTTAAAAAAACCAAAACAAAACAACTAAGTCTCATGATAAAATTTAAAAAACAGAAAAAAAAAACCCAGTGGGTCAATGAGGAAATCAAAAAGGAAATTAAAAAATACCTTGATACAAATGACAATGAAAACACAACTATACAAAATCTATGGGATGCAGCAAAAGCAGTTCTTAGAGGGAAGTTCATAGCAATACAGGCTTTCATCAAAAAAAGAGAAAAATTTCAAGTAAACAACATAACCTGCCACCTAAAAGAATTAGAAAAAGAGGAACAAACAAAACCTAAAGTCAGCAGAAGGAAGGAAATAATAAGGATCAAGGGGGAAATAAATAAAATAGAGATTTAAAAAATAGAAAAAAAAAATCAACAAAACCAAGAGCTGGTTCTTTGAAAGGGTAAACAAAATTGACAAACCTCTGTCCAGGCTCAACAAGAAGAAAAGAGAGAGAACCCAAATAAACAAAATAAGAAATGAAAACAGAGAAATCTCAACTGATATCACAGAAATACAAAAACCATAAAAGAATAATATGAACAATTTTATGCCAACAAATTTGACAACCTAGAAGAAATGGACAACTTTCTAGAAATATACAGCCCACCAAAATTGAATAAAGAAGACATAGATACTTTGAACAGACTGATCACGAGAAGTGAAATAGAATCTGCAATAAAAAAAACTTCCTACAAACAAAAGTCCAGGACCAGATGGCTTCATGGGCAAATTCTACCAAACTTAGAAGAACTTACACCAATTCTTCTTAAACTCTCCCAAAAGATAAGGAGGGAACACTCCCAAAGATATTCTATGAAGCCACCATCACCCTGATACCAAAACCTGAAAAAGACACCACCAAAAAAGCAAATTACAGGCCAATAGCTTTGATGAATACAGATGCAAAAGTTATCAACAAAATATTAGCAAACAGGATCTAATGACACATAAAAAAATCATACACCACGACTAAGTGGAATTCATCCCAGGTTCACAAGGATGGTTCAACATATGCAAATCAATAAATGTAATACAACACATTAACAAAAGAAAAGTCAAAAAACACATGGTCATCTCAATAGATGCAGAAAAATCATTTGACAAAATTCAACATCCATTCATGATAAAAACTCTTACCAAAGTAAGAAGAGAGGGAACATATCTCAACATAATAAAAGCCATTTATAACAAACCCATAGCCAATATAATACTCAATGGTGAAAAGCTGAAAGCCTTCCCACTAAAATCTGGAAAAAGCCAAGGATGCTCACTCTCACCACTTCTCTTCAACATAATATTGGAAGTCTTAGCCACAGCAATCAGACAAGAAAAAGAAAGAAAAGTTATCCAAATTGGAAGGGAAGAGGTTAAAATTGTCACTATATGCAGATGACATGGTACTATATATAGAAAACCCTAAGGACTCCACACGAAAACTACTAGATATAATAAATGAATTCAGCAATGTAGCAGGATACAAGATTAACATTCAGAAATCAGTTGTATTACTTTACACTAACGATGAAATATCAGAAAAGGAATGTAAAAAAAAATACCTTATAAAATCCACCAAAAAAAAATACCTATGAATTAACCTGATCAAGGAAGTGACAGACTTATACGGTGAGAACTATAAAACATTAATGAAGGAAATAAAAGAGGATTCAAAGAAATAGAAAGATATCCCATACTCTTGCATTGGAAGAATTAATATTATTAAAATGGCAATACTACCCAAAGCAATCTACAGATTTAATGTGATCCCTAACAAATTACCCATGACATTGTTCACAGAACTAAAACAAATAATCCAAAAATTTATATGGAACCATAAAAGACCCAGAATTGCTGGAGCAATCCTGAGGGGGAAAAAACAAAGCAGGAGGCATAACTCTCCCAGACGTCAGACAATACTACAAAGCTACAGGAATCAAAACAGTGTGGTATTGGTACAAAAACAGGTATTCAGATCAATGGAACAGAATAGAGAGCCCAGAAATAAACCCACACACGTACAGTCAATTAATCATTGACAAAGGAGGCAAGACTATAAAATGGGAAAAAGACAGTCTCTTCAGCAAGTGGTGTTGGGAAAGTTGGACAGCTACATGTAAATCAATGAATTTAGAACATGTCCTCACACCATGCACAAAAATAAGCTCAAAATGGCTTAAAGACTTAAACATAAGACATGACACCATAAAACTCCTAGAAGAGAGCATAGGCAAAACATTCTCTGACCTAAATTGTACCAATGTTTTCTTAAGTCAGTCTCCCAAGGCAATAGAAATAAAAGCAGGGATAATGGCACAGTGGATAAGACTCCATGCTCCCAATGCAGGGCGCCTGGGTTTGATCCTGGTTGGGGAACTACATCCCACACGCATGCCACAACTAAGAGTTTGCATGCCACAACTAAGGAGCCCGTGCGCTGTAACTGAGGAGCTGGTGAACCACAACTACGAAGCTCAGGAACCACAACTAAGGAGCCCGCTTGCTGCAACTAAGGAGCTCATGTGCTGCAACTAAGGAGCTGGTGAGCCACAATCAAGACCTGATGCAACCAAATAAATAAATAAATAAGTAAATAAGAAAATATTTTAAAAAATAAAAATAAAAGCAAAAATAAACAAATGGGACCTAATCAAACTTACAAACTTTTGCACAGCAAAGGAAACCATAAAAAAAAAATGAAAAGACAACTTATGAAATGGAAGACAATATTTGCAAATGATGTAACAGACAAGGGCTTAATCTCCAAAATATACAAACAGTTCATACAACCAACAACAAAAAAACAACCTAATAGAAAAATGGGTATAAGACCTTAATAGACATTTCTCCAAACCAGACATACAGATGGCCAGTAGGCACATGAAAAGATGCTCAACATCACTAATTATTAGAGAAATGCAAATCAAAACTACAATAAGATACCATCTTAAACCAGTCAGAATGGCCATCATTAAAAAGTTTACAAATAACAAATGCTAGAGAGGGTGTGGAGAAAAGGGAACCCTCCTACATTGTTGGTGAGAATGTAAGTTGGTACAGCCACTATGGAAAACAGTGTGGCGGTTCCTCAGAACACTAAAAATAGAATTACCATATGATCCAGTAATCCCACTTCTGGGAATATACCTGGACAAAACTATAATTTAAAAAGATACATGCATCCCTATGTTCATAGCAGCACTGTTCACAATAGCCAAAACATGGAAACAACCTAAATATCTATCGACTGATGAATGGATAAAGAAGACGCAGTACATATATATAATGGAATACTACTCAGCCATAAAAAAGAACAAAATAATGTCATTTGCAGCAACATGGATGCAACTAGAGATTATCATACTAAGTGAAGTATGTCAGAAAGAGAAAGACAAATACCATATGATATCACTTATATGTGGAATCTAAAATATGGCACAAATGAACCTATCTACAAAACGAAAACAGACTCATAGACATAGAGAACAGATTTGTGGTTGCTAAGGGGGAGGGGGGAGGGAGAGAGATAGACTGGGAGTTTGGGATTGGTAGATGCAAACTATTACTTATTATATTTAGAATGGATAAACAACAAGGTCCTAATGTATAGCACAGAAAACTGTATTGAATATTCTGTGACAAACCATAATGGAAAAGAATATAAAAAAAGAATGTATATATGTGTATAACTGAGTCACTTTGCTGTACATCAGAGATTGTCACAACATTGTAAATCAACTATACTTCAATAAAAAATAATTATATAAAAACAAACAAACAAAACCCAAATAGCTAGATGAAATACAAACAAAAGAAACTGGAATAAAACTACTCTAAAGCATATCAAAATCTAATTGCTCAAAACCAGTGATATAAGAGAATCTGAAAAGCATCCAGAGAAAAAAAGGCATGATATTGTACATACATAATGTGGAAGGCAGAACCATGGCCTTTCAAAGATGTCCATGTCCTAATCCTCAGAACCTATGACTATTTTATGTTATATGCCTAAAGGAATTAATATAGATGATAAAATAAAATTTGCTAATCTGGTAACCCTAGACAGGAAGATTATCCTGGATTATCTGAATTGGCCCAATATAATCACAGTGGTCCTCAAAAGAGGATGAGGGAGACCATAGAGAGAACCAGAGAAATAACAGTGTGAGAACTTGGCCTGATGTTGCTGACTTCAAAAGGAAGTGGGTCATGAACCAAGGAATGCAAAATGTTTCTAGAAGCTAAATAAGGCAAGCAAACAAACTAACAAACAAAAACAGCATTCTTTCCTATAGCTTCTGGAAAGGAATACAGCAATGTCAACACCTTGATTTTAGCACAGTGAGACCCGCCTCAGACTTCTGAATATTTTTCCAGAACTATAATAAACTTGTGCTGTTTTAAGCCACTAAGGTTGTCATAACTTGATATAGCAGCAAATAGAAAACCAATACACAGAAGAACAAAGAAAAGGATAACAGCTGATTTCTTATCATAATCAAGGCAAGAGAGAAAACACTTGAACAACATTTTTAAAGTAGTTAAAAAAAAAATTCACTTAGAATTCTACACCCAGGGAAATTCACTCTTAAAATGAAGGTAAAATAAGGTTTCTTTTAGATATACAAAATCTGAAGAGACCTACAATAAAGGAAATGATAAAGGAGGTCTTTCAGGAAGAAGGAAAATGACATCAGATTGAAATATGAATCGACACAAAGAAATAAAGAAAACAGGAAATGATAATTACATGGGTAAGTACAAAATATGTTTATTAACCATTTATTAAAAATAAATGTTTAGCCTCTGTGTGTTTGTATTTTTACATTTTTTTCCTGTAATTGATTTCTAATCTCATAGCGTTGTGGTCAGAAAAGATGCTTGATAGGATTTCAACTTTATAGACACAGACATGGAGAACAAACATATGGATACCAAAAGGGAAATGGGGGAGTGGGATGAATTGGGAGATTGGGATTGACATATATACACTACTGATTCTGTGTATAAAATAGATAACTAAGGAGAACCTACTGTATAGCACAGGGAACTCTACTCAATGCTCTGTGGTGACCTAAATAGGAATAAAGTCCAAAAAAGAGGGATATATGTATATGAATAGCTGATTCACTTTGCTGTACAGTAGAAACTAACACAACATTGTAAAGCAACTATACTCCAATAAAATTTAAAAATGTTTAAATAAAAGTAACAATGCATTTTGTGGTTTATAGCATCTGTGAAATTAAAATTTATGACAACAATAGGACAAAGGTCAGGAGGAGTGAAATGAAAGTATGCTGTTGTGTCTTATATTTTATGAGAAGTTGTATAATATTACTTGAAAATAGACAACCAATAAGTCATAAGTTAAAGTTGTATACTATAAACCCTAAAGCAATCCCCAAAATGACAAAACAAGGACTTATAATAAATAAACAACAAAAAAGAGATAAAATAGAACTATAAAAAGTATCCAATAAATCCAAATGAAGGCAGGGGAAAAAGATAAGAGAATGAAAAACAGATGTGACAAACAAAAAAACCCAGCAAGAGGATAAATTGAAAATAAACATATCAATAATTACACTAAAAGTAAATGGTCTAAATATCAATGATTTGTCCGATTGATTTTAAAAAGCAAGAAACTTTATGCGACTTACAAGAAACACCCCTCAAATATAAATATACAAATAGATTAAAAGTAAAAGGATAGAAAATAAACAATGCTAACAATAGTAAAAATAAAAATAAAAAACTAAAGCAGCTGTACTAGTATTAAGTGAAGTAGATTACTCAGCAAACATTATTACTAGGGATAAAGATAGTATTTCATAATGATAAAGAGATAAATTATTATGATTGTTACTTCTACTGCATAAATTTATGTACCATATAAGAGAATTTCAAGACACATGAAGCAAAAATTGACAGAACTACAAGGGTAAATAAACATATCTACAGTTATTTTTAGAGACGTCAATACCTTCTCACAATGATAGAGCAGACTTGAATAACACTTTCATTTAATTTGATCTACTTTACTAGCATAGAAGATTCTGCAAATAGTAGAATACATGTTATTTTCAAGTACACAAGCAATATTTACCAAGATAGACCATATTGTGACCATAAAACAAGTGTCAAAAGATTTTAAAGTATTCAAGTCATACAAAGTATATTCTCTGATTACTATGAAATTAAATTAAAAACTAATAACAGAAAAATCTCTGGAAAATCCCCCCAAAATTTGGAAACGAAATAACACACCTCTAAGTTATACATGAGTCAAAGAATATATCAAAGGGGAATTAAAAATTATTTCAGGGCTTCCCTGGTGGCACAGTGGTTAAGAAACCACGTGCCAATGCAGGGGACATGGGTTCGAGCCCTGGTCCGGGAAGATCCCAAATGCCACGGAGCAACTAAGCCTGTGCACCACAACTACTGAGTCTGCGCTCTAGAGCCCATGAGCCACAACTACTGAGCCCACGAGCCACAACTACTGAAGCCCGTGCACCTAGAGCTTGTGCTCCGCAACAAGAGAAGCCACCACAGTGAGGAGCCCGTGCACCGCAACGAAGACCCAACACAGCCAAAAATAAATAAATAAATAAATAAAATAAATTATTTAAAAAAATTATTTCAAACGTAATGAAAATGAAATTACTACCTATCAAAACTTGTAGAATGTCACAATTTTATAGAATTAATGCCAATACTAGAAGAGAATAAAGTCCTCAAATCAATGACCTCAACTCCCAGCTAGAAAAAGGAGAGCCAATTAAATTCAAAGGAAGTAGAATAAAGGAAAAGAAAAAGTCAGAACATAAATTAATGAAACAGGAAAATAGAGAAAAATCAACAAAATCAAAAGCTGATTCTTTGAAATTAAGGGATAAATATTTAGCTACACAGGGTAAGAAACACAAAGTACTAGTATCAGGAATTAGATCAAGGGCATTACTACAGATCATAGATATTTAAAGGCTAAAAAGTGAATATTATAAATAAATTTATGCCTATAAATTTGACAACTTAGATGAACGTAGTTAAAAACCTTAATAAGCAAACTCCAGGCTCAGGTGGCTTCATTAGTTAATTCTACTAAATGTTTATAAATAATTAATACCAAGTATACACAAATTCTTTCAGAAAATTGAAAAGAAGAGAGTACTCTCCAAGTCATTCTATGAGTTCAACATTAAACATAAACAAAAACAAAATAAAAACATTACAAGAAACGAACTACCAATCAATATCCCTCATAAACATAGATATAAAAGCTCTAGACAAAATCTGGACAAATCAAATCCAACAATATGTAAAGGAGGATAATACATCGTGGGGTTTTCCAGGGGTGCAAGCAAGGTTGGTGTAACATGCAAAATTCAATTAATGTAGGAGGATTCTGGGAAGATGGCAGAGTAGGAAGCACCAAAAATCTGTCTCCTCACTTAGACAACAATAACACTGGCAGAATCTGTGTGATGTAACTACTTTGGAACACTGTGGTATAGACTGAAGGCTTGCCACTTCCAGGAAAAGTCTTTGATGGTAAATTGCAGTTGGCCTCTTTCCCTGTGCCGGGAGACCACCCTCACAGTTTCCCTGTGCAGCCCTGCACGGTGTGGGGCCCTCTCCTCTCCAGAACTGCACAGAGTGAGGTGCTGGAAATACAACAAACAAGCAGACACTGACGGTGCCTTCACAGAGCTGATACTTTTGGTGGGAGAAAATTAAGGAAGAAGAGAAATTTGTGGCCCTGAACCAAGGTGGCGGAGTGGAAGGAAATGCTCTCACTCCCTCTTGTGAGAACAACAGAATCACAACTAGCTGCTGGACAATCATGGACAGGAAGACACTGGAACTCACCAAAAAAGATACCCCACATCCAAAGACAAAGGAGAAGCCACAATGAGACAGTAGGAGGGGCACAATCACAGTAAAATCAAATCCCATAAGTGCTGGGTGGGTGACTCACAGACTGGAGAACACTTATACCACAGAAGTCCACCCACTGGAGTGAAGGTTCTGAGCCCCACGTCAGGCTTCCCAACCTGGGGTCTGGCAATGGCAGGAGGAATTCCTAGAGAATCAGACTTTGAAGGCTAGTGGGATTTGATTGCAGGACTTCAACAGGACAGGGGGAAACAGAGACTCCACTCTTGGAGGACACACACAAAATAGTGTGCACATCAGGACTCAGGGGAAGAAGCTGTGACCCCAGGGGAGACTGAACCAGACCTACATGCTAGTGTTGAAAGGTCTCCTGCAGAGGCGGGGGTGGCTGTGGCTCACCATGCGGACAAGGACACTGTCAGCAGAAGTTCTGGGAAGTACTCCTTGGCATGAGTGCTCCCAGAGTCTGCCATTAGCCTCACCAAAGAGCCCAGGTAAGCTCCAGTGTTCAGTTGCCTCAGACCAAACAACAAACAGGGAGGGAACCCAGCCCCACCCATCAGCAGTTAAGCAGATTGAAGTTAGCTGAACTCTGCCCACCAGAGCAACAGTCAGCTCTACCAACCAACAGTCGCTACCATCAAGAAACTTGCACAAACCTCTTAGATAGCCTCATCCACCAGAGGGCAGACAGCAGAAGCAAGAAGAACTACAATCCTGCAGCAGGTGAAACAAAAACCACATCCACAGAAAGACAAACAATATAAAAATGCAGAGGGCTATGTACCAGATGAAGGAACAAGATAAAACCACAGAAAAACAACTAAATGCAGTGGAGATAGGCAACCTTCCAGAAAAAGAATTCAGAATAATGATAGTGAAGATGATCCAGGACCTCGGAAAAAGAATGGAGGCAAAGATCGAGAAGATGCAAGAAATATTTAACAAAGACCTAGAAGAATTAAAGAACAAACAAACAGAGATGAACAATACAATAACTGAAAACTACACTAGAAGGAATCAATAGCAGAATAACTAAGGCAGAAGAACGGATAAGTGACCTGGAAGAAAGAATGGTGGAATTCACTTCTGTGGAACAGACTAAAGAAAAAAGAATGAAAAGAAATGAAGACAGCCTACGACACCTCTGGGACAATATTAAACACAACAACATTTGCATTATAGGGGTCCCAGAAGGAGAAGAGAGAGAGAAAGGACCAGAGAAAATATTTGAAAAGATTATAGTCGTAAACTTCCCTAACATGGGAAAGGAAATAGCCACCCAAGTCCAGGAAGCGCAGCGAGTCCCATACAGGATAAACCCAAGGAGAAACACTCCAAGACATATAGTAATCAAATTGACAAAAATTAAAGACAAAGAAAAATTATTGAAAGCAGCAAGGGAAAAACGACAAAAAATATACAAGGGAAGTCCTATAAGGTTAACAGCTGATTTCTCAGCAGAAACTCTACAAGCCAGAAGGGAGTGGCATGATATACTTAAAGTGATGAAAGGGAAGAAACTACAACCACGATTACTCTACCCAGCAAGGATCTCATTTAGATTTGATGGAGAAATCAAAAGCTTTACAGACAAGCAAAAGCTAAGAGAATTCAGCACCACCAAACCAGCTCTACAACAAATGCTAAAGGAACTTCTCTAAGTGGGAGACACAAGAGAAGAAAAGGACCGACAAAAACAAACCCATAACAATTAAGAATATGGTAATAGGAACATACATATAGATAATTACCTTAAACGTGAATGGATTAAATGGTCAAACCAAAAGACACAGGCTTGCTGAATGGATACAAAAACAAGACCCATATATATGCTGTCTACAGGAAACACACTTCAGGCCTAGGGACACATACAGACTGAAAGTGAGGGGATGGAAAAAGATATTCCATGCAAATGGAAATCAAAAGAAAGTTGGAGTAGCAATACTCATATCAGAAAAAATAGGCTTGAAAATAAAGAATGTTACAAGAGACAAGGAGGGACATTACATAATGATCAAGGGATCAATCCAAGAAGAAGATATAAAAATTATAAATATATATGCACCCAACATAGGAGCACGTCAATACATAAGGCAACTGCTAACAGCTATAAAAGAGGAAATCGACAGTAACACAATAATAGTGGGGGACTTTAACACCTCACTGACACCAATGGACAGATCATCCAAAATGAAAATAAATAAGGAAACAGAAGCTTTAAATGACATAATAGAACAGATAGATTTAATTGATATTTATAGGACATTCCATCCAAAAACAGCAGATTACACTTTCTTCTCAAATGCGCATGGAACATTCTGCAGGATAGATCACATCTTGGGTCACAAATCAAGACTCAGTAATTTTAAGAAAATTGAAATCATATCATTCAGCTTTTCTGACCACAACGCTATGAGATTAGAAATGAATTACAGGGAAAAGAATGTAAAAAACAGAAACACATGGAGGCTAAACAATACGTTCCTAAATAACCAAGAGATCACTGAAGAAATCAAAGAGGAAATCAAAAAATACCTAGAGACAAATGACAATGAAAATACGACAATCCAAAACCTATGGAATGCAGCAAAAGCAGTTCTAAGAAGGAAGTTTATAGCTATACAAGCCTACCTCTAGAAACAAGAAAAACCTCAAATAAACAATCTAACCTTACACCTAAAGGAACTAGAGAAAGAAGAACAAACAAAACCCAAAGTTAGCAGAAGGAAAGAAATCATAAAGATCAGAGCAGAAATAAATGAAATAGAAACAAAGAAAACAATAGCAAAGATTAATAAAACTAAAAGCTGGTTCTTTGAGAGGATAAACAAAATTGATAAACCATTAGCCAGATTCGTCAAGAAAAAGAGGGAGAGGACTCAATTCAATAAAATTAGAAATGAAAAAGGAGAAGTTACAACAGACACCACAGAACTACAAAGCATCCTAAGAGACTACTACAAGCAACTCTGTGCAAATAAAATGGACAACCTGGAAGAAATGGACAAATTCTTAGAAAGGTATAAACTTCCAAAACTGAACCAGGAAGAAATAGAAAATATGAACAGACCAATCAAAAGTAATGAAATTGAAACTGTGATTAAAAATCTTCTAACAGAGAGGAGAAGATGGCAGAAGAGTAAGACGCGGAGATCACCTTCCTCCCCACAGATACATCAGAAATACATCTACACGTGGAACTGCTCCTATAGAACACCCACTGAATGCTGGCAGAAGACCTCAGACTTCCCAAAAGGCAAGAAACTCCCCATGTACCTGGGTAGGGCAAAAGAAAAAAGAAATAAAAGAGACAAAAGAATAGGGACGGGACCTGCACCAGTGGGAGGGAGCTGTGAAGGAGGAAAGGTTTCCACACACTAGGAAGGCCCTTCGCGGGTGGAGACTGGTGGGGGGTGGGGGGGGGGGTAAGCTTCGGAGCCACGGAGGAGAGTGCAGCAACAGGGGTGCGGACGGCAAAGCGGAGAGATTCCCACACGGAGGATCGGTGCCGACCAGCACTCACCAGCCCGAGAGGCTTGTCTGCTCACCTGCCGGGGCGGGCGGGGGCTGGGAGCTGAGGCTTGGGCTTTGGAGGTCGGATCCCAGGGAGAGGACTGGGGTTGGTGGTGTGAACACAGCCTGAAGGGGTTAGTGCACCACAGCTAGCCGGGAGGGAGTCTGGGAAAATGTCTGGACCTACCGAAGAGGCAAAGGACTTTTTCTTGCCTCTTTGTTTCCTGGTGTGCGAGGAGAGGGGATTCAGAGCGCCGCTTTAAGGATCTCCACAGATGAGCATGAGCCGCGGCTATCAGCGTGGACCCAGAGAGGGGCATGAGACGCTAAGGCTGCTGCTGCTGCCACCAAGAAGCCTGTGTGCGAGCACAGGTCACTCTCCACACCGCCCCTCCCGGGAGCCTGTGCAGCCCGCCACTGCCAGGGTCCCATGATCCAGGGACAACTTCCCCGGGAGAACGCACGGCACGCTTCAGGCTGGTGCAACGTCACACCGGCCTCTGCTCCTGCAGGCTCGCCCCGCATCCATACCCCACCCTCCCCCCCGCCTGAGCGAGCCAGAGCCCCCGAAGCACCTGCTCTTTAACCCCGTCCTGTCTGAGCGAAGAACACACGCCTTCAGGCGACCTACACGCAGAGGCGGGGCAAAATCCAAAGCTGAACCCTGGGAGCTGTGGGAACAAAGAAGAGAAAGGGAAATCTCTCCCAGCAGCCTCAGAAGCAGTGGATTAAATCTCCACAATCAACTTGACGTACCTGCATCTATGGAATACCTGAATAGACAACGAATCATCCCAAATTGAGGAGGTGGACTTTGGGAGCAAGATATATTATTTTTTCCCCTTTTCCTCTTTTTGTGAGTGTGTATGTGTATGCTTCTGTGTGAGATTTTGTCTGTATAGCTTTGCTTTCACCATTTCTCCTAGGGTTCTGTCCGTCCGTGTTTTTTTTTTTTTTACTTAAAAAAATTTTTTTTCCTAATAACTTTATTTTATTTTATCTTACTTTACTGTATTTTATTTTATTTTATCCTCTTTCTTTCTTTCTATTTTTTCTCCCTTTTATTCTGAGCCGTGTGGATGAAAGACTCTTGGTGATCCAACCAGGCATCAGGGCTGTGCCTCTGAAGTGGGAGAGCCAACTTTATGACACTGGTCCACAAGAGACCTCCCAGCTCCACGTAATACCACACGAAGAAAATCTCCCAGAGATTTCCATCTCAACACGAAGACCCAGCTTCACTCAATGACCAGCAAGCTACAGTGCTGGACACCCTATGCCAAACAACAAGCAAGACAGGAACACAGCCCCATCCATTAGCACAGAGGCTGCCTAAAATCATAATAAGGCCACAGATACCCCAAAATACACCACCAGATGTGGACCTGCCCACCAGAAAGACAAGATCCAGCCTCATCCACCAGAACTCAGGCACTAGTTCCCTCCACCAGGAAGCCTACACAACCCACTGAACCGACCTTAACCACTGGGGACAGATACCAAAAACAACAGGAACTACGAATCTACAGCCTGCAAAAAGGAGACCCCAAACAGTACAATAAGCAAAATGAGAAGACAGAAAAACTCACAGCAGATGAAGGAGCAAGGTAAAAACACACCAGACCTAACAAATGAAGAGGAAATAGGCAGTCTACCTGAAAAAGAATTCAGAATAATGATAGTAAAGATGATCCAAAATCTTGGAAGTAGAATAGACAAAATGCAAGAAACATTTAACAAGCACCTAGAAGAACTAAAGAGGAAACAAACAATGATGAACAACACAATAAATGAAATTAAAAATACTCTAGAAGGGATCAATAGCAGAATAAATGAGGCAGAAGAATGGATAAGTGACCTGGAAGATAAAATAGTGGAAATTACTGCAGAGCAAAATAAAGGAAAAAGAATGAAAAGAACTGAGGACAGTCTCAGAGACCTCTGGGACAACATTAAACACACTAACATTCGAATTATAGGGGTCCCAGAAGAAGAAGAGAAAAAGAAAGGGACTGAGAAAATATTTGAAGAGATTATAGTGGAAAACTTCCCTAATATGGGAAAGGAAATAGTTAATCCAGGCCTGGAAGCACAGAGAGGTTCATACAGGATAAATCCAAGGAGAAACACGCCAAGACACATATTAATCAAACTATCAAAAATTAAATATAAAGAAAACATATTAAAAGCAGCAAGGGAAAAACAACAAATAACATACAAGGGAATCCCCATAAGGTTAAAACTGATCTTTCAGCAGAAACTCTGCAAGCCAGAAGGGAGTGGCAGGACATATTTAAAGTGATGAAGGAGAAAAATCTACAACCAAGATTACTCTACCCATCAAGGATCTCATTCAGATTTGATGGAGAAATTAAAACCTTTACAGACAAGCAAAAGCTAAGAGAATTCAGCACCAACAAACCAGCTCTACAACAAATGCTAAAGGAACTTCTCTAGGCAAGAAACACAAGAGAAGGAAAACACCTACAATAACAAACCCAAAACATTTAAGAAAATGGGAATAGGAACATACATATCGATAATTACCTTAAATGTAAATGGATTAAATGCTCCAACCAAAAGACACAGACTGGCCAAATGGATACAAAAACAAGACCCGTATATATGCTGTCTACAAGAGACTCACTTCAGACCTAGGGACACATACAGACTGAAAGTGAGGGGTTGGAAAAAGGTATTCCATGCGAATGGAAATCAAAAGAAAGCTGGAGTAGCAAGTCTCATATCAGACAAAATAGACTTTAAAATAAAGACTATTACAAGAGACAAAGAAGGACACTACATAATGATCAAGGGATCGTTCCAAGAAGAAGACATAACAATTGTAAATATTTATGCACCCAAGATAGGAGCACCTCAATACATAAGGCAAATACTAACAGCCATAAAAGGGGAAATCGACAGCAACAAAATCACAGTAGGGGACTTTAACACCCCACTTTCACCAATGGACAGATCATCCAAAACGAAAATAAATAAGGAAACACAAGCTTTAAATGATACATTAAACAAGATGGACTTAATTGATATTTATAGGACATTTCACCCAAAAACAACAGAATACATATTTTTCTCAAGTGCTCGTGGAACATTCTCCAAGATAGATCATATCTTGGGTCACAAATCAAGCCTTGGTAAATTTAAGAAAATTGAAATCGTATCAAGTATCTTTTCCGACCACAACGCTATGAGACTAGATATCAATTACAGGAAAAGATCTGTAAAAAATACAAACACATGGAGACTAGACAATACACTACTTAATAACCAAGTAATCACTGAAGAAATCAAAGGGGAAATAAAAAAATACCTAGAAACAAATGACAACAGAGACATGATGACCCAAAACCTACGGGATGCAGCAAAAGCAGTTCTAAGAGGGAAGATTATAGCAATACAATCCTACCTTAAGAAACAGGAAACATCTCAAATAAACAACCTAACCTTCCACCTAAAGCAATTAGAGAAAGAAGAACAAAAAAACCCCAAAGTTAGCAGAAGGAAAGAAATCATGAAGATCAGATCAGAAATAAATGAAAAAGAAATGAAGGAAACGATAGTAAAGATCAATAAAACTAAAAGCTGGTTCTCTGAGAAGATAAACAAAATTGATAAACCATTAGCCAGACTCATCAAGAAAAAAAGGGAGAAGACTCAAATCAATAGAATTAGAAATGAAAAAGGAGAAGTAACAACTGACACTGCAGAAATACAAACGATAATGAGAGATTACTACAAGCAACTCTATGCCAATAAAATGGACAACCTGTAAGAAATGGACAAATTCTTAGAAATGCACAACCTGCCGAGACTGAACCAGGAAGATATAAAAAATATGAACAGACCAATCACAAGCATTGAAATTGAAACTCTGATTAAAAATCTTCCAAAAAACAAAAGCCCAGGACGAGATGGCTTCACAGGCGAATTCTATCAAACATTTAGAGAAGAGCTAACACCTATCCTTTTCAAACTCTTCCAAAATATGGCAGAGGGAGAAACACTCCCCAACTCATTCTACGAGGCCACCATCACCCTGATACCAAAACCAGACAAAGATGTCACAAAGAAAGAAAACTACAGGCCAATATCACTGATGAACACAGATGCAAAAATCCTCAACAAAATACTAGCAAACAGAATCCAACAGCACATTAAAAGGATCATACACCATGATCAAGTGGGGTTTATCCCAGGAATGCAAGGATTCTTCAATATACGCAAATCAATCAACATGATACACCATATTAACAAATTGAAGGAGAAAAACCATATGATCATCTCAATAGATGCAGAGAAAGCTTTTGACAAAATTCAACACCCATTTATGATAAAATCCCTGCAGAAAGTAGGCAAAGAGGGAACTTTTCTCAACATAATAAAGGCCATATATGACAAACCCACAGCAAGCATCATACTCAATGATGAAAAACTGAAACCATTTCCAATAAGATCAGGAACAAGATAAGGTGGCCCACTCTCACCACTATTATTCAACATAGTTTTGGAAGTTTTAACCACAGCAATCAGAGAAGAAAAAGAAATAAAAGGAATCGAAATCGGAAAAGAAGAAGTAAAGCTGTCACTGTTTGCAGACGACATGATACTATACATAGAGAATCCTAAAGATGCTACCAGAAAACTACTAGAGCTAATCAATGAATTTGGTAAAGTATCAGGATACAAAATTAATGCACAGAAATCTCTTGCATTCCTATACACTAATGATGAAAAATCTGAAAGTGAAATTAAGAAAACACTGCCATTTACCATTGCAACAAAAAGTATAAAATATCTATGAATAAACTTACCTAAGGAGACAAAAGACCTGTATGCAGAAAATTATAAGACACTGATGAAAGAAATTAAAGATGATACAAATAGATGGAGAGATATACCATGTTCTTGGACTGGAAGAATCAACATTGTGAAAATGACTCTACTACCCAAAGCAATCTACAGATTCAATGCAGTCCCTATCAAACTACCACTGGCATTTTTCACAAAACTAGAACAAAACATTTCACAATTTGTATGGAAACACAAAAGACCCCAAATAGCCAAAGCAATCTTAAGAAAGAAAAATGGAGCTGGAGGAATCAGGCTCCCAGACTTCAGACTATACTACGAAGCTACAGTAATCAAGACAGTATGGTACTGGCACAAAAAACAGAAATATAGATCAATGGAACAGGATAGAAAACCCAGAGATAAACCCATGCACATATGGTCACCTTATCTTTGATAAAGGAGGCAAGCATATACAGTGGAGAAAAGACAGCCTCTTCAATAAGTGGTGCTGGGAAAACTGGAAAGGTACATGTAAAAGTATGAAATTAGAACACTCCCTAACACCATACACAAAAATAAACTCAAAATGGATAAAGACCTAAATGTAAGGCCAGACACTATCAAACTCTTAGAGGAAAACATAGGCAGAACACTCTATGACATAAATCACAGCAAGATCCTTTTTGACCCACCTCCTAGAGAAATGGAAACAAAAACAAACAAATGGGACCTAATGAAACTTAAAAGCTTTTGCACAGCAAAGGAAACCATAAACAATACCACAAGACAACCCTCAGAATGGGAGAAAATATTTGCAAATGAAGCAACTGACAAAGGATTAATCTCCAAGATTTACAAGCAGCTCATGCAGCTCAATAACAAAAAAACAAACAACCCAATCCAAAAATGAGCAGAAGACCTAAACAGACATTTCTCCAAAGAAGATATACAGATGGCCTACAGACACATGAAAGAATGCTCAACATCACTAATCATTAGAGAAACACAAATCAAAACTACAATGAGATATCATCTCACACCGGTCAGAATGGCCATCGTCAAAAAATCTAGAAACAATAAATGCTGGAGAAGGTGTGGAGAAAAGGGAACACTCTTGCACTGTTGGTGGGAATGTAAATTGATACAGCCACTATGGAGATCAGTATGGAGGTTCCTTAAAAAGCTAAAAATAGAACTACCATACGACCCAGCAATCCCACTACTGGGCATATACCCTGAGAAACCATAATTCAAAAAAAGTCATGTACCAAAATGTTCATTGCAGCTCTATTTACAATAGCCAGGACATGGAAGCAAGCTAAGTGTCCATCATCGGATGAATGGATAAAGAAGATGTGGCACATATATACAATAGAATATTACTCAGCCATAAAAAGAAACGAAATGGAGTTTTTTATAGTGAGGTGGCTGGAGTTAGAGTCTGTCATACAGAATGAAGTAAGTCAGAAAGAGAAAAACAAATACAGTATGCTAACACATATATATGGAATCTAAGGGGAAAAAAAAGGTCATGAAGAACCTAGTGGCAAGACAGGAATAAAGACACAGACCTACTAGAGAATGGACTTGGAAGGGTAAGCTGTGACAAAGTGAGAGAGTGACATGGACATATATACACTACCTAATGTAAAATAGATAGCTAGTGGGAAACATCCGCCTAGCACAGGGAGATTAGCTCAATGCTTTGTGACCACCTAGAGGGGTGGGATAGGGAGAGTGGGAGGGAGGGAGATGCAAGAGGGAAGAGATATGGGAACATATGTATATGTATAACTGATTCACTTTGTTATAAAGTGGAAACTAACACACACACACACACACACAAATCGTCTAACAAACAAAAGTCCAGGACCAGATGGCTTCACAGGTGAATTCTATCAAACATTTAGAGAAGAGCTAACACCCATCCTTCTCAAACTCTTCCAAAAATTTGCAGAGGAAGGAACACTCCCAAACTCATTCTATGAGGCCACCATCACCCTGATACCAAAACCAGACAAAGATACTACAAAAAAAGAAAATTACAGACCAATATCACTCATGAATATAGATGCAAAAATCCTTAACAAAATACTAGCAAACAGAATCCAATGACATATTAAAAGGATCATACACCATGATCAAGTGGGATTTATCCCAGGGATGCAAGGATTCTTCAATATATGCAAATCAGTCAATGTGATACAACATATTAACAAATTGAAGAATAAAAATCACATGATCATCTCAATAGATGCAGAGAAAGCTTTTGACAAAATTCAACACTCATTTATGATAAAAATTCTCCAGAAAGTGGAAATAGAGCGAACCTACCTCAACATTATAAAGGCCATATACGACAAACCCACAGCAAGCATCATTCTCAATGGTGAAAAACGGAAAGCATTTCCTCTAGGATCAGGAACAAGACAAGGATTTCCACTCTCACCACTATTATTCAACATAGTTTTGGAAGTCCTCCTGTGGCAATAAGAGAAGAAAAAGAAATAAAAGAAATACAAATTGGAAAACAGGAAGTGAAACTGTCACTGTTTGCAGATGACATGATACTATACATAGAGAATCCTAAAGATGCCACCAGAAAACTACTAGAGCTAATCAATGAATTTGGTAAAGTAACAGGATACAAAATTAATGCACAGAAATCTCTTGCATTCCTATACACTAATGATGAAAAATATGAAAGAGAAATTAAGGAAACACTCCCATTTACCATTGCAATAAAAAGAATAAAATACCTGGGAATAAACCTACCTAAGGAGACAAAAGACCTGTATGCAGAAAACTATAAGACACTGATGAAAGAAATTAAAGATGATACCAAAAGATCAGAGATATACCATGTTCTTGGATTGGAAGAATCAATATTGTGAAAATGACTATACTACCCAAAGCAATCTACAGATTCAATGCAATCCCTGTCAAATTACCAATGGCATTTTTTATGGAACTAGAACAAAAAATCTTAAAATTTTTATGGAGACACAGAAGACCCTGAATAGCCAAAGCAGGCTTGAGGGAAAAAAAACGGAGCTGGAGGAATCAAACTCCCTGACTTCAGACTATACTACAAAGCTACAGTAATCAAGATAGTATGGTACTGGCACAAAAACAGAAACATAGATCAATGGAACAAGATAGGAAGCCCAGAGATAAACCTACGCACCTATGGTCAACTAATCTATGACAAAGGAGGCAAGGATATACAATGGAGAAAAGACAGTCTCTTCAATAAGTGGTGCTGGGAAAACTGGACAGCTACATGTAAAAGAATGAAATTAGAACACTCCTTAACACCATACACAAAAATAAACTCAAAATGGATTAGAGACCTAAAATAAGACTGGACACTATAAAACTCTTAGAGGAAAACATAGGAAGAACACTCTATGACATAAATCACAGCAAGATCTTTTTTGATCCACCTCCTAGAGTAATGGAAATAAAAACAAAAATAAACAAATGGGACCTAATGAAACTTCAAATCTTTTGCACAGCAAAGGAAACTATAAAGACAAAAAGACAACTCTCAAAATGTGTGAAAATATTTGCAAATGAATCAACGGACAAATGATTAATCTCCAAAATACATAAACAGCTTATGCAGCTCAATATTAAAAAAACAAACAACCCAATCCAAAAATGGGCAGAAGACCTAAATAGACATTTCTCCATAGAAGACATACAGATGACCAAGAAACACATGAAAAGCTGCTCAACATCATTAATTATTAGAAAAATGCAAATCAAAACTACAATGAGGTATCACCTCACACCAGTTAGAATGGGCATCATCAGAAAATCTACAAACAACAAATGCTGGAGAGGGTGTGGAGAAAAGGGAACCCTCTTGCACTGTTGGTGGGAATGTAAATTGATACAGCCACTATGGAGAACAGTATGGAGGTCCCTTAAAAAACTAAAAATAGAATTACCGTGTGATCCAGCAATCCCACTACTGGGCATATACCCAGAGAAAACCATAATTCAAAAAGACACATGCACCCCAATGTTCACTGCAGCAGTATTTACAATAGCCAGGACATGGAAGCAACCTAAATGCCCATCGACAGACGAATGGATAAATAAGATATGGTACATATATACAATGGAATATTACTGAGCCATAAAAAGGAACCAAACTGGGTCATTTGTTGACATGTGGATGGATCTAGAGACTGTCATACGGACTGAAGTAAGTCAGAAAAAAAAACAAATATTGTGTATTAACACATATATGTGGAACATAGAAAAATGGGACAGATGAACTGGTTTGCAGGGCAGAAATTGAGACACAGTTGTAGAGAACAAACATATGGACACCAAGGGGGGAAAGCGGCAGGGGGTGGTGGTGGTGGTGTGATGAATTGGGCAATTGGGATTGACATGTATACACTGATGTGTATAAAATTGATGACTGATAAGAACCTGCTGTATAAAAAATAAAAATATAATTCAAAAATTAAAAAAAAAATTACAGTTAATTTCAGCCAATTTCATCTCTTAGCACAGTAGCAGCTATCCATTCCCCACCTCTCCACCCCATGGCAGGCCGCTATGCATGTTTTCCTGGAGCCACTTGCATATAGTTTGCAGGAGTCAGGGTGGGCAAAAAGAACCCTGTCCTCCAAATGTGAGTGATCTGTGCTCTGACTGCAGATTCTGATTATGAAGGTGCAAATAAATAAGTGGTAGGTTAAGTTGTTGTATCTCCCCTGATTTTTGCAAGCTCCTCCCCCTCTGACTGAAGTGACTCAATGGAATTTAAAGGGACAGTGCCATTTTTCCTTCCTTTCTTTTTCTCTGTTTTTCTTTGTTTCACCCTTTGGGAGCCAGACATTGAAGACTAGAACATTCGAAAGCTACCATAGTTGCGGGGAAATTAGAAAGTCACTGTGCATGCCCAAAGGAAGGCACAGGCTCAGAAAAGACCTGAGAAGACTTTGAGTTTACACCTAAAGTGATTCTTGGCACAGAGATGACCTAGAACAATAAAAAAAAAACCAAAACAAAGAAACAAACAAACAAAAACCATGAGAAAGTGAGAGAATCAGATTTCGAGAGATACCATGTTATTATATTCAAATGACCAGTTTCCAACTAAAACATCAGAAGCGTACAAAGAGACAAGCAAATATGGCCCATTCAAAGGAAAAAGTAAACCAACAGAAAGTATCTCTGAAAAGGAACTGATGGCAGATCTACTACACAAGGGCTTTTAAACAACTGTCTTAAAAATACTCAAAGAACTACATGAAGATGATAAGGTCAAGAAAATAATGAACAAAATGAAATATCAAGAAAGAGATATAAAACCTAACAAGAAACCAAAAAATTCTGGAATTGAGAAGTAAAATAACTGAAATGAAAAATTTACTAGAGGGATTAAAAGGCAGATTTGAGCAGACAGGGGAAAGAATAAATCTTAGTTGATGATAGGATAATGAAATTACTGAATCTGAGAAACAGAAAGAAAAAAGATGGAAGAAAAGTGACAGAGCCTAAGAAACCTTTGAGACACCATCAAATAAACAAACATACACATTGTGGGAGTTCCAGAAGGAGAAGGGGGCAGAGAGAATATTTGAAAAAATAGTGGCCCCAAACTTCCCAAATTTTATGAAAGACATGAACATAAACACCAGGAAGCTCAACAAACTCTAAATAGGGTGAACTCAAAGAAACCCATACAAAGATGTATTATAATCAAACTGTCAAAAGCCAAAGGCAGAGAGAATTTTTAGAGCAGCAAGAGAGAAGCAACTTGTTACATACACAGGATCCTCAATTATATTATCAGCATAATTCTCATTGGAAACACTGGAGGCCAGAAGGCAGTGGGCTGATATAGTCAAAGTGCTAAAAGAAAAAAAGTGTCAAACAAAAATCTTATAGCTGGCTAAACTGTTCTTCAAAAGTGAAGGAGAAATAAAGACATTCCCAGATAAACAAAAGCTGAGGGAGTTTATAACTACCATATTCTTTCCTGCAAAAAATGCTAAAGGAAGTCCTATAGGCTAAAACGAAAAGACACTAAGAATATACACCAAAAAATGAGAAAGGAAATTAAACGTTTTGCTACAAAAAGTCACTTAAACACAAAAGAATACAGTAATGCAGGAAATTAGGGGAAAAAAACCTATAAGGCATATAGAAAAAATTAGTAGTAATTACTTTAAATGTAAATGGATTAAACTCTCCTATCAAAAGACAAAGATTAGCAGAATGAATAAAAAAAAATAACCCAAGTATATGCTGTCTACAAGAGACTTGCTTTAGATCCAATGAAACAAATAGGTTGAAAATAAAACACTAGAAAATGATATTCCATGCAAATAGTAATCAAAAGAAAGCAGGATTGGCTATACTAATATCAGATAAAATAGACTTTAAATCAAAAAAGTATACAAGAGGGCTTCCCTGGTCACACAGTGGCTCAGAAGCTGCCTGCTAATGCAGGGGACACTGGTTCGAGCCCTGGTCTGGGAAGATCTCACATGCCACAGAGCAACTAAGCCCATGAGCCACAACTACTGAGCCTGCAGTCTAGAGCCTGGGAGCCACAACTACTGAAGCCTGCATGCCTAGAGCCCATGCTCCGCAACAAGAGAAGCCACCACAATGAGAAGCCCACACACTGCAAAGGAGAGTAGCCCTCGTTTGCCACAACTAGAAAAAAGCCTGCGCAACTAAGACCCAACGCAGACAAAAATAAATAAATAAATAAATAAATAAATAAATAAATAAATAAATAAATAAATAAATTTATTTTTGAAAAGTATACAAGAGACAAAGAAGGACATTATATATTAATCAAAGTTTCAATACAGCAAAAAATATAATGTTTATAAACATTTATAGAGTAAATAACAGTTTATCAAAATATATAATGCAAAAATTGACAGAATTAAAGGAGAAATAGACAGTTCTACAATAATAGTTGGAAACTTCACTACCCTATTCTCAATAATGGATAGAACAACCAGACAGAAGATAAGAAAGAAAATAGAGGGCTTTACAACACAGTAAACGAACTAGATCTAACAGACATATGCAAAAAGCTTCTACCCAATAACAGAATACACATTCTTCTCAAGTGCACATGGAGTCTTTTCCAGGAGAGACCATAGGTCAGGCCAGAAGTTAAGTCTCAATAGATTTTAAAAGACAGACTAATACAAAATATCTTTTCTGACTACAAGATGAAGTTAGCAATCAATAACAGAAGAAAAAAAGAAAGTTCACAAATTTGTAGAAATCAAACAACACATTCCCAAACAACCAATGTATGAAAGAAGAAATCACAAGAGAAATTAGAAAATACTCAGAAGTGAATGAAGACAAAAGCAGAACAAACCCAAATGTACAGAACACATGAAAGCAGTACTAAAGGGGATATTTATAGCTATAATGTTTACACTAGAAAACAAGAAAGATCTCACATTAACAACCTAACTTTACAACTGGGGAAGTAGAAAAGGAAGAAGAAACAACCCAGAGGTAGCAGAATGAAGAAATAATAAAAATGAGAGAGGAGATCAACTAGATTGAGAATAGAAAAATAATAGAGAAAAATCAATGAAACCAAAAGTTGGCTCTTCAAAAAGACCAACAAAATTAACAAATTTTAGCTAGATGTAATAAGAAAACAATAGTGAAGACTTAAATTACTAAAATCTGGAATGAAAGTGGGGACAATATCACCAATTCTACAGAGATAAAAATAATTATAAGAGAGTATTATGAGCAATTGTATGCCAGCAAATTGGATAACTACCTGAAATGGAATATTCATAGAAACACAAGTCCTATCAAGAATAAATCATTAACAAATAAAATACATATATAGACATATAACTAGTAAGGGGACTGAATCAGTAATCAAAATTTCTCAACCAAGAAAACTCTGGACCTGATGGCTTCACTGGTGAACTCTACCAAATATTTAAGGAAGCATTAACACCAATACTTCTAAAGTTTTCCAAAAAATTAAAGAGGAGGAAATACTCCTTAACTTCTTCACTGAGGCCAGCATTAACCTGAAAGCAAAGCCAGACAAACACACTACCAAAAAAGAAAACTACAGACTAATATTCCTTATGAAAATTGGTGGAAAAATCTTCAACAAAATATTAAGCAAATCAAATTCAGCAGCATATTAAAAGTATTATATACCATGACCAAGGGGACTTATTTCTGGACTACAAAGAGGTAAGAAAATATCAGTGTAATACATCACATTAACATAATGGAGGGTAAAAAAACTACATGACAATCTCAATTGATTCAAAAAAAGCATTTGGCAAAATTCAGCACTCTTTTTCATGATATATTAAAAAAAACACTCAACAAGTTAGGAATAGAAAGAACCTAGCTCAATGCAATAAAAACATATATGAAAAATCCACAGTGAAAATCATCAATTGTGTAAAACCAAGAGCTTTTTTTCTAAGATCAGGAAAAAGGCAAGGATTCCCACTTTCTTCACTTCTATTCAACATAGTACTAGAAGTCCTAGCCAGAGCAATTAGGTGAGAAAAGGAAATAAAATGCATCTAAATTGGAAAGGAAGAAGTAAAATAAACTCTGTTGCAGAAAATATAATCTTATATGCAGAAAATCCTAAAGTTTCCACAAAAAACCCTGTTAGAACTAATAAAGAAATTCAGTAAAGTAGCAGGACACAAAGTCAACACACAAAAATCAGTTGCGTTTCTGTACACTAACAACAATCTGAAAGGAAATTAAGAAAATGATTCCATTTACTATAACATCAAAAAATACTTAGAAATGAACTAAGGAAGCAAAAGGCTTTTACAATGAAAAAAAAACATTTCTAAGAGAAATTAAACAAGACGTAAATAAATGGAAAGTCATTCCATGTTTGTAGCCTAAAAGAGTGAATATTGTTAAGATGTCAGCACTACCCAAAGTGATCTACAGATTCAATGCAATTCCTATCAAAATCCCAATGACCTTTTTTGCAGAAATAGAGAAATCCAAAAAATTCATATGGAAACTCAAGGGACACCCAAATAGCCAAAACAATCCTGAAAAAAGAACAACAAAGATAGACACTCACAGTTCCTGATTTCAAAACTTATTACAAAGCTACAGTAATCACAACAATGTGGTACTGACATAAATTCAGACATATAGACCAATGGAATGGAATAGAGAATCCAATAACAAATCCTTGTATATGTGGTCAAGTGACTTTCAACAAAGATGTAAGACCATTCAGTGGGGGAAAGGACAGTCTTTTAAACAAATGGTTCTGGAAAAAGTGGATATCCACAGGGAAAAGATCCTTAACTAATATCATAAACAAAAATTAACTCAAAATGGATTAATGACCAAAACACAGACCCTAAACTATAAAATTCTTAGAAGAAAATATAGGACAAAATCTTCAAAAATTAATATGGCAGTGATTCAAAGATATGACAACAAAGGCACAGGCAACAAAAGAAAGAACAGACAAACTGAACTTCATAAAATATTAAAAATTTGTACATCAAAAGATACTACCAACAGGGTAAAAAGTCAATCTACAAAATGGGAAAAATATTTGCAAATCATATATCTGATATGTGATCAATATCCAAGATATATAGAAAACTCCTAAAACCCAATAACAACAATCAACCAACCCAATTCAAAAATGGGCAAAGAATTTGAATAGACATTTATCCACAGAAGATATACAAATGACCAATAAGCACAATTAAAGATGTTCAACATCACTAATCATTAGGAC
Source organism: Balaenoptera musculus (assembly GCF_009873245.2). Classification (NCBI taxonomy): domain Eukaryota; kingdom Metazoa; phylum Chordata; class Mammalia; order Artiodactyla; family Balaenopteridae; genus Balaenoptera; species Balaenoptera musculus. Next base: position 136,882,854 of record NC_045785.1, read on the forward strand.
AAAGCAAATAAAAACTACAATGTGATACCACCTCATAGTCATTAGGATGGCATATATATAAAACCAGAAAATAATAAGCAATGGTGAGCATGTGGAAGAATTGGAACACTTGGGCACTGTTCATTGGAATGTAAAATGGTGCAGTCACTGTGGAAAACAGTAAGGTGGTACCTCAAAGAGTTAAAAATAGAATTACCATAAGATCCAGCAATTCCACCATGGGGTTTACACTCAAAAGAATTAAAAGCAGAGTCTTGAAGAGATATTTGTGTACTATGTTTACAGTAGCATTATTCACAATATCTACAAAGTAGAAGCAACCTAAATGTCCATTGATAGATGAATGGATAAGCAAAAAGTGATATATACATAAAATAGAATATCACTCAGCCATAAAAATTAAGGAAATACTAATATATGGTCCCATACAAATGAACCTTGAATACATTATCTTAAGTGAAATAAGCCAGCCACACATACAAAAAAATACCGTATGATTTCACTTATATGAGGCTACAGAAAGTAGAATGATGGATGCCAGAGGCTGGGGGGGCAAGGGGGAATGAATGGAGAGTTATTGTTGAATAGGTATAGATTTTAAGTTATGTAAGGGAAACAGTGTTCTAGATGGATGGTATCAATGGTTGTACAAGAATAGGAATGTACTTAATACCATTGGCTATAAACTTAAAAATGATTAACATAGAAAACTTTATGTATTTTACCACCAAACTGAGGAAGATTTCCCCTTAGCCTCATTGAAATAAAAAACTCATTGGATAGTTTAACAGCAGACTGGACACAGGAGAAGGTAGAATCGGTGAAGTGAAGATATATGAAGAGAAAATACTCAAATTGAAAAATTGAAGCAGAGAGAAAGAAAAAGAAGTTTTAAAAAACAGAGAAGAGAGGACTCCCTCTTGTGAGAGCACCGGAATCACAACTAACTGCTGAACAATCATCGACAGGAAGTGACCTGAAATACAGAATGGTGGAACTCACTGCCACAGAACAGAATAAACAAAAAAGAGTGTAAAGAAATGAAGAAAGCCTAAGAGACCTCTGGGACAATATTAAACGCAACAACATTCGCATTGTAGGGGTCCCAGAAGGAGAGGAGGGAGAGGAAGGACTCGAGAAAATATTTGAAGAGATTATAGATGAAAACTTCCCTAACATGGGAAAGGAAATCGCCACCCAAGCCCAGGAAGCACAGAGAGTCTCAGGCAGGATAAACCCAAGAAGAAACACAACAAGACACATAGTAATCAAATAGACAAAAATTAAAGACAAAGAAAAATTATTAAAAGCAACGAGGGAAAAATGACAAATATCATACATGGCACCTCCCATAAGGTTAACAGCTGATTTCTCAGCAGAAATTCTACAAGCCAGAAGGGAGTGGCATGATATACTTAAAGTGATGAAAGTGAAGAACCTACAACCAAGATTGCTCTACCCAGCAAGGAACTCATTCACATTCAACAGATAAATCAAAAGCTTTACAGACAAGCAAAAGGTAAAAGAATTCAGCAACACCAAACCAGCTCTACAAAAAATGCTAAAGGAACTTTTATAAGTGGGAAACACAAGAGAAGGAAAGGACCTACAAAAACAAACACAAAATAATTAAGAAAACTGTAATAGGAACATACATATCGATAATTACCTTAAACGTGAATGGATTAAATGCTCCAACCAAAAGACACAGACTTGCTGAATGGATATAAAAACAGGACCCATATATATGCTGTCTACAAGAGACCCACTTCAGACCTCAGGACACATACAGACTGAAAGTGATGGGACACAAAAAGATATTCCATGCAAATGGAAATCAAAAGAAGGCTGGAGTAGCAATACTCATATCAGATAAAATAGACTTTAAAATAAAGAATGTTACAAGAGACAAGGAAGGACACTACATAATGATCAAGGGATCAATCCAAGAAGAAGATATAACAATTATAAATACATATGCACCCAACATAGGAGCACGTCAATACATAAGGCAACTGCTAACAGCTATAAAAGAGGAAATCGACAGTAACACAATAATAGTGGGGGGTTTTAACACCTCATTTACACCAATGGACAGATCATCCAAACACAAAATTAATAAGGAAACAAAAGCTTTAAATGACACAATAGACCAGATAGATTTAATTGATATTTGTAGGACATTCTATCCCCAAACAGCAGAATACACTTTCTTCTCAAGTGCACATGAAACATTCTCCAGGATAGATCACATCTTGGGTCACAAATCAAGCCTCAATAAATTTAAGAAAATTGAAATCATATCACGCATCTTTTCTGACCACAATGCTATGAGATTAGAAATGAATTACAGGGAAAAGAACGTAAAAACCATAAACACAAGGAGGCTAAACAATACGTTACTAAATAACCAAGAGATCACTGAAGAAATTGAAGAGGAAATCAAAAAATATCTAGAGACAAATGACAATGAAAACACGATGATCCAAAACTTATGGGATGCAGCAAAAGCAGTTCTAAGAGGGAAGTTTATAGCAATAAAATCCTACCTCAAGAAACAAGAAAAACCTCAAATAAATAATCTAACCTTACACTTGAAGGAAAGAGAGAAAGGAAAACAAACAAAATCCAAAGTTAGTAGAAAGAAATAAATCATAAAGTTCAGGGCAGAACTAAATGAAATAGAAACAAAGAAAACAATAGCAAAGATCAATAAAACTAAAAGCTGATTCTATGAGAAGATAAACAAAATTGATAAACCTTTAGCCAGACTCATCAAGAAAAAGAGGGAGAGAATTCAAATCAATAAAATTAGAAATGAAGAAGGAGAAAACGGACAGTGCAGAAATACAAAGCATCCTAAGAGACTACTACAAGCATCTCTATGCCAATAAAATGGACAACCTGGAAGAAATGGACAAATTCTTAGAAAGGTATAACCTTCCAAGACTGAACCAGGAAGACATAGAAAATATGAACAGACCAATCACAAGTAATGAAGTTGAGACTGTGATAAAAAATCTTCCAACAAACAAAAGTTCAGGACCAGATGGCTTCACAGGCGAATTCTATCAAATATTTAGAGAAGAGCTAACACCCATCCTTCTCAAACTCTTCCAAAAATTTGCAGAGGAAGGAACACCTCCAAACTCATTCTACAAGGCCACAATCACCCTGATACCAAAACCAAAGATACTACAAAGAAAAAAGAAAATTATAGACCAATATCACTGATGACTATAGATGCAAAAATCCTCAACAAAATACTAGCAAACAGAATCCAATAGCACATTAAAATGATCACACAACAAATGGGATTTACCCCAGGGATGCAAGGATTCTCCAATATATGCAAATCAATCAATGTGATACACCATAGTAACAAACTGAAGAATAAAAACCATATGATCATCTCAATAGATGCAGAAAAAGCTTTTGACAAAATTCAACATCCACTTATGATAAAAACTTTCCAGAAAGCGGGCGTAGAGGGAATCTACCTCAACATAGTAAAGACCATATATGAAAAACCCACAGCAAACTTCATTCTCAGTGATGAAAAACTGAAAGCATTTCCTCTAAGATCAGGAACAAGACAAGCATGTCCACTCTCACCCCTATTATTCAACATAGTTTTGTAAGTCCTAGCCACAGCAATCAGAGAAGAAAAAGAAATATAAGGAATCCAAAATGGAAAAGAAGAAGTAAAACTGTCACTGTTTGCAGATGGCAAGATACTATACATGGTGAATCCTAAAGATGCCACCAGAAAACTACTAGAGCTAATCAATGAATATGTTAAAGTTGCAGGATACAAAATTAATGTACAGAAAGCTCTTGCATTCCTATACACTAACAATGAAAGGTCAGAAAGAGAAATTAAGGAAACAATCCCATTCACCACTGCAACAAAAAGAACAAAATACCTAGGTATAAACCTACCTAAGGAGGTAAAAGACCTGTACTCAGAAAACTATAAGACAGTGATGAAAGAAATCAAAGATGACACAAACAGATGGAGAGATATACCATGTTCTTGGATTGGAAGAATCAATATTGTGAAAATGACTATACTACCCAAAGCAATCTACAGATTCAATGCAATCCCTATCAAATTACCAATGGCATTTTTTACAGAACTACAAAAAAATCTTAAAATTTGTATGGAGACACAAAAGACCCCGAATAGCCAAAGCAGTCTTGAGAGGAAAAAGCAGAGCTAGAGGAATCAGAATCCCTGACTTCAGACTGTACTACAAAGCTACAGTAATCAAGACAATATGGTACTGGCACAAAACCAGAAATATAGATCAATGGAACAAGATAGAAAGCCCAGATATAAACCCACACACTTATGGTCAATTAATCTGTGACAAAGGAGGCAAGGATATACAATGGAGAAAAGACAGTCTCTTCAATAAGTGATGCTGGGAAAACTGGGCAGCTACATGTAAAAGAATGAAATTAGAACACTCCCTAACACCATACACAAAAATAAACTCAAAATGGGTTAAAGACCTAAATGTAAGACCAGACATTACAAAACTCTTAGAGGAAAACATAGGAAGAACACTCTTTGACATAAATCACAGCAAGATCTTTTTTGACCCACCTCCTAGAGTATAAAAACAAAAATAAACAAATGGGACCTAATGAAACTTAAAAGCTTTTGCACAGCAAAGGAAACTATAAAGACAAAAAGACAACTCTCAAAATGTGAGAAAATATTTGCAAACGAATTCATGGACAAAGGATTAATCTCCAAAATATATAAACAGCTTATGATGCTCAATATTTAAAAAAAACCCAATCAAAAAATGGGCAGAAGAACTAAATAGACATTTCTCCATAGAAGACATACAGATGGCCAAGAAGCACATGAAAAGCTGCTCAACATCATTAATTATTAGAGAAATGCAAATCAAAACTACAATGAGGTATCACCTCACACCAGTTAGAATGGGCATCATCAGAAAATCTACAAACAACAAATGCTGGAGAGGGTGTGGAGAAAAGGGAACCCTCTTGCACTGGTGGTGGGAATGTAAATTGATACAGCCACTATGGAGAACAGTACGGAAGTTCCTTAAAGAACTAAAAATAGAATTACCATATGACCCGGCAATCCCACTACTGGGCATATACACAGAGAAAAGCATAATTCAAAAAGACACATGCAGCCCAATGTTCATTGTAGCACTATTTACAATAGCCAGGTCATGGAAGCAACCTAAATGCCCATCGACAGATGAATGGATAAAGAAGATGTGGCACATATATACAATGGAATATTACTGAGCCATAAAAAGGAATGAATTTGGGTCATTTGCAGAGATGTGGATGGACATAGAGACTGTCATACAGAGCGAAGTAAATCAGAAAGAGAAAAACAAAAATATGTATATCAATGCATATATGTGGAATCTAGAAAAAAGGTACTGATGCACCAGTTTGCAGGGCAGAAATAGAGACACAGATGTAGAGAACAAACGTATGGACACCAAGGGGGGAAAGAGGCGGGATGGTGGTAGTGGGATGAATTGGAAGATTGCGATTGACATATATACAGTAATATGTGTGAAATGGATAACTAATAAGAACCTGCTGTATAAAAAAAATAAAAATTAAATTAAATAAGAATTATAAAAAAAAACAGAGAAGAGATTAATAGAAGTACGGAATGTTGTTAAAAAAAAAAAAAAAGGCTATCATAGGTATAGGTCCCAGAAGGAAAGAAGAGAGAGAGATTGGGGCAGACCTAAGAACTGAAGAGATAATGGATGAGAATCTTTTGAATGATTCAAAATGTTCAGCAATCTCCAAAGAGGATGAATACAAAGAAAGCCAACCAAAGCACATATAGTTAACCTGTTGAAAACCAAAGACAAAGATAAGAACTGCTGATTCCAGTTTTCCCCAGTAGCCAGCCGCTGCCTGGGCCATGCCTGATATCCAGTCCTTTTCCTGATTTGTAAAATGCTCCCAGGAAATAAAATGCTACCAATTTCAGCTCACATAGAAAGGGGTCTTCCTCCCTCCAGAATTTTGTGTTATCTAGTCCTTATTGCTTCCACATTTCTTTGATGTCTTAAAATAATTTTTTCAATTGTCCTATTATTTCTTACATGTTGCAGATATAGTTTTCTTTTTTAAAAAATATACATATCTTTAATTAATTCAGTTTTTTATTATTTATTTATTTATTTTTGGCTGCATTGGGTCTTCATTGTTGTGCGTGGGCTTTCTCTAGTTGTGTTGAGCAGGGGCTACTCTTTGTTGCAGTGCACAGACTTCTCATTGCAGTGTCTTCTCTTGTTGCAGAGCGTGGGCTCTAGGCATGTGGGCTTCGGTAGTTGTGGCATGTGGGTCTGTAGTTGTGACACACTGGCTTAGTTGCTTCACGGCATGTGGGATCTTCCCAGACCAGGGATCAAACCTGGGTCCTCTGCATTAGCAGGCAGATTCTTAACCACTGCGCCACCAGGGAAGTCCCAGCAGATATAGTTTTCAACTCTCTAATAAAAACTGGAGTGCCAATCTGCTGACAATCAACTGTTACAAACTATTTGATGTGGAAGTTCCCTTATATCACTTTTTATTTAAAGAAAATAGTTAAATTAACAGCAAAATTTCAGAAATTTGGAAAGGCTAATCATCCACTAATCTTAATGATATTTTATTTTAATGTCTGTGAAAAATAAAGGAGTTCAGTAAATTATTTCAACCAGTGTTAAAAGTTAATAAAATCTCAAACATTAAGAAAATATTTTAATATGTCATAGGAATATGAGAGGATATGAGAGAAGAATGAGATATAAATTTTGCATGTATGCCTTGCTATATTCACAGTACATTATTATACATTTATAATTCAACAGGCTTGAATTAGTAAGCTCTTTTCAGTTCCCCATGACATGTAGGTGACTAGATCTCTATCCTTGTTATACTCTGAATTCATTGAATTCATATACTCTGAATTCATAGACTAGATCTCTATCCTTGTTATACTCTGAATTCATTGAGCCATGACTAAATCTGGACAGTGGTTTGCTGTTAAATGTCTGGTAACTGGCTCTTCAAGGAAAAAAAAAATGTAAAACCCTAGTTTGTAGCATTTGCCAATTCCATGTTGTAAATATTCCAACCATGTCCAACTTCAAGCTACCATTAGGAAGTTACTGAATGTGGGGTTTGGGAAGAGATATGAACAATTGGCTTGTATGAGCCCATGCCAACCAGCCCCAGTATACCACTGGGTCCCAGGATTGACTGAGCTGAGGGCAGTGAGAGGGAATTTTTTAACAAAGCCCATTCAGTCTCTCTTAAGGTCTTACCACTGGCTACTCTCATGTGGTCTGAGTGCACAGTAGGCTGCCTTCAATGATCCTTTCTTTGTTCCTTTGCCCATTATACATTTTACACAGGCAACTCAGAAACAGCATCTCCTACAGAAACACTAAGAGAATAATAACAATAAAATGAAAAAATGTTGCTAAGTTCCATGTGTGCTATTCCAGCTGCTCCCCACCCCAACTATGACCATGGCAAGTCAGACCACTCTGCTTCACTTGTGAAATAGGAGAAGGACCCCCACATGGGTCCCACGTTGAGCTGCTCTAAGGCCAGGACCCAAAGGCAGAGGCAGTGCTTGGAGATGGAAGCAGCATACACAAAACAGAAGACTGTGTCATGGGGACAGAATGTTTCACATTCCCTATGTAGCAATGAAATCATCTCTAGTTAAAAATAATTTATACATTTATTAAGATATATACCCAGATTTTAAGTGAGAGCCAGCTCTCAGTGGGAAGGAAATCTTAGTGGAAGGCAGGGAGAAGTCCAGTGGTTAAAAACAAATCAACAAACCAACAAACAAAAAACCCCAGCAGCTGTCATACATCTAGTTACCCCAAGGAAGAGTGGATAAGAAGCCTAAAAAGAGCCTGGAAACTTCCAGAATGTCAGGGTTGGAAGAGCTCTTGAGATCATCTAGCTTTACCTCCAAACCAGGTCAGTGGTCTCCCCCACAGAGGAATCTTAACATCCCCTGGAATTCAGAGATTTCTTTCTCACTCTTTAGTTTCTCTATCCTCTAATCAAGTAGTATCCAAAATTATTAGAAAATTATGACTCTGACAATCCTAAATATGCTGAGAGTCTATGACCTTACTAAATATGGACAAAACTTAGAGAAGGGCTTCCCTGGTGGTGCAGCGGTTGAGAATCCACCTGCCAATGCAGGGGACACGGGTTCGAGCCCTGGTCTGGGAAGATCCCACATGCCGTGGAGCAACTAGGCCCGTGAGCCACAATTACTGAGCCTGAGCATCTGGAGCCTGTGCTCCGTAACAAGAGAGGCCGCAGTAGTGAGAGGCCCGTGCACCGCGATGAAGAGTGGCCCCTGCTCGCCGCAACTAGAGAAAGCCCTCGCACAGAAACGAAGACCCAACACAGCCAAAAATAAATAAATAAATTTATAAAAAAAACAAAAACAAAAAAACTTAGAGAGGGATAGGAATGTTTCATGTTGATTGCAAACTTCAGATGACTTGCTGAGCCACGATCCATCACTGATACCTGATAATTGATCAACACAGCATTAAGGGAGAGGAAATATGGAGAAACCTCAAAGCAGAGGGAAGTTGTTTACTTCTTTTATGCCAGGCTTTCTCTGTTATAATTCATAAGGGACACACAGAGTAAAAAATAAGGTGTCATCCAGAATTTGGAAAAGGGGTAAATTTCCCTCACTGAATTATGACCCAGCATATATGACTCTGGTTACAGCAAAGATACGCAAAGCTATCTGAAAAATACAGCAAAGTTTGACTGTAATCCAAACAGATATATGAGCAGTGTTCACAAAAGCATACAGTCAGGATAGGGTTGGTCAGTAAAAGAAACTTAGAAAAAGATAATTCATAGCGGGATGACTTAAGCTACATAAAGGAGGCAGAAAGTACATAGCAGGAGACCAATGTGGGCAGAACCTTTGATTCCCACTGGTAGGGCCCTCTCTGTAGTGCACGAAAGGATTCCAAGCCTTCCTATCTGGGGAGCAGAATCTCATCTAAATAAATGCCCTTGTTCTGCTCGGCTGTTCTTGGAGAATGTAGCTTTTCAGAGAGATTTGTCTGTTTATAGCGGATGTGGTCAAAGTGGAGAAAGAGAGAGGAGAATAGGAAGGTTGTCTGAGAATCCCTTAGGGAGCTTTCCAGGAAGTATGGGAGCATCATGATGGATAAGGCAAGAAACCACGTGTATGTTGAAGTGCTCTCCATGAGACCCTGATAGCCCCCCAACACTCATTCCTGAATATCACCAGACTTTAGAAAAAGAGCATATCACACCCATGTGAAATTCCAGCCCATGTGATGATTATACTGCTGGCCCTTGAATAACATGGGATTTAGGGGCGTTGACCCTTTGCAAATTGTTGAAAATTCATGTCTAACTTATAGTTGTCCCTCTGTATCAGTGGTTCCTCCTTACCTACATATTCAACCAACCAGGGAACACGTAGCACTGCAGTATTTACTATTGAAAAGAATCTGCGTATAAGTGGACCCTCGCAGTTCAAACCCATGTTGTTCAAGGGACAAATGTATTTCTTTTCATAAGTTAATAAGTCATTAGTGATGTACATAGCAATTCCTGTGAGTTTAGTTAATGTAAAGCTACCGCTGAGTAACCAACTCTCTCTCAGAAACCCCAAATCATTTTCTGGTCCTCGAAACTGATGACCAAAATCTGGACTGAGGTGAAATCATCTGGTTAAATGGCAGCCTTCCTGATGCTACCTGACCTCATGATGGGGACTCTTAATTTTAGGCAACGAAATGTGGGAAAACTAATATCGTAAGCTCTTTCTAGTTCCTGCCTATAAAATGGGGATAATACCTTCTACATAGGGTTGTTGTGAGAATTGAATCGATATCAGTGATAAAGAGCCTGGAACATCCTTAGTGTGGCAGGCTAGTTTGGAAGGCTGGGTGCTCACCAATCCATTTTCTTGTGCACAGAGAAATGCTACATTTCCCAGCATCCTCTGAAATTAGATTGAGGCCACTAGATTCTGGCTAATGGGATGTGGGTAGAAAAGTCCCTACACAATTAGCTCCCCCTTTCTCTTTCTATGGTGCTTCTTAGAAGCCACATGTTTAAATAGCAGTTTCACAGGATGCAAAGGTACTGAACCCTGAGGTCACTACCAAGCCAAGAGCCCCCAAGGAGAGCCTCTGACCTGCATTAGGTAAGAGTATAAGCAAGAAATAAACCTTTGTGGTTCATAGAGCAACTAGAATGAATTCCTCTAACAAAGAAATCAGTATCTTGAATTGGGATGTTACTGAAAGCAAAAGCCCAGAATTTGTGCCAGGACCTAAAAAATCAGCACTGAGTGACAGCAAACCATTATTGGAGGCTAAAAAGATAAAGATACATATTAAACAGTGCCATACATTTGATGAAACACTAGAACTTGAAATACAATGCTATAACCTGGATGTCAGATCATGTGTCTAATGACTTCATAACTTTAGGGGAAGAATTTGGGAAACAGGTTGCTACCAATGCATGTTGGATACTCTTGGTTGCATTTGATGAGGTATTAGAAGAAAGAGATAAGTTCAGGAAAGAATCAGCTTGTTTGCAAGCAGAAATAAAATGAATAGAAAGTCCAGAAATCCAGGGCTTTGCAGGATTGTAAAATCTGGCTGCTTCTAACTCTGAAGTGTTAGAGGTGGGATTTTTGAAACCTCTGAAGACAAAACCCTTATAAAACTTCTCATTTGATAAAAGTGACTAGGGAAAAGATCAGATTAAAGGTTCTAGGTGGTTTCATGATAGCCATATTTAAGTTGAGATAGAGAACAATGGGGATGAGAAAATAAAGATTTGAAAAAGCATATTTGAGAACTATGCCTCAGGAGAAGTCTGGGTATGGTTACTGGCATATGAGATGGACTGGAAATAGATAGATTAGAAGTCCACTATATTTCTGAGGGAATTATGTTACTTAAGAAACCATTAATGTGGATTTTAAGAAGGACTTTATTGTTCAAAACTTAAAATAATCCTCAAAACTTCCACAAACATAGTCTGCTTTAAAAGCTGCACAATCTCCCAAAGGGTACTTCATAGGTTTAAGAAACAAGGGGAGCATCCTTGAAGAACCAGGAGCCACAGAGAACAATGAACAAGAAAACTGTTCCCAGAATCAATATAATAGAGGAACTACCCGACCCCAAGGATGTGTGCCTTTATGACATCTGCCTAACAAGTTACAGAATTGTTCCAGACAACTGTCTGTACAGTGTCTCCACTCTTCCCCTTTCTGAAGGGGTGTTTATTGTGGTTATCCCAGCCCTGTCCCATCAGTGTATTCTGTTTGTTTGGGCAGGGGAGGGGTAGGGAGATGCATATAACTTTCTTCTTATTTCATCAATTGCCAAGCTAAGAAAACCTACATGTGGAGTTGATGGAAAGGGCTGCATAACACCTGGGTTCCTGAGCTTTAAGCAGGATACAGAGACTGGGTGGGGCTTTAATTGGCCTCCTTGGTATGTATGTCCTATGCGTGAAAGCAGGAGTGAAAAAGACTTACAGATTGGCAGCCTATGGCAGAGGCCTGCTAGATGCTCACCAATCCTGTTTCCCTTTTCTTGACACAGAAGACTACATTCCCCAGTATACTTTGTAATTAGGTTGGAACAGTAAGAATGGGCTCTGGCCAGTGGGATGTGGATAGAAGTGATCATACTTAGCCCCTGTACTGTCTAATAAGGTGGTCACTAAATTTAAGTTTAAATAAAAATAAAAAATTGAATTTCTCAGTCACAGTACATGTCAAGTGCTCAATAGCCACATGTCCAGTGGGTACCATACCAGCTGGTACAGATACTGAACATTTCCTTCACCACAGATGTTCTATTCAACAGTGCTGCTTTAGCCCTTCTGCAGTGACCTTGGCAGTCAATTCCCTAAATGAGATGAAGGCTCAGAAGGTCCAAATAGTGGAGAGAGGGGTGACTCTAAGGATTAGGACAAATTTTATAGATTTAAGTTTCAATTAGAAATAAAAGGTACCACTAGTTAAACAAGTGACCAGTGGAGGAAACAGTCCTATTTATGCCTGTGGCAAAGAACTGGGGACAAGGGCAATAATATCTGCTGCTTTAATAACACTGTTACCTTCCTTGACACTGAAAATGTTTGCATCCTTTAACTGCTTATGGTGTTTCTAAAATGCTATGAAAATAAGCCAACAGATTATCCTGACTTCTAGACTGATTATCCCCTCAGAAATCTTATCAGCACCCTTGAATTATGCTCTCTATGAAGGCAGAGTTTGTAAATCATATGTAAACCTCAAGGTTTGTTGAAACATATTCCTAATCAATAAAGTTCTGGGATGCCTGCAAAAGTGCTTCTGGAAAATTGAATGTTATCTAAATTATGATTAGGGCCAATGACTGCATGTATGGTTGAAAGATTCCCTGTGGGCATCATAAAAATTCTTCCCACCCCTCCACCCAACAGAATCAAGTTAACAGAGCATTTTGTGAAAATATTCAGAAGGAAATAAAGTAGATTTTTTTTTAACTAAAGAAAACAGAATCCACCATAATTTCCAACCTGACATATTCTCTTGTCTCATTTGATTCTCCAAAAGAATCTAAAGGGTAACAATCATCCTTCATGATCTTAGCTTTCTCTCTGATGATTCTGACAAGGTCAAATGTCCCATGTTAGTCTGGAGCCACAGGTGTTGTCTATTTGTCTTTCATGCGTAAATATGTGTCTATATTGTATATAGACACATACCTCTTCCTTTTTAAGATTTTGCCTTTCTGCATATCTAAATTCAAGAATGTTACTACATACACAAACATATCACACTGGTAGCATTTTGAGGGGAAAGACAAACAGCATGATTCTACCACTATCTATGTGACCATAGGCATAGTCACTTAATTTTTCAGGACCCTGTTTCACTCTAAAATGCACACAGGAATGAAATAATCTCTAAGATCCACTCTTGTTAACTCACATTATTTATGACTTTCATGTAAAGGAAAATCAAATAAAAAATATATCAAGAAATACTCTACTTAAAATTTCATTGTCCAGCTTAACCATTTATTAGTTTTAGGCAAGAATGTTTGACTTATTTATTAATTCCCATAAACAAATTAAACTTTGTTTGAATTTCCCTTTTTTTGAATTTTATTTTATATATATTTTAATAGAGCAGGTTCTTATTAGTTATCCATTTTATACATATTAGTGTATACATGTCAATCCCAATCGCCCAATTCATCACACCACCACACTCCCCCGACGCCCCCACTCCCACTTTCCACCCTTGGTGTCCATACATTTGTTCTCTACATCTGTGTCTCTATTTCTGCCCTACAAACCCGTTCATCTGTACCATTTTCCTAGGTTCCACATATATGCATTAATAGACGATATTTGTTGTTCTCTTTCTGACTTACTTCACTCCGTATGACAGTCTCTAGATCCATCCAAGTCTCTACAAATGACCCAATTTCGTTCCTTTATATGGCTGAGTAATATTCCATTGTATATACGTGCCACATCTTCTTTATCCATTCGTCTGCCTGTGAACATTTAGGTTGCTTCCATGACCTGGCTATTTTAAATAGTGCTGCAATAAACATTGGGGTGCATGTGTCTTTTTGAATTATGCTTTTCTCTGGGTATATGTCCAGTAGTGGGATTGCCAGGTCATATGGCAATTCTATTTTTAGTTTTTTAAGGAACCTCTATACTGTTCTCCATAGTGGCTGTATCAATTTACATTCCCACCAACAGTGCAAGAGGGTTCCCTTTTCTCCATACCCTTTCCAGCATCCAGTTGTTTGTAGATTTTCTGATGATGCCCATTCTAACTGGTGTGAGGTGATACCTCATTGTAGTTTTGATTTGCATTTCTCTAATAATTAATGATGTTGAACAGCTTTTCATGTGCCTCTTGGCCATCTGTATGTCTTCTTTGGAGAAATGTCTATTTAGGTCTTCTGCTCAGTTTTTGATTGGGTTTTTTTTTTTTTAATATTGAGCATCATAAGCTGTTTATATATTTTGGAGATTAATCATTTGTCCGTTAATTCGTTTGCAAATATTTTCTCCCATTCTGAGGGTTGTCTTTTCATCTTGTTTATAGTTTCCTTTGCTGTGTAAAAGCTTTCAAGTTTCATTAGGTCCCATTTGTTTATTTTTGCTTTTATTTCCGTTACTCTAGGAGGTGGTTCATAAAAGACCTTGCTGTGATTTATGTCAAAGAGTGTTCTTCCTATGTTTTCCTCTAAGAGTTTTATAATGTCTGGTATTACATTTAGGTCTTTAATCCATTTTGAGTTTATTTTTGTGTATGGTGTTTGGGAGTGTTCTAATGTCATTCTTTTACATGTAGCTGTCCAGTTTTCCCAGCACCACTTTTGAAGATGCTGTCTTTTCTCCATTGTATATTCTTTCCTCTTTTACCAAAGATAAGGTGAACATAGGTGCGTGGGTTTATCTCTGGGCTTTCCATCCTGTTCCATTGATCTATATTTCTGTTTTTGTGTCAGTACCATATTGCCTTGATTACTGTAGCTTTGTAGTATAGTCTGAAGTCAGGGAGTCTGATTCCTCCAACTCTGTTTCTTTCCCTCATGACTGCTTTGGCTATTTGGGGTCTTCTGTGTCTCCATACAAATTTTAAGATTTTTTGCTCTAGTTCCATAAAAAATGCCATTGGTAATTTGATAGGGATTGCATTGAATCTGTAGATTGCTTTGGGAAATATAGTCATTTTCACAATATTGATTCTTCCAATCCAAGAACATGGTATATCTCTCCATCTGTTGGTTTCATCTTTCATTTCTTTCATCAGTGTCTTATAGTTTTCTGAGTACAGGTCTTTTGTCTCCCTAGGTAGGTTTATTCCTAGGTATTTTATTCTTTTTGTTGTAATGGTAACTCAGAGTGTTTCCTTAATTTCTCTTTCTGATCTTTCATTGTTAGTGTATAGGAATGCAAGAGATTTCTGTGCATTAATTTTGTATCCTGCAACTATAACATATTCATTGAT
Organism: Balaenoptera musculus; assembly: GCF_009873245.2. Classification (NCBI taxonomy): domain Eukaryota; kingdom Metazoa; phylum Chordata; class Mammalia; order Artiodactyla; family Balaenopteridae; genus Balaenoptera; species Balaenoptera musculus. The sequence continues at coordinate 136,897,954 of NC_045785.1, forward strand.
TAGCTCTAGTAGTTTTCTGGTAGCATCTTTAGGATTCTCTATGTATAGTATCATGTCATCTGCAAACAGTGACAGTTTTACTTCTTCCTTTCCAATTTGGATTCCTTATATTTCTTTTTCTTCTCTGATTGCTGTGGCTAGGACTTCCAAAACTATGTTGAATAATAGTGGCGAGAGTGGACATTCTTGTCTTCTTCCTGATCTTAGAGGAAATGCTTTCAGTTTTTCACCATTGAGAATGATGTTTGCTGTGGGTTTGTCATATATGGCCTTTATTATGTTGAGGTAGGTTCCCTCTATGCCCACTTTCTGGAGAGTTTTGATCATAAATGGGTGTTGAATTTTGTCACAAGTTTTTCTGCATCTATTGAGATGATCATATGGTTTTTATTCTTCAATTTGTTAATATGGTGTATCACATTGATTGATTTGCATATACTGAAGAATCATTGCATCCCTGGGATAAATCCCACTTGATCATGGTGCATGATCCTTTTAATCTGTTGGATCCTGTTTGCTAGTATTTTGTTGAGGATTTTTGCATCTATATTCATCAGTGATATTGGTCTATAATTTTCTTTTTTTGTGGTATCTTTGTCTGGTTTTGGTATCAGGGTGATTGTGGCCTCATAGAATGAGTTGGAGGTGTTCCTTCCTCTGCATTTTTCTGGAAGAGTTTGAGAAGGATGCGTGTTAGCTCTTCTCTAAATATTTGATAGAATTCACCTGTGAAGCCATCTGGTCCTGGACTTTTGTTTTTTGGAAGATATTTAACCACAGTTTCAATTTCATTACCTGTGATTCGTCTGTTCATATCTTGTATGTCTTCCTAGTTCAGTCTTGGAAGGTTATATCTTTCTAAGAATTTGTCCATTTCTTCCAGGTTGTCCATTTTGTTGGCATAGAGATGCTTGTAGTAGTCTCTTAGGATGCTTTGTAGATCTGTGGTGTCCGTTTTCTCCTTCTTAATTTCTAATTTTATTGATTTAAGTCCTCTCCCTCTTTTTCTTGATGAGTCTGGCTAAAGATTTATCAATTTTGTTTATCTTCTCAAAAAATCACCTTTTAGTTTTATTGATCTTTGCTATTGTTTTCTTTGTTTCTATTTCATTTATTTCCGCTCTGATCTTTATGATTTCTTTCCTTCTGCTAACTTTGGGTTTTGTTTGTTCTTCTTTCTGTAGTTCCTTTAGGTGTAAGGTTAGATTGTTTATTTGAGATTTTTCTTGTTTCTTGTGGTAGGCTTGTATAGCTATAAACTTCCCTCTTAGAACTGCTTTTGCTGCATCCCATAGGTTTTGGATCATTGTGTTTTCATTGTCATTTGTCTCTAGATATTTTTTGATTTCCTCTTCGATTTCTTCAGTGATGTCTTGATTATTTAGTAACGTATTGTTTAGCCTCCATGTGTTTATGGTTTTTACGTTCTTTTCCCTGTAATTCATTTCTAATCTCATAGCATTGTGGTCAGAAAAGATGCTTGATATGATTTCAATTTCCTTAAATTCACTGAGGCTTGATTTGTGACCCAAGATGTGTTCTATCCTGGAGAACGTTTCATGTGCACTTGAGAAGAAAGTGTATTCTGCTGTTTTTGGATGGAATGTCCTACAAATATCAATTAAATCTATCTGGTCTATTGTGTCATTTAAGGCTTTTGTTTCCTTATTAATTTTGTGTTTGGATGATCTGTCCATTGGTGTAAATGAGGTGTTAAAACCCCCACTATTATTGTGTTACTGTCGATTTCCTCTTTTATAGCTGTTAGCAGTTGCCTTATGTATTGAGGTGCTCCTATGTTGGGTGCATATATATTTATAATTGTTATATCTTCTTCTTGGATTGATCCCTTGATCATTATATAGTGTCCTTCCTTGTCTCTTGTAACATTCTTTATTTTAAAGTCTATTTTATCTGATATGAGTATTGCTACTCCAGCCTTCTTTTGATTTCCATTTGCATGAAATATCTTTTTGCGTCCCATCACTTTCAGTCTGTATGTGTCCCAAGGTCTGAAGTGGGTCTCTTGGAGACAGCATATAGATGGGTCTTGTTTTTGTATCCATTCAGCAAACCTGTGTCTTTTGGTTGGAGCATTTAATCCATTTACATTTAAGGTAATTATCGATATGTATGTTCCTGTTACCATTTTCTTAAATTTTTTGGGTTTGTTTTTGTAGGTCCTTTTCTTCTCTTGTTTTTCCCACTTAGAGAATTTCCTTTAGCATTTGTTGTAGAGCTGGTTTGGTGCTGCTGAATTCTCTTAGCTTTTGTTTGTCTGTAAAGCCTTTGATTTCTCCATCGAATCTGAATGAAATCCTTGCTGGGTAGAGTAATCTTGGTTGTAGGTTCTTCCATTTCATCACTTTAAATATATCATGCCACTCCCTTCTGGCTTGTAGTTTCAGCTGAGAAATCAGCTCTTAACCTTATGGGAGTTCCCTTGTATGTTATTTGTCGTTTTTTCCTTGTTGCTTTCAATAATTTTTGTTTGTCTTTAATTTTTGTCAATTTGATTACTGTGTGTCTCAGCGTGTTTCTCCTTGGGTTTATCCTGCCCAGGACTCTCTGCACGTTCTGGACTTGGGTGGCTATTTCCTTTCCCATGTTATGGACGTTTTCAACTATAATCTCTTCAAATATTTTCCTGGGTCCTTCCTCTCTCTCTTCTCCTTCTGGGACCCGTGTAATTCGAATGTTGTTGCGTTTAATTTTGTCCCAGAGGTCTCTTAGGCTGTCTTCATTTCTTTTCATTCTTTTTCTTTATTCTGTTCTATGGCAGTGAATTCCACCATTCTGTCTTCCAGGTGACTTATCTGTTCTTCTTCCTCAGTTATTCTGCTCTTGATTCCTTCTAGTGTATTTTTCATTTTAGTTATTGTATTGTTCATCTCTGTTTGTTTGTTCTTTAATTTTTCTAGGTGTTTGTTCTTTAATTCTTCTAGGTCTTTTTTAAACATTTCTTGCATCTTCTCGATCTTTGCCTCCATTCTTTTTCCAAGGTCCTGGATCATCTTCACTATCATTATTCTGAATTCTTTTTCTGGAAGGTTTCCTACCTCCACTTCATTTAGTTGTTTTTCTGGGGTTTTATCTTGTTCCTTCATCTGGTACATAGCCCTCTGCCTTTTCATCTTATCTATCTTTCTGTGAATGTGGTTTTTGTTTCACAGGCTGCAGGATTGTAGTTCATCTTGCTTCTGCTCTCTGCCCTCTCATAGATGAGGCTATCTAATAGGCTTGTGCAAGTTTCCTGATGGGACGGACTGGTGGTGGGTAACTCCCTAAGTATTCTTGAATTCAGAAGAACCTTGGCAATAAGGTCAAACTCTCACACCAGTAAATATCAGAACTGATGCGCTGATCTTGCTGGTTGGATAATCTCGGATGACATTTGCTGTGATACAGGATTTAACCAAACCAAACGTGTATTTTTGTCCTACAAATTGAAAAATTGTCCTGCTGACATTTTTATCTCATGTGAGGCTTCATCCATCTAACTTTGGGTCACTCTAATCTCTCAAATATCTTTCTTTTATCAGGTACTTCTTTTATTTATTTATTTATTTATTTATTTATTTATTTATTTATTTATTTATTTATGGCTGTGTTGGGTCTTCGTTTCTGTGTGAGGTCTTTCTCTAATTGCGGCAAGTGGGGGGCCACTCTTCATCGCGGTGCATGGGCCTTTCACCATCGTGGCCTCTCTTGCTGTGGAGCACAGGCTCCAGACACACAGGCTCAGTAATTGTGGCTCACGGGCCCAGCTGCTCCACGGCATGTGGTATCTTCCCAGACCAGGGCTTGAACCCGTGTCCCCTGCATTGGCAGGCAGAGTCCCAACCACTGCGCCACCAGGGAAGCCCTATCAGGTACTTCTTAAGTACCACAGTAATCATATGACCTCAGAGAAAATACTTGATCCTTGTCAGTGTCCCCTAACACCTCCAGAGGAAAAGAATGTTTAGTCAGGAGGCAGGACTATTCTGTGGAAATAGTGTCACATTGGGAACCAGAAAACTAAATCTGCATCCTGGTTTCCATTCAATAAAAAATCTTTTATTGAATAACCACTATGTCCAAAAATGTTGGGCTAGCATCTGGGGATACAGTGGGGAATAAGACAAAAAGAGCTTACTGACTTTGGGGGGAGGGGGCGGGAAATAAACATCAAACATATAATTGCAGGTGTGATAAACATTTCCAAGGGGATATAAAGGGTACTATGAGAACATGGAAGAGGAGACTTTACTAAGCCTACGGGATAAGCTGAGATCAGAAAATTAAGTGAGAAAGTTGTCCAGAGAGAGATAAAGGGGAATTAATCCAAACAGTGGGGATAACATGTGCAGAGGCTTAGAGGCAAAAGTGAGCATCATTCATATGAGGAATTAAAGGAGGATGAAATGAGCCAGAATATAGAGAACAGGGGGAAATAGCCTGAGATGAAGATGAGATACCCAGGAGCCACAGTGTGGAAGACTCTGAAATACAATTAACCAGCTGTGACCTTGGGAAGACCTGTTCACCTCTCCCGGCCATTGCAGTATGGGATGTTAGAGTAGGTGGACTGTACAGAATCTTCTAGCTCGAAGGTTGAAAGGTCTATGACATCTAATTATTCTATGCCCCAGAGGTCCATTAGCTTAAATTCAAGTATTGAGAGAAATGCAGCTATTTAGGGTAAATCTTAGCCTGATGTCTCAAGCAATTTTTCACTATTCCATGAATTTTATGGATGTCTCTGTATGTTGTTAGGCAACATAAAGGCACAGGACAAGGATGCTGAATTGTCACGCTGTGTAGTCTAGTCATTGAATGGAGATCCTGAGAGTATGAGGTCTTCAGTCCTGCTTGGGGTCCATTGCTGACTCACCCAGCCTGGGATGATTATTACTTTCCACCTTATCAGTTCCCTTCATCCCTCTGAATTCTCATGGGGGGATACTGAAAATGCTTCTGTTAGAATAGTCATGATTAAATTGTATAAGATGTTCTAAGTATGTAGAATGAAATATATGGGCAATACAATTGGTTCAGTTCAGCCCAGCCAGATAAGTCATCTGAATTTCAGCAAGATGACATTTCTTGATATTCTTATGTGTTAGGTGAAATAATTTGACCTGGAACAAAGTTCTGGTAAGCAGATTCACAGAGGACGAATAGCAACTGCCAAGACTGCATGCCTTGCAAAACCAGGAAAATTTCTTTTTTTGTTCTGCTATATTTAGAACACCTAGACAGTGTCAGAGCCATAGCTCAATAAATATTTATAGAAAATGCAAATTTATCAAGGTGTCTATTGGTATAGTTTATGTTAACTCAATTTACCTTGCTGGATATTCAGCAAAAACTCATAAAAATCATCGAGGATATTAACCCACATTTCTAAATATGATCCAGTCCCTTTTCTGTTACCCTTTTTTTAAAAAATTAATTTATTTTATTTTTGGCTGCATTGGGTCTTTGTTGCCGTGCATGGGCTTTCTTTAGTTGCTGCAAGTGGGGGCTACTCTTCGTTGTGGTGCATGGTTTCTCATTGCGGTGGCTTTTCTTGTTGTGGAGCATGAACTCTATGCACACGGACTTCAGTAGTTGTGGCCTATGGGCTCAGTAGCTGTGGCTCACGGGCTGTAGAGCGCAGGATCAGTAGTTGTGGTGCACGGGCTTAGTTGCTCCACGGCATGTGGGATCTTCCCAGACCAGGGATAAAACCTGTGTCCCCACATTGGCAGGCGGATTCTTAACCACTGCACCACCAGGGAAGCCCCTGTTACCCATTCTGATTTGCTTTGTATAGCTCTTGACTTCCTTGGTTTTTCAACCTTAGATTGGCTCAGTCACTCAATGTCAAATTTGCTCTAATCACTCCTGTCTTTGACAATCCATTTTGAGCCTACGACCCCAGCTCAACTGGCATCTTACTTTGTACCAAAGACTAATATTTGACCTTTAGAATAACCTGCACTATGACAGCAACCTTTAATTTAATTCTTCTGGTGATACAGAATAAGCTACTTATAAAACAAAGGTCCATACATCACTAGGAAGCCCTTCACTGCATTATGGCAAAAGTTGTGTCCTTCAATTTTAAGTCATTTAATATAATTCTTTCCCTTGGAGAAACAGAATAATAAGTCTAGTCCTTCTTTCACATGACAGTAATCCAAATAAGTGAAAATTAATGATTATGTTCTTAAGCTTTTCTTCTCTAGAAACTCTTTCAACCATCCTATAGGACACCATCTTGAAATCATCTACCTTTCTGATAAATTTGAGTACATAAAACAGAAATTGCATGCCGAAAGCCACAACAAGTGAAGTCAAAAGGGAACTGGTCAACCAGGAGAAAATATTTGCAGGATATATAACAGATAAAAGCTAATATTTCTAATATGTAAATGACTTATAAAAATTAAGAAGGGAGGTATAAAACTCTGATTAAAATATTGACAAGATATGAATAGACAAATAACAAAAATATATATAAAATGACCTTCAAGTATATGAAAAAATGTTCAATCTCACTCATAATTAGATTTTATGAAATATAAGTTTATAAAAATTAAATTACACTGAGATACCATTCTTATCCAGCATAAAGATGAAAAAAACAACAACAAAAGACATTTTGTTGGTGATGCTATGTAGAAACAGGCACTCTCATACATTGCTGATGGGAATATAAACTAGTGCAAGCCTTTTGGAGAAGAATTTGGGCTTACATAATAAAAAAATACATAAGCATTTACCTATTGAAACCAAGTTCCTCTGCTGGGTTTATGATTAACCTCTCTATCCAAAATTTTATTCCCCTTCATGTCCTGAGCCTATTCCCCTCAAGATTGAGAAGTATCAAAGAAAAGGGGGTATTGAAACCACATACAAGCCCCTGTATCCTTGTCCTTTGAAATAAAGGGCTTTTGCTTCAGTCTCCCAGGCCTCCCCTGAGTTTCAAAAGTCTGGCTCAAGAGTTAATGATTAGGAAATGTGAAGAGATAGAAACGAAAAATACTTATTGGGCCAAGAAACGTAACAATTTAGACTATAAACCAGCCACATAGCTGAATCACAGAACTCCCAGTTCCCTGAAAGATATAGATAAAGGTGTGACACACATTCCTAAGTTGTTCCCACAGGAAGTGGATGGAAACCATTGACCGCAAGCACTTAGACCCCAGACTGGTTGAAACCAGAAGATTGGTGATTCTTGAAACTTCACCTTGATGCCAACTGATCTGAGAATTGTGCATGAACTGATCACACACCCTACAACCCCTCCTTTACACTGCCTTTAAAAATCCTTCCCTGAAAGTCATCAGGAAGTTTGAGTCTTTTGAGCATGAGCTGCCCATTCTCCTTGCTCAGCACCCTGCAATAAATGCTGTACTTTCCTTCATGACAACCCGGTGTCAGCAGATTGGCTTTACTGCTCTCAGGCAAGCAGACCCAAATCCAGGTTCAGTAATAGTATTGACCCAGACAAAGAGTCAAAGCAATTGCTATAAGTAGTGTAGAAATTTACCCTAAAGATATACCCTTAGCAATATAAAGATATACATGCACAAGATTATTCATTGCAGAATTGTTTGTAATAGTACAATATAAGAAACAATTTAAATATAGCGAAGTGATTGAATAAACTATGGTACATCCACAGAATGCAGTACTACTATGTAACTGTAAAAAAAAAATGAGGAAATTATCTATGAACTAATATGGAGTAATTTTTAGGGCATAATATTAGGTGAATAGAAGCAATCTATGCAAGAGTGTCTATCACATGCTACTTTGAGTATAAGAAGGGAAAAATAAGAAAATATACAGGGACTTCCCTGGTGGTCCAGTGGTTAAGACTTCCCCTTCCAATGCAGGGAGTGTGGGTTCAATCCCTGGTTGGGGAGCTAAGATCCCACATGCCTCGTGGCCAAAAAACCAAAACATAATACAGAAGCAATATTGTAACAAATTCAATAAAGACTTAAAAAAAAATGGTCCACATCAAAAAAAAATTTTGTTTAAATAAAAGAAAAGAAAATATACATAAATGTACTTATTTATTAAAAAAATAGAAAGGATAAACTGGAAACTAATAATATTGGTCAGCCACAGGCAGTGGGTAGAAACAGGATGAAAAATGGGAATGTGGTAGGAATTGGTGGACACCACTTCTTGAGTAAAAAATAAAAATTGTATAGTTGTGACTTAGATCTATATTAATATCTAACATACTCAAAATATAGATATATAATTAAAATGAGTGGTGGTGAAGGAGACTCCGAAAGGAATATAAACAGAAAAGTAAGAGCCAAACTCTATTACCAATAATATAGCCACACTGATGGTGTGCTGGTGGCAGTGGATAACTAACCAATGTAACTTTGGAAAATAGAAGTTTGACTATATAATCTAAGACTAAATAGAAAAGAAAAAAAGGAAAAACTACACAAATATTATACTTTAGTTGGTAAGTTTGTTTTCCACAGGGTTATGGGTTAGCAATTCTGAAAGTACTTTATGAGTATTCTATGAGTCGGCAAATATATTATGAATAATAAGAGCTAGGTTGCTCTTTGTCAGGGAAAGGAGTTGCAAATCAGGAAAAGGGGAAGGCTAGAATAAGCCTTGTGAAGCTGAACTAAAATCGGAGGTATTAGTATAAGCTCAAGGACTTAAAAATATATACAGAACTAGGGTGCCTTCCGGCTACTGCTGGGGGACTCTGATGCCCAAGGAGCCAGGAGGAACCCCAAAGTGAACCGGTAGGATGTGGGGGACTGAGGGGGGAGGAGAAGTGGAAGCCAGACAGGATCGGTGCCCCTGAGGCTGGGGAGATCAGGAGACACAGGTGGGAGGAGCCATCCAGGAGGAGCGGGAGAAGAGCAGAGGGTGATTGCCCTGCCCACTCAGGCTGGGGAGCTTGTTGAGCTCCCAGACCGATCCCCTGCCCCTCAAAGCCTCCTCCAGGTTGCGTGGGTCCTTGGGGGCATAGGAAGGAAGCTGAAGGGAGATCGGGAGAGGCAGGCGGGAGGGGCCATCCAGGAGGAGTGGGAAAGGAGCAGAGGGCGACTGCCGACCTACTCAGGTACGGGGAGCCTGCTGAGCTCCTAGGCCGGTCCCCTGACCTCCAAGTCCCTCTCCAGGCCACGTGGGTCCTTGAGGGCATAACAGGGAGGCGAGGGAGATCAGGAGAGGCAGGAGGGGTGGGCCCTCTTAGACAGGAGGAGCAGGAGAGGAGAGGAGGGCATTTGCTGCACCCACTCGAGTCCAGAAAGCCTGCTGGGCTCCCAGGTGAGGTCCCCTGCCCTCTGAGACCAGGGGTGGGGGGCACGCCTGGGCTCCTTCTGTTCCTTGAGCCTAAGCCCCACCCCCCCACAGCCCTCAGGGCCTTTTCCAGCCCTGTGGGTCCTGAGCATTGGCCCTGCCCACCACCCAAAACTCACCCTCACTTAGGCCCCACCCTCCACAGCCAAGGCCTTCTGCTCCCTTTTTTTTTCTTTTCCCCCTTCCTCTTTTTTAATATTGTGGTATTGATGTACCTTCCAGTTGTTGATTCATCTATATTTTTATTTTTATATTCTTCCTAACATATCTGTTAGTTTCCTAGTCTAATTTTATTTTTTACTTTGTTATTGTTGTGTTTTTTTGTTTTTTTTGCCACCAAGGCAGCTTGCAGGATCTGGGTTCACAAGCCCAGGATCCAGCCAAAGCTCCTGCAGTGGGTGCTCCGAGTCCAAACCACTGGACTAACAGAGAACCTCAGAACCCAGGGAATATTCAACAGAGTGAGGTCTCACAGAGTTCCTCATCTCAGCACCAAGACCCAGCTCTACCCAACAGCCTACAAACTCCAGTGTTGGAAGCCTCAGGCCAAACAACCAGTAAGATAGGAACACAATCCCACTCATAAAAAAAAAAATGAGATGGCAAAAATGTATGTCACAGATGAAGGAGCAAGGTAAAAACCTACAAGACCAAATAAATGAAGAGGAAATAGGCAATCTACTTGAAAAAGAATTCACAGTAATGATAGTAAAGATGATCTAGAATCTCAGAAATAGAATGGAGGCACAGACTGAGAAAATACAAGAAATGTTTAACAAAGATCTAGGAGAACTAAAGAACAAACAGAGATGAACAACACAATATCTGATATGAAAAATACACCAGAAGGAATCAATAACAGAATAACTGAGGCAGAAGAATGAATCAGTGACCTGGAAGACAAAAGGGTGGAAATAACTGCCGAGGAGCAGAATAAAGAAAAAAGAATGAAAAGTATTGAAGACAATCTCAGAGACCTCTGGGACAACAATAAACACACCAACATTCACATTATAGAGGTCCCAGAAAAAGAAGAGAAAAAGAAAGGGACTGAGAAAATATTTGAAGAGATTATAGTTGAAAACTTCCCTAACATGGAAAAGGAAATAGTCACCCAAGTCCAGGAAGCACAGAGAGTCCCAAACAGGATAAACTCTAGGAAAAACACATCAAGACACATATTAATCAAACTAACAAAAATTAAATTAAAAGAAAAAAATAAAAGCAGCAAGGGAAAGACAAAAAATTACAAAGGAATCCCCATAAGGTTATCAGCTGATTTTTCAGTGGAAACTCTGCAGGCTAGAAGGGAGTGGCAGGATATACTTAAAGTGATGAAACAGAAAAACCTACAACCAAGATTACTCTACCCAGCAAGGATCTCATTCAGATTTGATGGAGAATTCAAAAGCTTTTCAGACAAGCAAAAACTAAGAGAAATCAGCACCACCAAACCAGCTTTACAACACATGCTAAAGAAACTTCTCCAAGTGGGAAACACAGAGAAGAAAAAGACCCACAAAAACAAACCCAAAACAATTAAGAAAATGGTAATAGGAACATACATATCGATAATAACCTTAAACGTGAATGGATTAAATACCCCAACCAAAAGACACAGGCTTGCTGAATGGATACAAAAACAAGACCCACATATATGCTATTTACAAGAGACCCACTTCAGACCTAGGGACACATACAGACTGAAAAAGAAGGGATGGAGAAAGATATTCCATGCAAATAGAAATCAAAAGAAAGCTGGAGTAACAATACTTGTATCGACAAAATAGACTTTAAAATAAAGACTGCTACAAGAGATAAGGAGGGACAGTACATAATGATCAAAGATCAATCCAAGAAGAAGATATAACAATTATAAATGTTTATGCACCCAACATAGGAACACCTCAATACATGAGGCAAATGCTAACAAGCATGAAAGGGGAAATCGACAGTAACACAATAATAGTAGGGAACTTTAACACCCCACTCACACCAATGGACAGATCATCCAAAATGAAAATAAATAAGGAAACACAAGCTTTAAGTGACACAATAGACCAGATAAATCTAATTGATATTTATAGAACATTCCACCCCTAAGTGGCAGAATACACTTTCTTCTCAAGTGCACATGGAACATTCTCCAGGATAGATCACATCTTGGGTCACAAATCAAGACTTGGAAAATTTAAGAAAATTGAAATCATATCAAGCATCTTTTCTGACCACAATGCTATGAGATTGGAAATAAATTACAGGAAGAATACTGTAAAAACCACAAATACATGAAGGCTAAACAGTGTGCTACTAAATCACCAAGAGATCACTGAAGAAATCAGAGAAGAAATTAAAAAATACCTAGAAACAAATGACAATGAAAACACGACAACTCAAAACCTGTGGGATGCAGCAAAAGCAGTTCTAAGAGGGAAGTTTATAGCAATACAATCTCACCTCAAGAAACAAGAAAAATGTCAAATAAACAATCTAACCCTACTCTTAAAACAACTAGAGAAAGAAGAACAAAGAAAACTGAAAGTCAGTAGAAGGAAAGAAATCATAAAGATCAGAGCAGAAATAAATGAATAGAAATGAAGGAAACAAGAGTAAAGGTCAATAAAACTAAAAGCCGGTTCTTTGCGAAGATAAACAAAATTGATAAACCCCTAGCCAGACTCATCAAGAAAAACAGGGAGAAGATGCAAATCAATAAAATTAGAAATGAAAAAGGAGGAATCACAACTGACACTGTAGAAATACAAAGGATTATGAGACTACTACAAACAACTATATGCCAATAAAATAGACAACCACAAAGAAATGGACAAATTCTTGGAAAGGTACAATTTTCCAATACTGAACCAGGAAGAATTAGAAAATATAAACAGACCTATCACAAGTAATGAAGTTGAAACCGTAATTAAAAATCTTCCAAGAAACGAAAGCCCAGGACCAGATGGCTTCATAGGCGAATTCTATCAAACATTTAGAGAAACGCTAACACCTATCCTTCTCAAACTCTTCCAAAAATTTGCAGAGGGAGAAACACTTCCAAATTCATTCTACAAAGCCACCATCACCCTGATACCAAAACCAGAAAAAGATATCACAAAAAATGAAAATTATAGACCAATATCACTGATGAACATAGATGCAAAAATCCTGAACAAAACACTAGCAAACAGAATCCAACAGCACATTAAAAGGATCATATACCATGATCAAGTGGGATTTATCCCAGGGATGTAAGGATTCTTCAATATACGCAAATCAATCAATGTGATACACCACATTAACAAATTAAGGAATAAAAACCATGTTCATCCCAATAGATGCAGAAAAAGCTTTTGACAAAATTCAGCACCAATTTATGATAAAAACTCTCCAGAAAATGGGCATAGAGGGAACCTACCTCAGCATAGTAAAGGCCATATATGACAAACCCACAGCAAGCATCATACTCAATGATGAAAAACTGAAAGCATTTCCACTAAGATCACGAACAAAACTCTCACCACTCTTATTCAACATAGTTTTGGAAGTCCTAGCCACAGAGACCAGACAAGAAAAAGAAATAAAAGGAATCCAAACTGGAAAAGAAGAAGTAAAACTGTCACTGTTTGCCAATGACGTGATACTATACATAGAAAATCCTAAAAATGCCACCAGAAAACTACTAGAGCTAATCAATGAATTTGGTAAGGTTTCAGGATGCAAAATTAATGCACAGAAATCTCTGGCATTCCTATACACAAACAATGAAAAATAAGAAAGAGAAATTAAGGAAACACTTCCATTTACCACTGCAACAAAAAGAATAAAATACTTAGGAATAAACCGGCCTAAGGAGGCAAAAGACTTACACTCAGGAAACCATAAACCACTGATGAAAGAAATCAAAGATGACATAAACAGATGGAGAAATATACAATGTTCTTAGATTGGAAGAATCAATATTGTGAAAATGACTATAGTACCCAAAGCAATCTACAGATTCAATGCAATCCCTATCAAACTACCAATGGTATTCCTCACAAAATTAAAACCAAAAATATTATAATTTGTATGGAAACACAAACGACCCTGAATGGCCAAAGCAATTTTGAGAAAGAAAAAGGCAGACGGAGGAATCAGGCTCCCCAACTTCAAACTATACCACAAAGCTACAGTAATCAAGACTGTATGGTACTGGCACAAAAACAGAAATATAGATCAATGGTACAAGATAGAATGTCCAGAGATAAACCCACGTGCATATGGGCATCTAATTTATGACAAAGGAGGCAAGAACATACAATGGAGAAAAGACAGCCCCTTCAATACGTGGTTCTGGGAAAACTGGGCAGCTACATGTAAAAGAATGAAATTAGAATACTACCTAACACCATACACAAAAATAAACTCCAAATGGATTAAAGACTTAAATGTAAGACCAGACACTATATCACTCTTAGAGGAAAATATAGGAAAAACACTCTTTGACATAAACCACAGGAAGATCTTTATTGACCCACCTCCTAGAGTAATGGAAAGAAAAACAAAAATAAACAAATGTGACCTAATTAAACTTAAAAGCTTTTACACAGCAAAGGAAATCATAAACAAGACAAAAAGAGCACCCTCAGAATGGGAGAAAATATTTGCCAATGAAACAACAGGCAAAGGATTAATCTCCAAAATATACAAACAGCTCATGGTGTTCAATATCAAAAAAAACCAAACAATCTAGTTTAAAAATAGGCAGAAGACCTAAATAGACATTTCACCAAGGAAGACATACAGATGGCCAAGAGGCACATGAAAAGCTGCTCAACATCATTAATTATTAGAGAAATGCAAATCAAAACTACAATGAGGTATCACCTCATGCCAGTCAGAATGGCCATTGTCAAAAGCTAGAAACAATAAATGCTGGAAAGGGTGTGGTGAAAAGGCAACCCTCCTGCACTGTTGGTGGGAATGTAAATTGATACAACCACTATGGAAAACAGTATGGAGTTCCTTAAAAAACTAAAAATAGAATTACCATATGGCCCAGCAATCCCACTACTGGGCATATACCCTGAGGAAACCATAATTCAAAAAGAGGCATGTACCACAATGTTCATTGCGGCACTATTTACAATAGCCAGTACATGGAACCAACCTAAGTATCCACTGACAGATGAATGGATAAAGAAGATGTGGCACATATATACAACGGAATATTACTCAGCCAAAAAAAGAAACGAAACTGAGTTATTTGTAGTGAGGTGGAGGGACTTAGAGTCTGCCATACAGAGTGAAGTAAGTCAGAAAGAGAAAAACAAATACCGTATGCTAACGCATATATATGGAATCTAAAAAAAAAAGTGGTACTGATGAACCTAGTTTCAGGGCAGGAATAAAGGGGTAGACATAGAAAATGGACTTGAGGACATGGGGTGGGAGGGCGAAGCTGGGGCAAAGTGAGAGTACCACCGACATATATTCACTACTGAATGTAAAATAGTTGGCTGGTGGGAAGCAGCAGCATAGCACAGGGAGATCGGCTCGGTGCTTTGCGATGACCTAGAGGGGTGGGATAGGGAGGATGGGAGGGAGGCTCAAGAGAGAGGGGATATGGGGACATGTGTATGCATATGGCTGATTTGCTTTCTTGTGCAGCAGAAACTGACACAGTATTGTGAAGCAGTTATACTCCAGTAAAGATCTATTAAAGAAAATTAAAAGAATTCTTGTCAATCAAAAATATATATATATATATACAGATAGATATAAAAGTAGCTGTGTGTGTGTGTGTGTGTGTGTGTCTGTGTACATTCATAGCTCTGTCTGCTGAGAAGGCCTGGAAGCAATTATACCCCTACACCAATGAGCACACCTAGTGCCTATTCTCTAGTAAAAGTAACTGCTTCAAAAGTATAATTCTCAATAAAATGAACCAGGACTCCTTGAAGAAAGGGCACATTTCAAGGATTGGGCAGGACAAATATAAGATAAGCCTGGAACATCTTGTGGGGTCAGAGATTAGGAAATGCTTGAAAAATGTTAGAGCCATATAAAAAGACACTGAAGCCAAATGAATAAGCTCCCAATGACCAAATCCAGAACAATTTGAGCAGCAAAATGAGTAACTGTAGGTTATAACTCATAGAGTAAAATTAAATCCATAAGTCCACACAGATATAAATACATAATTGAATAGATACATAAATGGTGGAAAAAGGAAAGTTCTTCCTTGAATTACACTCCAATAAATGTAGAAGGATTACTAGAAAATCACCACTTAGTAAACACCAAAGTAATGGTTTTCAGCAAGAATCATCAGTGGAAACTAAAATTTGTAGACAAAAGTATGAGAAACATGATATTTACATGGTCTCAAAGTATCTCCCCATAACATATTTATTCATTACAACGAAAAAAATACAGTGGGGGAGCCTGGCAGACACCACCCTTACCGAATAGTCAAAGATAACATCACCAGAAATGGGACAAATTAACATTATATGCCTCCTGATATCATGCACTGAGAAGGACACAATATCACTTCTGTGGCATTCTTGAAAAATGCAAAACCTAATTTAATCACGAGGAAACATACAAAGAGGGACATTGTATAAAATAACTGAACAGTACATTTCAAAATATTAAGGTCATGAAAGACAAAGAAAGATTGAAAACCTGTTTGAGACTAAAGGAGACGAAAGAGACAGGATAACTAATGCAAGGTCTGAACCTGGATTGGATCCTCATTCAGGAAAATGACATTCCTGGAATAACTGGAAAAATTTGAACCAAGACTATAGAATACATAATAGAACTGTATCAATGTTAACCTTCTGATTTTGATAACCGTTCCATGGGTGTTATGGGCTGAATTGTGCCCTGTCCTCCAAATTCATGTGTTGAAGTACTCACCCTATTACCTCTGAATGTGACAGTTTGGAGGTAGGGTCTTTAAAGAGGTGATTAAGGGAAAATGAGGTCAGCTGGGTAGAAGGGGAGATTGGCATACTGACAACAGGCAGAGAGATGACTATGTGAGGACATAGAGAGAAGGCGGCCATCTGCAAGCCAAGGAGAGAGGCCTCAAGGTGAATCCAAGCCTGCAGACACTTTGATCTTGGACTTCTAAATTCCAGAGCTGTGAGAAAATAAATTTCTGTTATTTAAGCCACCTAGTCTGTAGTATTTTATTATGGCAGCCCTAGAAAACGAATACAATGTACAATGGAATATCATTCAGCCTTAAAAAGGAAGGAAATTCTAACACATGCTATAACATGAACCTTGAAGACATTATGGTAAGTGAAATAAACCAATCACAAAAGGGCAAATACTGTCTGAGTCCACTTATATGAGGTACCTAGGGTAGTCAAATTTATAGAGACAGAAAGTAGAATGGTGGCTGCCAGGGGCTGGGGAAAGAGGGGGATGGGGAGTTGGTGTTTAGTGGGTACAGAATTTCAGTGATGCAAGACGAAGTGTTCTAGAGACCGACGTAGTGATGGTTGTGCAGCAAGGTGAATGCACTTAATGTCACTGAACTGTACACTTAAAAATGGTTAAAATAAATTTTATGTTATATATATTTGGCCAGAATTAAAAATAAAGATGAGGAAAATTTCGATATAGAGAGAGAAGACACAGGGAGAACAGCATCTGATGGTGGAGGCAGAAATTGGAGTGAGGCAGCTCTAAGCCAAGAGTTACCAGGAGCTACCAGAAGCTAAGAAGAGGCAAGGAAGGATTCTCCCCGAGAGCCCCTAGAGGGAGCTTTTTCTTACTGACACACCTTGATTTCAGATGTCTAGCTTTCAGAACTGTGAGAGAATACATCTTTGTTGTTTAAAGGAAAGGTAAAAAGGAAAGAAGGGAGGAAGGAAGGGAGGGAGGGAGAAAGAGAGGGAGAGATGGAAAGAAAGGGGAAAAGAGGAAAACAAAAATAAAAAGGGAAAAAACTGAAGAAAGAAAAAGGAAATTGTGAGCCTGAGAGGGCCTGTCTGTGATACAAAACACAATGCGATATATCTAGCCAGCTTGGAATGGATTCAGGAGAGTGAACTATCATTACTTCATGTGGATTAAGTTCTTGAAATGTGCAGGTCTGAAGTGTTCGGAAGTACATCTGCCCAAACAACAGCCAAATAGCATTCTTTTCCCTGGGGGAGTATACTTACCTTTGTAAATCATTGCCTAAACACAGCATTACCAAGAAGAAAGGGTGAAGCAGATACTTTGTCTCCTATGACCCTATTTGAAGTTCCTCCCACCCTTGCTTCTCACCAAAGCAACAATGGTGATGGACAAATGTTAAAGGAGTTAGGAGACTTCTTTTTATTTCTTTTGTGTGTTCATTTGTTCACTTATTTGTTTATATTCAACAATCAATTATTAAGTATCTTATATTTATTTTCCAAGGGGTAATTTATTTAGTCGACAAATATTAAGTGTCTGCCATGTGCTAGTCTAGGTGTCTAGGTGTCAGAGGTATGGTAGTTTAACAAGACAGCATCCCTGTGGTGACTGTGAAAATACACATCTCAGGGAATGTCATTAACTGACAGCCCCAGCTGCTGTGCTCTGAAATCCATCACCATATTCCTGCCAAGGCTACACTTCCCAAGGACTGCTCCCACATAATGAATGAACTTGGCAGAGGTACAAAGGCAGGCTAGGTCCTGGAAGATATGACTCCTCTGATGCATGATTTTGACTGACTTTTTTGGGAGACTTTTCTTAAAATGATACTGCAATCTGTGGTGTTCCTTCTTTCCCTCCTTCTTCTGCCTTCCACCCCTCTCTCCGTCACCAGGGTCAGAACTCCATCATGGTCTAACTTCTCTACCAGTTTCCTCTGGCTCTTTTTTCATATTCTGTTACTGGGATTTCCCCCAGTAAGTTTCTTGCATGTCTAATCCCATCTTGGTGTTTGCTTCTTGGAGGACCCTGACTAACAGAGTCCCCAACTCCCTGCAGAAGGGGGCAGAGAGAACATGCGTTCTGGAGTCTGACTGCCTGGGTTCGAAGCCCTGCCTTGCCACTTACTAACAAGTTATTTCATCTCCCCGCACCTCGATTTCATTATAGACTTTGACTCAGTGTCATCATTTGTGAAATAAGGGTAATAATAATAAACTAAACTCATGGGGTTGTTATGAGGATTAAACACATTATTACATGTATAAAGTTCCTAGAATGATGCAAGGCACATGGTCTATATAAATGCTGGTTATTATAGAGCTTGCATTTTAATGAAGAAGAGAGAGAGAAAAAACAAATACACCAATACCAGGTGGCAATAATACTAAGGTGAAAGTAAGGAGGAGGATGTGATGTGATGATTAATGAGCCATTTTAAATCAGGAATCAGGAAAGGTCAGTAAGAAAGAGTCCACCATGTTGAGATCTGGAGAAGGGCAATTAGCTAAAGGAAACAGCCTGTGCAAAGATCTTAAGGCAAGAATGAGCAGGTCATGCTTCAAAAAAGAACAAGAAAGTCAAGGAAACTGGAGGAGTGAACAAGGAGCATGGTAGGTGAGGAGACCGGGAGACAGGTTGAAGGCACATCAGGAAGGGCCGAGTAGGCCAGAAAAGGAGTTTCATTTCTTCTCTCATTAACTCATTCATTGTGTATTTGCCAGCCACCCAACTAAGCCAGCCACTGGGTCTACATTTTCTGGTTATATGATTAGGAGGCAACTTGAGGTAGTAGTTAGGCCCCGGGCAAAAGTCATACAGGAGGCAAAACCATCTTCTAAAGACCCTCTTTCCTTCTTTCTGTTTTTGCATAACTCGATCAAATTTTCTGCTCTTGGAACATTTTTTTCTACTGATAGACATTTGGGGGATAAACATACGCTTATTGTTTTACTAAGCTTTACCTTATAGATACTTCACTTTTCTTAAAGATATATGTTGCTTAATATAATATAAAACAACTAGATTCACTTTGTTATCAAAGTTCTGGTGGTTTGAAAAGAACTACCACCATCACCCAACAACTCTGTGACTGGCCATTATGCTAAGCATTGCTGAGTTTGTTTGGCTAAACTTACTGTGCTCCGATTGATCTGACCAGCAGTCAGCGAGTACCTTTCACAAGCGGGCAAAGATTGATAATCACTCTAGCCATTAGACAATAGTCCTGAAATGCCCAGTAGGAGGTATGTTTATTTCACTTTATGTTGTATTCTAATGTGAAACCAGAGACTAAGTTTGGTGCTTTCAAGGTCCTAAGCACTCACTTACTTTTCCTTAACCTAGAGATATGTCTGCACAGACCCAAGGCCATATAATTCATCAAGGTCTCAGCTTCCTCACTTATAAAAAGGGGATAATATACCATTTCTACTTGCCTTGGGGGCCTGAGTGAGTGATGTTTTCTCTGGTGGATTCTTCTGAATCTGGATCCATGAGGCAATGAGGAGTCATTTGGGGGTACCCTTTTTTCCCACAAGTTCGTGAAGGTGAAAAAAATCTCTAACTGAAATTCTAGAAGGGAAAGTGATAACTAAAGTGTTGAGATAGTGAGCCAAGCTGCTGTGTTTTAATCCCAAATTAGAGTCCTGACAACAAGAATAGTATTTGCAGCAGCACCTGCCTGGGCAAAATTAAAAGGGACACCAGCCTCTAGGTCTCAGGCTGCAGACTGGCAGTTCTGGGTCCTCCCCCAAGGGCTGCCTTCCTTTCTCTGTTAAAATCTATGGACTCCCCAGGGAACCCAGAGATTTCCTTATTAGATCTGCCTCTGGTTGGGTGGTGCCCTACACCATTTGCTGGCCTTCAATTGTTCAGTCTGCAAAGTAGAACAACATATAATATAATCAACCTATCGTCCTCAAAGTTTAGTTGTGAGCTTTACCAGTAAATAGGGAGGGAGAGGGCAATGTAGAGTCAGAGGACAGAGTGGGCAATTACATGAAGCACTTCCTGGAATCTTAACATTGAAGGAGAAGAATATAACATTGACTATGCTCTGGGTTAGACAAAGGGCCATAGCAGCAGGAAGGAAGCATCTTCTAACTTTTGCTTATGATGGAAGGAAAACAGAGATTCCCTTCATCTTATTGCTTATTTGACTGTGGAAGTTATCATTTTTCCTGAGGTTATTCTTTAGCCTAGAGCAGAAGCCCCCAAGCTTGGTTGCTTCTCAGAATCATATGTTAAGCCTAATCCAATACCTCCTGAGACAGAATATCTGGGACTTCTACTTCTGACTAAGAGTAATAGGAATCATGTTTACTCTCCCATTGGAAACAGCCAAAACATGGGCAAAATATATAAAGCAATGGTTTGCAAGACCCCAGGCATGAGCAAACAAAGGACAGTGATCTCTGAGTCCCAGGAAAGAAATGAGGTAAGTCTTGTGATTACCCCAGCTTGCAGCCAGGTTGTTGCCAGATTCTGGTACGGGGTGGAGCACTGTGAATGGAGAGGGAAAGCTGAGATTCTGGTGAAATTAAGTTGGTAGAATTCTCATGATAAAGTATCAGAGAGAAAAATGCTATAAAGAGAGAGAGTGTGTGCCTTGAATATTTGCAGAGGGTACTCCTTGAGTATTCATCTGAATATTGATCAGTGCATATGTGTACAAAAATTATCTAAAACTATGAGGAATAATCTGAAAGGATTAAAGGATTAATATGAAACACTCATATTGGGCCAAGAAGAGTGTCCATTCTCAACACCTAGAATGGAAAACCTTAAGATTCAAGGGGCAATGGGTAGATTAAACAGTTTTCTTGCTTCAGTGGTGGGGAATAATTAGCCCTTAACTGATAACTGCTTCAGTCTTGCCTAACAAATCTTAAAAGCAAACAGGAAAGAATTAAAGTGTTTCCAGTTAACTTAACTATATTCCAGAACTAAGCCCAAGAGTATAAGAGTACAGAAATATCCAACACTCAACAGGGTAAAATTCAAAATGTTCGGTATCTAATAAAAAAACTACTGGGCATAAAGAGAAGGAAGAAAATGCAATCCATAATGAGGAGATAAACAATTGAAAATAACCCAGAACTGACAGATACTAGAACTAGTAGATAAGGACATTGAAATTAAATGCTGTATTCTATATAATTTAAAAGTTAACTAGAGACATGGAAGATATTTTAAAAAGAGCTAGAGAAAACTTATAGAAATAAAAACTACAATGGCTGAGATAAAAATTCAATGGTTGGGATTAATAGCAGATTAGACATGACAAAATAAAAGATCAGAAAACTATGAAGACATAGCAATATAAACTATTCAAAATGAAGCACACAAAGATAATTTTAAAAATGAACAAAGCATTAATGAGCTTTGGAATATCTTCAAGCAGCCTAATATATTTTTAAGTGAAGAACTCAAAGTGCAGGAATGTTTCAGAATAAATATTTGAAGAAATAATGACCGACATGTTCCCAAATTTGGTGAATATGATAAAAATACACATGCAAGGATTTCAACAAAACCCTAAGCACAAAAGCATTAATAAAATTACATCAAGATACATCATAATAAAACTTCAAAACCAGTGATAAGGAAAAAATATTAAGAGCAGCCAAATGAATAAAAGACACATTATCTGCAGAAGAATAAAGGTAAGGAATAAAACAGATGTCTTATTGGAAACAATGCAAGTGAGAAGACAGTGGAATCACACTTTAAAGGACTAAAATAAAGCAACTGTCAACCTAGAATTTTAGGCCCAGAGAAAATATCTTTTAAAAATGAAGGCAAAATGCTTTTTCAGACTAAGAAAACAGAAAGATATATATATATATATATATATATATATATATATATATATAAAGATATATATATATATATATATATATTTGCCAGCAGATCTGCACTATCATAAATGTTAAAGGAAATCCTTCAGGCAGAAGGAAAGTGATACCAGATGGAAATATGGCCTATAAAAACATACGAAGAGCAGTGGAAATGGTAACTACATGGATAAATATTTATGACTTTTTCCCACTTTTTAAATCACTTTAAAAGACAATTAACTGGTTAAACACAAATGATAACAATGTGGTGTTTAGTTTATTGCAATCTTATACACATGTAGGGGTGAAATATTTGACAAATATATCGCAAAGTTGAGGAAGGAAGAAATATACTATTGTAAAGTTCTATTATACATGAAGTGGTAAAGTATCATTCAAATATGGAGTTTGGTAAGTTAAAGGAGTGTACTATATATTCTAAAGCAAACACTCAAATAACAAAGCAAAGATCTATAGCCAATAAGCTAACAAAGGCAATAAAATGGAATCATGAAATCTATTTAAGTATTCCCAAAAGAAGGCAGAAAAAGAAGAAAAAGGGGGTCAGGGAAGAGCACAGGGAACAAATATAAAACAAATAACATGTTAGACAAATCTAATCATATCAATAATCACAATAAATAGAATGGTCAAAATAACACAACTAACAGGCAAAGACTGTGTGATTGTATAAAAAGTGAGACTCAAGTATATCTTGATCACAAGGAATACACTTGAAATATAAAGACACAAATAGCTTATGAATGAAGGGATGGAAAAAATATACTATGCTCAAATTAATCAAAAGAAGGTTGGAAGGTCTAAACTTCATAGCAAATAATACTAACAGAGATAAAGACAATTATAAAAATAACAATTCTATAAGTTTATGACTCTAATAACACAACAAATATGTGAAGCAGAAACAGATTGAACTTCAAGGAGAAAGACAAATGCACAATTATAGTGAGAGCTTCCAATACTTCTCTCTTAAAAATTGATAGGGTAATTAGACATAAACTCAGTAAGATTACAGAAGACTTGAGCACTATCAACTAACTTGAATTAATTGATATTTATAGAACATTCCACTCAACAACATCAAAATAAACATTCTTGTCAAGTGTACAGGTAATTGTTACTAAGATAGACCATACTCTGGGCTATAAAACAAGCTTCAATATATTGAAAAGGAATTAAGTCATACAAAGCATGGTCTTTGACCACATTGGAAGTAGGTTAGAAATCAAAAACAGAAATACATCTGGAAAATCCCCAAATATTTGGAAATTAAATAACACATTTCTAGAGGACCAATGGGACAAAGAAGACATCAAAAGCAAAATTAGAAAGTATTTTGAGGGCTTCCCTGGTGGCACAGTGATTGAGAGTCTGCCTGCCAATGCAGGGGACACGGGTTCGAGCCCTGGTCTGGGAGGATCCCACATGCCGTGGAGCAACTGGGCCTGTGAGCCACAATTGCTGAGCCTGCGCGTCTGGAGCCTGTGCTCCGCAGCGGGAGAGGCCACGATAGTGAGAGGCCCGCGCACCACGATGAAGAGTGGCCCCCACTTGCCACAACTAGAGAAAGCCCTCGCACAGAAACGAAGACCCAACACAGCCATAGATAAATAAATAAATAAAAACATCTGATTGTCTTAAAAAAAATAAAAAAGAAAGTATTTTGAACTGAATGAAACACAACATATCAAAATGTGTGAGATGCCACTAAAGCAGTACATAAGGGGAAATTAAATGCCTATATTATAAAAGAAGAATGAACTTATGTCAATGACCTCAGCTTCTTACCTTAAGAAGCTACAAAAAGAAGAGCAAATTAAACCCCAAGTAAGCATGAGATAGAAAATAGTAAAGATCAGCATGGAAATTAATAAAATAGAAAATAGAAAAAAAATAGAAAAATATCAATAAAAATAGCTGATTTTTTGAGAAAATCAATAACACTGTAAGCTTCTAGCCAGACTAATAAGAAAACAAAACAAAACAAAGAAAAGACTCAAATATCCAATATTAGAAATGGGAGAGGATACATCACCACAGGTTCTACAGATATTAAAAAGAGAACAGAAGGATATTATGAACAACTTTACACCAAGAAATTCTAAAACGTAGATGAAATTGACAAGTTCCTTGAAAGACACAAACCACCAAAACTCACTCAAGAAGAATTAAATAATCTGAATAGCCCTATATCTATTAAATAAATTGAATTTATAGTTAAAACATTTTTACAAAGAAAGCTCTGTGTAGGGAAGTGACCTCAGCAAGATGGCAGACTAACAGGTCCCAAAGCTCAGCCATACACAAAAACAACGGTTAAACAATTACCCACAAACAATTATCCACCAAGAAAAAGCTCTCTAAGACAGCTCCAGAGTACGATAAAGAAGCTGTAGCAAATGAGTGGAGTGCAAAAACTCAAGATAGCTGTATAGAAAGTCATAGGAAGCATTTGATCCATATCACCCAATGTCCCAGTCCAGCACAGCTTGGCATCGAGAGGAATCCCCTTGGCTATGACCTTCCCCCATGGGGGAAAAGGAGAGCAGGAGGAACCTAGCAGCCCTTGCCACTGCTGTAGACATGTGCAGCTTTCACACAAAGTACCCGCCAGTCTTCTCCAATGTTAACCTGAGCTGATGAAGCTGCCCAGAGTCCACATCAGTGTGCACCCCCCCACCAAGGCCAGAGCCTTTGCACCATCTCCAGCCTCAGTGCCACTACCCTATGCCACCGTGTGCATGCAAATACCACAACCTCTAACCCTTTCATTGTGATATGTGCATATGCATGTACATCCTGGACCCCAGAACCACCACCACCATGCACATACCTACAACCAAGAAACTGGTATCAAGAAGGACCACCTTAGCTGCAATTTCCCACTCTGGGGGAAAAAGAGAGCATTAGGACCCTAGAAGCCTTCACCACTGAGTATCCCAGCAACCTTCACCAATGAGGACCCAGACAGCCCTTGCTGCTGTTGTAGACACCCACAGCCTTGGCTGCTGAGGATTCCTATGGTCTTCACTGAATCTGACCTCAGCTGACAGAGCTGCCTGGTGTCCATGCCACTTTGCCCCTCCCCCTCACAGAGCTGGAGCCACTGCACTCCACCCAACTGACATTCTCACACCTACCCACAGGTGAAGGTTTTTCCACTGAAGCCATTACAAAAAATCTGAAAGAGGTGACTGCTCCTTCAAATGTGCAGACATCAACACAAGTCTGCAAGGACTACACACACACACACACTGAAGAAACATGATATCACCAAAAGAACAAAATATTTTTCCCATAACCAACCCCAGAGAAATGGAGATCTATGACTTGCCTGACCAAGAATTCAAAATAACTGTTTTAAAGAGGCTTAGTGAGAGCTATATAAAAACATTGACAGATAACTCAACAAAACCAGGAAAACAATACATGAACAAAATGAGATGTTTAACAAAGAGATAGAAATCTCCAAACAAAACAAAACAGAAATTCTGGTGCTGAAGAGTTCAATAAATAAAATGAAAAAATGCAATAGAAATCTTCAATAATGAATTTGATTAAGCAGAAGAAACAATCTTGGAACTCAAAGAAAGGTCATTTGAAATCATCCAGTCAGAGGAGGAAACAAAAAATTAAAATAATGGATTTATGGGATAACATTAGATGAATATATGCATTATGGGAGTCCCAGAAGGAGGATAGGGAATGAAGCAGAAGGCTTATTTAAATAAATAATAGCTGAAAACTTCCCAAATCATGGGAGGAAAATGGACATCAAGATTCAGAATGCTCAAAAGTTTCCAAACTGGATCATTCCAAAGAAGACCACACCAAGGTGCATTATAATCAAATTATCAAATTCAAGGACAAAGAGATAATTTTGAAAGCAGCAGAGAAAAGTGACATATGAGGAAACCCCCAGAAGACTGTGAGTAGATTTCTCAGCAGAAATCTTGTAGGCCAGGATAGAATGGAATGATAAATTCAAAGTCCTGAAAGAAAAAAAAAACTGACAAAAATAATATACCTAGTAAAATTACATTTAAAAAATGAAAGAAAGATAAAGTCTTTCCCAGACAAAAACTGAGCAGTTTCTTGTAGACTTGTCTTACAAGAAATGCTTAAAGGAATTCTTCAGATTGAAACAAAAACTAGAAGCAACATGAAAGCATAAATCTCACTGGTAATAGTAAATATATAAACAAATACAGAATAATGAAACACTGTAATGGTGATACATAAATTACCTTTAACCCTAATATGAAAGTTAAAAGATAGAACTTTATTAACGGATACACAATATATAGAGAATCAAACTCTGACTACAAGAACACAAAGTGTAGAGATGAGGAGTAAAAGTGTAGAGTTTTTTTGCAATTGAAGTTGCTAGCAACTTAAAATACAGAATTATAACTACAAGATATTTTAAGCAAGTTTTAAGCTAACCACAAAGGAAAAACTATAGCAGATACAGAACAAAGTGAAAAGAATCAAAGCAAATCACTACAAAAGATCATCAAATAACAGCAACAATAGAAAAGACAGTGAGAGAGACAAAACAACTGCAAAACAGAAAACAACTAATAAATGGCAATAGTAAGTCCTCATCTATCAATGAGTAAATGTAAATGGATTAAACTCACCAACTGAAAGGCATAGAATGGCTGAAAGGATAATAATAATAGAAAAAGATCCGGTGATATGTTGTCTACATGAAACTCAAGTTATATATAAAAACAAACATAGGTTGAAAATAAAGGGATAAAAAAGATAGTTCCTGCAAGTGGTAACCAAAGAAATCAGGGATGGTTATACTTATATCAGACAAAATATACTTTCAGTCTAAAACTGTCTCTAAAGACAAAGAAGGTCATTGTAGGGACTTCCCTGGCAGACCAGTGGTTAAGACTCCACGGTCCCATTGTAGGGGGCCGGGGTTTGATACCTGGTCAGGGAACTAAGATACCGCATGCTGCACAGCACAGCCAAAAATAACTAAATAAATGTTTTAAAAAAAGAAGGTCATTGTATAATGTTAAGAGAATCTATTCAACAGGAAGATATGGCAATTACAAATATATATGCACATAACATCAGAGCACCCAAATATATAAAGCAAATATTGACAGATCTGAAGGGAGAGATTGACAGCAGTGCAATAATAGTAGGGAACTTCAATATTCCACTTATAATAATAGGCAGACACCCAGACAAAATATTTATAAAGTAACAACCGACCTGAAAAACACTATAGACCAAATAGACCTAACAGACATGTACAGAACTTTCTATCCAACAATCAAAGAATACACATTCTTCTCAAGCATAAATGGAATATTCTCCAGGAAAGATCACATGTTAGGTAGCAAAACAAGTCTTAACAAACTTAAAAAAGATTGAGATCATTCCAAGTATCTTTTCCCAAAAGTGGAAAGAAACTAGAAATCAATACAAATAAGAAATTTGCAAAATTCACAGATAAATGAAAATTAAACAATACACTCGAATGACCACTGAATCAAAGAGGAAATCAAAAGGGAATTTTAAAAGTATCTTGAAACAACAACAACAAAAGGCACAGAACATACTAAAAGTTATGGGATGCAATGAAAGCAGTACCAAGAG
This sequence comes from Balaenoptera musculus, assembly GCF_009873245.2. Classification (NCBI taxonomy): domain Eukaryota; kingdom Metazoa; phylum Chordata; class Mammalia; order Artiodactyla; family Balaenopteridae; genus Balaenoptera; species Balaenoptera musculus. The sequence goes on from NC_045785.1 coordinate 136,925,673, forward strand.
TTTATAGTAATAAATGTCTAAAATAAAGAGAAGAAAGATCTAATATAAACAACCTAACTTCACATCTCAAGAAATTAAAAAAGAAGAACAAACTAAGCTCAAAATTTGCAGAAGAAAGGAAATAATAAAGATTAGAGCAGAAATAAATCAGAGAAAAAATAGAATAAAACAAAACTAAGAGTTGGTTTATTGAAAAGATAAACAAAACTCTTAGCTAGAGTCTAAATTCCTAGACAAAATCTCTGAGAAGACTCAAAAAGTACAATCAGAATGAGAGAGGAAACATCGCAGTGGATGACTCAGAAATAAAAAGGGTTATCAAGGACTATTATGAACAAAAGCACACCAACAAATTGGATGATCTAGAAGGAATGGATAAATTCCTAGAAACATACAACCTACAAAAACTGAATCAAGAAGAAATAGAAAGCCTAAACAAAGCCATAACAAATTAGGAGATTGAATCTGTTATCAAAAACTTCTTAACAAAGAAAAGTCCAGGACCAGATGGCTTCATGGTGAATCCTACCAAACATTCAAAGAATTAATACGAATCTTTCTTAAACTCTTCCAAAAACTAGAAGAAGAGGAAACACTTCTAAACTTATCTTATGAGGCCTACTTCACCCTAATACCAAAAACAGACAAGGCACTACAAGAAAAGAAAATTACAGGCCAATATCCCTAATGAACATTGATGTAAAAACACTTAGTAAAATACTAGCAAACCGAATTCACCAGGACATTAAAAGGATCATACATGATGACCAAGACGGATTTATCCCTGGGATGCAAGGATGGTTTGACATATGCAAATCAATCAATATGATACCACACACTGACAAAATGAAGTAAAAAAGCCACATGATCATCTCAATAGAGAAAAAGTATTTGACAGAGTTCAACATCCATTCATGATTAAAACTCTCAACAAAATAGGTATAGAAGGAACTTACTTCAACACAATAAAGCCCACATCTAATAAGCTGACAGCTAACATCATAATCAATGAAGAAAAACTGAAAACTTTCCATCTAAAATTGGGTACAAGGCTAGCACACCCATTCTCACCACTTCTTTTCTCCATAGTACTAGAAGTCCTAGATAGGGCAGTTAGATGAGAAAAACTTTAAAAAACATTCAAATTGGAAGGGAAGAAGAAAAATCAACTCTGCAGTTGAAATGATCAGATACATAGAAAACTATGAAGACTTAACTACAACAACAACAACAACAAAAACCTGTTAGAATTAACAACAACAAAAACCTGTTAGAATTAACAATGAAGTCTGTAAGTTGTAGGATACAAAATCAACAGGTAAAAATCAGTCACATTTCTATACAAACAATGAACTACCCAAAAAGGAAATTAAGAAACTAACCACATTCTCCATAGAAACAAAAAGAATAAAATATTTTGGAATAAACTTAAACAAAGAAGTGAAAGATTTGCACTCTGAAAATTATAAAATTAAAGACACTGATAAATGGAAAGGCACACTGTGTTCATGGATTGAGGAATTGTTTAAATGTCCATACTACCCCAAATGATCTATAGATTCAATGCAATCCTTATCAAAATCCCAATGGCATTCTTTAGAGCTATAGAAAAAACAATTCTAAAATTCACATGGAATCACAAAATATCCCAAAAAGCCAAAGTACTCTTGAGCAAGAAGAACAAACTTGGAGGCATAACACTGCCTGACTTCATAATATATTACAAAGTTACAGTAAGCAAAACAATACGGTACTGGCGTAAACACAGACATATAAACAAATGGAAAAGAGTACAGAGTCAAGAAATAAATTCATGGATCTATAGTCAACTGATTTTTTTCAATTTTTTAAATTAAAAAAGTTTTATTTAGGTATAGTTGATATACAATTTTATTAATTTCAGTTATAAAACACAGTGATGTAAAATTTTTATAAATTCCACTTATACTTATTATAAAACATTGGTTATATTCCCTGTGCTGTACAAAATATTTTTGTAGCTTATTTATTTTATACAAAGTAGTTTGCACCATTTAATGCCCTACCCCTATTTCGCCCTTCCCTCCTTTCCTCTCACCACAAACAAACCTCTAGTTTCTTCTCTATATCTGTGAGTCTGTTTCTTTTCTGTTATATTCACTAGTTTTTTAAATTTTTGTTTTATTTTTTAGATTGTTTTATTTTTATGGACACACAAAGTTTGTAATATAAGTGATACATATAGTATTTGTTTTGTCTGACTTATTTTACTAAGCATAATACCCCTCCAAGTCCATCCATGTTGTTGCAAATGTCAAAATTTCATTCTTTTTTATGGTTGAGTAGTATTCCATTCCATTATATATACACGTACGATGGAATATTACTATATATATGTGTATATATATATATATATGTATATATATACATATATATATACACACACACATTGCACAACATCTCCTTTATCCATTCATCTGTTGATGGATACTTAGGTTCCTTCCATATCTTGGCTATTGTAAATAAAGCTGCTATGGACACTGGGGTGTGTATCTTTTCAGATTCATGTTTTCATTTTCTTGGGATGTATATTCAGGAGAAAAATTGCTGCATCATATGGTAGTACTATTTTTAGTTTTTAAAGGAAACTCCATACTGTTTTCCCAGTGGCTGCACCAATTTTTTTACATTCACACCAACAGTGTACAGGATTCCGTTTTCTCCACATCCTTGGCAACATTTGTTATTTGTGGTCATTTTAATGACGGCCATTCTGTCAGCTGTGAGGTGATACCTCATTGTGGTTTTGATTTGCATTTCTCTGTTGATTTGCAATGTTGAGCATTTTTTCATGTGCCTGTTTTGCAAATCAGGTTTTCTGTCCAATTTTAACTGGGTTGTTTGGGTTTTTGTTTTTGTTTTTTTTGATACTGAGTTGTATGAGCGGTATATATTTTTTGGATATTAACCCCTTAACAATCATGTGATTTGCAAATATTTTCTCCCATTCAGTAGGTTGTCTTTTCATTTTGTTGATGGTTTCGTTTGTTGCTCAAAAGCTTTTAAGTTTAATTAGGTCCCATTTGTTTGTTTTTGCTTTTGTTTCCTTTGCTTTAGGAGAGAGATCCAAAAAAATACTGCTCAATTTGTGTCAAAGAGTGTTCTGCCTATGTTTTCTTCTAGGAGTCTTTTGGTTTTCGATGTTACACTTAGGTCTTTAATCATTTTGAGTTTATTTTTGTATATGGTATGAGAAAATGTTCTAAATTAATTCTTTCATATGTAAGTGTCCAGGTTTCCAAGAACCATTTATTGTGTTTTCTCCATTGTATATTCTTGCCTTCTTTGTCATAGATTAATTGATCAGAAGTGCATGGGTTTACTTCTGGGCTCTCTATTCTGTTCCATTGACTATGTGTCTGTTTTTGTGCTAGTACCATAATGTTTTGTTCTATGTTTTTAACATCTTTATTGGAGTATAGTTGCTTTACAATGTTGTGTTAGTTTCTGCTGTATAACAAAGTGAATCAGCTATATGTATACATATATCCCCATATCCCCTCCCTCTTGCGTCTGCCTTCCACCCTCCCTATCCCACACCTCTAGGTGGTCACAAAGCACTGAGCTGATCTCCCTATGTGATGCAGCTGCTTCCCACTAGCTATCTAATTTACATTTGGTAGTGTATATATGTCAATGCTACTCTCTCACTTCATCCCAGCTTACCCTCCCCTCTCTCCATGTCCTCAAGTCCATCCTCTATGTCTACATCTTTATTCCTGTTCTGCCCCTAGGCTCATCAGAACCTTTGTTTTTTTTTAATTTTAGATTCCATATACATGTGTTAGCATACGATATTTGTTTTTCTCTTTCTGACTTACTTCACTCTGTATGACAGACTCTAGGCCCACCCACCTCACTACAAATAACTCAATTTTGTTTCTTTTTATGGCTGAGTAATATTCAATTGTACATATGTGCCACATCTTTACCCATTCATCTGTCAATGGACACATTGGTTGTTTCCATGTCCTGGCTATTGTTAATAGTGCTGCAGTGAACATTGTGGTACATGACTCTTTTTGAATTATGGTTTTCTCAGGGTATATGCCCAGCAGTGGGATTTCTGGGTCATATTGTAATTATATTTTTAGTTTTTTATGGAACCTCCATACTGTTCTCCATAGTGGCTGTATCAATTTACATTCCCACCAACAGTGCAAGAGTGTTCCCTCTCCTCCACACCCTCTCCAGCATTTATTGTTTGTAGATTTTTTGATGATGGCCATTCTGACCAATGTGAGGTGATACTACATTTTAGTTTTGATTTGCATTTCTCTAATGATTAGTGATGTTGAGCATCCTTTCATATGTTTGTTGGCAATCTGTATATCTTCTATGGAGAAATGTCTATTTAGGTCTTCTGCCCATTTCTGGATTGGGTTGTTTTTTTTTTTGATATTGGGCTGCATGAGCTGCTTGTATATTTTGGAGATTAATCCTTTGTCAGTTGCTTCATTTGCAAATGTTTTCTCCCATTCTGAGGGTTTTCTTTTCATCTTGTTTATGGTTTCCTTTGCTGTGCAAAAGCTTTTAAGTTTCATTAGGTCCCATTTGTTTATTTTTGTTTTTATTTCCATTACTCTAGGAGGTGGGTCAAAGAGGATCTTGCTGTGATTTATGTCATAGAGTGTTCTGCCTATGTTTTCCTCGAACAGTTTGATAGTGTCTGACCTTACATTTAGGTCTTTAATCCATTTTGAGTTTATTTTTGTGTATGGTGTTAGGAAGTGTTCTAATTTCATTCTTTTACATGTACCTTTCCAGTTTTCCCAGCACCACTTATTGAAGAGGCTGTCTTTTCTCCACTGTATATGCTTGCCTCCTTTATCAAAGATAAGGTGACCATATGTGCATGGGTTTATATCTGGGCTTTCTATCCTGTTCCATTGACCTATATTTCTGTTTCTATGCCAGGACCATACAGTCTTGATTACTGTAGCTTTGTAGTATAGTCTGAAGTCAGGGAGCCTGATTCCCCCAACTCCATTTTTCTTTCTCAAGTTTGTGTTTCCATACATATTGTGAAATTTTTGTTCTACTTCTGTGAAAAATGCCAATGGTAATTTGATAGGTATTGCACTGAATCTGTAGATTGCTTTCTGTAGTATAGTCATTTTCACAATGTTGATTCTTCCAATCCAAGTAAATGGTACATCTCTCCATCTGTTTGTATCATCTTTAATTTATTTCATCAGTGACTTAGAGTTTTCTGCATACAGGTCTTTTGTCTCCTTAGGTAGGTTTATCCCTAGGTATTTTATTCCTTTTGTTGCAATGGTAAATTGGAGTGTTTCCTTAATTTCTCTTTCAGATATTTCATCATTAGTGTATAGGAATGTAAGAGATTTCTGTGCATTGATTTTGCATCCTGCTACTTTACCAAATTCATTGATTAGCTCTAGCAGTTTTCTGGTAGCATCTTTGCTATTCTCTATATATAGTATCATGTCATCTGCAAACAGTGACAGTTTTACTTCTTCTTTTCCAATTTGGATTCCTTTTCTTTCTTTCTCTTCTCTGATTGCTGTGGCTAAAACTTCCAAACCTATGTTGAATAATAGTGGTAAGAGTGGGCAACCTTTTCTTGTTCCTGATCTTAGAGGAAATGGTTTCAGTTTTTCACCATTGAGAATGATGTTGGCTGTGGGTTTGTCATATATGGCATTTATTATGTTGAGGTATGTTCCCTCTATGCCTACTTTCTGGAGAGTTTTTTTTATCATAAGTGGGTGTTGAATTTTGCTGAAAGCTTTTTTTGCATCTATTGAGATTATCATGTGGTTTTGCTCCTTCAATTTGTTAATATGGTGTATCACATTGATTGATTTGCATATATTGAAGAATCCTTCCATTCCTGGGATAAACCCCACTTGATCATGGTGTATGATCCTTTTAATGTGCTGTTGGATTCTCTTTGCTAGTATTTTGTTGAGGATTTTTGCATCTGTGTTCATCAGCGATATTGGCCTGTAGTTTTCTTTCTTTGTGACATCTTTGTCTGGTTTTGGTATGAGGGTGATGGTGGCCTCGTAGAATGAGTTTGGGAGTGTTATTCCCTCTGCCATATTTTGGAAAAGTTTGAGAAGGATAGGTGTTAGCTGTTCTCTAAATGTTTGATAGAATTCGCCTGTGAAACCATCTAGTCCTGGGCTTTTGTTTGTTGGAAGATTTTTAATCACAGTCTCAATTTCAGTGCTTGTGATTGGTCTGTTTATATTTTCTATTTCTTCCTGGTTCAGTCTAGGAAGGTTGTGCTTTTCTAAGAATTTGTCCATTTCTTCCAGCTTGTCCATTTTAGTGGCATATAGTTACTTGTAGTAATCTCTCATGATCCTTTGTATTTCTGCAGTGTCATTTGTTACTTCTCCTTTTTCATTTCTAATTCTATTGATTTGAGTCTTCCCTCTCTTTTTCTTGATGAGTCTGGCTAATGGTTTATCAATTTTGTTTATCTTCTCCAAGAACCAGCTTTTAGTTTTATTAATCTTTGCTATTATTTCCTTCATTTCTTTTCATTTATTTCTGATCTGATCTTTATGATTTCTTCCCTTCTGCTAACTTCGGGTTTTTTTTTTTTTTTGTTCTTCTTTCTCTAATTGCTTTAGGTGTAATGTTAGGTTATTTATTTGAGATATTTCTTGTTTCTTGCGGTAGGACTGTATTGGTATAAACTTCCCTCTTAGAACTGCTTTGGCTGCATCCCATGGGTTTTGAGTCATTGTGTTTTCATTGTCATTTGGTTCTCAGTATTTTTTGATTTCCTCTTTGATTTCTTCAGTGATCGCTTGGTTATTTAATAGCGTATTATTTAACCTCCATGTGTTTGTATTTTTTCCAGTTTTTTTCCAGTAATTGATATCTAGTCTCATAACGTTATGGTCGGAAAAGATACTTGATATGATTTCAATTTTCTTAAATTTACCAAGGCTGATTTGTGACCCAAGATATGATCTATCCTGGAGAATGTTCCATGAGCACTTGAGAAGAAAGTGTATTCTGTTGTTTTTGGATGGAATGTCCTATAAATATCAATTAAGTCCATTTGTTTAATGTGTCATTTAAAACTTGTGTCTCCTTATATATTTTCTTTTTGGATGATCTGTCCATTTGTCAGTGAGGTGTTAAAGTTCCCCACTTTTATTGTGTTACTGTCAATTTCCTGTTTTATAGCTGTTCGAATTTGCCTTATGTATTGAGGTGCTCCTATGTTGAGTGCGTATATATTTATAATTGTTATATTTTCTTCTTGGATTGATCCCTTGATCATTATGTAGTGTCCTTCCTTGTCTCTTGTAACATTCTTTATTTTAAAATCTATTTTTTCTGATATGAGTATCGCTACTTCAGCTTTCTTTTGATTTCCATTTGCATGGAATATCTTTTTCCATCCCCTCACTTTCAGTCTGTATGTGTCCCTAGGTCTGAAGTGAGTCTCTTGTAGACAGCATATATATGGGTCTTGGTTTTGTATCCTTTCAGCCAGTCTATGTCTTTTGGTTGGAGCATTTATTCCATTTACATTTAAGGTAATTATTGATATATATGTTCCTATTACCATTTTCTTAATTGTTTTGGGTTAGTTTTATAGGTCTTTTCCTTCTCTTGTGTTTCCTGCCTAGAGAAGTTCCTTTAGCATTTGTTGTAAAGCTGGTTTGTTGCTGCTGAATTCTCTTAACTTTTGCTTGTCTGTAAAGTTTTTATTTTCTCCGTCGAATCTGAATGATATTCTTGCTGGGTAGAGTAATCTTCGTTGTAAGTTTTCCCCTTTCATCACTTTAAATATGTCCTACCAGTCCCTTCTGGCTTGCAGATTTTCTGCTGAAAGATCAGCTCTTAACCTTATACCATACTGTTTTGATTACTGTAGCTTTGTAATATAGTCTGAAGTCAGGGAGCATGATCCTTCCAGCTCTGGTCTTCTTTCTCAAGATTGTTTTGGCTATTCATGTCTTTTTTGTTTCCATAGAAAATTGTAAATTATTTTTTTTAGTTTTGTGAAAAATATCATTGGTATTTTGATAGGGATTGCATTCAATCTATAGAGATTGCCTTGGATAGTATGGTCATTTTAATAATACTGATTCTTCCTACCCAAGAAACAGTATAAGTTTCCATCTTTTTGTGTCATCTTCAATTTCTTTCATCAGTTTCTTATAGTTTTTCAAGTACTGGTCTTTTACCTCCTAAGGTAGGTTTATTCCTAGATATCTCATTCTTTTTGATGTGGTGGTAAATGGGACTGTTTCTGTAATTTCTCTTCCTGATTGTTTGTTTTTAGTATATAGAAATGCAACAGATTTCTATATATTAATTTTGTATCCTGCAACTTTGCCAATTTCATTGATGAGCTCTAGTACAATAGAGCTTTTTGGTGGCATCTGTGAAAATTCTAAACACAATTTTAGCAAATTAAATCCAATGATACAGAAGCAGATAATAACTCATGATCTATTGGAGTTTTCCAGGAATGCAAGATTGTGTTAACATTTCAAAATCAGTCACTGTGTTTCCCCATTCACCATACTAACAGACTAATAAAGAAAACCTATATAAGTGTTTCAATAAATGCAAACAAAGCATTGATAAAACCCGTCATCTATTCCTTATAAAAAAAATCAGCAAACAAGGAATTCCTTCTCAAACCAGTAAAGGGCATCTACAGAAAACTTACACCTAATGGTGAAAGAATGAATATTTACCCCCAAGATTAATAACAAGACAAGGATGTCTGCTATCATCCCTTCTATTCAACATTGTTCTGGATGTTCAAACCAGTGTAGTAAGGTAAGAAAAACAAATGGAAGGTATCCATACTGGAAAAGAAGAGTAAAACTTTTAAATTCAGAGACAGCATGAACATCTCTGTAAAAAACCCTATGAAATCTGTCAAAATATTACTAGGATTAATAAGTGAGTTTAGCAAAGTTGCAGGATAGAAAATCAATATGTAAATATCAATTTTTTATTTCTATATACAATCATTCAACAATTGGAAATTGAAGTTTAAGAAAACATGTAAATAGTAATAAAAATATAAAATACTTAGGGATAAATTTTACAAAAGCTGTGCAAGGCCTGTACATTGAAAAATATAAAGCATTGCTGAGAAAAATTAGAGTTCTAAATAAATGGAGATTTACCATGGTCATGGTGGGAAAACTCAATTTTATTAGATATCAATCCTCCCCAAATTTATTTATAGATGAAATGTTATCCAAATCAAAATTTCAGCAAGTTTCTTTGTAGACACTGACAAACTGATTCTAAAATTCATATGGAAATGCAAAAAATCTAGAATAGACAATTTGACTTCAAAATAAAAGAACAAAGTTAGAGGATAAATACTATCAGATTTCAAGATTTATTATAAAGCCACAGTAATTGAGACAATGATTTATCAGTGTCAGTATAGACACATAGATCAGTGATTCAGAACAGTGAGTCCAGAAATAGACTCCCACATCTACTGTAAACTGATTTTTGACAAATATGCAAAGGCAATTCAGTAGAGAAAATATAGTTTTTTCTACAAATTGTGCTGAATCATTCGTAATTAGATATCCATATACAAAGAAAAATAAAATTTAATCCATTTTTGCACTGTATACCAAAATTACATTAAAATGGATTATATACCTAAATGTAAAAGCTATACAACTTTTAGAATAAAACAGGAGAACAATCTTTGTGTCCTTGAGTTAGGTAAAGATTTAAAAATATGACATCAAAAGGATCATCCATTTAGTAAGAAATGAATAAATTGGACTTCATCAAAAAAAGAAGAAAAAAAAAAAAAAAGAAGGTTCTCTTTGAGAGATACTAATAAGAAAATGAAAAGACAAGCCACAAACTGGGGGAACACACTTGTAAAGCATGTATCTGATAAAGGACTTGTATCTGGATATATAAAGAACTCTCATAACTCAATAATAAGAATATAAACAACCCAACAAGAATGGGCAAAAGATATGCCCATTTATCAAAGACATAGATGGCACATAAGCACATGAAGAGATGCACAACATCATTAGTAATTAGGGAAATGCAAGTTAAATCCATAATGAGATATTGTTACATACCTTTTAAAATGGCTAAAATTAAAAAAAAAAAAAGATTTACTATATCAAGTACTGGAAAGGATGTGGAGTAGCTGGAACTCTTATAGACTGCTGGTGGGAATGTTAAATGGTGCAACCACTTCGGAAAACAGTTTGGCAGCTTCTTAAAAAGTTAAAAATACAACTACCATGTGAGCTAGCTATTCCACTCCCAGGTATTTACCCAAGAGAAATGGAAAGTATATATCTATACAATCACTTATACATGAATTTTCATAGCAGTTTAATCTGCAATAGTCCCAAACTTGAAACAACCCAAATGTCCATCAACAGATGGATGGTTAAACAAACTGCCATATATCCATACAATGAAATACTATTCAGCAATAAAAAGTAATAAACCATTGATCAAACAACATGATTGAATCTCAAAAAAAAATTATGCAAGTGATAGAAGACAAAAAAGAATACATACTGATATTATTTACACAAAATTTAAGGAGACAATTCATATATTGTGACAGAAATCATATCTGTAGTTATCTGATAATGGGGGTTAGAGTAGTGGAAAGGAAGAGTTGCCCAGAGGCAGGAGGAAATTCTTGGGAGTGATGAATGTGTTCATTTTCTTTATTGTGGTGATGCTGTTATGGCAAAACTTACCAAATTGTGCATTTTAAGTAGGTTTAGCTCATCGTATGTCAACTAAACATCAGTAACTGTCTTGTCGAAAAAGAGAATCTCTGGGATGGGAGTCCAGTTATACATAGTTTTATTCTTTTTTTTATTAAAGTATAATTGATTTACAATATTATATTAGTTTCAGGTGTACAACATTGTGTATACATATTTTTAAAATGTTATTTAAATGAGAGGAGATAACTACTGATTTAAGATGGGGAAGGCTGGAGAAGGAGAAATGATGACTCTCCTAGAGAGTTTACCTGAGTTCCCTTGACAACCACAGTGCAATGGCAGCCTGGCAGTGTCTTGTCACAATGCAGCTCTGATGCTCAGCTGCAGTCCCTTGCCTGGAACCCCTGGCAATGCTTTTTGGCCTTGTGACTTTTTAACATAATGTTTCTATGCTTCTTATGATTTCACTTGTAGCTCCCCAATTTTAGTCTGTCATAGAACAGTTGCTTAGGTACTTAGCTGGCTCTCATCTGTCCTCTAAACATACCCACTGGAACAGACAACAATACATTTAGAATTGTGAAATTGCAAAAAAAATTTTTGTATTCTGTAAGGTCATAAGATAGGTATGTGAGGGATCCCCCCAGCCCTCACTCACAGTTTCCAGAGAAGGAAGATGGTTTGGTTGCTTCTTCAGTGGAAATCAGGAAAAGACAATTTTACCACCTCGTCGTAGAGATATAAGCTTTTTTTTTCCTTCAAAGCTGTTAAGACAAATATTTTTCCTCCAATAAGTCCTCCACAAAAATGGTTGTAGGAGGAATGTCCTATCTTTGTGAAGTGTGTTCAGGTGTGGTAAAGAGCTTGTGAGATGCACTGACCCCTCTAATAACCTCCAGCTGTGATTCATGACTGCATGAATGACTCCACTGGGAAAAACCTAGGGACCATATTTAGGTTTTGTGAAATTCTTGAGCAAGAAGCTGAAGGCCCAAGGAGCCTGTGAAGAGGGCTTTGGATAAGATGAGGTCTGAGAAGAGACTGGCCAGCTGTACCCATACTATACTGATTGGGATCTGGACTTTCTGATCTGAATCTCTGGCCCTGACTGGACCCCCAACTGCCCTTCTTCCATCCTACAACGCTCCCTAACAATATATGAACTTCTGTCCTCCATCATATAGGAACTCCCTCTAATGCTCAGATCCCTCAGATCTACAAGGGGACCTACCTTATTCATTCTTTCCTACCTTTCTCATGATACAATCGACGGGGAGGGATCTCTGGATCGTATGCCACCTCCTTCTCAGAAATTTCCACCTGTTAGTTACTTCTTCCATCCCCTATATCTTAAACCACCCCTCTTTACTGAGTTTCTTGCTGTTCATATTTAAATGAAGTCAATTCTCTTCTATCTTAACACACAAACATAACACAATCTCCCTTTATCCCTTCTCATTAAACTACTATCTTCTCATCTCTCCTTCACAATTAAACTGCTTTAAAAAATACTGTCTCTTATTCACTCCTTTACTCAAATATGCCCTTCTACACCAACAACTAAAACTCCTCTTACTAAGGTTGCTAATAACTGTCTTGTTAAATCTAATGCACACTTCTTAGACTCTGCAGACCTGACCTCTGCAGTGTGTGACAACACAGTAAGCAGAGTATTAAGAGCATAAACTCTTTAGTCAGAGAGTCTGAATCTGAATTATGACTCTTCCTCATGCCAGGTTTGAGCAGGTTATCTAACTTCTTGGCTTTGGTTTTGTGAATAAAAAATATTGCCTGCCGTATCAGTAAACACAGGATGTTGCAGCCATCAAGCCATCACTTTACATCTGCCCGGACAGCAAGCCCTGAGGGAACTCAGGATAAAAACAGGATGCCCGCTATCTAGTGGTCAACTTCTGCAGCCACCCTCAGCAGTGTACTCTGAGGAGACTCAGGATGAGAAGGCACAGAATCCTAGCCCCCATAGCTGAGGTGCATGATTTCAATGAGCCTAGACTTTTGCATCTTCCAATATATAGAAAAGTGCTAACTTCCTTAACTTGAGATATCTGGTTTTCTTTAATTAACAGTAATCTTCAGATGTTTCAACTACTTGGTCTTTTATGCAGAAACTCCTGTATATCCTGGCTCCCCACCTTGCCTCTTCGGAGCAGTCTCTCAGAGTTATCTGAGATGCTGTGTCCCAGGCTTAAGTCCTCATATTAAAAAAAACACAACTCTCAACTTTTAGGTCTTGCGTTTTTTTTCAGTTGACAGTTTCCTATCTATAATATGAGGATGATAATAATAGTATTTATCTTGTGGAATTGTTGAGAGGATGTGATGAGCTATATATGTATAACACTTAGAACAGTGCCTATTGCATGGTGAGCACTCTCTGTTAGTTACTATTTTTGACCACTCCCTCTCTTGTTCCTGAAACACTCTTTTCTGCCATTCTGCACTCCTCGGGTTTTCCATCTACACATTTTATTGCCCCCTCTTGTCTCCTTGGTAGTTGCTCTTTCCCTGCCCACCCTTAAATTGTTGGTGTTCCCAGTGTTCGTCTTAGGTCTTCTCTCTTTACTCTCTCTGGGTGAGCTATCCTAAACCAAGCTTCATTTCCTTCCTATATTCAGTGACTCCACATCTGCCTCTACCCGCTATGATTCATATCTAACTACATTAACATCTCCACTTAATGCCCCATTGGCTGCTCAAACTCTACATGCATGCCCAAAACTAAATTTACTCTCTTCCCCCTCAAACACTTGTTTCCTCTTCTGTGTTCCCTGTCCCAGTTAATGACTGCATCATCTCTTCAGATGCTCAAGTTATAACTTGAGTTGGAACCTTAATTTCTCCCTCTTACTCTTTACAACCCATCACTCATTGTCAGATGTCCTCTATAAAGAATTTTGATTCTATTTCTCTCTATCACTACTTTAAGCCCCTGGTTGAGGCTACCACCATCTCTTGCCTGGATTACTGTAAAAATGCCTAATTCATTTCCCTTTTTTCAGTCTTGTTTCTTTCCACACAGCTCTTTGATTGAAGCCCTAAGACCTTGTTACAATGCAAATCAATTCTTATCAATTCCATGTATCAAATTGTTCAACATTTCATCCTTTTCTTAAAATCCAAATTCCTAGACATGTTGTTCAAGGGTTTAAGATCTTCAAATTCTTTCTGACCATTTTCTCCCTTCACTGCAGTCTATAGTCCATTAGACTAGGCTAAATTCAATTCCCCAAATGTTCCAGACTTACGTGCATTTCTCTTCCCCCTTCCTACTCTCTCCTACCATCATCTGGTTAATTCCTACCTGTCTCAGATGTCCCCTCTCATGTTCAGTAAAATGCAGTTGATTATCACTCTGTTAATGTTGACTAGTTTTGCATCTATTAATAAATCCTTTAAAAAACTTATCTTTTAACAACTATGTGGTAGGTTTACTATAATTATCCCCATTTTGCTGATGATGAAACTGAGCCCTAGTTGGTGATGAACTTGGGGCAGGAAAAGATTAAATAACTTACTATTAAGCGGCAGAGAAGGGCTTTAAACAAAGTCCATGCTCTTAAGTACTACCCTACCCCATCTTCTGTGAGAAGTTGGGGACCTTGTCTGTTTTGACCACCATGGTATCCAGGTAAAAGTGCCTGGCACAAGGCAGGTGCTCAACAGATATTTAATAACCGGTGGGCTAATTAACTGGCTGAAATCCAAGTTTCAAAACTTGATTTTCTGACAATTCCACCTCCAAGGAAGTAGAAAAATCAGTCACACATACTGCTACACTAGGAGCTCAGGAAAACACATGATACATGCTGTATTTGGATTTCAATATGGTATTTGACATGCCACTTCATAAGGTCTCTCATGATAATCCTTTGGGGAAGAAAACAAAATATAAATTCGATGTCATTAGATGGTCAAAGTTAGCTGAAACCCATGGATGCTGATTTCCAAATTATAGAAAGTAAGACAGAACTCTTTTTCTTAATTTGGCTTAACATTTTAATCTGCCTTACATATGGTATTTGTCTATTTTATTAACTATATATGTCTAGGGCCTAGAACAGTATCTGGCATATAGTAAGAGCTCAATAAATATTTGTTTTAATGAGTGAATGAATGAATGTAGTGACATATTTGAAGTTTGGATAACAGAATTGTAATAAAAAAATGACAATACATTGGATGACCTCTCAGCAGTATTTGATACAATTGATAGCTTCCTCCTTCTTGAGAGTTCCTTGCTGGTCTTCCATCTGTAACTCTGGGCATTCCCTTTCTTCCTCCTTTGCAGAGTGCTCTTCCTCTTCCAAAATTTAAATGGTTGGGTTTCTTATATCCTTGTCTCTTCTTACCACTGAACCTCTCACCCCCTCCCTGTGTTCACTTCCTATCAATACACTGATGATTCCCAAATCTCTAACTCCAGCTCGAATCTGTCATTCAGATTGACATTCTTGTATTCAGTTGCCTACTTAATATCTCCATTGTCAATTGAAACCCATCACGTGCAAAACAGAACTTATTACTCACCCTGCACCCAAGCAAACAAACAACAAAGCCAAGGAAACACCTGCTCCTCTACCTAGATTCTCATTCTCAGTGAATGTGCCCGGTGTTCATCCAGGTATTCAAGCCAAAATCTCAGGCACTATTTTTACCACCTCCCTCCTTTACACCCTCTTGGCTAATCTTTCAACAGGTTATGTTATTTCTACCTCTAAATATCTTGCTCACCTTCTTTCCATAGCCACTGCTGGTACTGTGTTTCAGACTGCTACCATGGCTCACCTGGAGTAGTGCAACAGCCTAACTGGTCTCCCTGCCTTCAACAATATGTCTCTCTTCAGTCCGTTCTTCACTCTGAAGCCAGAGTGATCTTTCTAAAGTGATGATAGGATGCTATTACTCTGTTTATATCATTTAATAGCTCCTTAATTCTTTTAGGATCATGTTTAAACTCAAACTTGGCTTACCCTTACTGCCTTGTTCTCTACTGCTTCTTCCTGATCCTACACTCCTAATCTGATTCAATGTCTCAAAATCTCCATGCAGCTTCTCTTTTCTTTGATCAAGCTGTTTGTTTTTTAGGGGGGGAGGTCATTCTTCCTTTCTTTTTGCTCAACCAACACCTACATCTCTGTCACTCTTCAGCTAACATACCATTTCCTCCATGAAACCTTTCTTAATTCCCCAAACCTGGGTGAGAGACTCTGTCATAGCATCCTGTACTTCCTGTTAGAGCTCTTATCTTACTCAGTTGTACTCATTGGAATAATTGTTCCTATTCCTTATTGGACTGAAAGATTCAAGGACTGTGTCCACCATATTCAATTTATAGTCCCAGAAGAATGACTGCAGAATAGCAGGAAATCATAAAAATTGTTTGAATGAATGAACAAGTTAATAAAGAGTCCACATCTAAAAATACCTTTCTAAATGCCAGGGCTGCCTCTTATTCCAGAAAATCATCTGCATAAGCAAGGTAGATGAGAAGGAGCTTAGCAATAGCACATGTGAGGGAGATTAGGAATTGTGTAATGAAAGGCTGAGGATGAGTCAATACTCTGAGCTGTGGTAGCCAAAAAACTGATTCAACTTTGGCAGCACTGACATGAACTATGGTATTTGAAAGATGGAAATGATGGTTTTCCTACACTCTACTAATTATAGCATAATGGGAGATTTGTAATCACTCCTGGACATTGGGTGTTGGATGTGATAAATACAAGTAGGAGACAGTAAGGAAGTGACTAGAAAGATGGAAGTTCACTGAAAACTATAAGAGATTAATGAAAGAAACTAAAGACATAAATAAAGATATTCCATGTTCATGGATTGAAAGACTATTGTTAAAATGTCTATACTACCCAAAGCAATCTATAGATTCAATGAAATCCCTATCAAAATTCCAATGGCATTTTTTCATAGAAATAGAAAAAGCAATACTAAAATTTGTATGGAATCACAAAAGACCCTACAATAGTCAAAGCAATCTTGAGGCACAAAAACAGAAATATAGATCAATGGAACAGGATAGAAAGCCCAGAGATAAACCCAAGCACATATGGTAACCTTATCTTTGATAAAGGAGGCAAGAATATACAGTGGAGAAAAGACAGCCGCTTCAATAAGTGGTGCTGGGAAAACTGGACAGCTACATGTAAAAGAATGAAATTAGAACACTCCCTAACACCATACACAAAAATATACTCAAAATGGATTAAAGACCTAAATGTAAGTTCAGACACTATCAAACTGTTAGAGGAAAACATAGGCAGAACACTCTATGACATAAATCACAGCAAGATCCTTTTTGACCCACCTCCTAGAGTAATGGAAATAAAAACAAAAATAAACAAATGGGACCTAATGAAACTTAAAAGCTTTTGCACAGCAAAGGAAACCATAAACAAGACCAAAAGACAACCCTCAGAATGGGAGAAAATATTTGCAAATGAAGAAACTGACAAAGGATTAATCTGCAAAATTTACAAGCAGCTCATGCAGCTCAATATCAAAAAAACAAACAACCCAATCCAAAAATGGGCAGAAGACCTAAATAGACATTTCTCCAAAGAAGATATACAGATTGCCAACAAACACATGAAAGGATGCTCAACATCATTAATCATTAGAGAAATGCAAATCAAAACTACAATGAGATATCATCTCACACCAGTCAGAATGGCCATCATTAAAAAATCTAGAAACAATAAATGCTGGAGAGGGTGTGGAGAAAAGGGAAACCTCTTGCACTGTTGGTGGGAATGTAAGTTGATTTAGCCACTATGGAGAACAGTATGGAGGTTCCTTAAAAAACTAAAATTAGAACTACCATATGACCCAGCAATTCCACTACTGGGCATATACCCTGAGAAAACCATAATTCAAAAAGAGTCATGTACCACAATGTTCATTGAAGCTCTATTTACAATAGCCAGGACATGGAAGCAACCTAAGTGTCCATCAACAGATGAATGGATAAAGAAGATGTGGCACATATATACCATGGAATATTGCTCAGCCATAAAGAGAAACGAAATTGAGTTATCTGTAGTGAGGTGGATGGACCTAGAGTCTGTCATACAGAGTGAAGTAAGTCAGAAAGAGAAAAACAAATACAGTATGCTAACACATATATATGGAATCTAAAAAACAAACAAAAAAAAGGTCATGAAGAACCTAGGGGCAAGACGGGAATAAAGACGCAGACCTACTAGAGAATGGACTTGAGGATACAGGGAGGGGGAAGGGTAAGCTGGCACAAAGTGAGAGAGTGGCATGGACATATATACACTACCAAATGTAAAATAGATAGCTAGTGGGAAGCAGCCGCATAGCACAGGGAGATCAGTTTGGTGCTTTGTGACCACCTAGAGGGGTGGGATAGGGAGGGTGGGAGGGAGGGAGATGCAAGAAGGAAGAGATATGGGAATATATGTATATGTATAACTTTGTTATAAAGTGGAAACTAACACACCATTGTAAAGCAATTATACTCCAATAAAGATGTTAAAAAAAAAAAGCAATCTTGAGAAAGAATAACAAAGTTGGAGGCATCACATTCCCAGACTTCAAATTATATTACAAAGCAATAGTAATCAAAACAGTTTGATATTGGCATAAAAACAGACACACAGATTATGGAAGAGAATAGAGAGCCCAGAAACACACCTATGCATATATGGTCAATTAATTTATGACAGAGGAGCCAAGAATATACAATGGGGAAAGGACAGTCTCTTCAGTAAATGGTGTTGGGAGAACTGGACAGCCATATGCAAAAGAACAAAACCAGACCACTATTTACACCATACACAAAAATTAACTCAAAATGGATTAAAGACTTGAATGTAAGACCTGAAACTATAAAACTCCTAGAAGAAAACATAAGCAGTAAACTCCTTGACTTTGCTCTTGGCAATGATCTTTTGGATCTGACACCAAAAGCAAAGGCAACAAAAGCAAAAATAAATAAGTGGGACCACATCAAACTAAAAACTTTCTGCGTAGCAAAAGAAACCATCAAAAAGGTGAAAAGGCAACATACAGAATGGGAGAAAATATTTGCAAGTCACATATATGGTAAGAGGTTAATATCCAAAGTACTGTAAAAGAAAACTCATACAACTCAATAGCAAAAAAGCGAACAATCCAATATGAAAATGGGCAGAAGATCTGAATACACATTTTTCCAAAGAAATACAGAAGACAAACAAGTACATGAAAAGGTGCTCGATATCACTAATCATCAGGGAAATGCAAATCAAAACCACAGTGAGATATTATGTCACACCTGTTAGAATGACTAGTATCCAAAAGACAAGAAGTAACAAATGGTGGTGAGGATATGGAGAAAAGGGAAACTTTGTGTACTGTTTGTGGGAATGTATATTGGTGCAACCACTACAGAAAACAGTTCAGAATTTCCTCAAAAAATTGAAAATAGAACTACCATGTGATGCAGCAATCTTACTTCTGAGTATTTATCCAAAGAACACAAAAACATTAACTTGAAAAGGTACATGCACCCCCCATGTTCATTGCAGCATTATTTACAATAACCAAGCCATGGAAACAACCTAAATGTCCATGTATGGATGCACAGATAAAGAAAAAGTGGCATATACATACAATGGAATATTATTCAGCTATTAAAAACATGAAATTTTTACATTTGTGACAACATGGATAGACCTTGAGGGCATTATGCTAAGTGAAACAAGTCAGGCAGAGAAAGACAAATGTTGTATCACCTCGTATATATGTGGAATCAAAAAAAAAAAAGAAATCCAAGCTCATAGATAAAGAGAATGGATTGGTGGTTGCCAGAGGTGGGGAATAGGGCATGAGCAACACGGGTAAAGGGGGTCAAAAGGTATAAACTTCCACTTATGAAATAAACAAGCCATGGGGATGTAATTAGAACATGGTGACTATAGTTAATACTACTGTATTGCTTATTTGAAAGTTGCTAAGAGTGAATTTTAAAAGTTCTCATCACAAGAGAAAAAGTTTGTAAATATGTATGGTGAAAGTTAACTATGTTAACTAGACTTATTGTAGTGATCATTTCATAATATATACAAATATTTAATCATTATGTTGTACACCTAAAATTAACATAATGTCATATGTCAATTATGCCTCAATTTCTTAAAAATACATATTATTTAAAAAGTAGACCCATGTAGGAAAGGACCTCTCTTTCAATCATATTCTCCATAGTTTATTTAAAAAAGATGGAACTTAAAACCATGAGAAGGGTGAAGCAGGAGATAGCTGGGCTCCAGGCTAGGCATTTACAGCTGGCCTCCTGTTCACATTTCCTGAGGCAGGAGGCAAGTGGGCTCCAGACTAGATATTTATGACCAGCCTCCTGTCTGCACTTCGAGATAGAAATAACAACAGGGGCAGGGTAAATAGCTGGACTTTGTTTCCTGTGAACACTTTTAGATAACAGTCATGGCAGGGACAGAGAGGGGCTAAATCCTGTTTGAGCAAAAGATCAAGAAGTCACATATTTCCCATCCTTGGGGTAAGGGAGACACTGCACATGTGCAGAAAGGCTCCTCAGGGGTAAAAAGGCAGGGGATGCCAGACCATAATAAGTCATGTCAACCCCCCCCCCCACTCCTGAGACCCTTGCACTAAAATCCATCTTGGCTGAGAGCTGCCCACGCACATAGGGGAAGGTCCTGAGGCAAATCAGCCATGGGGGCAAAGAAAGACGATTGGCCAGAGGGAAAACAAAGACCCAGAAGACTGCCCCCTTGTAAAGGATTTAAAATTCCCTTAGGCATGACTCTTGCTGACCTCGCCTATGCTTCTGTCCGCATGTACTCTGCTTTTCTAATAAACACTCTACTTTCCTCTCTACCTTCTGTCTCTTTGTCAGAATTTTTTCTTTTCAAGGCAGACAAGGACCCGGAACCCAAACGCTAGCCACTGGCCCTTGTGCTCTAGTGGTTAGGACTTTATGCTCTCCCCACTGGATCAGGGTTTGACCCCCGGTCAGAGAGCTGTCTCGCTTCAAGCTGCTGCCCACTGTAAGCTACCACTCACTGCTGTGTGTGTCTGAAATCAAAGGGAATCAGAACATACCACCCCAAAATATACTTTGGG
Source organism: Balaenoptera musculus (assembly GCF_009873245.2). Classification (NCBI taxonomy): domain Eukaryota; kingdom Metazoa; phylum Chordata; class Mammalia; order Artiodactyla; family Balaenopteridae; genus Balaenoptera; species Balaenoptera musculus. Next base: position 136,946,552 of record NC_045785.1, read on the forward strand.
GTGGCGTATTGGCATATTGATTTGGCCTATTGATTATCTGCAGGTGAAGGCAATTGAGAAACAGCAGATGCAGGAAGGGGAAGTTATCTGACCTCCCCCTTTCTACCTAAAAGCAGGTCATAAATTTCCCATGAAAAAGGTGTCATCCTTGTATCATGAAGAGGAAAATGTTCTTGTCATCAGAGACAAGAAGTTGATGCCAAGATGAGTCTGTACAAACCTTACTAACATAACCTTTAACTTCCATTAATTTTCGCAATTAATTTCTAGTCATGTTCCCACAATATACCACCTCTAGTCCAAACACCTTTTTCCTTAGTCTTATCATGGCTTCACAATTTATCACTCTTTGTTCAAATGGTATCTAAGCCCCTGGGTATAAACGCTTCTTTGGGGTTTTCATTTCTTTCCATGAAGCCCCCATGCCACATAAAAATATTAACATCAAATAAAAGTTGTATACTTTTCTCCTGTTAGTCCATCTTTTTGTCAGTTCAATTTATAGGCCCCAGATACAGAACCTAAGAGGGTAAAGTCTTCCCCTACACATGTGAATTAACGAACTATTAAAGGCTCAACATAATCATGAACACCGCCTTTGAATACAGATGATTCCTTCCAATCCGGAGTTTCTACAATTGTGGCACTTAGGTTTCTTAATCTAAAATTGGAATGCCTAAGAGAGTGATGGAAAGCAACAGGCCTCAAATATATTCACTGATGGATCAAGGACTTTATCAACTGACTGAGCCTAATTTCTTAACAAAAGGCAGAGTGGTTTTCTTATTCCTGTTAATGTCACAGAGTTTGGATATGGTTTTCTTATTCCTGTTAACATTGTATAGTTTGTATATAATAAATACTGATTTTCTGTTTTTCTCAATTCCTTGGAAATTTATGGTGGAACAGCAAGGATTCTCCAATTTGAGCAATTTGGCTTCTCCACTCTCCTTTGGGAAAGTAGATTAGGTGCAAGGGTGTTTAATTACCTTCTAGTCTCTCTAAATAGGTATGAGATTCCAAGCTTTATGTTCCTTGATAGCTGTAACCAGCTTATGTAAAGCTGCTCAAAGTAGCTCCTATGCCCTATTTCTTCTTTCCTTTCATTCTGAAGTTTTCTGAATGACTCTAAGAGTCAACATTTGCATGCCCAATGGGTACTGAAGTGGTCCAGAATATACTGCCCCAAAATATGCCACTTTGGCGCAAGGATTACTTTGAGTTGAAGGAAATTGAAAAATCAACAGTTGCAGGAAGAGATCTCTGCCCGCCCCCCCTTATCTGCTTAAAAGCAGGGCCTACATTTCCCATTGAGGAAGTCGCCTCCCACCCCCTCCCAGAGGAGAAGAGTACTCTTATTACCAGAGATGGAAAGTTGACAATGAGATGAGTTTGCATAAACAGACTTTACTAAAATAACTCTTATCTCCCAGTAGTTCCCACAAATATTTCCTAGTCACTTCCTCACAATTTATCATCCCTTGAAGAACAAATCCCTTTTCCTTTGTCGAAATGGTAAGCCCCTGAGTCTAACCACTTCTTTGAATTTCACTTCTATTCTGTGAACTCCCGTGCACATAAATAAATAAAAAACTGTGTGCCTTTTCTCCTGTTAATCTATCTTTTGTTGGTTTAGTTCACACTCCTGAACCTAAGAGGGTAGAGGGAAAGATTTTCCACCCTGGCGGTATTCTCAATCCTATAACTGCATTGGGTGTGAAATAGTTCGCTCAAAGCATGATCTCTGCCCTTAACGTAAATTAAATGAGATAACAGAGGCAGTGGGAGATTACATTGAGTAGGTGCTCAATAATAGTCAAGTGTGAATGGAAAAGAACTATCTTGCCTTTAGGCTCCGTTATTGGGGACTACCTCTAAATATTGGCTAGTTTTCAATACTCATAGGCATGGCTAATGAAACCAATATAGACAGTGAAAAACAGTATCTGTCCTCATTTCTTAATCTGGGCACTCCTCTTTTCCCCAAAACATTTTGCAGGTCTTGGGTATTCTCTAGAGAAGACAGGATCACAAAGAGTAGGCATAGTCTAGTGTAGTAAAGCTCACAGATCTTATTCATGGGGCTTTTGAGAATACGCAATCTGTCACATCTAATGCACAGACTTGAAGACAGACAACCTCACTGAACACTATTTACAAGAAAGTGGATAATTCACTTGCTCCATGTGAAAATGTATTCCATGAAATAAGACCACAGAATCCAGATTGGTCAGTGTGATTCCATGGACACCTGACTGGTTGATTGACAGACTGATTAGTCTAAGAAGAGCCTTGCTCCTGAAGGGTTTCAGATGTTCCTCATATAACTTAGAACAAATTAAGGCCACTTGATAAAAATATATAGATTTGGAATTGAAACTACTTGAATGTTGTGCATTCTTTAAAGTTTAATAATGTCAAAATTCACAGAATTTGTGATCATGTGCAAAGTTGCTCTCATGGATTCTTAATATGATTATACAATATGTTTATATAGTATCTGACATTCTAGCAATCAATAACAACACTCGTATTTGTTGAGGGCTTACTCTGTGCCAGGCATGGTGTTAAGAGCTTATATAGTCTAATTATTGTAACAATCATAGGGTAGAAAACTTACTTTCCCCTATTTCATGAGTAATGGTGAAAAAACATAACATTTAATGAACACTTAGTAGGCATCATTCTAAGGGCTTTATGAACGTTATTTCATTTAAGCCTTTTAAGTAAAGTGATCTGAAATTTGGAAATAAGGTAAAAAGACTCCATTATGAGTTTTCAAAGTTTTACACAGTAGTGTCTAACAACCTGCCTAAAGGCCCTATGACTTTTTAGGGGAGGTAACTTTGACTTTCCATTTACTATTGTTTGGGTCCAGGACTTGCATAGGTAGTTTTTAACTGTTAGGAAATTGACATGTTACAAATGATTTTTGCAAATTATTTTTGTCTGATAGAAAAGATAACCACAAAAGTCATGGTTGTTTTCCTTGTAGGATATTAACCAGTTTTGTATCAAATGTTGCAATCTTATTAGAGCATTCTTTCTCTTTTCCAGTGACTATGTATGTTTCTTATCTTCTTTTAAACCAGTTTTGCCATCCTCCTGGTTCCATCATTGTCAAATAAACCTTTGATACAATCCTTAAAATATATATGAATGTTTTTAACTTCCAGGAAACTATAATCTGACAATACTCATAGTGATCCTGTGAAGGATTTGCTAGGGACATTACCCCTATATAAAGTTAAGGAAACTGAGACACAGAGGAGTTAATTACTTGTCCAAGGACACACAGACAGCAAGTCATAGAGTCAGGATGCAAAACCCTTAGAATTTTTTTCTAAGAAGGCCAAGACATTAGAAGAGTTAAATAACTTCACTAAAAAGACCCTGCTCTAGTAAGTGTAAGAACCTGGTTATTCTGGGTCTGACCCCATGTGCTTAACATCTGTGTCCTTCTGTATATCATGTATAGGTGTTGCAAGGTCTAAAGGAGGTGATTCACAAATGGGATGAAGGGGGATTTAAATAAATCTTAATTCTTCTCATCTTCTTTGCTAGCTCCACCAGGGTTACATCATAAGAAACCAAAACCAAAATAAGACACAATGCAACAAAGCCAAAGGACAGTCCAGACACCATAAAAGTGACAAAGTATTTTTCTCTTCTACATCAGCATTTTCTCCTTCATCAAGTCAACAAAAGAGCTTGCTAATTGCCCAGAGTTCCAAACTCTTGGTTTTGCATTCGTTTCGATTTGCACTTCAATGCCATTAAGGAAGATTACTGGAAAATAATTTAGAGGATCAGTCCACTGCTGGTACATATGCCAGTAACAAAGTCAAGTTTATTATTTGACCAAGTGAATCAGTGTGAGAAGTAACTTTCTGGCATTTACCAAATAGAGATTTCTAGGTAGTCAGGAAAACACATGCCTTTTAAAAATACATCTGCCAGCCTGTGAATTTTGGGGTTTTTTGGAAAGACAGTGGAGTAGAATCTTTCCATTCTCTATATGTGCTCTTCCCATGCTCTATCTGACTTAGAGAGAGGGAATACATTTTTTTTTCATTTATAGGAATTCTTTATTATTCTGGATACAAGTCTTTTGTTAGATTTTTGTATTTTTGAACATTTTATCCTCAGACAATGATTCTCTTTTTCATTTTTTAATGATGTTTTTAATGAGTGAAAGTTTTGAGGTATCAGCTCACACTGGTCAGAATGCCATCATCAAAAAGTCTACAAACAGTAAATGCTGGAAAGGGTGTGGAGAAAAGGGAACCTTCCTACACTGTTGGTGGGAATGTAAATTGGTACAACCACTATGGAGAACAGTATGGAGGTTCCTTAAAAAACTAAAAACAGAAATACCATATGATCCAGCAATCCCAGTCCTGGGCATACATCTAGAGAAAACCATAATTTGAAAAGATACGTGCACCCCAATGTTCATTGCAGCCCTATTTACAATAGCCAATACATGGAAGCAACCTAAATGCCCACTGACAGAGCAATGGATAAAGAAGATGTGGTACATCCATACAATGGAATATTACTCAGCCATAAAAAAGAATGAAATAATGCCATTTGCAGCAACATGGATGAACCTAGAGATTATCATACTAAGTGAAGTAAGTCAGACAGAGATGAATATCACATGATATCACTTATATGTGAAATCTAAAAAATTGAGACAAATGAACTTATTTACAAAACAGAAACAGACTCACAGACTTAGAAAACAAACTTATGGTTATCCAAAGGGAAAGGGGAGGGAATAAATTAGGAGGTTGGGATTGACATATACACACTACTATATTTAAAATAGATAACCAACAAGGACCTACTGTATAGCACAGGGAACTCTACTCAATATTCTGTGATAACCAAATGGGAAAACAATTTGGAAAAGAATAGATACATGTATATGTATAACTGAATCACTTTGCTGTACACCTGAAACTAATACAAGTGTAAATCAACTATACTCCAATATAAAATAAAAAAATTTAAAAGAAAGAGACAATACAACTTAAACCAGGTTTGCTCATGCAAATGCACACAGGAAGGTAAGTAGCATGAGGGAATCAGATGGGGATTCTGTAGCCTTCTTCTGACCAAAGCGGGCAGTCATTCCTTCATTCAGCTGATTATGGCCACAAGCTGACAAAAGCTCTGTGTTACCACAATATCCCATTTTTAAAAAGAAACCCAAACTTCCAAGTTTAATTTAAAAATTCCTGCTTGTGTTGGCAATTATTTCAATTTGTTTAACACTCTGCCAACTAAACAAAACATATCTGAAGTCTAAATATGTAGCCCAGAGGTCCACAACTCCTGCTTTAAATAAACATATTATGGGAAAATCTAGATTTATGCAGATGTCAGAAAGGAAGCATACTTATTATTTTAAAAAGACTCATCATAGGTTCCTTTAGAGAGCAAGTTCTTCTCTGTATTTAAAATATTACTAGGTGCAGGAAAGCTTAATTCTACACTCATTTGGAGTAATATAAGAATTATGTAAAACACCTTATTTGCAGAGACTATCAAATCTTGCTTGACTTTATCCTCCTAGTTCTTTGAATTCAGAACTATTTTTTTAAGATTTTTTTTTTGATATGGGCCATTTTAAAAGTGTTTATTGAATTTGTTACAATATTGTTTCTGTTTTATGGTTTAGTTTTTTGGCCAGGAGGCATGTGGGATTTTAGCTCCCTGACCAGGGGTCAAACCCATGCCCCCTGCACTGGAAGGTGAAGTCTTAACCACTGGACTGCCAAAGAAGTCCCCCAGAACTATTTTAATTTAACTTAACACTTCACTCATTCAACCGATATGTACAAGATGGTCATTAGGTGACAAGAAAATTTCAAAGTGCTGAAAATACCAGCATTGATAAGACTTGGTCCTGGAAGAGCTTGTGTTTATAGGAGGGTAATATGTAATAGTGGGAAGAGTGTGGATGCCTTTGGAATTAATGAATTTGATTAGCATCCTGAATCTGATTGTCATTAGCTCTATTGCCTGTTACTGGCTCTATTATTATTCATCAGTTTTTCTTATCTGTAAAATGAAATAATTCCACAGATCTAAGAAGATCTCATCAAAGATATGTGAAAGCAGTAGGCAAATAGTGGGTGCTCAACAGTTAACTAAACCTTCAAAATTCACATTCTCTTCCTCTCTTTTTATTAAATAGAAAATTTTGTCACAAGTGACATAAACCCAATTCGAAATGGCGAGGCAAAAAGGTGAGGTTTTGGTTTTGTTTTTTTTTTAAGAATACAAAATAAATCATGCAAGCAAAAGAGGACTTGAATAACCAAACCATTGTGGGGCCTGGAATGCCATCATGGCTCTCTTCTTCCACCTCTTCTGTTCTTTTACTACAGTTCAACTTCCTCTGCATGCCAGTGTAGATGCCATGGCTCATGTTTCATAGATTTTACTTCCAGAGAAGGTCCACCTCTTTCATTTTAGTGCCAGTTCGAAGAGGGCCAGGAAAGGACCCTGAAAGGCTTGGCTTGGGCCAACACCCACTTGTAAAGCAATCATCCAGAGACTGTGGATGTGGAAGATGTGAACACATGGAAGTTCCCTATAACCACATGAGCACGTGGAGAAGAAACAGTTCCAAGAGTAAGGGGAGATTCTGGTCTCCTGAGAAGGAAAGGCTGTTGGACAAACACAGTGGTCAACAATCTCAGCCCCTTAGGACTGGGTGCAAGACACAGGCAACTGAATTCCTTTCCACCAAGTATATCTACTGTAGGGGAGAACTGGCGCCCCTAAAGAAAATGCAAGTGCTTTTAGGAAGAGGGGATGGTTTTTGGATAGTCAAAAAAGGAAAAAAACTACCACTTATTTGATCTCAAATTATGAGGTTCCACACTGATGAGTTGGACCCAGGTGTTCTGCTCTTAGCTAGTATAATTCTCCAGCTAATGGGCCTTCTGGAGCCCTTTTCATCTCCTGTGTTCCCTGCTTACTCTGGGCGTTTCTACCTGACAATCCCACCAATCCTTAACCGTACAGTCCTCACCTCCTACCTCTCCTTGCATGCATCTAATAATAGCTGACATTGAAGTACTTATCAAATACTTTCCCACAATTATTTAATTATTTGATGTTTGTAGCACCTCCAAAAGGGACAGGATATGTATTACCATCCTGTTTTATAAATGATGAAATAATTCCAAACCAGATCATGGTATTGAACTAAGACCTAAGCCTACTATATAATTTTTATGTTGAATCATTATACGCTGAAGCTGACTTGCTTTTTCCACTGGACTCATAAGCTCCTCTAAGGACTAGAATGTCTTCTGTTTCAAACCATGTTCCCATGAGCACTGAGCAAAGGACTAGATACATGTGTGTCAAGGCGACATGAGCTGTCAATAGATTATCCCACAGATACCGTCTTCACCTCAAAAGCAATCCCACTAGGAGCAGGACAGGAATAAAGACATAGACGTAGAGAATGGACTTGAGGACACAGGGAGGGGGTAGGGTAAGCTGGGACGAAGTGGGAGAGTGGCATGGACATATATACACTATCAAATGTAAAATAGATAGCTAGTGGGAAGCAGCTGCATAGCACAGGGAGATCAACTTGGTGCTTTGTGACCACCTAGAGGGGTGGGATAGGAAGGGTGGGAGAGAGATGCAAGAGGGAGGAGATATGGGGATATATGTATATGTATAGCTGATTCACTTTGTTATAAAGCAGAAACTAACACACCATTGCAAAGGAACTATACTCCAATAAAGATGTTAAAAAAAAAAATTCCAAATTACAGTTTCGGAATGCTTTGGAGATGTCCCTGTGTGATGCTTCATGAATCCAGAACCCCATGAACCCAAGTGTGGAGATAACATGCTGACCATCACCATTTCTAACTGTGCACAGAAAAAGTATCCCATGGGATCCCTCTCCCAGGCATTTGTAACATTTTTATTGAGCTATAATTAACATACTATAAACTATACACATTTACAGGGCATAATTTAATGTTTTAACATTTAAACGCTACATCAAGCCATCAGCACAATCAAGAAGTGAAGCCATCTACACAAATAAACTCAAAATGGATTAAAGACCTAAATGTAAGACCGGATACTCTAAAACTCCTAGAGGAAAATATAAATGGAACACTTTTTGACATAAATCATAGAAATATTTTTTTGGATCCATCTCCTAGAGTAATGGAAATGAAAACAAAAATAAACAAATGGGACCTAATAAAACTTAAAAGCTTTTGCACAGCAAAGGAAACCATAAACAAAATGAAGACAACCTACAGAATGGGAGAAAATATTTGCAAATGACGAGACCAAGAGATTAATTTCTATCATGTACAAATAGCTCAATATCAAAAAAACCAAACAATCCAATCAAAAAATGGGCAAGAGATATAAATAGACATTTCTCCAAAGAAGACATACAGATGGCCAATAGGCACATGAAAAGATGCTCAACATCATTAATTATCAGAGAAATGCAAACCGAAACTACAATGAGGTATCACCTCACACTGGCTCAGAATGACCATCATCAAAAAAGTCTACAAATAATAAATGCTGGAGAGGGTGTGGAGAAAAAGGAACCCTACTACACTGTTGGTGGGAATGTAAATTGGTGCAGTCTCTATGGAGAACAGTATAGAGGTTCCTTTAAAAAACTAAAAATAGAGTCACCATATGATCCAGTGATCCAAATCCTGGGCATATATCCAGAGAAAATCATAATTCAAAAGGATACATGCACCCCAATGTTCACTGCAGCACTATTTACAATAGCCAAGACATGGAAGCAACCTAAATGTCCATTGACAGAGGAATGGATAAAGAAGATGTGGTATATATATACAGTGAAATATTACTCATCCATAAAAAAGAATGAAATAATCCCATTTGCAGCAACATGGATGGACCTAGAGATTATCATACTAAGTGAAGTAAGCCAGATAAAGACAAATATCATATATCTCTTATATGTGAAATCTAAAAATCATGGCACAAATGGACTTATTTACAAAACAGACATAGACCCACAGAGAAAACAAAATTATGGTTACCAAAGAAGAAAGGAGGGGAGGGATAAATTAGGAGTTTGGGATTAACATATACACACTAATAAATATAAAATAGATAACCAACAAAGACCTACTATATAACACAGGGAACTATACTCAATATCTTGTAATAATCTATAAGGTGAAAAAATCTTAAAAAGAATATATATATATATATGTATATACATATATATATACACACACATAAACATACATATAATTGAATCACTTTGCTGTATACCAGACACTAACACAACATTGTAAACCAACTATACTTCAATTAAAAAAAAAAAAGTGAAGCCATCACTACAATCAAGATAGCAAACATATGTTTCTTTCCCCAAAGTTTCCTCCTACCTCTTTGTAATCCTTCCCCCTTTCCCTTCTCCACATCTTTATCCCCAATTTTATACAAGTGGAATCATATAGTATGTACACCTTTATTATTGGCTTCTGTCACTCAGCGTAGTTATTTTGAGATTCATCTGTGTTGCTATGAGTATTAGTGGTTCACTCCTTTTAATTGCTGAGTAGCATTCCATTGTATGAATATGCCACAGTTTGTTCATCCATTCACCTGTTGATGGGCAGTTGGGTTGTTTCAAGTTCAGGGCTATTGCAAATTAATCGGATATGATCAGTGAACAAGCTGTAGTATGAACATATGCTTTTATTTCTGGGGCAAACAGGAGTAGAATAGCAGGATCATATGGTAGGTATATGTTTAGCTTTTTCAGAAACTACTGTATTGTTTTCCAAAGTGATACCATTTTACATTCCCACCAGCAGCGTCTGAGAGTTCTACTTCCTCTATATCTTCGCCAATACTTTGTATGCTCAGTCATTTTCATTTTAGCCATTGTGAAAGGCATGTAGTGGCATTTCATTTGGTTTTAATTTGCATTTCCCTAATTAATGATGTTTAGCATCTTTTCATGTGCTGAAGTGCCATCTGTATATAGTTTTTGGTGTAGTGCTGTGCAAATACTTTTCCCTTTTTAGTATTTGGTTATTTATTTTCTTACTGAGTTTTGAGAATTCTCTATATATTCTAAGACAAGTCCTCTATCAGATATGTGCTCTGCAAACATATTTCTCCAATGCTTGGCTTTTTTATTGCCTTAATAGTGTCTTTCAAAGAGCAGTTTTTAAATTTTGGTGAAGTGCAGTTCATTGTTATTTTATGGGTTGTGCTTTTGATGCCAGACATTTGAACCTTTAGAAATCTGTAACTTAAAGCAGGAAACTGTGGAAAATAAAGAGAAGGGGGAGATAAGGGATAGAAATGGATTTACTAAAATTAGCCAGTGATTTGGCTGTAGCTAGCAAGCCTTGTTCTAAACAGATTATTACAATGCTTTTATTCTGTGGGACCCACACACACACACACAGCTATTTAAGCACTTTCTAGAAGAGATGAAAATGTTTCCAAACAGCATTTCTAGCTAGTGTTGTCACATCTAATTGGCTGTATTGTTTGCTTGGGTTTTTTTTTTTTTTTTAAATTTTCTCCTCTGCTTTCTTCTTGACACAGACATTCAAAAGGTTAGTTTGTATTCAGAACACTCATGTTCAAAATATGGTCCTTTTGGCATTCCTAAAAGCATTCAGCCAAGATTGACTTAAAATCTGTGTTGATGACTTTAAGTGATCCTGAGAAGCCCATCTCAGCAACAATGGGCAGTGTTGGGAGTGTGATAGGTTAGTTTCTTGGAGTAGCAGAACAGAGGCTCCGTTGCTGGGGTTCCCTGGTAGAATCAAGGAAGTTAGATGGTGTTAGCACTCGGGTTACCATGAGCACAGGCTGGACCAATGCAGCAAAAACTCAGGAGCTGTGTGCTGCACCTGCACCATGGGATCATGGGTGGTGTTTCCATCAGTTCCTGATGACAAGGACTACGGGCAATGGCTCCCACTGGCGAGCACACAGATGCCTGGCAGGCGCAGGGGCTGCCTGGCTGTGTTACAGTCAGTCACCCTGCCCTCCTCTGGAACCCGGAGGCAAACTCCAAAGCTCAGTGCATGCTCAGCATCTTGCAGCATCTGGCAGTGAGGTGCAGCGTCCTGGATGGGGTGCCACTGCCAATAGGCAACACCATCTCCGCCTGCCAGCAGCCTGCATAAAACTACAGACAGAATGCTCTCCAGTTAAGGTCTTCCTGCAGGGCTGCTGAGGCCTGGGATTTCCCCAGATGCCGTGACAGGAGCACGCAGTGCTGTGGGGCAGTCCATAAGGGAGTACACATCCTGTTTCAGAGTCATTTGCACTTGTACTTGATTGTCTGGAAATGCCCAGGGGCACAGTTACGTAGATTTTCTTTCTAAATTTTTATTGGAGTATATTTGATTTACAATGTTGTGTTAGTTTCAAGTGTACGGCAAAGTGAATCAGTTAAACATATACATATATCCACTCTTTTTTAGATTCTTTACCCATATAGGTCATCACAGAGTATTGAGTTTCTCAGACCTCCATTCCTCACAGGAGCCAATTTTCCCTCGGGGGGGTGGAAAAATGATGTCTGAATGAGCAACAGTTCCTTCCCCACAGCTAGGGTTTACATCACCTGTTTTACTGGATTGCAGGTGAACAGGATGAATATATCATAGAGATTATCAGCTCGGAAAAGGGTTGGTGGAGAGGGAGAAGGAATAAAACCCATTTTTCTGACTGACTGAAATAGAGACAGTGTAAGCAGGGTGCGCTCCAGTGGAAGCAAATAACTTTTTTCTGTCCAGAAAATAGTCTTAGAGCCCAAAAGGTGTTTCAGTGGGTCCTGCTATATCTGGTAAATTTCCTCCTAATCTCTGAGGTTTCCACCACAGTATTTAACTGAATTTGAGGAGGCAGCAGGGGCACTTGGCTTTTTGGAAGAAAAAAATTTGCAGACTCTGAGAGAATCCCTGCCCAAAAACCACAAGACATGAAGTTCCAGATAATAATTCTGGGGAAAGTAGTACGGCTGGAGAGTCTAAGAAAGGTGGCTTGGGT